>NW_023416312.1:15789615-16483295 GCF_014176215.1 Rousettus aegyptiacus
CAAAGGGGACAATCTCAGGTCGGAAGAGTCAGAACTTAGTGTTTAGCCAGGTTTCATTGAGAGAACTTAAGGCCTGTGAGAATGTCCCACACCATATCAAGGGGGCCACGGTGAATTTTCTCTGTTTTCAGCACCGTCGGACCTCAAAGATACATGTGCCAGTCATTAGTGCCCCTCAGTCCCCACTCGAGGTACAGGGATGTGAAGGTCTTGGTCTTAGCGGTGTGGTCCCACAAGAGCAAAGGGAGAAATCTTAGACCCTGTCAGAGTCCAGGTTTGACCCTGAGTTGGGATCCTGCGTGGGACCACCTGCTGTAGGGCCTCCACCTGTTTGCAGCAGCTCCCACATTTGGGAAACCAGACTTGGTCAGATAAGGTCCGCTTCACTGTCTTCTATTGGGAATGACACTGGTTGGCTCTTACTATGAGGAGTTCTGTACCTGCACCCACGTTGAGGAATCTGAGTAAGGACTAAAGGTTACTAAACAACCGTGAATAAAGAGGACATCAAAGCACGTATCCCAACACTTTGATGTCAGCCCAAGGAATGTCAGGGTAGGGCCTTCAGGGTGCGCATGCCCCTATCTTCATATCAGGACTGCGGGAGGTCACGTCCTTAGTGTGAAGGCAGCCACACCGGTCAGTGAAAGAGGAGTGCTGCCAAGCCTGCCAAGGACCCACAGTGAGGAGCTTGACTGACTCTGAGGATCCAGATGCACTCAGGACAGAAAGGATCCTGCTCAGCTGTCAGCACAGTGTGTCCCCAATTGGGAGGTAGATTGAGGCGTCCGTATTTCATTTGTATAACTAGGTCCCTTTAATCTTTGTGGTGTCAATATCAGAGTGGTAGAGGTGAGCGTACCCAGTTCCTGCCCAGTGTTGACAGGATAATACAGAAGATGAACACAGACGACCGCACAGGGCAGACACAGGGGCCCCCACTGCCAGCGCCTGCTGTCACCGGACTGAACCCAGGGCTGGGTGCGTAGGAGACAGCGTGAGGCTCTCATGGTGCGTGCTATGGTTCACGTAGGGGATTGGCAGGGGACGACTAGCCAGGAGAACAGGAATCTTGTGGGTTCCCAGAGCAGTGCCCACAGGGTTACCTGTAAAGGAGGCCTTCAGTGAAGTCAGGGGCGATCCTCCCTGTCGGAGGTGCTCACCTCAGGTCATTCTCTATCCAGCAGGTGCGAAATCACCTGCCCACCGGGCCACAGTCCTGTCTGCTGTCCGGGACCACAGCCACCATGCCTCGTGGTCAGAAGAGTAAGCTCCGTGCTCGGGAGAAGCGCCGCCAGAACAGAGCTGAGGCCCAAGGTCTTAAGAGTGCTCAGGAAGCCACAGCAGAGGAAGAGGCCACTGCCTCCTCCCCTCCTGTTACTGGGGATGGTGCCTCGAGCTCTTCTGCTGCTGGCAGTCTCCAGGCACCTGCAAGTGTCCCAGCTCCCACCAGTGCCGCTGCGGGTGTTTCGTGCAAAAGATCTGATGTACGTGCCAAGAGCCATGTTCAGAAGAGTAGAAAGTCCCAGGCCGCACCTTCCAGTCAGAGCTCGGGCCAAGATCTTCTAACCAGGAAGGTGGGCATATTGGCGAATTACCTCCTGTGTAAGTACAAATTGAATGAGCCCATTAAGAAGGGAGACATGCTGAAAGTCATCCACAAGAGGTACAGGGAGCACTTCCCTGAGATCCTCAAAAAAGCCTCTGAGCGCATGGATCTGTTCTTTGGTCTGCAATTGAAGGAAGCCAAGCCCAACAGTCACTCCTATTCCCTTGTCTGCAAGCTGGATGACGTCAGTGATGGGAGTGTGAGCTATGCCTGGCAGTTTCCTACAAAAGGGATTCTGATGCCGCTGCTGGGGTTGATCTACTTGAATGGCAACCGCGCCTCTGAGGAGGAGGTCTGGGAACTCCTGAATGTTTTGGGTGTCTATGCTGGAAAGACACACTTCATCTTCGGGGAGCCCAGGAAGCTTATCACCCAAGATTTGGTGCAGGAAAAGTACCTGGAGTACCGTCAGGTGCCTGACAGTGATCCTCCATGCTTCGAGTTCCTGTGGGGCGCAAGAGCCCAAGCTGAAACCACCAAGGTGAAAGTCCTGGACTTTTTGTCCAAGGTCAACGATACCATCCCTACTGCTATTCCACCTCATTATGAAGAGGCTTTGAGAGGTGAGCAGGAGAGAGCCCGGGCCAGCAATGCAACCGCTGCTGGCACTACTGCCAAGGCCAGAGCGCGCGCTCCAAGGCCACGTCCAGCAGCTGCTCTCCCCCCAAGTGAGCTTTGAGGTGGATTCTTCACTTTCCCATTGCAAAGGCTTGTGCTGTGTTCCTAACATCTAAGAATGTGTATGTAATGTTGCCTGTTTTTGTGCATTTTCAACGATATTTCTTTCAAAAGAAAGTTATGTAGATTAGGTATATGAGTATGTGAATAGGACGGATAGCATATCCATTGCCCTGTGTCAAGATCAGGAGTAAGATTTTGTTTTCGGAAAAATAAGCTTTGAAAGCCAGACAAAAAAGTCGAAAATCCCATGATATCACTTATATGTGCGATATAAACCTAAAAACGACAAATGAACAGGACAAACAAACAGAGACTCATGGACATGGACAATGGACTAGTGGTTACAGAGTGTAAGGGGAAGGGGTGTGAGTAGATGATGGGGAAAAAAATTCAAATTATTTCTTCAGTGAAATACAGAAATAATAAAAATTATACGCATTGAAAATCCCATAAATGCTTCCGTGGTCTAGAAGAAAATAACATGGCTTTAAGATAGCAATATCCTTGGAAATATAAATGAATCCACAAAAAAAAGTTTTGGGATCAGAATATAGAATCCTATAGAGAGCGAGAGAGTAAAAGCTGGTCTATTTTTGCATTGCCTTACGACATTTGGTCTCTCTTTTTATACCTTTAAAAGATGTTACCTGCATTTGCTTATGTTCTTCTAGCATGTTTGAGAATATAAAGAATTGTGCTTGTACCTCTTTGTTCATGGCTTTTCTTTTACATAGTCATCATTGGAGCATCAGCTCTTTGGAAGTCTTCATGAGTGCCCTGGGGGTGTTCAGTCAAAGAAGGCCCAGCCCTTGCCTGACGAGTTATACAGGCTAGGAGGAAGTATCCTTTCAAAAGAGGGTGAGGTCTGCTCTACTTCTTAAGGAGCAGGTAAAAAGGAGAGTAAAGAGGGTTTAGTGAGTGCGGCTTATTGAGCTTTCATTGTTAAGGGGCATTTTGGCCCACTGGGAGGTCCCCCCACCCAAGATCACTGCATATTTCAGGACATGCCTTGGAATTAAGAGAAGAAAAAAGGAAGAAAAGGAAAAAGAAAAGAAAAATTCCAGCTGCATGAATGGTAATCTCTGAGGCAAAGATTTTCATAGAAATGTTTACTATTGCCTAATGTCTCAATATAAGACAGGCACAGTGACAGAGGCTTTCTCTATATCACATATATGCTACCAGTCTCAGAAGACAGGGCCAATTAGACTCGCTGGACAGTGGACAGCCTGTCTCATAGACTTAGAGTTTGTAATGTGCCAAATGTCGTGGGGCTAGTAAATGGCAAGGATCAATCTACACAGCTGGTCTTAGTTACGGTAAGCCCACTATTCTACTCTACCACCGTGAGACACGATCTGTGACTCTTATTTCTTTTTTCTAATGATTTTTTAAATTTTTTTCAGTTACACTTTGTTTGCAATATTATATTAGTTTAAGGTATACAACACTGTGACCAGACATTTATATAACTAAGGAACTGATCTTCCCTCTAAATCCAGTACCCATCTGACCATACATAGTTATTAAAATATTACTGACTATATTCCCCATGCTGTTCATTACATCCCCACGACTATTATGTAACTTATCAGTTTGTACCTCTTCATCCCTTCCTCTTTTCACCCATCACCGTGTCCCCCTCCCATCTGGCAACCATCAATAGGTTCTCTGTATCTACGAGTTTGATTCTGTTTTGTTGATTTGTTTTGGTGTGTAGATTTCACGTGTAAGTGAAATCTTGCGGCATTCGTACTTCTCTGACTTCCTCTACTCTAGGACCATCCATGTTGTTGTAGATGACAAATTTCAATCTCGTTTCTGGCTGAGTCATTAATATTCTACTATATCTATGCACCAGCTCTCCTTTCTTTAGGCATTTATTAATGGACACTGAGGTTGCCTCCATGTCTCGAAAACTGTAAATAATGAACATGTGGACTCACATGTCCCTTCGAAGTAGTGTTTTCGGTTTCTTGGGATAACTACTCAGAGATGGGATTATTGGGTCATTCTTAGTCTCTTGTGATAGCCTTTCTTTGAATGTCTCTTTTGTCTGATCTAAGCATTGCTACCCAGCCTTTTTTTTTCTTTTCATTTCCATGTTGGTGACCTATCCTTTCTCATTTCTTTACCTTCAGTCTGTGGGTGTCCTTCAATCCGAAGTGAGTCTCTTGTAGGCAGCATATGCGAGGGCCTTGTTTTCCTATCCATTGAGCCATTCTATGTCTTTTCACTGGAGCATTAAATCTCTTAACACTTAGAGTAAATATCGACGGGTATGTACTTATTGCTATTTTACTATTCACGTATTTATTATTTTTCCTCCACTTTCTGCTTCCTTCTTTCTTCTCTTTGCTTCCCATTCCTTCTCCTTCCTACTCTTTCCACCCCCTTCATGTCCTCCTCCTCCTCCTCCTCCATCTTCTGTTTCTTCTTCATCCTTTTAACATTTCTTGTAATTGTGGCAAGGTGGTGATGAACTCCTTTGTCTCTTCCTTGTCTGGGAAACTCTTGTCTGTCCTTTGATTCTAAATGATACGTTTGCTGGGTAGAGGAGTGTTGGTTGCGGGTCTCTGCTTTCCATCACCTTGAATATGTCCTGCCAGTCCCTTCTGCCTGCAGAGTTTCTGTAGAGAAATCAGCAGAAATCAGTGCATGGGAGCTCCTTTGTACATAACTAACTGCTTTTCTCTTGCTGCTTGTAAGCTCCTCCCTTTGTTTTTAACATTTGGCACTTTAAATATGACATGTCTTGTGATCCTCTCTGGGTTCCTCTAATATGGGGCTCTCTGCACTTTCTGGGATTGGGTGTACTGTTATTGTATGTAAATCAATGCAAGGGACAGATTCCGTGACTCTTTGATCGTCTACATTTGCAATGTCTGATAAACTAAAAGATCAGGTGCTCTCAAAGTCCTCCTGGACGATCTCTCCACTTTTGAATGTAAATCTATCAGAACAGAAGTTACGTGAGCCTCTTCATCGGGCTGATATAGACAAGTAATAGTCAATGTATTTCCCACCCCGGACAACACACCAAGTGACCTGGGCTCTGGCCCTGTGCTACCGTTTCCCCATCTCGGATTACTCCTGGAGAGGGACCCATGGTCTGTACGGGTTGCAGAGTGGTACCTTCTCAAGAGTCTGAAGAGATGTGGAATTTACCAGGAAACCTTTAATCCAAGAGATGGGCACCTAGATGAGGGTTGCTACGAGAGGATTGGGAGACCAACTCCTCAGAATATTGGGGGTGGGAGGGTCACAGGGAGATGGGTCACATTGAACTCACATGCAGTCTCAAACACAGCTTTGATGCTGAGCATCCCATCCCTTCTTCAACAGGCTTTTCAGGGGCGTGAGAGCCTTGGTCTCAGGCCAGAGTTCTCAGATAAGTAGAGGAGGAGACTCAGGCTCTCATAGAAATGACATTGGTGAACCTGAATGAGGAAGGTGGAAGGACCCAGCCAGAAGAGTAGCCCCCCATAAAGTCTTCGTCCCAGTTGTCAGCCCTGTGAGGTTCAGAACAGCCCTGCCTGACCACTTATGTCGAACGGTGACTTTCGGTTGATGTCCACGGAAGGTGAGGATTTTGTGTGAAGGCTCTAGTCTCAGATCAGCAGACAGTGTAGTCCCAGCAATGATGCAGAGACCAAGAGGAGACCCTGCATGGGTACCAGTCCACCACAGCTGACAGGCCATACCTAACCACTCATCTGCCGTTCCCATGGGAGGCCCAGGCAAGAGCTGACAGGTTTGAGTCCGACTTGAATTCTGCCTGCAGGGTTTCAAAAAGGTGAGATTGTGTTTTCCAGGCTGACTTTTCAGCAGAGGGTAGAATCCAGGCCTGAGAGTGTCAAGGGAAAAATAATCTATGAGAGTCGAGGCAATGGGCTACTCCAGAACAGACATGTCCACGAAATGTCCTGCTTTGCAGTTGCCCTTGCCACATCACAGGCAGAGCTCAGGCCACGACTAGCTCTCCTTTCCAGAAAAGGAACGGTCTCTGAGACTTCAAGTCCTTGGACTGATGGGCGAAGCTCGATTCAGCAAAGGAAGGTACCTGGTTCCCGACGGCAGTCAATAGGATGACAAAGTCATGGAGAAGAGGGCCACTTAGGCCCTGTCCCCGTAGTCAGAATTGAGACCATGTCACCTAGTCTTGGTGACTTGATGAGTCATAATCACTTTCTCCCAGAACATCTCATGGATGTGCGACACATCTTCAAAGAGGGCAGCCTGTGTCAGCAGAAGGAGGATTTCCAGCTTGTGCCAGGACCCACGGTAAGGACTCAGAAGGGGGAAAGGACCCTCCACCTCATCAGATGAGGAAACGTCACCTCTTCCTCAACATTTTCAGGAAATTGGGGTCCTTAGCGTGAAGGGGTAGGTCTCAAGTCAGGATAGAATATTGGCAGTTTGTGCCAGGAAACAGGGTGAGGACAGTGAAGAGTGGGAATGCCACCCACATCATCAGTGGCCAAAATAAAACTTCCCCACTGCCGGTTCTAGGGGGCCAAGGGCAGAGATGTCTGCCAGAGGGGCCCATCTTTTCCCACTCAGGAATAAGTGACAGGTCAGTGAGGATATCGGTCTGAGAGCGTCAGTTCAATGTCAACAGAGGTAGGAATGTTGTGCCTGCACAGGATTCAATGTAGCACTTGCGTTCTATCCGTGAGTGGAACCATCCTTCTCAGGGCCTAACATACCTGCCACATCTTTCATTCTTGTGAGACTGTGGGCAGCTATGACCACATATTGTCATCCTGAAATCTTCCTGCTGGGTCACAGGTTGTATGGACCTTACTAGATACTAGATGGGCTTCAAGTCACCAAAGAGGGGAGAGACCCCTGGAAGAGCCAATGTTCTAGTTCATGCCTGAAGACATCTGCTGGTGGAATTTCCTTCTTTCCTGGAGGAGGGACAGAATTTCTATTAAAATAATCTGCTGTTAGAAAGCCAATAAAAGGATGGTGAGGAAACATGGTGGAGTGAGAGACGTCCTCATATCTTTCCCCCTGAAACAACAATAAGACGAACATCTAAAACTCAGCAACAACAACAAAAAACCACCCAAATTGCACACCAGCACATCTAAGCATGGTATCTGCGTATGAGAGCTACCACGGGACAGATCCATGGGTGTCTGGCAGTAGACTCAGAGCAGTAAAGAATCTGCCTCTCACAGCCGCCGGAGTTTTTTGCGGGAGGAGCAGAGGAGTGCAGGTGTGGCAACTTCCCTGATCAGCCTGCCTGGAAGTGTCAGAATTTCTAGCAGCTGGCAGTAGAACCCAGTCATCAGGGCAGAAAGCAGAGAAGCAGTACGGGACTGCAGAGAGACAACAGTTGATTTTCACCTGCCCTGGTTGCAAAACGGAGGCTTAGCCATAGTCTCCAACTCCCAACCCAGAGGGCTCCTCCCCCCATAACCGCCAAGACCAAACATCATGGAGCCCCCAGAGAATCTGAGTAAAAGCTACTGAGATGGTTGCTAACACTGACAGGGACTGAAACAGAGTAGCAGCTGTGAGTAAAATCTGTAAGAAAATAAAAAACATTAGGCTTTATATAAAGCAGGAATCCAAGGGGCTTAGATGCCACCTACTGGAAACCAAAAGAAAAGCGCCTTCTTCGCAGCAGGCTGAAGAGAGACCTTTATATAATAAATCTTCTTTCTGGAAAAACAACAGAATACCCTTCCATTAATGGCAAGGTGGATAAATAGTCCATTAAACACCATCAACAACCAAGGTCACAAGGCATCTCAGAAAGAAAGAGAAAAATCTCTAGAAAATAAGCTTACAGTCATAGAAATATGTGACTTAAATGACAGAAAATTTAGGATGGTACTTCTGAAAAAACTCAATGAGATCCAAAACAACTCAAATCAACAATTTCAGGAATTCAAGAAACAACTAGATGAGCAGAGCAAGGAAACCCTTAAAAGGAACCAAACAGAATTTCTAGAGATGAAGAACACACTGCAAGAGTTGAAAAATGAAATAGCAATCTTGGGATATAGAGTCAACCAAATGGAGGAAAGGATCAGTGATATCAAAGACAGAAATTTAGAAATAAATCAGAAGGAAAAAGAGAGAAATAAAAGAATGGAAATTAATGAAAGAGAAGTACAAGAACTAGCTGATACCATCAGGAGAGGAAACATAAGAATAATGAGCATTACCGAAAGTAAGGATAAGGAGCAGGGAGTAGAAATCATTTTCAGATAAATAGTGGACGAGAATTTCCCAAATCTAAGGAATGAGCTGGTGCTTCGAATTCAAGAAATCGACAGAACACTCAATTATCTCAACCTAAAAATGCCTTTCCCAAGACACATTGTATTACAGTTATCAAAAATCAATGACAAAGACAATTCTCAGGGCAGCCAGGGAAAAGAAGACAGTAACTTATAAAGGAAAACCCATTAGATTATCATCAGACTTCTCAGCTCAAACTTTACAAGCCAGAAAAGAATGGAATCAAATATTTAAACTAATAAGTGAAAGGAACTACTAACCTAGAATAATGTATCCAACTAAACTCTCCTTTAGATATGAAGGAGAAATTAAGACCTTTCCAGATTTACAAAAATTGAGGGAATGCTCCACGATGAGGCCTGCACTACAGGAAATACTGAAAGGTATCAGCTCACTGAAAACAAAATAATAAAACAAAACAAAACAAAACAGAATATATATATAATTAGAAGTAAAGTGACTATTAGACAAATAGAAGCAAAAGAGTGCAATCCTTACTAAGAACAGGGCATTACAGGCTTAAATAATAATAAAAGAATTGTTATAACAAGAGAGTAATGAACATTCAGCATACATAGGGACAAACAGATAACAATGACTAAAAGTGGGGGGCGGGTTGCAGATTCAAAGATCTAAATTCACAGAAGAAAATGATAACCGCGTACCAAAGATTCGGAACTGAAGTATATAACAAAACAAGAAGAACCAGAGGCAGAACCCACAAAGGCCAACCAAAATAAAGAAAACAGAAACACAAGGACAAGGAAGCAATAGAAACACCGAGCTACCAGAAAGCAAAAGATTAAATGACTATCAGAAAACCTCATATTTCAACAATCACCCTAAATGAAAATGGACTGAACTCACCAATAAAAAGGCACAAATTTGCAGAATGGATAAAAAACAAAAAACAAACAAACAAAAACAAACAAAAAACCAACTGTATGCTGCCTCCAGGTGACACATCTCCCCTCCAAAGACAAATATAGACTCAAAGTGAAAGGGTGGAAAACAATATTTCAAACAAATGGTATTCAGGGGAAAGCGGGAGTAGCAGTACTAATATAAGATGAAATAGACTTCAAAATAAAAAAGGTAAAGAAAGATACTGAAGGACACCAAGAAGACATAACATTATTAATATTTATGCTCCCAATCAGGGAACCTCGAAATATGTAAAGCAATTACTAACAGAACTAAAGGGAGAAACAGACCAAAACACAACTGTAGTAGGGGACCTAATGATCTCACTGTCAGATATGGACAGATCATCCAAACAGAAAATCAATAAGGAAATAACATCCTTAAAAGACTCATTAGTCCAACTGGACATAATTGACATTTACAGAACCTTCCATCTCAAAAGAGCTGCTTATACATTCTTCTCTAGTGCACATGGAATATCCTCAAGAATCGACCACATACTGGGACACAGAGATACCCTCAACAAATATAAGGGGGTTGAAATCATACCAACCATATTTTCTGATCATAATGCTTTGAAACTAGAGATCAACAGTAAAAAGAAAGTGGATTGGATGGGAGACCACCTAGGAAGACCAGGTGCTGTAGGTGTAAAAAATAAAAAAAAATAAGGGACTGTAAGCTGATGAGGTCCTTGCAATCTGTGAGGTCAACCAAGTGTTGCCTTGCCTAAAAAATAAAAATAAATAAAAAATAAGAGGAAAGTTCATATCATTACAAGCCTATCTCCAAAAACAAGAACAAGCCCAAATAAACAACCTAATGCTTCATATTAAAAAACTAGAAAAGGAAGAACAAATGTGACCTAAAGTCAGCAGAAGAAAAGAAATCGTCAAAATTAGAGTAGAAATAAATGAAATTAAAAACAAAACAAAAAAATAGAAAAAAAATAAAGAAAATGAGGAGGTGGTTCTTTGAGAAGGTTAATAAAATTGACAAACCCCTGGCTAGACTCACTAAAGAAAAAAGAAAAGGACACAAATAAACAAAATCAGGGATGAAAGAGGGGAAATTATGACTGACATTGCAGAAATACAAAGGATCATGCTACAATACTATGAAAAAGTATATAATAACAAATTTAATAACCTAGAAGAAATGGACCAGTACTTAGAAAAATACAATCTTCCGAGACTAAATTAAGATCTGGAAAATCTAAATAGATCAATCTGCAGTATGGAAATGGAAACAATCATCAAAAACCTACCAAAAAGTAAAAGTCCAGAACCAGATGACTTCATAGGCGAATTCTACCAAACATTCAAAGAACATTTAAGAGCTATTCTCCTCAAACTCTTCCAAAAAATTGAAGAGGAGGCAATACTTTTCAACTCATTTTATGAGGCCAATATTACTCAGATACCAAATACTGGTAAAGATAACACAAAAAAAGAAAACTACAGACAAATATCTCTCATGAACACAGATGCAAAAATCCTAAATAAGATACTAGTGAACCGAATGCAGCAACATATTAAAAAGATTATACACCACAATCAAGTAAGCTTCATCCCAGGGGCACAGGGATGGTTCAACGTATGCAAATCAATTAATATGATACACCACATAAACAAATTAAAAAATAAGAATCATATGATCATATCAATAGATGCATAAAAAGCCTTTGACAAGGTACGGCATCCATTTATGGTCAATACACTTAACAAAATAGCTATAGAAGGAAAGTACCTTAACATAATAAAGGCCATATATGACAAACCCTCAGCCAACATTATACATAATGGTTATAAACTAAAAATCTTCCCTCTAAGATCAGGAACGAGGCAAGGCTGTCCACTATCACCACTGATATTCAATATAACATTGGCGGTCCTAGTGAGTGCAATTGAACAAGAGAAATATATAAAAAGCATCCAAATAGGAAATGAAGATGTCAAACTGTCACTATTTGTAGATGACATGATTCTCTATATAGAAAACCTTAAAGACTCTACAAGAATGCTAGTAGAAACAATAAGCAAATACAGTAGTCTCTGGGTACAAAATCAACATTCAAAAATCCATAATATTCCTATACTCTAATAATGAAGTGTCAGAAAAAGAAGAGGAAAAAATCATTCCTTTTGCAACTGCAACAGAAAGAATAAATTACCTAGAAATAAACCTAACAAAACATGTGTAGGATCTATAAAATGAAAACTACAGGACCTTATTAAAAGAAATAGAAGAAGACACAAAGAAATGGAAAGGTATTCCATGTTCTTGGATTGGAAGAATCAACATATTTAAAATGACCATATTACATAAAGCATCATACAGATTTAATGCAATCCCCATCAAAATCCTATTGGCATTTTTTAAAGAAATAGATCAAAAAAATCATCAGATTTGTATGGAAGCACAAAAGACCTGAATTGCCAAAGCCATTCTGAGAAAAAAAGAATGAGGCTGGAGGCATCACTCTGCCTGACTTCAAATTATACTACAAAGTGACAGTAATCAAAACAGCATGGTATTAGCAGAAAAACAGACACACTGACTAGGGAAACAGAATCGAGAGTCCAGAAGTAAACTTACATTTATATGGGCAAAAATAATTTTTGACAAAAACCCCAAAAATATACAGTGGAGAAAGGAAAGCCTCTTCAATAAATGGTGCTGGGAAAAATTGAAAGGCCACCTGCAAAAGAATGAAGCTAGATTGTTGTCTATCACCACACACCAAAATTAACTCAAAATGGATAAAGGACCTGAATATAAGACCTGAAACAATAAAATGCATAGAAGAAAACATAGGAACTAAACTCAAGGACCTTGGACTTAAAGAGGATTTTATGAATTTGACCTCGAAGGCAAGGGAAGTAAAAGCTAGAATAAATGAATGGGACTATATCAAACTAAAAAACTTCTGCTCAGCAAGAGAAACCATCAAAAAGGTAAAGAGAGAACCATCCGAATGGGAAAATATATTTGTAAGCTATACCTCCAATAAGGGCTTAATATCCAAAATATGTAGAGAACTCATACTATTCAATAACAACAAAAAACCCACAAACAATCCAATAAAAAAATGGGCAGAGGACATGAACAGACACTTCTCTCTAGAGGACATAGAAATGGCCAAATATATGAAAAGATGCTCAACATCACTAGCTATTAGGGAAATGCAAATCCAAACCACAATGAGATATCATCTCACATCTGGTAGAATAGCTGTAATCAACAGAACAAGTAATAACAAATGTTGGAGAGGATGTGGAGAAAAAGAAACTCATACGCTGCTGGTGGGACTGCAAATTAGTACAGCCACTATGGAAAACAGTATGGAGGTTCCTCAAAAACTAAGAATTGATCTACCATATGATCCATAAATCTCTCTACTGGCTATTTACCCCAAAGACTTGAAAACCCATATCCGAAAAGATATTTGCACACCGATGTTCATAGCAGCATTATTCACAGTAGCCAGGACATGGAAGCAACCGAAGTGTCCTATGATAGACGATTGGCTAAAGATGCTGTGGTACATATATACAATGTAACACTACTCAGCCATAAGAAGAGATAAAATATTGCCACTTGCAACAAGATGGTTTGACTTAAAGATAATCATGCTAAGTGAAATAAGCCAGAATGAAAAAGTTGAAAATCACATGATATCACTTATATGTGGGATATAAACCTAAAAGCAACAAATGAACAGGACAGAGACTCAGGGTCATGGACAATGGACTAGTGATTACCAAAGGGTTGGAGGTGGGAGGAAGGAAGAAGTAGACAGGGTAAAGAGGGTCAAATATAGGGAGGTTAGGGGAGGGTGACATGGGTAAAGGGGATCAAATATATCTTAGCTGAAGGAAAGTGGAGTCTGGGTGGTAATCACACAATAGAATATATAGATGTCAAATTATAATGTACACCCAAAAATTATATAATTGTAGTAACCAATGTTACCCCAATAATCAAGAAAAAAGAGAGGAGACTTGATCCCTGACAGGAGTCAAATCGGGGAGCCAGAGTCAGGACTGAGAGGTCCAACCAACACTGAACAGAGGGTACAGGAAAGAGTCAGGTCCTACCTGTTTATACGAGCTGGAGAAAGTTCAGGGCAGGGCTGTCGGGCAAGGATCTACCTCACCTCATCATACCAGGTATAAGGGATGTAGTCTTTCATTTGAATGTGCGGCTACCAGGCATCAGAAGGGACAAATGTGATACATGGGAGACACTGCAGCAGGCGCTTTACATGTCCTACTCACCTTCCAGCGGTCCAACTGACAGGGCTCCTCAGGTTCAGTTCACAGATGCTGAGCCCGAGGCTCACTCACGGAGTTTAAAAATATGCCAATGTTCACATGGCCAGGTAGTGACAAGGATGGAATCAGACCCTTGATTTAAGTTAGTCTAAAGCCCACATTCTTCCACTCATTTTAGCCGAGGTTGTGAGACACAACCTCGTGTCTATTACTTCATTTTTTTTTCTCATTCCACAATGTTTCTCAGACAATGAAAGGAAGGGCCCTGTGGCCAAAGTACTAAGAGCAGGCCTAAAGAAGGAAGGTGAAAAGGAGAATCAAATACAACCTGGGGATTGTCTGAGGGCTTCGTTTACCTCGGATCCTCCTGCCCCTTGCCTCAGGGTTCCTTGAGCGCTGAGTCTTCCCTGGGCTGAGCTAAAGCATCTGGGCCCAGCATCCTCCTGCATGACAGTGACCTTCCCCTCGGTCTTTACCATGTGCCTCCTGTCCAGACTGGAACCTGACCTGTCGGCTCTTCTTTGCCTCTTCCTCTGGAGGCCACCCCCGATCCCCATGGAGCAGACAGCCTGTACCGCTGCCTCTCCGATTTAGAGAATCCCAGTCCCTGCATATCTTGTCTCTCACTGTGGAGCCCTCTAATAGCAGCAGCCCCTTCCACGGCATTGTTCATTTCAGATGGTGAGGTTTAGACACCTCATTCCCCTGGGTGCCTTCATCAAACTTTAACTTTTTTTTTCTTTTTTGCCAAATCAGCTAGTACATAGACTCTGATTTGGCATGAAATCTACAGGGCCTTGATTTATAACCCTGAGTCTAGAGAGGGCTTTTTTGAAACAACCCTGATAACTGTAGTAGGATTTTAATGGAGTATCTTATTTGAGACTCAACACTGAATCCCTACACTGATGAGTGAGCTTAAGCGGCCAAGAACCAAAACTCCTAAGTGGTATATGAGGAAGCCCCAAAGCAACAATTGTATGAACAAACATGTACTGAGGCTGAATTCCTGAAAACCCATCTTGGAGTCCTTCTTAGAGGTGGAAAGTAGTTCCTTGGCAGATGTCCTAGCTTTGAGTGAAAAGGAAAGATTAATTTATCATTCTTTACTGATTTTTGTTTCTATCTATTCCAGGGAAATTGCTGGGTTTTTTTTTCCCAGTGTGCTTAATGGCACCTGTTCAGGTGTTCAGGCATGTTCAATCAGGTGGTGGGTAACTACGATTTTGACCACCCACCAAAAAGTAAGAGAAAAATTCTCAGCCTACTGAAATTATACAGCTTATTGCAAATGGCAATGCAGAAAGGTGCCATTAAGCGACAAAGGTGAGCCCTCCCTGCCATAATTTAAAGGGTCTTTTTGAAAATTAGATGTGATCCTGTATTTAAAAACACCTTATTACATAGTGTGTAGTAGAAAAATGTGTCAACTTGCAAGGTAAATTTGGCCTTCTCCTCCAAGAAATGAAGAAGGTTGTTGTCATAACCAATTGCAATAGTTTCTCTTTATTGAGCATTTGCTGTATAACAGTGTATGGGAGAGACTGCAAGTGCTCATCCACATTTTGTCTTTCTCCCTTGGGTTCCTGGGGAGACTGCATTCCCAGTCCACTTGGATTTAAGAAGGGTAATGTGATTAACCTCTGCCACTGATATATTATTGTAGAAGTATGTTTGTCACCTCCAAGCTAAGGCACATGAGTATCAGTATGCCACCTCCATGCTTTCTCTCCCATTCAGCAGCAAACACCAAGAATTCATGTTGAGATGTGGAGCCACATTATGCAAACAGCCTGGATCTCTTGTTCACCTGATAGCAGTGAGTCTCTGCCAACCCACATTAGATTTATGTGCATGAGAAATAAACTTTTGTTGTGTTAAGCCATTACTATTTAAGGTTCTCTGTTGCTTCAGTTAGCAGTTACTTTAAGTAATGCACAATTACTGTTTCTATTGTTAGACTCATTTAAATATTTTAATGACAAGTTAATAGTAGCATATATATTCTTGTTATAAAAAATATATAACACAGACAAATCACAATCTCCTGGTTTATAACATTCCTCCAAAATTTAATCCCCTTTTCAAAAGTAACCATAATTAACAATCTAGTGTGTGTCATTTTAAAGCTGATTTGAGGCCTTTTTATATGTAGATGTGCTATAAAAATATATTGAGGTTTTAACACACATGGGCAACAATGTACATAATGTTCTGTGACTTGTTCTTTTAATTTAATGAAATGAACACAGCATCTTTCTGTGACAGCACGTATAGATCCACCTAACTTTTAAAAACTTTTTCATTAGAAAAAGTCATGGCCAGCCCTCTAGTCCTAGCTAACCTACAGCATAAAGCAGACCCACCTCAGCCAACCAGTAGATCTGTGAAAACAAATGGTCATTGTTTCAAGATGCTGAGTTTTGTGGTTCTTCTTTAGACACCAGAAGTTTACTAATAAGTAATTAAGGGCTAGCAATAGTTACAAGCGATTCATATTTTAACTTTCTATGTTCTTTGTTTTCCACAGGGAGCACATATTATCGTATAAACTCTCCTTGAAGATCTCATTCTCTCCTATGGCTTCAACTACTATGTGAACGCTGATATTTCTCAACTCAAAATTTCCAGCCTTTCTATACATCATGTCCTATAGATACATCCCGTAAGTAAAGATACTTTGATACAGCGATCTTGGTTGATTAAAGGCCTTGCAATAATTACCTCCTCTACTGTGGTGTTCATTCTAGCCAGAATTTTATAAGACACAATACTTAGATGTTTCTCAAGTACTTCAGGTGAAATCTGCCCTGAATCTAAACTCATAATTTTATCCTCACTCTCCTGAGCCTCCTCTTTTATTTCCATGTAAGGGAAGACCACCACCATACTTTCAGTCATTCATTCCAGAAAGCCATGAGTCAGCATTCATTCCCTACATCTCTCTCAGATATTCAGTCTTTTGTTGAGATCTAGCATCTATCTCTATGCTTAGTAATTTATCTCCAAATTAACGCTTCCTAATAAGTGACCCTAAAACTTAATGGCATCCATTAAGTGTTATATATTCTTATAATCACAAGTCTGTGAAGTTGTTGGATAACTCTACTTTAGGCCATGGGTCTGCAGATTTGATATAGGTCCACCCAATACGTGTTCATTCTGCAGTCCAGGCTGAAGTGACAGTGACTTCCTAAGAATTAGTTTTTCTCATGGCAGATCACTGGAGTACAAGAGAGCCAAGTCAAATAATGCAAGTACTTGCTGAGGCTCTGTCCACATCATATCCACTAACATTACATTGGCCAAAGCAAGTCGCTTGTCAAGCCTAAGGTGAAAGTGGCATGGAAATACATGTTATCCAACAGGAACCCAAAGGATGGATATATATTTGTAATGTTATTTCAGGGAAATGAAGAATTGAGACCAATTATCCAACCTACCACAACCCGATAATATTATTCAAATTAATTCCATCCTTGATATTCCACATTGTAATCCTTTAATTTGTCTCTCTTAATTGCTCCCCTCATTAGTAAATAACCTCAACTGCTACCTGTGATCCTGTTCTTGCCCCCATACAATGCATTCTTCGCACATACAGTAGAGTCATCTTTATATAATACAAGTTGGATTGTTACTCTCATGCTTAAAGTCACTAACTGTGAATCACAATACAAATGGTCCTTTATCGGTTATATAAGACCACTTTTGCCCCAGCTTCAGCCTGCTTTCCACAATTCTTAATCCACACATCATCTCGTCATAATTAAATACTTGCCATTCACTAAAAAAATGTGAGAGAGAATTCTGTACTTGGGAGATCATATTGCTGGTGCCTAAAATGTCTGAAATACAGTTGATGCTAAAAATAAATGTTTGGTAAAATAATAATTGTAAAAGATCTTAGTCCTGGCAATATTTATTTGTAGCTTACTAGACTTTGCTTGCCTAATAAATTAATTTAGGTAATAAGTTGTTTGAACAGCTATTTCTAACATCCTGACAAAATATCATTTTTCTCATGTGGTCTTTGCTGTCTGTTTATCTCAACTTTTCTCATGTAGTTTTTAATCTTATTTATATCTTGTCTAATCTATACTCAGGTTATTATCCTGAAAACCTCATCTCAGATAACCTGTTAAATTAGAACGAAATCAAAGAAAATGAAAATGGGTGTTTCTACCATTACATAATAAGAAATATATCTACTTTGTTGAAGAAAAAGGTTTTAAAAACCCCAAAACAATTTTGGGAGCCAACTAGACAGTAGGGAATTTACAGAGCTGGACATAACCCAGTACAATATACCAGTATCTCTGTGACTGTGGCTCAGCATGGTAGAGTAGCAAGAACATTAGTTTTGCAGACAGTCCGGGCTCTGCATACCAGCTTTGACACTTTCATTTATTTGGTAAATAGTTCGAAGGTACCTACCTCATGCCAGTCAATATACTAGTGAATACCAAGATGAACAAAACATACATATTCTTACAGTACAATGGGAAAGTTAAGTATGGTAGAAATTATTTGCCAATTTCATTTTCTCTACTTCATGTGAATAAAAAAAAATCTCACTTCCCTTTCCCCTTTAAAGTTAAATTTTGCCACGTGACTTGCTTTGTTCAAATGAAATATGGTTTAATGTAATTCCATGAAGAAGCATTTAATTGTCAGTGCTCAACAATTCAGCCCCAACTTCTCCCACTGCAGCAATCATAGAAACATGTTAAGATAGCAGTACCATAAGCTATTGCAACTACTGTCAACATGGATCCCTGAGTAACTACCATGATCAGGACCTTCCTGCTGATCTGCTTTGAAAATATAGTATGAGAAAAAAAATGTGTTTTAAGCCCTTACATTTAGGAGATGTTTTTTATAACATTGCAAGCTATACTAATCTGACAGATACAATAGGAATAGAATAAGTAATGACAGGTAGATGCTTATAATCAAAGGAGGGCACAGGGTGCCATTGAAGTTAATGACAGAAGGAATAATCATTGTATGGTGGAATCAATATTAAATTGTGAGATAAATAATATAATAGTCAACCAAATAAAGAATGTTAAATGAACAAGTACTGCCTGTCTTCTAAAGTTGAAGGTTAAAATGATCTAACATATTAACTATGTCCTGTTGGGCAATGGTCCTATAGTAAAGTCATAACAAATACTAGTTCCTTTTTCTCATAATCTCCTAATTGGTTCCTGCCAAAATATTTCTTTATTATTTACTGGACATGTTCTAGACTTCTGCCCATCCTTCTCAGCCTCTTCCAGTAGCCACCTTTGCCTTGTATCAGAAAATAATGCTGTATCCTTTAATTACCTACAGGAAAATAATCCACTTCTAGTGATAGTTGAAAACTGGCCTTAAATAATCTTATACTGCTCCTTTTTAGACCTCTTTGGCAGACTATCAGTCTACTCTAATCACTACAAGCACTTCAAACACAATATGTCAAAGCAGAACTTATGGGCTTTCCCCAAAACCAGAGTCTCCTTCATGTCTCATTTCAGTAAATGGCTCTACTGTATTAAGGCCTGTTGATTCTATTGTTAAATATTAGTTTAAATCTTTTTAATTCTCTTAATTTTCACTAAACTGTCCTCGCCATCATCTCTCTTTGATTTCTTCATTTGCCTTCTAACTACTGATTTCTCCACATTTGCCTTTATGCACCCCTTCCAATTCTTTCGTCAAGCTTTAAGACCTACATTGTAGCACTACCTTTGTGCTTCAATTTAAGCTTCACTTTCATAAACTTTAAATGGTGGTTTAGATGGTCCTTGAGATATTTCCTAATTACTCTATTCTGATTTTGTGCTTTAGAACTTTGTGTTCTGGGGGATACTATTGATATCCAGAATTCTACTTGGAGAATTTTGAAATCCAGAAGTAAATTGAATGTCCAGAGGATTTGATTAGAAAAGTAAAGAATTGGCCTCGTTTCTCAATGTAACACAGCCAGGTGGCAGTATTGCTTCTTGGAAGACAGTCAGAGCTCTGCAGGTTTGGAACTGAGATGCAGGCTTGACCTTTGGCATTTATTTTATTATTCTGTTAAATTCAATCTACCTGTGCCTTATTTCTCCTCAGTCATGACACTGGAGCAGCAACATAAGCCTGATTCCTTACTTTTTTTTCCCCAAGTATCTTTATTTTTTAACACACTTCTGATTCCCTGGATGAGAAATATTTGCCTGAAAGATTGTATGAGGAAGAATTAAAATACAGTTCCTGGCTGTCTTTCCTATGGAAAGACTCATCATCAGGGAAGCAATTGTAGTGTCATTGCAACAGATTCTATGAAAACTGATGTGAAATCTACAGAAAAAAACCTTTAAAACAGTTTAGTCCAATTCACATGACTTCAGGGTAATTAGTGAAATCCAGATTAATCAGAAACTGGCTAGGCAGCAGGGTGATTTGGCTAACAGCCTGGGAAGGCACAAAATAACTGGGTAATGAAGCAGATCCAACAATAATATGCAAGATTGCTCCTGGGATTGTACAGAAATCCATTATTTAGACAGATGCTGTATCTTGTGGACAAGAGATCTTTAAAACTGGAAATATTATATCTTTCCTATGTGATTCTGCTTCATGGCCCCATGGACCAAGAATGAAGGGCAGCATTAGAGAGGGGAATATTTTAGGAAACTCTTTCCAGTTCCAATCTGATATCTGTCATCAAAAGGTAAAGGATGTGTTCTGTGTTACTCTAGGGCTTTTATCACATATCATCTTATCCAACCCTCACAAAAAAATAAACCCTGTCTCAAGCAGAAAGAACATTTACCTCTCCCATTTTTTCAATGGTGATGAACTTGAAGCTCCAAAATGTGAAATGCTAGGTTTGAATGTAGCTACTAACAGCACAAAGAGACAAGTTTTCTTTCATTAGTGATGCCTGTGGCAGTTGCCAGGTATCCATACACAGGCTGAAGCTGAAAATTCCTCTCTTTTATTTTGCTCGGGCAGAGTAGAAAACTCCATGCACACATTATTGGACAAAACATCAGCTTCATGGATGACCTGAGTACATTTTTGTCCAGGTGAATTTCTCAGAGATAAATGCAAACAGCATCCACTGCTTATTGAAAATGAGAAGTTTCACTCTAACCAGAAGAGTTAGCCTTAGGCATGAGGGAAATAGGTGTCTGCTTTTGTGGCAAGATTCAGAAAGCATCAGAATGGCTTTTTGCTCTACCCTGATAGAAATCCAAATAGATCTTTGTCTCCACTATTGCTATTTTTACAGGTGAGAGCATATCCAGAGCCAGATATAGACACCATTATCCTTATAGCACAGTATGGGGATGCTAGACCAAATAAATGGGTGGGACATTTGGCAAAAGGAGAGGCAAAGAGACAGAAAACAAATTTCTAGGCTTTGAGCCTTGAAACATAAGTGGAGTCTAGTTTAACTTTCCTACAAGGAATTAGCAAGAAGAAAAATAACAACAACAACAACAACAACAATAATAATAATAATTAAAACAATCCCTTAAAGTTGCAAGGCACTATGCTGGTGACAGGAAGGATAAAATAAGAAAAACATTGTCTTGCCCTCAAAGAGTTTATAGTTTACCTTGAGGTAATATGTGTGCATGCATAAAAACTATACCTAACTATCCAAGGCAGTTCACTACAAGTGTGAAATGACTAATCTCAGAGCAGAGACGTGCTTCAGCCCAGGAATACAAGAGAATGCTTTTTGCCTATTTTTCCTTAATGTTTATTTTGTGATATAGGAGCATGTGGGAATTTTTCTGCAGTTAGAATTTAATGGTTCAGAAGAGGTTAGAGAGATAAAAGTTGAAAGGCACTTTTTATTTTTAAAACAAAAATAAAGATACAAAGATAATTTGACTCCCCTCTCATTCCTCTAAACCTAACTGTAAATCACATAATTCAATCAGCAAGAATTGCTTGAATGCCAGTCATGGGTAAGATGCCCTATATTTGTGTAGCCTTTAAGAAATTACAAAAATACGTGCATGTTTATGTTTTCCATGCATCCTCATAATTTCTCTGTAAAATTAAGTGGGGCAGATGTTACTCTGGTAACTTATGGTTGAGACCCCTGAATATAATGTCAAAGTCAAAAACCAACTTGACGACACTGATGCTCGGTGGATGGTCCTGCTATAAAAGGCCCTTGCCCCAGTAGGGATGGAGACATAAATCATACACATGGGAAAAAATTAAGTGTTTGGATGATAGTAAAATTAAAAGGCACTTGACTATGAATCAGAAGACTGTAGTTTGTGACCTGATGTTGCTGTTTACACCAAGTGAACTTAGAGAAATTATGTGACTTCTTGGAATTCTATTTTTTTATCCATAAAACTAGGCAATAGCTTGTTTCAAGGCATTGCTCAGAAGTTCAAACCAAATGTCATATGCAGATAGGCTTTAGAAACAGTAAAGTTGTACATGCATGTTTGCATTAAAAGAGAAAAATGAATGAAAATATATGAAGGAAATGCTAAATGAATGGTAAAATAATAATAATAAACAAGCATTGATTATTTACTATTTCCAAAAGCTGTGATAAATGGTATGTATGTATCACTATACATATACTTTTAGAAATTTTATATACTTTTACATGTAAATACATAAATGCATATATTTTTGTAATGCATGCGTTTATATTTTATGCATAAAATATATTTATTATGCATATTATATATAAATATATAGAATTTTAGTTAATCTTCACAAGAACTTTTGAAGTAGGCATTATTATTCCTTTTTATAGATGGGGAAAACTTTTTACAAAGGTTTAAAGAGGTTTAATCAGTTGTCCAGGTTTATATACCAGTAAATAACAGGGCCTATATTCAAACCGAAGCATTCTTACTTGCAAAGCTTTATGCTTTCTCATGCATCTTTGCCTCCCTTTAAAACATACTATAATTATTTTAATAGTTTTGGGGAAACTAGAAGTACTTGCAGGCAATCAGAAGCCTACATTCCAATCCCAGCTCTACTATGAAACCACTTATCCAGTTAACTTACTTTTTTTGGTCACTTAGATGTTCTGTCTTCAGGTCAGTAAATTGAGAAGGTTGATCTAGGTAATCTCTAAGATCTCTTCTAGCTCTCGAATGACCACTTGTCCCATTTTCCCTAGAATTGTCCTAGTTTTATTGCTGAAAGTTCCATATCCCAGGAAATCTCTCAGTCCTGGAGTTTCTGCTAACATTCTATGATTCCATGTTAGGGGAAAGTTTTGTGGAAGATGTCAAGAGTGAGCTAAACCCTGATGTATTTAAATAGGCAGAAAATGAAGGATTCCTATAAAAATAGATGTAAGACTAGCAACATACAGAGATAGTGATTAGCAAGCCACACAGATGAAAGGATATAAGAGATAATATGGGAAACAAAGATAGCATAGGGCCATGTTATAGGGAATTAAACATCAGAATTTAGACTCTATGTGCATCTCAGTGAAGAGCCTTTATAGATCTAAGTATTCTTTGTAAGAATAGTAATGATAATAGCTAATACTTGTTGAGTGCTTACTATATATCAGGCACTATGCTAAACACTTAACATGTATTATCACTTCTAATTCCCCCTATAAGCCTACAAAGCAGTTCAATTATTAAATCCATTTCAATGATGAAAAAGGTAAGGATTATAGAATTTAAGGGAACTGCTAAAGGTTACACAGCTAGAGTGTAGCTGGGCTGGGATTTGGACTGTCCATTTCTGGTCAAGTTATGTTCCACTCTCATCTAATACTTGCATTTATCTATTTTTCTTGCTCAAATAATACTTCACTGTTTCTTAAACATATTTATTTCTAAAAGGGTGACTTAAAGTAATTTTTATTATTCCTTGGCAATTGATGGCAATATGAATTAGAATTTTGAGTTAATATGGAAATTGGCAATCTCATTCAGGTAGACTTGCCCCTCATTGCCTTCTAGAAAAGTCACCACCATCCACTGTCTACCATTTGCAAATAACTGTACCCAATTATATTCTCTCCAATTCTCCCAACTTCTCTCTATAAAACCAAAAAAGAGATGATTTTCTTGGTTTAAGAACTGTGTAAACATTTAGGATATCATTTGATGTTTCTCTATCTTTGGCCTAAGGATTAAAGGATAGAGAGACCAATATATCTCCTCCTGGCTATTAATGATAACTTATAAAATCTGGAAGATAGCTGGGTTTAGGGAATGTAATTAAGTTATAAAATGGGGCAGAGTCCAAGAGAATATAATTTAATTTTGATATTAATTTAGTTCCAGTTAAGACAGTGGAGTGGGTAAACACTGCTTGCCTCTTCTCACTACCACATCAAAATTACAACTAAACCACAGGATAGCCATCATTGGAAGTCGCCTGAAGTCTAGCTGAACAGAAGTCCTATAGCTGGGGACACATAGAAGAGGCCACCTTGAGAATGGTAGGAGGGACAGAGACACAAAATGGGCTTGTCCCACACCCATATCTTGCAGCTGAGAATCAGGAGAAATATCTCAGCTATGGAGATCTTCAAGGAAGCATGAGGGGTCCCAAACCCACACTAGGTTCCCCAGGCTAGGGTTCCAGTGCCAGGAAGAGAAGTCCCCACAACTTCTGGCTGTGAAAACCAGCAGAGATTGTGGCTGAGTGAGACTTAAGGCCTCTGGAATCATAGACATTCCTCTTAAGGGGTCCATGCTCAGACTTACTCTCTGACAGACTCACTCGCTCTGAGCTCCAGTGCTGGCGCAGCAGCTCAGGAGGTGCCAGGAACATATAGGGAGAAACTGAGTTGTCTGGCTTCAGGGTGAGGGCTGGACGGGCAGCTTTATCCCAGAAAGAAGTGCTAGCAGAGGACACTGTTCCTTTATTGAGCCCTAGCCTGCCTGGTTTGCAGACCCAGGCAGCCACCATATCTGGCTCTATCAATCTTGCTAATACTGGTCAATTTGTCCAGGTAATTCTCTGAGACCCTGCCCCTCCCAATGTGTGGGCCCACAAAAGCCACTTCCAGTGGCTTTTCCATACACACGACCTGTCTTGGCTCATGCTGTGGACTTTCCTAAAATCTCTTAAGGTTCACAAAGTCGAAACAAGCAGCGTCTGGCCTCAGCGTGCCTGTACCTCTTTCTGAGCAGTCCCACGCCCGGCACTAGCAACAGCTGACCTTGGTTTGCAGCTCAGCCTTTTCAGGCATATGTAAGCCCATTGTGGGTGGCAGCCATCTGCAGATTGCTTGGTGGCTCATGCCAGGTGGCCTCAAACAGAGCACTGGCTGCAGGTGAGGTTGGCCTATGGCAGAGCCCCTCCCAGGATGCCCTGGCCTGCATGGTCAGTGGCTGGCTTTGGTCTGAGCCAGAGCATCGTCTGCTGTCACATCTGAGGATGACACCCCCAAAGGGCAGACAGGGCAGGCACCAGAGCCCTGCTAAAGCAAATGCTGCTCTGTAGGGTCAGCCCCTGCACTACAGCTCCCCTACTGGTCACGGCTAGTCTTCACAACCAATCAGCCCAAAGGTCAATCCCTCCCAATGATGTGTAAACAGCAACCAAGGCTCCACTCAACAGGAAGACACACACAACCCATATAAGAGACAACCCTGGAGCACACAGCTCAGGTGACCAGGGAAGACTGTGCCACTGGGACCCACAGCACACCTACTACATAAGGCCACTCTACTAACACCAGGAAATAATAGCAGCCCTACCTAATACATAGAAACAAACACAAGAAGGCAGAAAAAATGGGAGACAAACATATCCCAAATGAAAGAACAGAACAAAGCTCCAGAAAAAGAACTAAACAAAAGGGAGACAAGCAATCTACTAGATGCAGAGTTCAAAACTCTGGTTATAAGGAAGCTCAATGAACTTAGGGGGACAATAGAGAAACTCAGTGAGAACTTTAAAAAGAGATAGAAAACATAAAAGTGGAGATAGAAAACATAAAAAAGAAACAGTCAGAAATGAAGAATACCTTAGGAGGAATTAACAGTAGAATAGATAAAGTGGAGGATTGAATCAGGGATTTAGAAGATAAAGTAGCATAAAACACCCAATCAGAACAGCAAAAAGCAAAACAAATCCAAAAAACAATGAGAATGATTTAAGGGGCCTCTGAGACAACATCAAGTGTAACAACATTCACATCATCCAGGATACCAGAAGGAGAAAAAAGAGAACAAGTGATTGAAAACTTATTTCAAGAAATAATGACTGAAAACTTCTCTAACCTGGTGAAGGAAATAGACGTACAAGCCCAGGAAGTGTAGAGTGTCCCAAAGAAGATAAATCCAAAGAGGCCCACATGAAAACATATTGCAATTAAAATGCCAAAGGTTAAAGACAGAGAATCTTAAAAGCATTTAGTTATCTACAAGGGAGCTCCCATAAGAATGTCAACTGATTTCTCAACAGAAACTTTGCAGGCCAGAAAGAATTGGCAGAAAATATTCAAAGCAATGAATAGCAAGTACCTATAACCAAGATTACTCTGCCCAGCAAGCTATAATTTAGAATTGAAAAACAAGTAAAAATCTTCTGATACAAGAAAAAGCTAAAGGAGTTCATCATCATCAAGCCAGTACTATAGGAAATGTTGAAGGGACTTCTTTAAGAAGAAAAAAAGATTATAAATATAAATAGCAAAATGGTAATAACTTATATATCTATCAACAATTACTTTAAATGTAAATAGATTAAATGCTCCAATCAGAATATAGGGTGGCTAAACGGATAAGAAAACTAGACCCTTACATATGCTGCCTACAAGAGACTCACTTCAGTTTGGAAAGACACACAGACTGAAAGTAAAGGGATGAAATAAGATGCTTCATGAAAATGGAAACAAAGAAACAAAAAGCTGAAGTAGCAATACTTATAGCAGACAAAATAGTCTGTAAAACAAAAGCTATAACAAGAGGCAAAGAAGGACCCAGTTATCCCACTTCTGAGTATATGTCTGAAGAAATCCGAAACACTAGTTGGAAGGAACATGTAAATGTTCCAGCATTATTGCAGCATTATTTGTTGCAGCATTATTTACTGTAGCCAAGATATGGAGGCAACCTGGGTGTCCATCAATGGATGAATGGATAAAGAAGAGGCGATATATCTATATCTATATCTATCTATATATATTTTTCTATATATATACACACACAATGGAATATTACTCAACCATTGAAAAGAATGAAATCTTGCCATCCACATCACTATGGATGGACCTAGAGGATATTGTGCCGAGTGGAGTAAGTGAGACAGAGAAAGACAAAGTCATATGTGGAATCTAGAGAACAGGACAAATAAACAACAGAAACAAGCTCATATATACGGAGAGCATTTTGATGGTTGTCTGATTGAGGGGTGAGAGAATGAGTTAAGGCGGGAGGGGATTAAGAGGTACAAATTGATAGTCACAAAATAATCATGGGGATGTAGAGTATAGGATGGAGAATATAGTCAGTAGTATTAAAATAACTACATATGGTGTCAGATGGGTACTGGATTTATCTGGGTGATCACCTCATTAGTTACATAAATGTTTAATCACTGTTTCACACCTGAAACTAATATAATACTATATATCGACTACAGTTGAAGAAAAAAATATAAAAATAAAAAATATTAATTTAAACATTTATCTTCCCGGAAAAGGGACTATGTATTTCATTACAAATACCTCTGTTGCAGTGCCATTTCAAAGGAGAAGAAGAAATTATAAAAGGATGCCTTTAGAAAAGTACATTTACTTTCACGATGTAATGTGTGAAGGGAAAAAAATTACTAATATATGTAATACACAATGAGCTTTAACAAATTACCTTTTTACAATAAATGAACTGGTGTTTTTCCCTTTTATGACATTAGCTTAGTGAAATTAGATATTTAAAAGTAGGCTATACTTTTTATTTTGTAATCCTTTAAAAAAGTTAATATGTATTTATTCTTGATTTTTCTATTAATCAATCATGGAGAAATGATAGTGTAAAGTAATTGATGGTTTAAAGCCATTCTATTCTACATTTAAGTGTATCTGATACTAAAAGAAGGAAAAATAACTACATTAGAGCAATTTACAAAAAAAATCTTGCCCTTATGATGAGCACTATTATAGAAACCACTATAGAAATGAAATAAGGTGCTTCAGTAACTGAATTCCGTTCCACTCTAACAGTTGCATCAAGTTCACATAGAGACATTGAAGTGATGGAATTAATTTTAGCCATTTATGCTGAAGATGATTATAATTAAAAGTATATTTTATCTTTGAGATGAGGCTCTAGCTTTTAATCTTATTTTGAATTTTAAATTTATTTTAACAGTATTAGCTTTAAAAAAAAAACTAGCTTCTATCACCAAAATATGTTAGGTAAAAATAGTAAAGTCAAGTGTCTCAACCCTGAACTTCAGGGTGTATATTCTTTGGTATTTCTCTGATATTTTTAGTTCCTAAGTCCTATTGACACTGTCTGCATTTCTCTGTCCAGCACCTCCCTTGGCTTCTAACCAGTGTTGGCTTGGTTCCTGCTGGGATTGCTATACAAGAGGATTTAGCTATTGAACCTCAACATGATATTCTCACCTTTAGAATATTCCTGCTCTTACTTTCAGAGATCTCTGGCCACATGGCCCCGTCATCACTTTTTCGTTCTTCCCCCATAGATTCTGCCTAATCTCAGCTGCTTTTATCAGCCTTCAATTTTGGAATTTATGAATTGTATTTGTTTCCTGGTATGATATTCTATATCATATGTTTCTTGCTTGGACCTCAGAGTTTTTCCCACATGAGCATATCACAAAGCTTTTTCAGTTACTCTTAATTATAAACAGTCTCAATGTCAGGCATTAAAATCTAAATCTGAGCCTTTAGCTCAGTTTATAGGTTCTCCTTGTTCTCTGGCTTTGGCTGAAATGAAGAGGAGGGTGCAGAGATGGAAGCGGAGGACAAAGCAGCAGCACCAGAACTGCCAGCAGCAGCACTTGATGCTTAGGCTTGAAACTGGCACACTGCCACTGCATTCTCTAAGCCAAAGTAAGCCATGATTCCAGCCTGTATTCAAAGGCTAGGGGAAAAAATGCTTCTTTATTACTGCAACATTAAATTGCAAATGGAGACATTGCAATCAATCTACCACAATTGTTTTTTGCTGCTTTAGAGACGACTCCCCCAAACCTAGCACAATATTTCTTAGCATGGGAGATGTCCCTTACAGTTTGCCGCTCTCTCCTTAGCTCCTGCTTCTAGCGGTACTTCACACTTTCGCTTGGCCACAGCAGCCAGATTTTCAAGAAGGGGGCCTTTCAGAATATCTCAAGTCCAACTCCCTTTTGCATGTCTCTTCTGGTCCAAAGGACACTTTCATTTTTGCTTCACCATCTGTGGAAGTATAACTTTACCACTAGAGCCCTCTCTCCCCAACTAGAAACAGATACTTTCAGTCTCTTATTTCTAAACTTTTTCAGATAAAAGTTGTTCTAACTCCAGAGAACACATTTCAAGCTCCCCTGGGTGGTCTCTAACAACCCTCCCTCTTCCTTGGCTTGAGACATTGAGATGAAAATAAGAGAAATACCAGTGAGGAGATAGAAATGCTTAGCACTCCATCGACTCTCTCCAAAGAAATCACCACTAATAATTATTCTCTCTTGTCACTCTTACTTCTTATTTGCCCTTGAGGAAGATCAGCTAAGGGATCATTAGACCTTTTTTTCCCTCCCAATTCTCCAGTAAGTCCAAATAGAGGGTCTGTTTGCAGATGCAAAGTATTATGGCAGGAAATCCCCATCTAATAACTGTATATTAAAATTTAAATTAGATTATGAATTTAATTGTGAAAATTTAGAAATTGAATGATTTAGATTGTAAAAGATCTTACTATGCTTCAGGGACCTGAAGATCTTTGATTTATAAGAAAGAATCAAGGAGTATGTAAAATTTGTCTTCTGGAATTTGAATAGCTGTCAAATCAGACGAGAGATGTAAATACGTGTCTTATTCATCTTTATATACCAGCACTTACCTTGGTCTCTGGCAGAACTACTCTATGATATTCATTAATTAAACTGATTTGAATTAAAATATTTCTTTGAAGCTTCTGAGGGAAAAACTTGGATCAAAATATAAGATTCACAGGGAGGTAAATTCTAGTTAAATGGAAGGCAAAGCTTCCCATGAATTATAGCTGTACAAAATAGGCTTCCTAAAGAAGTAGTGAGATACTACACCTGTTGAAGCAGAAGGTGTCTGGCCATTTGTGACTGATACTGTGAAAACAATTCTTACACTGAATGGGAATAGGGAGTAAATCATAAATGTTTCTTTTCTGCTAGTTTTAAGATGCTGTAGTTATTTCACATGTACTCTAGTTACATTTTTAAATATAAATAAGTTTGTTTGGCAGGTTGTCATAAGCATAGGTCACATATATTATGTGAAATTAAAATTGTATTTGTAAGTTTCCATGTGCAATTTCTAAAATTTTGATCATATATACTCAGTCAATGAAACCTACTCATTTTCCTCATTTTCTCATAACTATGAGGTAAGCAGGTATCTCAAACGGTGGTAGTATATATATCTTTAAATACTTTGAAATAAGTCACTCTGTGAATATGTGTCTCACGCCCACTATCTATTGGTGTATCAAAATGGTAAAAGTGGTCTCATGGGCTATTGTATTTTGTAAGTTTCTGCCAAATTAGTATAAACTTTTCATTTCCTTTAGTACCGATTTAATTTTTTGTCATCGTTTTCACTTTTGAGGATTCAAATATTTGATGCACTACCTCAAAGACCACAAGACAAAGCACATTTTATTATTTATGTTTAGCAAGTACTGCATCTATATTTACACAAATTTAATATCAAACTTTAGCTAATGTTAATTTTTATCCAAAAGTAGATGCATCAAATAAGTTCCAGGAAAATGTAATAATTGGCTATAGTACCTAAGATAATATTATTAAATTGCATGAGTATTAAATGTGCCTTTAATGTGCTCCAGAAAACACTCCTTTTCAATAATAATCAAAATTTACAAATGGTATGTGTAGAATTCTAAATGCAAGTAACACTCGAAATGATTACTAGGATTTTAGTATGTATTCCTTTCCTTCCTATATTCCCATATGCTACAAAATCTCCAAGGCCTCTACCAAGGTCTACTTTTAATGGAAAAAAAGTCATCCCCGATGGATCCAGTTCTCACATATGACAATCCTGCTCTAATATCTACTGTTTTGATAGTTTTCACACAGTTAGAAATTATTGAATAATTATTTAATCATAATTAAATAAATTATTAGTAAATAACATCCTGTACTCTAGCTAAGCTATATAGCATTTTGTGTTATTCTCTGGTTGTTTTATGTAGCTCATCATTGTATGAGGGTGAGATCGTGTAGGTAAGATTAACGTATCACCTGAGAATTTAGGTATATAAAAAAATCTAGTGTTCTGCCTCAGTATGCATCATTTAAGCATGTTTTAAGAATTGGTAATAAAATAGGAAAACATTTTATTTCTCTGACTGAGCATTCAAAGAGCTAGGAACCATTTCCAGGCAGAGATTTGATCTAGGGATCCATTGAGACAAGTGCCATTGCTGAATTGTATGATCATTTATCTTCGTAGAGTTTTGCTTCTCACGTCTCCCAAAGAGCAGCTCTCTCATAATAGAGCAGGTATCTCAGAGATTGAATGAAGTGGAAACTTCTCCCTCATAACAGCATTCTGTGTATTTACTCTTCAGGTTACTCCTTGTCCCCCAAGATTCTACCATCTCAGTGCTAACAGTTGTCATTCATATATTTCCCATATACTTGCCTATATTGATTGTGGTCTATTAATAGATTATCAGTATTTGTGGGACTCTTTCTTTTTATTTCTTCTATTTCTAGATGTCTTTTTTCTTTAGTGCTCTTTGCCTATCTTTATTTTCACAGAGGTTATTTGAACTCATAGTTTATTGGATTTTATTTTCATGTGTCTTTCAAATTGTTTTTCTTTAGGCTTCACAGAAGTCTTATACAAAGTTCAGTCATTATACTTCTTAAACTTTGTCAACCTTTGAATAAATGAACAAACATCCAAGAACCCTCATGAATTGTTTGATTAAGTAATATATAAAACTGTATTAGATTCATATGAATAGCCACCACCTACCAGTCCTGGGTTAGTGGAAACATTTATAACTTAAGGGTCAATGTTTTATGTGATCGTTTAGTGAGGCTTAGCTGCTGGAGTGTGACCATGAAAAGTAGCTCCAGCTTTACCTTGAGGAAAAACTCCAGAGTGTTTTATATAGATGTGCCAAAATGGTTCTTTTGAAATAGTAATGTTTTCTGCATATTTTTCTATTTCTTCATTTCAAACAGTTGGTCAGGTTTTGTAATTTGTTTTGTGGATTTTTACAGAACATATAAAGTTAGGATGGCTAAAGTTATTGGCTCTGCCTGCCCTTAGTGAAACCGCAGCCCATTAAATGATCATTTTGCCTGTCCTACAACTCACATGAGGGGAGAGAGAAAGAGAGATGGCTTTTGAAGAGGGAGGGAAGGAAAAAGAGGAAGATTGAGATTGGGGTGAGGTTGGAAAGAGACCAGAAGTAGAGGGTCCTGGTGAGGTCGAGAACCTACAAATAATTCAGAAGCAGCCCTCTAAGGATATGACAGCCCTTAGAAGGGTGGCTTATGATGGGCTAAAGGAGTCTAGGTCTCATGCACAGGAGTTTTTAGACTCACCAAATGAGTCACAAACATGTCTGGCAAGCAGAAGACCTGCCAGACCTGAAGACAATGTCTTAATAACAGCTAAAACTGCATTTCCCAGCAGCCTGGTGGGATGGAGCTCGGATCTGGATTCAAGTTTAATGTTACTTAAGTAAAATAAAAAATGAATACTTTTTACACATCTAAGCTTTTTGGAAAAGATCTCTACCTACTACACCTGGAGGCTAATCTGAAACTACTAAGAATCTTCATGTTGCACATATCTGCATCCTGGACTGATAATAATCTCCATCTTCCAAAATGATTTCCAAGACAACTGTGTTCATCTGCATCAAGCTAACAAAGTGATAAAAAAAAACATGGAGGATATCAATGATACAGATTGCATGCATCAGCTTTGAAGTGGTACGTATCACTTTTGTTTACATCTCATTGGAGGTAAAAAGTTATATTCAGTGGTCTATTCTGGCTGTGTGACTAGGAAGAAGAAGACCTCAGTTGTGAACAGATAACCAGACTCTTCCAGTATTTATCTTTCTGGTTACTAAATATTTATGTTGTCCTTCCACCCACATATGGAACACATTAACCATACCCTCAAGCAAGATAACCCAAAGTGTAATCCAGTCACTGCATCCGGTGGAACACCCAGGATCTCTGGGTGATCTGCCCTCTTTTCCGTAAGATCCAGATGTTCCTTTTTGTAGACTGAGATATACTTTGGATATGCAATGATAAATTAGGGATACAATAAATGCCATAAAAACTTTCATTTGGAACAGAGAAGAATGGAAAATGCCCAGCAATTACTGATCTATAGAAATTACAAAATCCTGCTGGGGTACAAGACATTTCTTATCTTTATAAAAAAAGAGTGAGAAATTGCAGATATTTGGAGAGTATTGTGGTATGGAATCTCTATATATTTATGACTTTTAAAACTTTCACAGTTGTCCCATTCACAGTAGGTCAGCACACCATTTTGTAGCACTTTTCTAGGGATTTGGCAAGAATGCAGATGAAGCTGGACTTGCACTACATGGTTTCCAGCCTATTCCTATGTTTCGAGCATGGCAGATAAATAAGAGAGAGGGGCATTAAGACCACGAACAGGTCATAGATCACTATAAGACCCAGAATTTAGGGTCAACACTGGGAAAGGGGAAGTCTGAAGAATGATTAGGATTAAATATTTCAATGGCTCTGTAGGTTTGGTACTTAAGGGTCAGTTTTAATTTGAATTAAACAAATAACTGGATATTTCTTGAACAACTACATTTTAGATTGAGATTCATACCTACTACATAGGTAAATTTGTCCTCTAAATGCAAAGATACATTATTCTAGGACAGTAAAAGATGGACTGTATTATAATTTTTTTTAAATGTTTGATTTGGAGGAAATATGATTAGCAACAAAAATTTTAAAGAAAGGAGAAGAGAAAAAGAAAATGTTGGCACCATAGATGCAGTAATGTCTGGGAAAAGAAAAGCCCAGTCGTGCCAACATGATCTTCCTAATAGTGAGGAGATGAATTCCTGGTGACATTAAACATTTCAAACATTTTTATTCTTCTTTTCTAACTTTATAATTAGCATTAGACATTCTGATATTTTGGCATCTAACATAGCATGTCTACAGGGTTAAAAAAAGGTGTGTCAAGCTGGCTTCAGTATGTGATCTGCTTGACAATTTTATTTCTAATTATAAATTACTTTCCAATTTTATGTGATGGCTCTGTGGGCTCTGAATACACCCAGCTCTTAGACACTGTGGCGACTTAAACATTGGCATAAATTCTTTGACTTTCTTCTCATTGAGAAATAGGGCCTACTTTTGTCACTTCCTTGACAAACAGAACACAGTAGAAGTGACTCTGGCAGCTAAAGAAAGCATTCTGCCTATTTCTCCTAGGATGTTCACCTTTGGATTCCTGAACACCAAATAAGAAGCCTGACTATGCTGAGGTTACCAGGTTGGAGAGACCACACGGACAAAACCTGAGATGATATGGCAAGAGTGAAATGTCTCCTTCTACTCAAAATGGCACCCCCCTATTCCTACTTTAGCTACTAACTGCAACTACATAAGAGACCCTGAGATGGAACCACCCATATGAGCTATTTCCCCAATTCCCAGTGCACAGGAACTGTGAGATATAATAGATGACTATTGTTGGTTGAAGGCACTAAGTTTTGGGGTGATTTTTAGACAGGGATAGATACCTAAAAGAGGCACTAAGGAGCTTGGATGTCTGAGCTTGTGACGAATAGGGCCAGGAGCAGGGTAATGATGAAACTGCTGAATCACTTTCATCTTGTGAGGCCTCCTGGTGGACAGCCTGTCAGCCGTTTAACTTTCATTTTTTTCTTTTAAAATTTGACTCTAGCTAGAAATCCCTTATGGAGAGTGAAACTATCTTACACTACTTTTTATCCTGCATCTGCCTAATTTGATGTTGCCAATTTACAGGAGCCGCGTAATTCATCCTAACTGGTCGATAACAGGTGTCAAGAAAGCAACACCATATCATTTGAAAACAGGACCTCCAGAATCCTAGACTTGATCAAAACTGACAAGGGGAATCTTATTACCAGACATCACATATGTAATATTACTACCTAACATTTATAGAGCAATGGAGCACTCGTGTGCCAAACATAGTTCCAAAAGCTTGCCTTGCATGTACGTATTTGATCCTTTAAACACCTCTGTGAGGTAGATTCCATTATTATCCCCATTTTTCTGATAAGTAAACTGAGGCACAGAGAGATGAGGCTACCTTACTTTTCCAGGATCACCCTCAAGTAAGAGGCTAAAGCAGAAATTAAGCCCAAGTTGTCTGGATCTAAAGCCTATTTTATTATCTATTGTACTTTATTGCATCTGAACAGACTCCCATCTCTAAAGTGGAATTATTCATGGTTGTTTCTAAATAGGTAACATGGTAAAGGATAAAGAACACCAATATTGGAGTCTAGGTTTATATTTGATCTCAGTCTCTTATTGTCTGTATGGCCTCAGACAGTTTCCTCTGAACCTTCCTTTTTCTTAAAGTCTATATAATAGAGATAATAATAACACCCACCTTTCAGGGTTAAATTTGATAACATTTGTTCAGAACTTTGCACAGTAACAGCACTGGTAGCTATTATTGTTTAATCATCTAATTTGGATGGCAGTCAAATTACCAGCTGATAAGGTAAACCACAAGATGGAGTTATAAACCAAAGGAAAGTACAACTAAAGCAGGCTTCAGCTGAGTTGAGATTTGCCGTAAAGATTGTTCACTAGATATGACACGGTAGAGTCACATCAACCACATATGTGACTTTTGAGGAAGCTTGCCAAAATAACAGAAAGAAAAAAACAATTTCAGTGTATAGAAAATTCTAGCTATCTTAAGCCTGAGAGTTAGCATGAGAGGGAACAGGTGAATCTTTTTTCTCTGTCTCTGTCTCTAGTAACTGATGGTAGGGAGCATCTTGCCTCAATGGATGTGGTTCTAGTATTTTAATAAAAGTCTTTTTTTCCCCCAAACATGAGTTTGAAGCATAATAAACCTGTTTAATCTGGTTCTTGCCTAATAAAGAGCAATTTATTCTAATATTGTAGAACGAACTAGTGCTGGACTCAATAGCAACAGGCAACACTGTGCTGATCTGTAATGAGGTGTGTCTTCCCTCAAGAATCTTTAAGGGTAACATTTATTATACTTGATTTTCATCATTGGACTTACCTTGTGATGATGCCACCATATTCTCAGCATGGTTTATTTGTCAGTGTTGTTTTTGTTTGTTTGTTTGCTCATTTAGGCCCTTACCTTTCTTGAAACAGCAAAGAAACTTCAGTCATAAAACACTTGGGCCATATATAGAAAAGCACACTGACATTAAAACTTCTGCATGATAAAGTATATTAATGAATAAATCTGTTCTAAAATTGTTAGCTTATGTTTTTTCTCACCTACAAATGTTTTTAAAGAAATTGTCTTTTCATAGTACTCCAAAATCCTCAGTTAATGGTATAAATTTCATATAGGAACACATGTTCTGGCTTTCAGTTCAAACAGTGGATGGTTGACTATATCCTCGGCTACACTAGTGTTTATTACTGCAAGCAATCTTATCTAAAAGGGAAGAGTAGGAATGCATGTTTTCATCATTTAGTTTGTTGATGCCTAAGGTTTAGAACCATCCCAAAGCACTGTTTGTCAGTTATCTTTGAAGTGAACAAAATGTTTTCAAATGCTGCAGAATTTTTTCTCTGAAGTACACAAAAACATGCAGATTCTCTTACATACTTAATATTGATATATTTGGTGTTTAATCTTGTTCAATTGTCAGGCAAACCATGGACCAGAATTAGAGCCTAACATACCTGATGTATCAGTATTTATCCTAAAGCTTATTTTTCTGAGTTATGCCATTATATAATAAAGGTTCTTTGGTTTTAAGCAACAGAAATAATTCCATTCTGCTAAAGTTAAATAGAGCTTACATAAAAAAGTGTCAGGGGCTAATAGGGGCTAGGTTTTTTAATGAACCAGAACTAAGGCTGTCTTTCAAGTTGTGAAACAGGAATCAGCAGTTGGGACAGTCAGAACATCCCTCCCTCCATCTCTCACCACAAGAAGGAATGAAATTTCAACCATTGTTAACCTTTATTTCTCTGCCCAAGATTTACATTGGTTTGGATTGGATCATGTGCCCATCCCTTCTTAGGGGAGGACAGAGCTATTGTTCATAGCCCACCAGACAGCATTCAATGAGGAAGAAGTAATTTCTCAAAAAATTGTTGGGTGTTTTTAGAAAGAGGAAATTGATGCTGGCTGGCCAAACCCAACACATTTCTGCCCCAGTCATACAATTCTTTTACAGAAGAAATTTTATTAAATTATCATTTACTTCATTCCCTCTCCCCTCTCTCACATAAATGTCGTAACAAGCTAAAAGTTTCCTTCTGTTCTCCATTAGTTAGTCTAACTTTTACTTGATGTAAATCCCCATACTTAGAACAAAGAAAATGAAATAACATAAATCTGGCATATAGAGAACCTCTTTCAGGCACTGGAGGTTCAACAGGGAGCTGAGGAAAGTTACCACAGGGTCCCTTGGAGAGAAAGGAAACAGGCCCAGTGGTCAAGGTGTCTACTTGGGCTTGAAGACGGACATCTGAGAAACTTCTACATGCTAGGCTGCAGTTCTGGAGGCAGTGAGGCTGCAGTCCCGGTCCAAGGGAAGAAATATTCCCCATCCTTGACTGCTTTCAGCTGCTGCCTGCCCTCTGAAAATGTTTGGAAAGAGGTGTCTGCTGAGGTGCCCAGCAGCTACCACTATTCAGAAGGGAAAAACATTGAGAGTATGAAAACTGGAAATATTTCCTTGCTCTGTAGCCCCATTAGACCTCTCCACATTTTAAGTAGGGAAGGATCCCTAAGACAGGAGCTCCAGACATAATGTGGAGGTCAGGTGGAATTTTGCATGTACACCTTGGAGGTTTTCCACTTGCCTTTTATGATTTTCCAATGATAAAGTTAGTTTTGGCCTCATTCATAGAGTAATTTAACAAAGAAATTATATTTATCTTTTAAGAAGTATAACTTGAGTAATTATCTCACGATCCCTCATTAATGAAAAAAGCAATATGTCTTCCTGATACATTAGTGAAAACAAAACATTATAGAGGCAGGTGGTTTTTCATTCTTATGGTGCTCTTTGATGGTATAAAAATTTTTAAAAAACAAAAAAAGTTAAATATTGTGGAGGAGAAGAAGAAATTATGGTGGTTTGACAGATAAAATAGTTTCCTGGAGAAAGAATTATTTGAAATGGCCTTGAAAAGTAAACAGAATTTTAACTATCAGATCTGACTTGGAAAAGATGGAGGCAACATGAGAAAAGTCTACAAAATTATGAGAGTTTTTCTTTAGAAAAACTTTTAGGCCTTTTAAAAAATATATTAACAAGAACTCCACTGCAACAGATGGTACAACAACTGCACATTAACCTCTTTCGCCAGCTACTGGTAACCATCATTCCACTCTAATTGTATGAGTTTGAGTATTTCAGGTGCTTCATATAAGTCAAGTCATGTGTCCTCCTTTGGCTGGTTTATTTCACTTAGCACAATGTCCTCCAGGTTCATCCATGTTGTTGCAAATGGTAGGATTTCCTTCCTTTTTAATGCTGAATAATATTCCACTGTGTGTATGTATACATTTTCTTATTCATTCATCTATCCCTGAACAGTTTCTCCATTAGCTCAGTAGATAGAGCATGAGATTCTTGACTCGCTTTTTTATAAGTGAGTTTAGATATCCCAAAGATGAGGCAGAATTTTTCTGATTACTGAATTGGTGACCCATACATTTCCAGGGTAAGAGAAGAGACTATAATACTTTGCTATTCCTAAAGTCCCCCCAAAACTACTTAAAGGTCTCTAATATATGGTTCCACTTGTTAAATGAAATGAATATCTCTGAAATAATGTGAGGGCAGTGCAGGGTGCCTACAGGAGAAATATGATATTCATGTAATCTTTTGCATATCAGTATTTTGAAAGAGTGATACTAACCAATGAAAGGCCTGTCTTATGATTTTGCCTCCTCAGATTTAGACAAATAATCTAGCCTAGGGTATATTGATATGTCTGGCATATACATGCAAAGGAAGTGTTTGTTAAAGAAATAAACGTCCTCTATTAAGAAAGAGCTGATGATGGTAAAAATGCCATCCATACAGCATGGTCATAATTATTCCATCTAAATGGCTCAGCACTAAGGTTTGTTTCTTTCACGGCTTTTCCAGTTCACTGTTAAGAAAGTGTATCTACTTGTGAAACAAAAATGAGTGTGAAACAATTATCTAAATACTTTCAAACAATTAGTAAAACTTTTTAAATTGTTATTCAGAATTATTTAACCTGCTTTGCTTTTCCCCTGGCTATAGTAAAATAGTAAAATTTGTTGGTTCACTGAAGAGGGAAAAATAAGGAAAAATGGTTTATTTCTAGCCCTTACGGTCAAATGCAGTAGCTGTAGATTATTGTTTAGGTGTAAAGCATCAATATGTGGAATATTTCAGGGTGAACTCTCTGTCTACTCATCAAACCTTAAGCTTTTTGAGGGCACAGAATTCTATATGTTATAGAGACTCAATATATATTATTTAGATTGAATTAAATGCTCAAGTTAGTAGCTTTTATTACTAGCTGACCCCTTCCCATGCTTACACAACCCCTACCATTTTGACGGAGGAAATACTTGGTATAAATGGCTATCTTAATATGGAAAGCAGCTTGGTTATATCTTTGGTACTTAGTGGAAATTTTCTAGCCAAGTCTTCATATGAACTGTCAGCAGATGTTTACAGGAATGTCTTACATGCATCTTTATGTCATACATTCTTCTACCCAGACTTTTCCTCCCCCCAGAATTATAGGCATGCTCTCCTATGGAGCCAGGCTCAAGTTTCCTAGTACTATCTAATTTGTACCTTTACCTTTCTTTGACATCCACATCTTGACAGAATTAAAAACTAAGATTTTTCATAATTTAATTTTCTATCAGCATGCATTGAAACCAGAGCAGAAAAATAAATACGCAGTGGCATCGGAACAGGAAACCTAGTGCATAACTCAGAGGAACTCAAAGAGACTGTAATTGCATGCTGAAATCAAAAAAATTATTAATCTGCAAATCCTTACCTATATACAAAGAGAAAAAAAATATTCTGAGAACAAAGGATACCCAGTCTACCGAATTGTAAGTCTCTGGCATTTTGTCAGCATGTGGATTAAATGATGACTAAGGGAAAGCCCCCACCCCACCCTGTTATGGTTTTTGATGTACCTGTGTGTATCCCTGGAGGTTGATTTTTTTCAAATCATTACTCAGCATACCTTCAGATACCTTAGGTTGAAAACTCATGGTTTGTTTTCAGCTTCCTCTTTATAAGACAGTTTGCCATTGTTTTTAGTGGTTTACTAGTATTAAATAACATTTAAAGAAGTAGACCCTAATTAATACCCATAGAATTAAAACTTGGCACACAATAGACCACACTTCAACGTTTATTTCCTAGAACACTTAGTAAACTTGTTTATATAAATTTTTGGTGCATCTTACCTAGAATAAAATTCTCAAAATCTTGGTTACTCACCAGTTAGGGTTACTGAAGAAATAGAAATAGAAATAGAAACAGCACCAAAAATTTGAATAGAAAAGATTAATATAAAGCATTAATAATGAAAGAGAGTTAAACACTCTACTGGGTAAAGGAAGACTCTAGGGGTCTAGAGATGGTACATTTTAAAACAAACATCTATAATATCTAGGCTGAGGAGAGTTGGCAATGGAAAAATAATAACTTAGCAGTTGCCCCAAGACTGAGGTTCAGATTTCTTCAAAGAAGTATCCTCCAGGGTTAAAGAAACTTTCCAGAGGGCACAGATTACAGCTGGTGGGCCACTAAGTGGGGAGAATGGCTGGAGTTGATCCATGAGGGCCAGCCATTAGGCCCAGAATCTGAAGGAAAGTGTCCTCCTGCTGATATTGCCTTATAGTGTTCTTTAAACTTTTTCTATTGTTGAAACCAACATTGTGCCACCGGTAAAAGAGAAATGTTTACAGCGGATGCCTCTAATATCACAAAGCACGGCAAAGAATGAAGGGTTTGGAGTTGAGAGTTAAGAAATGAATAATTAGCACACATACGTATGTGAGTAATCTAACTCAGGTATCCAATTTTTTATCTTCTTAAGCATCCTCTCAAACAAGAGTAATAAATTCATATGATCCTAGAAGCCCAGAAGATTACCCAAATGAAATAGAATATATAAAAGGCAATAAGGAGTGGTGTGAACTGATGTGAAGTGAATATATTTTGCCTCCTAAAAGTGATCTGGTTCATATATGAATATCTGCATTCCCCATAATACTGTGTCAATAATTATAAAACTAAATAATAAAACTGTCTACAAATCAGAGGATTTAATTTTTTTTTTGTATGGCCAGTGAGAAATACAATTCTGAAGTTAGTTATGGAACCACAAATTCAATCAGTTATCCAATTGATTGGAAGGGATTTATCATTCACCCATTGGTTAAGTGTTGTCCCCTAAAAGGCCCCCAAATAAATCATTCAGAGTATTTAACCAGATATATGTATGAGTGTTTTGGGGACTAATTAAAAATAATCATTTTTATTATTTTTTTATTTTTTACTTTTATTTTACTTTATTTTTATTTTATTTTATTATTAGTTTCAAGTATACAATACATTGGTTAGACCTTTACATAGTTTATGACATGATCCCCCTCATTGCTCTTTCCTCTGACTCTACACCTAGCCAATACATTAATGCTAACTGCATTCCCTGTGACCATCTATCAACTACTAATTTGTCCTTCTTTAAAGTTTCACCTCATTTTCACAGCCCCTCAAACCCCCTCCCCTCTGGCCATCACCAGAGTGTCCTCTATATTTGTGAGTCTGTTTTTGATTAGTTTTTTCTTTTTGTTCCTTAGATTCTGCATATAAGTGAAATCATATGGTATTTATCTTTCTTTGTCTGACTTATTTCACTCAGCCTAATAACCTCTAGGTCCATCCATGTCATTGCAAATGATAGGATTTCATTTTTTTAAATGGCTGAGTAATATTCCATTATATATATGAACCATGACTTCTTTATTCAATTACTTGTCGATGGGCATTCAGGGTGCTTCCATATCTTGGCTATTGTAAATTGTGCTGCCATGAACATAGGGATGCATAGATCTTTACAGATAATTTTTTTTGGTATTCTTTGGCTAAATACCCAGAAATGCAATTGCTGGGTCAAAAGGTACATCCATTTTTAATTTTTTGAGAACCCTTCAGACTGTTTTCCATAGTGGCTGTACCAATTTGCAATCCCACCAGCAGTGTATGAGAGTTCCCTTTTCTCCACATCCTCGCCAACACTTTTTATTCTTTGATTTATTGATAATAGCCATTCTGACAGGTGTGAGGTGATATCTCATTGTGGTTTTACTTTGCATTTCTTGGATGATTAGTGACCTTGAGCATTTTTTCATATGTCTATTGGCCATCTGTATTTCCTCTTTGGAGAAATGTCTATTCAGATCTTCTGCTTATTTTTTTAATTGGATTGTTTGGTGTTTTTTTGTTGGATTGTATGAGTTCTTTATATACTTTGGATATTAACCTCTTCTCAGAAGTAACATAAGTGAATATCTTCTTCCATTCAATTGGTTGTCTTTTCGTTTTGTTGATGATTTCTTTTGCTATACAAAAACTTTTTAATTTGATATAGTCCCCTTTGTTTATTTTTTCTTTTGTTTCCCTTGCCCGAGGAGATATGTCTGAAAAGAAATTACTAGTAGCATTATCAGAGAGTTTACTGCCTATGTTTTCTTCTAGAAGTTTTATGGTTTGGGGTTTACTTTAAGTCTTTAATCTATTTTGAGTCTATTCTTGTATGCAGTGTAAGAAAGTAGTTCAGCTTTTATTTTTTTGCATGTATCTGTCCACTTTTCCAAAAACCATTTATTGAAGGGACTGTCTTTACCCCATTGTATATTCTTGCCTTCTTTGTCATATATTAAGTGAGCGTATAGGCATGGATTTATTTCTGGCCTCTCTATTCTGTTCCATTGATCAATATATCTGTTTTTATGCCAGTATCATGCTATTTTGATTACTGTAGGCTTGTAGTATAGTTTAATATCAGGTAGTGTGATACCTCCAACTTTGTTCTTCTTTCTCAAGATTGCCATGGCTATTGGGGGTCTTTTATGATTACATATAAATTTTAGGATTACTTGTTCTAACTCTCTGAAAAATGCCATTGGTATTTTGATAGGGATTGCATTGAATCTATAGATTGGATTTGGTAGTATGGCCATTTTAACAATGTTGATTCTTTCTACCCATGAGCGTGGTATATGCTTCCATTTATTTGTACCTTCTTCAATTTCTTTTTTCAATGACTTATAATTTTCTGAGAACAGGTCTTTTACCTCCTTGGTTAATTTTGATTCCCAGGTATTTTATTGTTTTTGAAGCAACTGTAAATGAGATTGTTTTCTTCATTTCTCTTTCTGAAAGTGCATCATTGATGTATAAAAATGCCACTGACTTCTGGATATTAATTTTGTATCTTGCTACTTTATTGAATTCATTGATCAGTTCTAACAATTTTTTGGTGAAATCTTTAGGGTTTTATATATATAGTATCATGTCATCTGCAAATAATGAGTTTTACTTCTTCCTTTCCAATTCAGATACATTTTATTTTTCTTTCTTATCTGATTGCTGTGGCTAAGACTTCCAATACAATGTTAAAGAGAAGTGGTAAAAACGGGCATCTTTGTATTGTTTCTGATCTTAAGGAAAACGCTTTTATCCTTTCCCCATTGAGTATGATATTAGCTGTAGGTTTATCATATATGGTCTTTATTATGTTGAGGTATATTCCCTCTGTTCCCACTTTGCTGAAAGTTTTTATGATAAGTGGATGCTGGACTTTTTTGAACACTTTTTCTGCATCTATTGATATGATCATATGATTTTTATCTTTTGATTTGTTAATGTGGTATATCACATTAATTGATTTATGGATATTGTACCAACCTTGCATCCAAGGAATAAATATCCAACTTGATCATGGTTGGATGATATTTTTAATATATCGCTGAATTCAGTTTGCTAATATTTTGTTGAGGTTTTTTGCATCTATGTTCATATCGGCCTATAGTTTTCTTTTTTTCTAATGTCTTTGTCTGGTTTTGGAATCAAGGTAATGGTGGCCTCATAAAAGGAGTTAGGGAGGCTTCCCTCTTCTTGAGTTTTTTGAAATAGTTGCAGAAAAATAGGTGTCAATTCTTCTTTGAATGTCTGGTAAAATTTGCCTATGAAGCCATCTGATCCAGGACTTTTGTTTTTTGGGAGGCTTTTGATTACTGATTCGATTTTGTTTTTGGTAATTGGTCAGTTCGGATTTTCTGTTTCTTCTTGATTTAGTCTTGGGAGATTATATCCATTTCTTCCAGATTGTCCAATTCATTGGCATATAATTGCTCATAGTATTTTCTTATCATCCTTTGTATTTCTGTGCAGTCCGTGGTTATTTCTCCTCTTTCATTTCTGATTTTATTTATTTGAGTCCTCTCTCTTTTTTTCTTGATGACTCTGGTTAAGGATTTGTCAATTTTGTTTATCCTTTCAAAGAAGCTACTCTTGGTTTCATTAATCTTTTGTACTGTTTTTCTACTCTATTTTGTTTATTTTCACTCTGATCTTTATTATTTCCTTCCTTCTACTCACTTTGGGCTTTGTTTGCTATTCTTTTTCTAGTTCTTTTAAGTGTGAGGTTAGATTGTTTATTTGAGCTTTTTCTTATTTCTTGAGGTAGGCCCGTTTTGCTATAAATTTCCCTCTTTTGTCTGCTTTTGCCATGTCCCATAGAGTTTGAGTTGTTGTGTTTTCATTTTCATTTGTATCTAGGTATCTTTTTTCCTTGATCTCATTGTTAACGCATTCATTGTTTAGTATCATGTTATTTAGCCTCCACATGTTTGTGTATTTTCCAGTTTTTTTTTTTCTTGTAGTTGATTTCTAGTTTCATCGTGATCAGGGAAGATGGTTGATATGATTTCAATCTTCTTAAATTTATTGATACTTGTTTTGTGTCCTAACTTGTGGTCTATCCTGGAAAATGTTCCATGTGCCCTTGAGAAGAATGTATATTTTTCTGCTTTGGGGTGAAATGGTCTGAAAATACCTGTTAAATCTATCTGCACATTTTTATTTTATACTGGGAAAAAAAGCAAGCAAAGGAAGTAAGGATACTTGTATTTAAATATAATACATGTTATGCCTACTTTGAATTAGAATACATTTTTCACATTAACAATTCTCTTGTTTATAATTTAAAAAGCAATGGTAATAGCAGCAACAGACTCTATTACAATTTTTGCAGAGGTAAAAAAAGGAATGAATAACCACTTAAAGCATTGTAATTACATCAATATTATTAAATCCTCTACGTGTGTTTTTAAAGGTCAAAATCCCAACATTAATTACCTTTCTGCACTGAAGCATGAAATGGCTTCAACATCCCTAGCTAAACAAAGATTACGACTAACTTAATAAGGGTAAAGACTGGACCTGAAAGAAACAAAAAGATTTGGCTATAAAGAAAAGAAGTATGTTTCATAGATCCATATGTTTGGTATTTTCCAAGTGGACAGTATCTCATGTAACTTTATTTTTCTTTTCAATTAAGGTGACTTGTTAAACATATAATTAAATGTATTTGACATTTTATATCTTCATAAGATTTTTCATATAAACGTGTACAAACCTGAAACTCTCTTTGTAAAATCCTAGGTCCCAATTTATGGTTTGGAAAATGTGTCTATTATAATTATACAATGGCCACATAGGAACCACCATATTTACCTATAATCAAAAATCGAAAGTAGTCTTAGGTACCTCGATTTGGAAATGAGATGTGTTAGATGTATTCTATAAAGTGTTGCAAATATACTTACTTCTATTTAGCTTCTGCAACTAAATAGGAGACAGTGTGGTATGGTGATAGGAACGCAAACATATTCATCATGCAGGACTACTTTCACATTCTAGCCATGCCTATGCTAGTGATAGGGTCTTGAGAAAGATACTCAATTGTTGAGCCTTGACTTACTTAACTGGGAAGATAATGTTTAACTTGAAGAACTATTGAGAGGACTGAAAGGTATCTTCTATGAAAAACACTCAAAACAGAGCTTGACAAAGTAAATATTAGGATTTTTACTTGAAATATATTATGGTTTTCTCATATCCATGAATTAGAGTAAAACTGTACAACAATATAGAATATTTTAGGTAAATATAGTCATTTAGATAAATCCGATACTCATTTTAAGTTAGAAATTTACTTTCCCCTTTTCCTGCTTATTTTGTCCCCCACCCTCTGCTATTTACTACCTTCTACTTATTTTTACAGTTTGTTTTCTATAGACCATCCTGCATCTTTTTCTAATCAATTAAAATGCTTTTAAAAATATCTGCCAACATTTTTGTTCTGCTCTAAAATTGCTCATATGGCTTGATGAAATTTTTCTGACCTAAAACATCAGGTCCAGGATTAGACTTTCCTGATTACTCATAGAGAATCTCATGACAAAAATAGGAAAAAAAAAGTCTATTGATCAGTAAGACTCCTGTAAAACTAAATGAACAACTCTACCCAACTCTCAGAAATTATTACTTTAGAACACTAACCAGTACTTGTTAAATTCATATACATAACTTACTAACTGATGTGACAATGCCTGAGTAAGTTACAATTCTAAGGAATTTGTAGATGGCTTTATATATGCCTGTGTGTGCACATGTGTGTATATGTCTATTTTTTCTCTTTAGAGCAGTATTTCACTCACTTACCTTTACTTTTGCTTTAGTGGCTATATGTCATCATACATCATCTAACTGCAAGATGAAAATTAATCAAAATGAAATTATAGTGTTACAGGGACACCATTAGCCAATGATAGAAAAAAAATACAGAATCTGGATGTACGATAAAAATTGGTGTAAAATATTACATGCTCTTAATTTCATAAATGCCAAAGGGGTCATCATTACCAGGGAAAGTGGCAAAGAAAAAAAACACGTTAATGGGACACGGCTCCCTTGCATTTTTTCATAGGTAGGCAGATTGGAATTTAAACTCTTAGTATTGGACACAAGTCTCTGTAACTGATGACTTTTTGCCGATTTTGCTGGGAAAAAGTTAGCCAATCTCCAGATTAAGATACTCTTTTGAAATTTAGAAAGCAGTTTTTATTTTGCTAATGAGCTCTTGTGAAATCAGATTTCTGACCCTTAGGGGTTTATGACCTTCTAGCCTGATGTGTATATTTTCACATGGGTCAATTTGGGCTCTAAGACTGACAAGACTAAATGTGCTTGGGAAAGGCTAGCTTGTCACTTGGACTTGGAACTCGGGTGTCTGGCCCTATAGTGTCTCAGCTTTGTTGCTGTTGAGGAAAAGCTTTTGGCATTTCAGTATACTGAATTCACAGATCCTAATTGCCTGGACCTCACTCTTGATAATGCCTGTTATGGGCTGTTTCAGTGTTAGCACTGAGCCACTCAGGCACTGAAGTGAAGAGGCATAGGCTCAATAAACAGAACTTGGACTCCAGGACTGCTGGAAATTTAGGATACTCCTCTTCAGAGTCCTAGCTCTGAAAACATGGATGCTGGCTGGCCCGGATGGATCACCTACAGATACCCTAAAGTAAGACCTTGTTTCTGAATGTGATCATTTGAAATGGAGGCACTGTAGTTCCAATGCGGAGCCTGTTTGCAGTCTTAACTCTTGATTCCTGCTGAGAGCTGCAAATTGAGAGAGGGCAGTCACCAGGAGTGTGACTCCTCCACTCATATCTGACAGATCAGGCTCTGGAATTCCTTCGGTTGGAGGGATGGCTCACTGCTGTTGACTGTGTGTTCTGCTTTCCAGATTAGTTACAGTTTGCAACAATGGATTGACAGACAGCCTGACTACTTCCCTCACCCTTCTCTTGTTGCACATACCTTATTCAGGTGACTGGATCACTCAGTGCAGCTGTTTCCAGAAAGGGACTGATGTTTCTAGGCTGCTCATTAGGTAAATGATAAGGACAAGAGACATGGGGGAAGAGAGATTATGTAAACCCATTTTTAAAAAATATTAAAAAATCAGGATTCCGCCCTGACCAATTCCTGAATATGTCTTTCTCATTAAGTTGTATAAGAAGTTTATTTTGCGAAAATGCTTTTGTCCCTCTTACACACAACTCTTCCAGATGAAAGGTCTGGGTGAAAACAAAATGATTCAGAAAAAAATTGTAAAATAAGGATTAATGAATGGGACACACTGATTTTTTTTAACAACAAGAACAAACAAACAAAAACCCTGGCACCTGGGAAGGTGCAGGAGCAGGGGTAAGATATCATGACCTTTATTTTCATAGCTGCTCCTGGAAGCTTTTTCCTCTTACTGAAGAAAAATGCTCATGCTGCCTTTGCAAGCTGCTATGAGCACTTCAGATTCAGGACTGCAGAGCCCAGCCCAGATAGCATATGATTGTGTGACTGAGAAACAGCAGAGGTGGGCCAGGTTCTGCACTGTTCTACAGAACACTTCCACTTGGCAGGTGATAAACTTGTGTTGAGGACAGACGGTTTGAAACAGACTGCCTGAATGGGGTAGTGATTTTGGGGCCCTCCAACATAGTCACCAGTGACAATCTCAGATATTTTCTCATCATATCATAGATGTTATAAGTTATTCTGAAATTTCAATCATACTGAGCACTGCTTTGCAATTAAGTTAAATATTAGAACCTGTTACTAGTTTGATGTGTTTATAAAGCAGATATATTATTATATTTTAAATTTAACATTTTTAATATGGTCTGGCATAATTCATTTCCTTTGTAATCCTAAGTATTTTATTTGCTGCATTATTCTGAGAACCTGATTCTGAGATGTCCATAGGATTCACCAGACTCCCAAAGGGATCTGCACAAAAGAAAGTTTAAGACTCTTTGCATTGGGTCTAGATGTACAAATCGCTAATGGGCAAATTTATTACCTGTAAGTGAATAAACATTTAGTGTCCTAAATTTTATCCAGTGACAAAAAAGGACTTGTTCTACAGATGAAATTTAAGGGGGCAGCAGGAGCCAACCATAGCTGCTTTATGATTTTATGCCATGCTTGTTCAATATGACAGTTACATATATAATGTAACTAAAAGGCAAGATATAATTGGGGGTTTATAATGATGGTGAACTATCTGGAACTATAATGCTTCTTTATAGAATGTAGGTTTCTTGTTGAACTTTATTTACCATGTATGGAATAATCCCAAACTAAAATTCTGGAAATGTCCTACTGTACTGTCAGGCACCTCTATGATCACAGATTGCCACTTGATTCCATTTGGTACAAAGACAATCTTCAATATAGCTGATGAAAGTGGAAAAGAAGACAGAGCCAAGTTAACCCTCACCAACACTGGCATGTCGTAAAATTAAATGTCAAAGATAACTTAATTTTTGTTTATGTTGGCTAGGTTTTTAAATATTTTTTGAAGACTTTTTTAAACCCTGATGAAGCTTTTTGCAATCAAGTTAATGGTTAACATTTTAACATTTACCATACTTTAATAATATGAATTTTATTTTAGCAGGTTCAGTGAAGTGTTGCTAAACTTGTGAAAATAGCTTATTAGTGTAGTACCTTGCTCTTTCTTTAAAGATGTAGAAGATACCTGCAGCAAATGTTTTCCTTCACAAGGAAACAGTATGAAATAAGATTTTCTAATTGTCTGTAACTAAAGATTTTATTTAATTGAATACAAAAATACTATGCATGTAAGAATAATAATAAAGTTTATTTTATGCTATTTTACAATCTTCTGTTCACAGCTCCTTTTCCTTATGGTAAACTGCACTTGTGTGGCCCAGAGTTGCCTTTACAATTTCTCACAGAGCATTTCCAGCATCATATCATCCATGCTGACTGTGCCGATGACAGGCCTGAAGAACAGTTCAGCAACAACACTGGCATTGATAAATCTCAGTAGAAAAAGGGCACTATTCAGTTCAGCGAATCTGGCCTGGTGTGCCCTGTGCGTCATCCTGATGTGTTCACTGAGGATCTGCTGAGTTCCCTGCTGAAGTCCCTGAATGTACTTCACACACTGCAGGCCTGGCAGGTCTGGAGGAGAAAACAGGAGAAAAATCTCTCACATAAACAGTACATTCATAGAACCCTTTACTAGCATTTTAAATATATCAACTTCTGCCCCTTCCCAAATTAAACAAGAGCTCAAACTTCCTGGTAAAAAGGGCTTTCCAGAGCAAGGACAAATACCAAACCAGTTCTAAGTTTTCAGAAGCAATGCTTTCAAGAAGGAAACATCATGTAATTATTCTTATTTAATATCCATTGTTTGTATCTTCAGTTAACAACTGCTGGACCTGAGCCAACAAATGCACACTCCAGTCCACTATCTATCTGTGCAAGTATAAAATACAATTATTTTAAGAAGTGAGTACTTTACCTTTTACCTGTGGGAAACAGGCCAATGTATAATGGCAAGAAGTTTTGTCAGATGACAAATATTTAACCACTCTCCCTTGAATTTCCCACCATTATAACGATTACCCAGATGATGGTGGTAAACTTTTCAGTCACAAATGTGTCTCACAGTCTCATTTTAATTATTTGCCTGCAGGCTGATTTTAGTCTAGAGTCCCATGATAATTTAAGAGATAACACTGTCCACTTAGCTCATTGCACCATGATTTCTGTATTTCGGAAGGTCAAAAAAAAAAAGTGATTCCAATGAGCATTCCAAAAGTCTCTTTTAAAAGTATTATTTTAAGAGGTCTTTGAAAACTTTGTTTTACAGCTACTAAAAGGATAAAAAGTAAACATGAAAACGCCATAGATTGCAACATGATTCAAAAGTAACATTTCAAATAGAGAACACATGACCTTCTTGCAGTACAGTGTAATACCCAAGTAAAACTGAGTGAAATACAATGCAAGAAAGAAGTGCCTATAATTTTAAGAAGATGGTAAGAGGAGGCTGCTTTTTAAAGTTCTTTGATCCTTCCTGATAGTAATATTATTGTAAAGGTTTTTAACTTATATTTAAGTAATTACCAATTTAATGTTCTGTCAAAATTATGTCAATGATTACTGCAATCATTTTACTTCTTTTTCTACAAAATCCAACAGACAAGTATTTTAAAAGCACCATGCTAATTATTACAAAGTAGCAGAGCCAAGTGTCCTTTAAAAAATAATAATGGCAATAGGTGAGTCATTCCTATTATAGCCAAGTACCAAATCTGATAAATAAAATGAGAACCAAAAAAGCAACATCTCTAATCCATATTCCAATTGATTATCCCAGCCCACACATTAACATCCACTGCTACCTACAGCTTATTATCCAAGGTTGAGACCCAAGTTTATTGGGTTTGAATTCCACTGATGAGGGTAAGAGAGGCTTGCATGAACTCCACCAGAAATCTGAAGCTCTTCCAGGTCTGGATTAATGGCTCATTAAAACTTCCTCTTATGAACTCCACATCACTTTTCTTTGCTTTCATACCACACCCTTCCTTTTCCACACCCTGAAAGTGGCCTTTTCCCCCCAAAAAATTTGCCTTCGAAGTAGATTCAGGAAAGAGAAAAGGTAGATAGATGGACTTCACAGTAGAAAATAAAAATGTAAAAATGTTTAAACACAATGATCATGGCATACAAATGGATAAACAGCAAAGAAAGGACACACACTAAACATGAATTACTTTTCCCCCCAATACAGGTGCATTTGTGTTTAAAAAACTCAGCTTAGCTGGTTAACTTCATGCTAGGAAGATTCCAAAAGGCAGAGCAAGAATACGGGAGGAAGGGAGGAAGGGAGGGAGGGAGGGTGTGTGTGTGTGTGCGTGTGTGTGTGTGTGTGTGTGTGTGTGAGTGAAAAGTAGCAAAACAAAATGGAGGAAAAGGGAGAAACTGGTAACTAGTGGAATGTAAACTTTTGGAAGCTGAGCGCTTGTCTTACCTTTGTATTCCAACAGAACAAGGCACATTGTAGATGTTTAATAATACCCACAAGAAAACAGTTTCCTAATGATGTTAAACACCACCTGGGGCACTTATTATGAATGCAGATTTGCTTACCCTGGACCAGAACTATTGAATCAGAATCCCTAGGGGAGGAGCCTGGAGAGATTTTAAACAAGCCCCCCCCCCCCCGCCAAGCGTTTTTTATGCACACACAAGTTTGGAAAGCAATAATATAAGTAAATGGTGACCTATAGTGATTGCTGGAACGAGCCGAGGTCTCTAGGTTCTGAAATGTGAGTTCTGAATGAATTATTTTCCCACTAAATACAGCTCTGTACCCCTTAGGAAAAATGCTAGGCAGGAGGCAAGGACACAATGGAGATTCTTGATGTCAGGGGGAAAAAAAAAGGATGTGGAGGGAACATTATAAAAACTATCCCAACTCAAGCTGCCTGGAAATCTCCTATCCACTGTGACACTTTTGGAAGGATTCTGGTTGAAGATGACTCTAGTATTAAGACATACTCAAGACTGGCTGCTGGGCTGTTCAGGGAGGTGGTCTCCCATGATATGGTTACACTGTGTGGAGAAGAGTGTCCAGCACCCAAGAGGCAACCTGAAAGTGTGGTGCAACAAACATCCCACTGGGCCCAGGAGACAGGAAGCCCATGTTCTATAACTCAGTGGCCATTTATTTTCGGGTAAGGTCATTTGGGACTAGGCTACCTAACCTGCAAATGGGGATGAGGCCAGAAGGAATTGATTAGGAGGTCTCTAAGGTCTTTTCAAGCTCTAAAATACAGTGCTACTGCTCCCAGTCCCTACTGTGTCTTTTTCCTGCCCCTTTGCTAGCCTTATACTCACAGACACTTGGATGATGAGATACTCCAGCAGCTTAGGACCATAAAATGATTATTCAGAGGCAGACCCATGAAACACTAAGTCCAATGCCCTGCCTGATAGCGTCCCTAGGAGATAATCTCCATATGGGTCCTTATTAAATGTTACCTTCCTTGTTTCTCCAACAAAAAAATTTCTAGTAAATTTCAGAACTGGTTTTCAGAAAGAGATGTTGCAGAATTTGCGGTGAACACAAACTTTTTTTTAAGCTATGCTATTAGATTTAAAAGACTAGAGGAGAAATAGCCATTGTCCCCTGAAGACAAATTTTTCTGTAGTAACAAAAAGTTGCAGAGAAACGAGTACAGATCTCAACAAAATACCCGCATCCTCTGGGCAGCAGCCCATGCATGAAGAACGGTTGGTTTCTGGAGCTCCCCCAACTGTGCTGAGTTAATTGCCATTCGTTACTTTTGCCCAGACACTCACTCCCCTGATCACTGAAAACTCTTCAGCACCTGTGCCCCAGGTAGGCACTTCACAACACTCTACTGAGCACAGAAAACCCAGAGCCCGAGGCCGGTGCCCTTACCGGGGTTAAAGAGCACGGTCCCCTTGAGGTAGGCGTACTCCTTGGTACTGATCTCCAGGCTCCAGCATCTGGCAAGGAAACCCTTGATGGCTTGGACTTCGGCGGCCGACGGCAAATGCCGGGCCTCCGTCAGCGGTACCAAGTGTGGCTGCAGCGTGGGGAGAGGTGGCGGCTCGTTACCTGCGGTCTCCCGCCGCCTGCCGGTGAGGATCCTCTGCAGCAGGCTGGGCTCCCAGGTCTCCACGATCTCGAAGTTCAAGCGATCCTGGGCCAACTCCAGCAAGAGCAACGGTGCCCAGCAGCTGCGCACCAGCACCAGCTGCTGGTCCAGCGGCAGCACCTGGAAACAGGGTAAGTACTTGACGAAGCGCAGTGTCTTCAACAGGCCCGCCGAGGCTGCCTCGCAGACCACCTGTGGACTCTTGAGGACCACCAGTCGCTGCGCGCCACATGAGGGGTTCCACCAGGGGGCCCTCGGCTGCACCTCTGGAGCCGCGTGCGTTTGTTTTGCGTTCGTGGGCATGTTGTAGATAATACTGCCCTGGCGCAGGTGGTCTTCACCGCAAAGGCAGCAGCGATACAGGAGCTCCACTGCCCTCTCGCCCCGCAGCTCCTCTCTGCCCCACAGCTTCTGTGCACAGTAGGAGCGGTCCCACAAACTGCCTCCCCGCCGCGCCTCGGGAGCTTCCGGAGCCACGTGTGTTTGCTTTGCGCTTGTGAGCAAGCTGTAGAGGATGCTGCCCTGTCGTGGGTGGTCTTCACCACAAAAGCAGCAGCGGTACAGGAGCGCCGTGGCCTGCCCACCTGGCAGTCTGTCTCTGCCCGCAGGGGGCTCAGCGCCGCAGGAGCAGCCCCAGCACGCGCTCCCCAGCCGCTCCTCTGGCGCCTTGGGAGCCTCTTGCATTTGCTTTGCGTTCGTAAGGATATTGTAGAGGATGCTGCCCTGCCGCGGGTGTTCTTCACCACAACAGCAACAGCGGTATAGAAGCGCCACTGCCCTCCCACCCGTCAGCCCCTCTCTGCCCACCGGGGGCTCCGCGCCGCAGGAACAGCCACAGCACACGCCCCCCAGTCTCGCCTTGGGCGCCTCCGGTGGTTCCGGAGCCGCATGCGTTTGCTTCGCGCTCATGAGTATGTTGTAGAGGATGCTGCCCTCCCGCCACTGGTGGTCCTCACCCGCCATGGCCCGCGGTGCCCGCAGCCCGACTCTGTCCAGTGGCTGCCGCCTGGGATCTATTTATACTGAGCGCCCACGCACGCGCGTCGGCCGTCTCTTCCTGGGCAAGGGCGCGGAGGGGGGCGCGGCGCTGAGCTCCCGTGTGTTTGGCAGTGACCTCTGCGGTTCAAAAGGGGTAGATGCTCCTTAAAAGCCGAAAATAATAGAGGAACGGAGGCGTGAAAACTGGACACTTCCCTTTTTCCTTTCGTTACACCTTTCCCTGCCTTTGGAAGACCAGAGCAGAAGTCAGAGAACAGGTATTTGGTGTACTGTTCCAACCCTTTCCGCTGAATCCAGGCATCTAATTTGCTCTCTTGATTCGGAGGGCATGGGTTTCTAAAAAGGGAAAATTTTATTTCCATACCACCTCTGGAAACTTTCACTGAATGATCAAACTTTATATGAATTATATTTTAGGGGGGTCTCATTTTCAGGAACCTTGAAAAATATTGACTATGGGCCAGCAGTATCAGTAATATATGGGACGTTTGTGGAAATGCCCAAACTCAAGCCCCAACCAGACCTTCTGACTTTGAATCTGCATTTTTATTTTTAATTAATTAATTAATTGTGACATTGGTTTACGTAATCCAATAAGTTTCCTGCATTTTTAAAGAGGTCCCCAGGGAATTTGTATGCACCTTAAATTTGGAAAAGCACTGGTCTAAGGATGCTATCAAAAGTATTTTTGTTTAATTCAGTTAATATTCATGAGCATCCAATCTATCTTAGATGCTGTGTTAGAGAGCTAGAGGCAGTGACCAGGATGTCAAAGTGGCTAATATTTGGGAATATAAGAATCACATGAGGCTAAAGTTTGCTATAGTGAGAACTTTGGATTCTTCTAGAAGTATTACATTGGGTAGATGTGTAATTAACATCACTTCTCCTACTCTTGTCGCAGTCTCCTTCCTTGAGTTCCATACACGCACTAAGATCAGTGAGTCTTCCCACATCACTATCTGCCCCTTGTGTAATTAGCTGATTGTTTCACCAACCAGCTTGGTAACTTCAAAATCACAATTCTTTAGTCCTCAAATTCCTCATCTATAAAATGGGAGGTTTATTTAGTGATCTCTTGGGTCTGGGTTTGAAGACATGGAGCAAGGAAGAGGATGAGAGTATACCAGCTGGTATAGGACCCCCTTTCTCTCTCTCTTTTCTTTTTAGTTTCTCTGGGACCTGGAATTCTGCGATTAAGAGGAAAACCTAGGAGACATTTATTTTGCATTCAACCTTAAATTTTATTCTGCCTGTGAAAGGCCCTATAACATAGTGGTTGAATCTCCAGTACTGGCACCAGACTGCCTCAATTTTAATGCTCACCCAGATGCTTTGTAGCTCTGTGGCCTTGGGCAATGTATTAGTTTCCTATTGTTGCTGTAAGAAATTACCACAAATTTAGTGGCTTATGGCAACAGAAATTTATTATGTTACAGTTCTACGGGCCAGAACTCTGAGATTAGTTTCACTGAACTAAAATCAAGGTGACATTTCTTTTAGAAGTTCTAGAAGAGAATCTATTTTCTTGCATTTTCCAGCTTCTGGAAGCTTCTTGCATTCCTTGGCTCCTGGTCACATCAGTCCGACTCTGCTTCCACCTTCTTTCTGACTCTTACAAAGGTCTTTATAATCATATTGGGCAAACCCAGATAATCTAGAATAATCTCTCCATCTGAAAAATTTTAAATCGTACCTGCAAAACCCCTTTTACCATGTAAGATAACATATTCACAAATACTGAGGATTAGGACCTGGGCATCATTGAGAGGCATTCTTTAGCCTTTCACAGGAAAGTTACTTAAGCCACCTGTACCTTAGTTTCCTTATTTGTAAAACATGAACAATAGTTTCTGTGAGCTAATCTATGTATAGGAGTTAATTCATGTAAAACATTTTCTTGATATATGATGTGTTTCCCCACTTTCATGATAATGTGGGATAAGTTCAGAGTAAGGGAAAGCCATCCTCACCCTCCACCCAGATGTCTCATTTTCTTCCTCATGTCTGCATTTCTTAGCCCAGACTCAAAACATTGCATGGGTTACCTGGTCCACAACAATAATGTATTATGGGAATGTTATCTCATTGTCTGTTGCATCATTTGCCATTTCTAATGTGTGAGCTACTATATTTTGGTTATAGTTCTTGCTGCTTCTGCAGTCTTCCTGCTTGGTAAAGCCACCAATCAGCCTAGCTGAAAACCCAGCCTTCTTCAGTCCCCCACCTTAAGTTGCCAGTGCTAGTTATTTTTTACTATGTTATCCCATTTTATTTTCTTCCTAACACTTACCAGAATTTGATATAATTGATTTGTTTGATTATTTGATGCTCGTTTGTCTCCCCCACACACTAGTATAAAAGTCTCTCGAGGGCAAGGAATCGGTCACTCTGTACCCGAACATTCAGTAGATGTTCAAAAATATATTTGTTGGCCAACCATTCATTTAGAGAAATAGCTCCCACTCTCAACACAGAGGGCAAGCATAACTATTACTGCAATGACCCTTGAGGGAGAAGGCCCTATTAGGCTCAGAGCTTTCTGGAGGCCTTTTTTGATACTCAGAGTCCTCAGGCACTGTGGCAAAAGTAACAAGAGAACTGAGTTAACAGTCAAAAAACATGACTTTGAATTTGGGCTCTTGCACTATAAAGATATAATGTTGAAGAGGTCATTTAACTTCAGCCTTCACACTTGTGAAATGGGAGAAAATTCTATAAACTCCTATTAATGTGTACACTCTGTTCTTAGTCCTTTGAGGATTCTATTTTCCCTAAATTTAGCCCTTTATGGAAATGTTTTCTGATCTCTTCACTACACTGAAAATATAAAGCAACTTAAGTGTACACTAGTTCACTTTCTAATGATGTAGCATTAAGCAAAGCATTTAACATTACATTAGCCTTTTCATGTCAGGTGGGTACTAGACTTATCAGAGGGATCACTTCATAAATTATATAAATGTCTAACCATTATGCTATACACCTGAAACTAATATAATATTGAATATAAAAAAGTAAAAATTATAAAAATATTACATTAGCCTTTTCAACTGTGAAAGCAGAAAAAAAATGCTACAAACCATTTTAATATATATACCCTATACCTATATAATTCAAGGGTTTTTCTAAAACTCTTTCATTTTATCAACTGTACTTTTAAAAATCCCGGTAACTTCATTCCATTTTTTGTTGACTTTAATCATTCACACCTTGCATGTATTAGATGCCTTTGACTTTGACTTTCAGGCATTGTCTCAAAAGGAAACTTCAGTACAGTGCTGAGAACCATAAACTTGTAATATATTGATTATAATTCCTCTTCTTTCCCAGGAGCAAAGTCTTCTGATTTTTTTCTTGTGATTTTTTTGAAGGTGCGATCTTCTATTCGCAACTCTGAAGGACTTTCTAGGTTCTTTGGATCGACTGTTACTAAGGAAAGATTGCCTGCTTATTCTTCACAAGTATTCATCTTTGGAAATGTCAAGAGAAAATTGACTTCATTTTTCCACTTTCCATTTTTTCCCTGAACAAATAGCTCCTGAGAAACAAAATCATCCAAGCACACCAATGCAGAGATATGCGCCAAGTAATGCCAACCTGCCGGTTGCTACAGGATTAGTGAAGACATAACCTTCTAAGGTAGGTGCAGCCGTCTTCATTTGATTTGTTCTGTGTCCTCAGACCACTGTGACAGCCAGACAGAAGAACAGTCATCAACTGCACCTGTCATGTGCTGAGTTTGTTCACAACTTCAATTTGGATATTTATACTGATTCGTTGTTTGATGACCTTGGTCAGTTGGACACCTGCTCTGCAGAATCCATTATCTGTTCCAACTCAGGGTGGGAGTAAAGCTGCTCTGTCTGCCTGAATGCAACCTTCAACTTCAAAGTAATGCAGTTTTCACTAAAGGATATAAGAGTGAAGTACAGGTGGGGATAAAGCTGTGTGAAATTGTAAAACTGACCTTTGTACAGCAAGCTGCTCTTGACCTGGGGAGGCACGATGATCTTAAATCTGATATGAATTTCAACCTGGAATGTCTCAGAATTCAACTTCTTCAGTAAACAAGTTACAGGGAATAATAGTAGTATTTTCCTGATTTTTCAAGGTAAATATTGGGCAAACACTATTGTAGAAGAATAAAGACTGATAAGATCCTAGGAGATAGCCTCCCTCCTTTTCCTTTCCAAGATCCAGAATGTTTAAAGCTCTACTATGGAAGAATTAATAGGCTTTAGCTGCTGACTCCTAAAGAAGATCAAGTCATCATTTTTTATTTCCTTTGAATGAGCTACAAAGAAGGCAGTCCACATAGTTGCTGAACTGGAATAATGACTTATGCTCACAGTAATTCTGAAATGTTCTAAAATCAACTTTCAAATCACTCAAAGAATCACTCCATAAAGGGGAAAACATTCATCTAATCAATTTATTTTACTGCATCTACCAATTTGAATCCATCTCAATACCAAATGTTGATCAAATTATCTAATTAATAGATTCACTTGACTGACAGGTTAAAAAAATGATTGCCCTATTGGTTGGCAAGCTATTCAAATTGATTTGACAGGTCACTTTGGAAATCATTCCATTATTGTTCCACATAGCTATGTCCCCTAATGGTAATGTTAATTTTAATTAAAGACATCCTCTGTATTGGGATCTGGAACTGTTGTAATATCTCCCTCCCAAGAAATTGCTTTCTTTTCTTAGCAAATTATTCCCTGCAATAATTATATCTAGAGTGCCTTGTACATGGCCTGGTCTATTAAAGACACTCAACAAACACCTGCTTAATGAAACAATGAATGAACAGTTTCTTCTACTTCACTAGATTGCCCAATCTTGTCTTTTTCCCCATGATTGTGTGGGTTTTTACAATCTTGCCAGCCCTGGTGGAAAGATCCTAGTTCCCTTCTGCCAAATACCAGCTACCTGTTTTAACCACTCTGATTTCTAGTATGATAATCTTGAAAATTAAATAATTTATCTGCGTTTACTTCACAAAGTTGGTGAATGTGTGAAATGATTAGCAATACCTCACAAATGAAAGTTATTACTATTGTACAGAAATTTCTTTAAGTTGGAAGCATCAGACTTTGTGAAGTGATGTATTGCCCAACTAAATTAAGTTTGTGCATTTGAAATTCTCTATACATGTACATGTCGAATACATTCGAAATAAGGGATTTTACACTTGATAAGTAATTCAAATTTGAGGTTAAATGCATTTACCTTTAGTAGTGCCATAAACCTAATTGTTTTCTCTGAGCCCACAATAACAAATATGAGGAACAAAAAATATGTGAATAGATATAGGTGAATTTCTTTGCAGCAGAGCCAAATGCCAGCAATGAAGAAAGTCAAAACTTTTATTTCTAAACTGATGTTTTTACCATGATGGTTGTGGCTAAGTTATTGAAAAGAAGCTGTCTTAGCTTGAGTTCTCTGAAGAAGGGCACTAGATGAGGACCGTGAGCATGTGCCAGGGAGATAACCCCAGAAGGCAGTGGTGAGAATGTGGGAAAAGTGAAACTGGGAAGGAGGGAAGGTCAAAATCAAGTTACATTGCTGAGGTCACTGCTGTGAGCAACAGGGGTGATTTTACTGTAGTTTAAGGGGAAATACAGAGGTGGCAGAAGTATTTATCCATTAGTTTCCGTCCCCCAAGGTAGAATGTTGCCACTAAGTTTCTACCAATATCCATAGTGTTACAAAACAGTTGATATGAAAAAAAGTCACAGCCTGCATGAAACTAATTGTCTACCCACCTACGTTTAGAATCAAGGGTACAGGCAAGAAGATACAAGGAAGGGAATCTGAGAGGGATGTTCATAGCTGATTGTTCTTGGCTTGCTGCCCTGAGGTCAATCCACTTGATGCCGGGATTGATTGAGGTAAAACAAAAACTACCTCAGCATTCTTCTGCTGAGCTTGTTCATCTTTGAAAACCATGTTACCATTTTGTCTCAAGCTGCTCAGTTCTTTAGATAAATAAGGCTTGAGTCAGGGGAAGCCAGCAAGGACATTTACCCAGCATTGTCTTTAATTTGTCCTGATTGAGCTTTTATTAAACAGCCACTTTTTTATAGACTGGAAAAAAAGCCACTATTTATCAAGAAAACAACAAAATTTCATCAGAGCTGCAACTTTTTTTTTGCAAAAATAAGGGTTGTAGCATTATGTGTATATTTTGGGTATTTCTAAATACTTTGATGTTGTCCACAGGGTCTTAAGATTTTTCAGTCTGTTCAAAGAAGTATAAGCAAAACCAAAACCTGCACATAGGCCTCCTCTTGAGGCTTGAGTTATAGCCAGATCCAGGTACTCAAACTACATTGCTGGGACATGTTTTTTTAAGCCTTCCGAACTCCTGTTCCAATGTGAGTTATCCTTGATTCATATCCTGCAACCAACCCAGTAGCCAATTTTGTCAACTCTGCCTTCAAAATATATCTCAGATATATTTTTCACTATCAGATATATTTATCACTATCATCACTGTACCATGGCTCAAGCCACCATCTTGTCAATCTCAACTGCAATAATGTCCTCACTGTTTTCCTGCTTACATTTGTTGTCTGCCTACAAGTAGATCTCCAAATAGAGTGATGCTTAAAGATAAGTGAGCTTATATACTTTTCCATAACACTTTTAAAAAAGTCTAGTGGTATAGGCTCTTGCTTTTAAAATCTTACAGGATCTGACCCTGTCTCTCTCCAACTCCTATCCCTCATTAACTGTGCTCTAGCTATGCGGCTTCCTTGATATTCCTCAAACTGAAACCTCCTTCATCCAAATTGTTGCACCTCCTCCTACAGAGAATCACATGGTTTATTTCTTTAACTTCCATTAGGCTTTGCTCAAATGTCAGGTCCTCAGAAAAACCTTCATAGCCTGACTTCCCTGTCTAAAGAAGCACCTCTGCCACTCTTTATCCTTCTTGCCTACTTTACTATTCTTTTTGGCCCTTATCAGTATACCTATGCATTTATTGGATTATTTGTTTCTTGTCTGCCTCTCCCATGAGAATATTCAGTCTATGAGAGTAGAGACTGAGGCATTCACTGCTGTGTCCCTAGCACCAGGAGCATTGCTTTGAACATGGTAAGTGACGAGTAATGTGGACTGGTTATTCTCCAGTTCTCCTGTATCCAGCTGCCTGTATGGAATTTCTCTTTCATTCTCCTGTTGACTGAATAGGCTACTCCATGAACAGTTCCTTAATTAATCGCCCGAGTAATTACCCAGCAACCCATTCCCACTCTTCATGTCTGCTCTCTCTGCTATGAGAGACTCTTTGAGGACTCTGCCAGGTGGGAAATGCCAACTTTTTCAGTAGCTTTTTCCTTTGTATTTTCTGAGTCATATTTTCCTCTGCCATGGTTTATCTATCAATGTAACCACCTCTGTTCCGTCTTCCAAAAATCTATACAAATCTCTGTCCCATAGATTGTTTCCTTCTCAAAGCCATAATCAATTTAGCTCATCTGTACCATTTACTTTGTCATTTCAGCAAGATTCAGTGAAGAGAGATAAATATTTGCATTCTGCCTGATACCTTGAGCCACAAACTCCTCATGAACAGTTTATTAAGCATGAAACTGTTAGAACTCTGTGTGTGTGTGTGTGTGTGTGTGTGTGTGTGTGGTTTCTTTAGAAATTGTATAATGTGAGAAAGTATTCCAGAGACTTAGCCAAAATGGTCTGGAGCCCATAAGGTTCAGGATTGTGTAATTTGGTTTATAGGCTGTTAAAGGGAAACTGTCCAGTGCCACTTCTGTGACCTCCCTCCAGCTGGTGTCTGATGGGGAAAAGGAAAAGACATCATTAGACACCAGACCCTAAAGGTTAATTCAATAACAATTCAGCAGAATTTGAAGTTGGCTTTCCACATATAAGAAAGGACACACACAAATAAGAAATTAAACTTTTCATAACAATTCTGCTAACATATACCAAAACTAGAAGTAGTATGATGTAAATAAAACATAATTTGCCATTCTCTTGTATCTAGAACTGTAAGTGTAGGAAAAGTAACTTTTGTGTATTGGCAGCTTTTAATTCTGCAGATGAACTTTAATCTCACAGTAAGTATCTTCTTTTCAGACAGAAAAGATCATTCTAAATGGATTTACCTTGTTTGGCATCTATTAAATGTTTATTTGACATTCTTAATCACTATTATGCACTGGTTTGCTTGATATCTTTTTAAAGTTCTTTGATTTAGGGTCAGTGCAGCATAGGCTTGCATGTAGTAGTAGTAGTAGTAGTAGTAGTAGTAGTAGTAGTAGTAGTAGTAGTAGTAATTTTTAGGGGTAATAACGTCTTCAGAAAGCACAGATGAAGGCAAACATGGAAACTGTAATTAATGAAAATATTTTATCTCATTATCACATTAACACTGATCAGTTTATCAGTGTAGCAGAATGATAAGGGGATGGGACAAAAGTGATAATGAGGGTAGAACTTGAAACATGAGGTGAGGTGTAGTAACCCAGACCCTGGAAAGTACTAAAATACTGGGAATACAAGGTCTACAATACTGAGGGTTCAGTACATAAACTAGTGTGGTTAGCAAAGGGTCAGCATCAAATTCACCTATGGAAAATTGAGACCCTGGGAAACCACAAGTGGTTCTCTTCTGCTTCCCTGCCCTGTTGAGGGCATTGATGTATACACATGACATCTAAGGAATTCATTAAAAAAGGGGGGGAAAGGCCAGGAATTATCACTGCCTTAGTTTGAATCCTCATAATATCTTGATTTTTTTCACATTTTTTAATTAAAAATTATTGAAGTGACATTGATCAACAATACCCAATAAGTTTCAAGTATACATTTCAACACTATTTCATATATATATTGCATTGTGCACTCACCACCCATAGTTAGATTTCCTTCCATCACCAAATATTTGATCTCTTTTACCCCTATCTACATCCCCCTCCTCCCTTCCCTCTGGCAACCACTAAAACACTATCTGTATCCATGAGTCTCTGTTTGTCATGTTTGTTTGTTGTTTTTAGATTTATATCCCACATATGAGTGATATCATGTGGTTTCCAACATTTTCTGTCTGACTTATTTTGCTTAGCATGATTACCTTAAGATCTATCCATGTTGTCGAAATGGCAGTATTTCATCTTTTCTTATGGCTGAGAAATATTCCAAGGTATGTATGTACCACATCTTCTTTATTCAATCACCTATTGTAGCACACTTTGGTGCTTCCATGTCCTGGCCGCTGTGAATAATGCTGCTATGAACATCGGGTGCATGTCTTTGTGGGTAAATGTTTTCAGATTTTTTGGGTAAATACCCAGAAGAAGGATTGTTGGGTCAGGCAAGAGAAAGAAATAAAAGGCATCCAAAAAGGAAATGAAGAAGTCAGACTGTCACTATTTGCAGATGACATGATTCCCTATATAGAAAATCCTAAGGCAGGGGTCCTCAACCCCTGTGCCATGGACTGGTACTGGCCTGTGGCCTGATAGGAACCAGGCTGCACAGCAGGAGGTGAACGGTGGTTGAGTGAGTGAAGCTTCATTTATATTTGCAGCAGCTCCCCAGCACTAGCATCGCCACCTCAGCTCCATCTCAGATCCTCAGGCATTAGTTTCTCATAGGAGCACCAGTCCCTGGTGTCAAAAGTATTGTGGACTGCTTCCCTAAAGACTCCACTAAAATATTACTAGAAATAATAAACAAATACAGTAAAGTTTCAGGATACAAAATCAATGTTCAAAAATCCATGGTGTCTTATACTCTAATAATGAATTTTCAGAAGAATGAATTTTCAAAAGAAATGAAAAAAAAAACAATCCTTTTGGCAATTGCAATAAAAAGAATAAAATACCTAGAAATAAACCTAACGAAACCGGTGAAAGACCTATACAATGAAAACTATAACTATTAAAAGAAACTAAAATTATTAAAAGAAATCGAAGAGGACACAAAGAAATGGAAAGATATTTCGTGTTCTTGCATTGGAAATTAACATAGTTAACATGACTTTATTACCTAAAGAATTATACAAATTTAATGCAATCCCCATCAAAATCCCATTGGCATTTTTTAAAGAAATAGAACAAAAAAAATCAGATGTGTATGGAAGTACAAAAGACTCTGAATAGCCAAACAATCCTGAGAAAAAAGAACAAGGCTGGAGGTATCACTCTGCCCAATTTCAGATGATACTACAAAGCGACAGTAATCAAAACAGTATGGTATTGGCAGGAAAAAAAATGACATGCAGACCAGTGGAACAGAATCGAGAATCCAGAAGTAAACCCATATTTGTATGGGCAAATAATTTTGGACAAAAATGCCAAAAATATACAGTGGAGAAAGGAAAGCCTCTTCAATAAATGGTGCTGGGAAAACTGGAAAGCTACATGCAAAAGAATGAAATGACTGCTGTCTATCACCACATGCCAAAATTAAGTCCAAATGTATCAAGGACCTGAATATAAGAACTGAAACAATAAACTGCATAGAAGAAAACATAAGTACTAAACTCATGGACCTCGGACTTAGAGAAGATTTTATTAATTTGACCTTTTTATGATTTTATATCACTGAATTCCTAACTGGTCTCCCTACCTCTCATCATTCCACTACCCCACTCATCTTCTAAATGCTGCCAGAGTGATCTTTCTAAAGTATGATGCCGATCCCACCAACCCTTTGCTTTAAAAATACTCCAGACATATCCCATTACATGAAACATCATCTTAGCATAATAGGTCCAGGAGGCAACTAAGATTCATTGAGCATTAATTAGTTACTTCTTTTCTACTTCAGGCCGAATCTATGAGGTAGATGTCATTGATCCCATTGTACAGATGAAGAAGCTAATGTTCTTTCTCCAGGGGAGAATATTAGAATCCTGATCTGCCTGTAACTTCACTACCTTCCTAGCATGGTATACAAAACCCTTTGTAATCTAACAACCTTTCTGGATTCATCTCTCAACTTCTCCTATCCCCATATTATAGATGCCCACACAGATATTAGACATCCCCAGAACATATCATGCTTCTTGCTATTTCTTTAAAAATTAATTTCCTTTTATACATCTATACTTTTGATATTTGTTTCTAGAATGTTCTTTTTAAAAAATGTTTTGAACTCTTACATAACCTTCCAAATTCAAATTTAGTGTTATTTCCTAAATGAAGCATTCCCAAAATCCCTTAAATAGGATTTATTTCTTTCTTCAGTGTAATCATAGTACTTTCCACATGTCCTATTGGCTTTTGGCATACTGTTTGTAATTATTTTGATGTATTTATTTCCCTATTATAAAATTAGGTTCTTAAGGATACAAATTATGTATCATTCAATTGTGTAATCAGCATTTTCTTCATCTTGGAATCTGTATTACTCAATTTGGGCTAGTTATGCTATATAAGAATTAACTCCCAGAATTCAGTGGCCTGGAACAGCAAAGGTGTGTTTCTTGCTTATGTTATCATAGGTAGGTTGTTGCTCTGTTTCATGCTATTTTTACTTTAAGACCTGGATTGATAGAGCAAATGTCATCTGGAACATGGCAGGTTTTGTGACCAAGGAAAAAGAAATAAGGTGATCAATGAAATTACATGTTTTTGCTTAGAATTGACAATTACCACTTCCACCCATGTTTCATGGGCTAAAGCTAGTCATGTGGCTACTCCTAATTTCAATAGTCCCATGAATATAGTTTTACTGAAGGAATGAGCACTTCAAGTCACATGAGCAAGCCTGTTGTCAATGATACAGGGGTATGTAAACCTTTCTCCAATGAGCAGAAGCAATGAGTAAAACCGTCTACCACAGGATCATCTATACCCCAGGAATTTTCCTGTTCCTCACACAGTGAAGTCTCTTTTTCTGCATACTTGAATTGTGTTCATTTTAAATAATAAAGCATCAAAATATTAATAAAATCCTACTTTAAGCATAAAACTTGAAATAATACAAATTTCTTACTTTTAAACATTTGTCCTCAAATCACAATTTTAAAACTGGAGAACCAAGTAATTGAAAACTCTGCTCTATTGCCAAGTAGCAACATCATTTTAATTTGCACATGGAAATATTATTATCCTTTGTTAGTAGTAGTCTTTATTATATGTGTCAGAGAACACACTTCTTACATACAATGTCACCTATTATAGGCAAAAATACATATTTCAACCTCATTCACCTTCTTCCATTATCGAAAATGTAATTTCCAATTTCATCCCTGATATGACGACTAGACCACTTCCAGAGACTTCAAAGTAAGTAAATTGCTTCTCCTCCTCATTCATATAAGGAATATAAATATAGTGCTAAGATCCAGAGTCAGTTCTGTAGATTAGATGGGTTACAACATCAGATTTTTAAATCAGAATCTACAGCATTCTCCTGGTTAATACAAAAGAACAGCAAAGTCCTGATTCTATTTTTCATTATCCAAAAATTAACAAACCAATCAAATGGGCCCAGAAACTTTTTCTTCTTTGCCAATATTCATCAAATTAAAACTCCATCTAAGAAAGTTAAGCCCTGTAACAAAAAAAGGGGGGGGATTTTTTTCTATCAAACATATACTTTTTATATTTAACATACCAATATCGTGGTCATATTCATCCCAGAGCCTATTACTATAGTTAATATATGACAATGAATGTATGTTTAATTACCACGAAATCTGCCTTTACTTATACTCTGAGTGTTCCATGTACATCTTCATATGTCATGTTGTGTCTACAAATTGTGTGATGTGCACACGATTTTCTTCAATGATCATTCTGAAGATAAATTAGACAAAGATTTTTTACCCAAATATGACTAGTTAACTGAAATAAAATAATTAAAATGTTTTATACCTAAATACTATATTTAAATCTCTACTGAAATCACCGAGACACTTATACAGACACAGGTGTCCAAAAAATTCAAGCTCCATCAACAAGTGTGTTTTTCAATGTATCTTGCATGTTTGACCCTTTTTTGCGTTATTGAACAGTGACAGTCTAGTCAGTCAACAAATTTTTATTGAGCACCTATTACATTGCAGGTACTGTGTTAAGCATTTTCTGTGAATTATATCATTTGATGTAAAAGTGCCAGGAAACACTTTCTTTGAAAGTCATACTTAAGTCAGGCCCTGAAGGATACATGGGGTTTATCGGGAGAGGGGAGAACCTCTTAAGTGAAGGGACAGCTGAACCAAAGCCTTCAGGTGGGAAACATCTTGGTATGTTCAAAGTACCAAAAAGAGACAAGTGTGGCTGGGACAGAGTGTGGGGGGTAACAAGTTGGGTGAGTCAACATACAACCACCATTTATGAAAATGTTGAGTTAATGGACATTTTCTATATCTAATTTATGAGTGTCAATTTGTATTTATTCATTTTTTTAAATTACTCCCCCTTACTTTACATTTGCAGATGTAAAGGAAAAATTTATAGTGAATATCCTGCAACAATCTGGCAGAACAGCATTATAGAATTAGTCACGTTTTTAATATTTCTATTATTCAGACTGAGAAACACATACTTTAGGCATGTGTTTTTTTCCCCATGATTCTTTCTGTGCTTTTTCTTGATAATGATACCATGGTAGCTTGAGGGTTCCTATATGTTGGCAGTTGTCCCATATGCATTTTGAAAAGCAATAAATCTAATCTGAGTAAGGTGGACTTCTGCCTTTTGGAGTACTCTACCATCACAATATTTTGGCACAATTTAGAATTCTCATTAAATTCAGTGAGAATGTGTACTTAAAACAAATAGCATCTTATGTTTAATTACAGTATTTGGTACTTTTCCCCTCCTTCCCATGCTAATTATTGAATACCTATCAAGACCTTGCCTTATGTTATTTTCTTGAGTATATCTTCTCTGAAATATGTATTTCCCTTTCCCTTTTATTTTTCAATAATTTTTAAAAATTTTAAATCACAACTGGCATATTATATTATATTAGTTTCAAGTATACAATATAGTGATTAGACATTTAAATAACTTACAAAGTGATCACCCTGATAAATCTAGTTCCCATCTGACACCATACATAATTATTACAATATTATCAGCTATACTCTTTATGCTATACTTTACATTTCCATAACTATTTTGTAACTACCAAGTCATACTTCTTAATCCCTTCCCCTTCTTCATCCATCCCTCAACCCCCTTTCCATCTAGCAACCATCGAAATGTTCTCTGTATCTTTAAGTTTGTTTCTGTCCTGCTTGTTTATTTTGTTCTTTAGATTCCACATATAAGTGAAATAATATGGCATTTGTCTCTCTCTGTCTGACCTGCTCTACTCAGCACAATATCCTATAGGTCCATCCATGTTGCTGAGATGGCAAGATTTCATTCTTTTATGTGGCTGAGTAATATTCCATTGTATATATGTACCACATCTTCTTTACTCATTCATCCATCGATGGACACCAGGTTGCCTCCATATCTTGGCTGTTGTAAATAATGCTGAATGAAGATATGGATTCACATGTCCATTTAAAGTAGTGTTTTGGGTTGCTTCTGATAAATACCCAGAGGTGGGTTAACTGGGTCCTTCTTTGTCTCTTGTTATATCCTTTGTTTAAAGTCTATTTTGTCTGGTATAAGTATTGCTACTGCAGCTTTTTTGTTTGTTTGTTTCTATTTTCATGAAATATCTTTTTCCATTCCTTCACCTTCAGTCTGTGTATGTCTTTCAATCTAAAGTGAGTCTCTTTAAAGCAGCATATGTAAGTGTCTTTTTTTCTTATCCATTCAGCCACACTTACTTTTAATTGGGGCCTTTAATCCATTTGCATTTAAAGTAATTGTTGATAGATATATAGGTATTGCCATTTTATTTTCATATTTTTGATCTTTTCTCCCTTTTTTCTTCTTTTTAAAGAAGTCCTTCCAACATTTTCTGTAGTACTGGCTTGATGGCGATGAACTCCTTTAGCTTTTTCTTGTCTGGAATGCTCATTATCTGTCCTTCAATTCTAAATGGTAGATTTGCTGGATAGAGTAATCTTGGTTGTAGGTCTTTACTTTTCATTACTTTGAATATTTCCTGCCAGTCCCTTCTGGCCTGAAGTTTCTGTTGAGAAATCAGCTGACATTCTTATGAGAACTCCCTTGTAGGTAACTAACTGCTTTTCTCTTGCTGCTTTTAAAATTCTCTCTTTGTCTTTAACCTTTGGCATTTTAATTATGATGTGTCTTTGTGTGGTCCTCTTTGGGTTCATCTTGACTGGGACTCTGCACTTCCTGGGTTTGTATGTCTATTTCCTTTGACAGGGAAGTTTTCTGTCATTATTTCTTGAAATAGGTCAACTATGAAGAGTATGTTGAGGTGTGTTATTGGTGTTATTATTTAAATATTTGTTATTCTATATATACATGTATGCTGTTAAAGCCCAATGAGCCAAAGATTGATTGCAGGAGACAAGCCTATAGTCTGACAGAATCATATTTATTGCCTCCATGAAGTGAGACTTCAAAGGGACTGTGGATTGCTGCTCTCAACAAGGGGAAGAATGGTGCATTATTTGTAAGGTTTGAATTTGTTATAGAACCAAACTGAAGTCAGGCCACTTGGTAGTGTAAGCCAAAAAATACTCCAAGTTTATTTTGTTCTTAGGAACTTTATTGCAAGCCAGCAAGCAAGGACTACACTGGGGATAGTCTCAAAGCAATGCCTCCCAAGAACAAAAGATTTCATGGTATTATAGGGCTAGTTGCTTACGTCATAGGATGTTGAGGTATGTTTGTGGTGAGCATGCACAGTAAGCAGACATGGCTATACATACATCACATGTACAAAAAAGGTGGACAAGTCCCACTGGAGGGTCCTTTGGTCAGTTCCAACCAGTCTAAGGCTGTTTCTAGCAGCTTCGTTATCTTCACCTTCTGGTCCTGAAGGAAAGCATCTCAAGCAAGCACTGCTGGGTTCCACAAGTCAAACAAGCATATTAAATGTTTAAGCCATCATTTAGGCTATCTCGCAGTCTTTAACCCTTCTCGGGTGAAATGGAGCAGTTCTGAACTGGTTAATATCAGTTTAGAAATTGGTTATCTCCAGTAATAGATAATAATAACAGTGTACCTGGGAGTATCATTGGGAAGATAAAGCAGCAAACAGTCAAACTGGGGCAGGGAGTGGGGAGAGCAGTTACATAGCCTTGAATGAACCAGTGTTTCCTGTTAATTTTGCAACTACTGTTGTCTGTGTCTATCTTCCCAGCATGATTAACAACAGAGCTGCTTTTTTCTGTCTTAATCCAAGACAATTTTTTAATAAGTCTCAGACAGATTTTTACTATTTCAGTGCATATATATTCTAGCTGTCTATTGAATGTCATATATAATTAAGAGCTGTTTTAGTTTTAAATGACATTAAGTCTTTAAAAGTATTCTTAAGTACAAAATCATAAGTAATTTCTATTCTTTTGGTTAAATTTAAATTCTCTTTTAAAAATTGACTAGGAAGTTAAAGTCTCTAGGACGTCCTTTTCAGTCTTGATTATTGACTCTTAAGGGACATAAGACAGGAGACTTAATCAAGTTTTGCCTCCAGCAGCTATGCCATAGTTTTTCAATCTTTCACACTAGTAAAGACCTAATTTCATGCAAATTTTGGGTATAAATAAATGGACCCAGGATATCTGCAAACTCCTTCAGGGCAAAGCTTTGTTTTATTCACATTCATACCCCTTCACAGCTTAACACAAGGCTTTGTTTTATATATATATGACTTTTAATAAATATTTTTTGGATTGAATCCTATTTGTGAAATAATTTTGAGAGTACTACATAAAAGATCAAGTATATTATAAGATAAGAAAAAGAGAAATGTTAATCTTAACTATACCTGGAAGTGTGTACATCATTTTAATGCTTTCCAAAGGCTAAAGGATAATCAGTCTTGAGAGACAAAACCATGCTCTCTTTTTTAAAGGAAAAGTGAGTTTCCACATAGATTTAGTAAAATAATATCATATCCTGTATTGAAAGCCTTAAAATCATGTCATAGTCATGTTTTATTTTTCCACCAATATAATTTAAATTTATTACATATAGAAGTAGCTACCAAAATGTAGAATTATAATAATGGCATTCATTCCACTAGTTAACATATTAACTATTATAGTTATAATAGCTATATTCAACCTATAACCTATAACTTACTATTTAACTTACTATTTATTTTAGAAACATAAAGTTTTCCCTGAAAACAATAAAGACTATTGGTAGTAACCATAACCTTTGTTATTTTTCTATCTTGAGAATCCATGTCATTGCAGAACAATTGTATTTGTTTTGTTTCATTTTTTAAAAATCCAATTTTCTTCACACCTGCTTGTTTAAACAGTGAGAAAAAGCTTTCTTGTGAATTGAGCCTATATCTACAGTTTGAAAAACATTTATATTTACATTGTGATTTCATTTTTGATTTATGTATGTGTGTATATTTGCGATACACACACATACATACTGGTAGGAGATTATACAGTTTCCCAGTGTTGTGTCTAATAAGAGAGGAATATACAAAAAGCTATGAGAGTTCAGATCTCTTTGGTCTTAGAAACACATGATTTCATGGAGGCTGAATGTAAGCTGGGTATTGAGGAAGGGGATACTCAAAGGGCAGCAAAGATTTTCTAAAGAGGATGGTATAATTAGTAGATGAGGATGAGAAAATTATCTGGAGATTCAAGTTTTACAGTTGAGTCTTGAGTTGTTTGAAGGTTAATTTGGGTCAGATATAATGAAAGACAATTTTAGTTTGGATTCTGAGACAAGGACTTGGGTGCGTGCAGGTGGCTTATTTGGGAATTACTCTCAAAAAGAGTAAATAAGGAAATGAGACAGTGAATGGAGAAAAGCCCTCCCAAAAGAGTTCATTGATGAGCAAGTTACTTCTGTGGGCAGCTCTGTTCTAATCCCTTTAGGGAATTTCCTGGTAAATGACATGGAACACAGTACAGGATTATTCTACTGGAGGAGGGGGGAAATGGGGTAATTGTCTTTGAAGTCTCATTCCCCATTGGTTGAGAGTTGAGGACTAAGGGTGACTGCACCACCATACTTCTGAGTTGCTATTTTAGGCAGCCGGTCCAACTCCCAGGTTGCTAAGGAAATCCTTCAGATAGAGAGGGAAAAACATATGAGCTCAAGATGAAAATTTGACAATAGGTTGGGAACTGTCTCAATCTGCAGCTTCATGTGAACTCATGATTGTTGAGAGTATATAGTAAGGGGCATCACCAGAGTCTACCAAAAAGGCTTGGAATACCAAAGTATTTTTCAGTAGAAGATGGAACTCTTTTCGTTTTTTTTTTTTTTTTAATTTTTCAATTACAGTTAACATACAGTATTATATTAGCTTCAGGTGTACAACACAGTGATTAGACATTAATATAACTTATGAAGTGATCATACCTATAAATCTGGTACCCATCTGACACCATACATAGTTATTACAATACTACTGACTATATTCTCCATGCTATACTCTACAATCCCATGACTATTTTGTAACTACCAATTTGGACCTCTTAATCCCCTCCCCCTTCACTCATCCTTCCACCCCTCAATCAGACAACCATCAAAATACTCTCTGTATCTATAAGCTTGTTTCTGTTTGTTTGTTTATCCTGTTCTCTAGATTCCACATATGATATTAATCTTTCTCTGTCAGACTTACTTTACTCAGCACAATACCCTCTAGGTCCATGTTGATGCAGATGACAAGATTTCATTCTTTTTATATTCCATTGTGTGTATGTGTATACACACACACATACACACACACACACCACCTCTTATTTATCCATTCGTCCATTTATAGACACCCAGTTGCCTCCATATCTTGGCTGTTGTAAATAATGCTGCAATGAAAATATGGATTCACATGTTCCTTCAAAGTAGTGCTTTGGGTTTATTCAGATAAATACCCAAAAGTGGGATAACTGGGTCCTTCATTGCATCTTATTATAGTCATTTTTTTAAAGTCTACTTTGTCTGGTATAAGTATTGCTACTCCAGCTTTTTGTTTGTTTCCATTTTCATGAAACATCTTTTTTCCATCCCTTTACGTTCAGTCCGTGTGTCTCGATCTGAAGTGAGTCTCTTGTAGGCAGCATATGTAAGGGTCTTGTTTTCTTATGCATTCAGCCACCCCATCTTTTGATTGGAGCATTTAATACATTTGTATTTAAAGCAATTGTTGATAGACATATAGTTATTGCCATTTTATTATTCATATTTTAATGTTTTTCTTTTTTCTTTTGCTTCTTAAAGAAGTCTCTCTAACATTTTCTGTAATACTGACTTGGTGATAATGAACTCCTTTAACTTTTTCTTCTCTGGGAAGCTCTTTACCTGACCTTCAGTTCTAAATGATAGATTTGCTAGGTAGAGTAGTCTTGGTTGTGGGTCCTTGTTTTTCATCACTTTGAATATTTCCTGCCAGTCCTTTCTGGCCAGCAAAGTTTCTGTTGAGAAATCAGCTGACATTCTTATGGGAGCGCCCTTAAAGATAACTAACTACTTTTAAGGTTCTCTCTTTGTCTTTAAGCTTTGGAATTTTAGTTACAATGTGTCTTCATGTGGGCCTCTTTGGATTTATTTTTTGGGGGACCCTCTACACTTCCTGGGCTTGTATGACTATTTCTTTCACTGGTTAGAGAAGTTTTCTATTCCTTTCTCTCTCCCTTCTCTTTCTGGTATCCCTATGATACACATGTTGGTATACTTGATGTTGTCTCGGAGACCCCTTAAATTATCTTCCTTTTTTTGGATTCTTTTTTCTTGTTGCTGTTCCGACTGGGTGTTTTCTGCTACCTTATCCTCTAAATCACTGATTCGGTCCTTCACTCCATCTAATCTACTGTTGATTCCTCCTAAAGTATTCTTCATTTCTGACTGGTTCTTTTTTATATTTTCTATCTCCATTTTTATGTTTTCTATCTCTGTTAAAGTTCTCACTCAGTAAAGAGTTACTTTACTCTTCCCCTAAGTTCATTGAGCTTTCTTATAACCAGTGTTTTGAACTCTGCATCTAGTAGATTGCTTGTTTTCCTTTTGTTTAGTTCTTTTCCTGGAGCTTTGTTCTGTTCTTTTGTTTGGGACATTTGTCTTTGTCTTTCTATTTTGGCTGCCTACTCATGTTCATTTCTATATATTAAGTAGAGTTGCTGTGTCTCCTGACCTTAGGAGAGTGGCCTTATATAGTAGATGTGCTGTGGGTTGCAGTGGCAGAGTCTCCCTGGCCACCTGAGCTGGGTGCTGCAGATATGTCTCTTGTATGGGTTGTGTGTGCCCTGCTGTTGTAGTTGAGCCTTGGTTGCTGTTTGCACATCAGTGGAAGGGGTTGACCCTCAGGCTGATTGGTTGTGACAACTGGCCATGACTACAGTGGAGGAGCTATTATGCAGAGACTGACCCTACAGAGCAGGATTTGCTTTAGCAGGGCTCTGGTGCCTGCCCTGTCTGCCCTTTGGGTGTGTCATCCTCAGATGCGATCCCAGGTGGTGCTCTGACTCAGACCAAAACTGGTTACTGGCTGTGTGGGCAGAGCCTCCTGGGAGAGGCCATGCCACAGGCCAGGCTCCGTTGCAGTGTATGCCCTGCCTGGGGCCACCTGGCATGAGCCACCAAACAATCTGCAGAAGGCTGCCCCCACACTGAGCTTGGAAGTGCCTCAAGAGGCCAATCCACAAACCAAGGCCAGCTACTGCTAGTTCTGGGCTGAGGGCTGTTCAGCAAGAGGTACGGGGCACGCTGAGGCCAGATGCTGCTTGTTTAGGTTTTGTGAACCCTTGAGAGATTTTAGAAAAGTCCACAGCATGAGCCAAGACAGGCCTTTAGTATGGAAAAGCCACTGAAGCAGTTTCTGTGGGCCCACAATTTGGGGCAGGGTCTCAGGAACTCACCAGGATGGGGCAACCAGTGTTGGCTATGTTGATGGAGACTAACTAAGATATGGTGGCTGCCTGGGCCTGAAAGCTGGGTGGGAGAGGGCTCAACAAAAAAGCAATGCTCTCTTCCAGTACTTCTGTCTGGGAGAAAGCTGCCTCTCCAACCTTTGCGCTGAAGTCAGACAACTCAATTCCTCCCCATATGTCTCTGATGCCTTTCAAGCTGCTGCCCCAGAGCTGGAGCTCAGAGTCAGTGAGTCCATAAGCCAGTGAGTCCATAAGCCAGTAAGTCCATGCATGGGCCCCTTAAGAGGAAAGTTGTGGCTCCCTCAGCTCTTTGTCTCACTCAGCCACAATCTCTGCTGGTTTTCACAGCCAGAAGTTGTGGGGGCTTCTCCTCCCAACACTGGGACCCTGGGCTTTGGAGCCTAGTGTGGGGCTGGGCCCCCCTTGCTTTTCTGGAAGGACCAACACAGTCAAGAGATGTCTCAATTGCCACATGAGGGTGTGGGACCAGCCTGTTTTGCCTCTCCACCCCCCCTCCCATTCTCAAGTTGGCCTCTTCTGCATGTCCCCAGTTGTGTGACTTCTGCTCAGCTAGGCTTCAGGAGACTGCCAATGATGGTTATTCTGTAGCTTAGTTATAATTTTGATGTGTCTGTGAGAGGAGACAAGCACAGCCTTTACCTACTCTGCCATCTTGACCAGAATCCAGTTGTTGGAACCCTTAAGACTAGCTGAGAAACTGAGTAATATAAAGACAAGTGTATCAGTAAGATGCATATAAAATTGCTTGGAGGATAAACATTGGAGAGCTTGACAATCAGATGTAGAACTATTGATATAATTTATGCAATAGTTAATGTGGTTTTGACTTACTTGTGTAGGTAAAGTGGGTCATGGTAGAAATGGAAAGAAGAAATATTCTGGTAAGGCTTCAAGAAAATATATCTAATGATCATTTGTAGGGTCATGGGATAGAGAAGGAGCTGAGATGTAGTAGGAAGTTATAAACTTTCTATTAGACATAGATAACTTTTTTGAGTCTAATTCATTTGTAAATTTACAGAAAGCCAGAAAATATGCAGCTTGGGGCAAGTGATGCAGAGAAATTATGAAGTTGGTGTTTATCCAGTCAATTCAGAATTATAGGGACGTTGAAACCACCTTGATTCTTTCCAGTCTCATTTCTACCTCTGGGACAGATTCTGGTTTTACTCATGGTTCTAAATTTTGCTACCCATTAGAATTATCTAAGGAGGCTCATAAAAATTCTGATGTTCAGACCTCTCCTCAGGCTAATTAAATCAGAGTCTCTGGAAGTGACACCTAGGCTTCAGTGGTTTTTGAAGATCCCTGGATGGTTTTAATGTGTAGCCACAATCAGGAACAATTGGATTATACTCATAAAGTATTTAATAAGCTCTACTTTCTTTTTTTTTAAATGCCTACAGCACCTAGTATTTCTAGGTGGTCTCCCATCCAAGTACTAACCAGGCCTGACTCTGCTTAGCTTCCAAGATCAGACAAGATCAGGCATGTTCAGGGTGGCATGGCCGCAGACAATAAGTTCTACTTTCATGTTCAACATCAAGTCACCAGTTCCAGTTCTGGCTTTGTACTGGCAAATGGGCTTTTGCTTTTTCCTGGAAACAATTATCTTTCTTATTCAACTACTGCGATAACTGCATCCTGCTGCTTTGATAACATTCCAAGCACCCAAATCCTCTATTTTTGCCAAGCTTTCCCAGCCAATATCTAAACTTTAGTCCTAAGGCTAAAATTTTGTTGGCTGGTGTTTTTGATACCAATAGCATGACAGCCTGAATGTCTTTATCATAGTCCCATGACCCATCCCTAGGCAAAGGACGCCTCTAAGCCTAATAAACTGAGATTCCTCCAAAGTTCACAGCTAAAGTAAGGTTTGCGTTTCCAAATTTTTTCGTATCATGTTTTTTTTTCTATTATGTAATAAGAATTTGTTATGTTTTCCTCTTCTGGAAGAGTTGAGTGGAGCTTAGTTTACATTTTTGGAAATGTAAAATTAAAATGTATGGAACACTTGCTATCAAGAAATTGAAGTGAGTTGACAAGGCAGACCATCTCTTCCAGCTTGCTCCCCCACTGCAACAGATGATATTGAATCTAAAAGGTATGGCCTCCCACAATTTCATTATCTTCTCAAAAAAAAATGTGTCCACTTATCCTATATCTGTATCAAACTTGCTTCTTCCCTGCAGCTTCAGTTTATAAATTATTTCTCTCCTTCCCTAATTTAGGCCAAGCCACTGTGCTATGGATTTTGTACTTTCCTTTTTCTTTGTAGTCTTACTTCATTAATTCACTTCTTCTAATTCCTTAGATCTCTAAAAGGTTTTTATATCTTCCATCTTTAAAACAAACAAATGAAAAACAAACAATAGTCTCTTCTTTGGCCTTAAATTTTCCTTAAGGCAATATTACCCTTTCTCCTTCCCTTCACTGCAAAAATAGTTAAACGAGTAGTCTACTATCAATGAATTCACTTCCTCAACATATCTACAGTCTGACTTATGACAGCTCTTCTTTACTGAAACTGCAATTGTAGATGTTCCCAATGAACTTCCAGTTGCTAAAACTAAATAAATGATTCACTAATTGTTGATGTTTTTCCTACAACATTTAATCATTTCCCTTACACTCCCTTTGAAACCTCTTCACCACAAGAAGTGATATTATTCTCTTGCCTCTCGAGCCAATCTATATCAGCCTCCTTTACAGGCTTACCTCTCTCCTTTCTTGCCGTAAGCACAATTTTTCACTACACTCCCAATCTTGGCACTCTTCTAAACTTCATATATTTTCTATTAGTTAATTCTTGCATATTATTGATTCCAAGATCTTTACATCCCCCACAAATATCTTATCTAAATTCCATACATGTGTTTTCAACCTCCCTTTGCACATACCATAAACACCTCAAATACAACCTATTACTTTCCAAGCCATTTCCACTTAGCTACTACCTCTACCACCCTACTGAACATGCTTGAGAAAAATCTCCAATATTCTCCTAGTTGAAAAATCCAACTGACATTCCCTCCTTATGAAATATTTTTACTTCTAAGCTTCTGTATTCTACTGTATCATATACTTCCTCTCTGAACATTTATTCTCTCTTACACATTTCTCTTTTCCAAATTGCTCTGTACGTCTTATTATTCCTCCAGATTCTGAGCTAGTGTAGTTAACAGTTAGTACTTAATTAGGGGAATTCTCATGTCTGGTATAGTGGAGAAGGAGCATGTGTAATACAAAGAAAATTATGGTTTATTTTTATCCATTCAGCCACTCTATGTATTTTAATTGGAATGTTGTTTAAATATATTAATTAAGGAAGAGGTAAGAGAATATGTTGCTATAATCCATGGTGAAAGAATGTAGAGTGCTCTATTCAGGCTTAGTATAAGTGGGAAGACTTTTTGAACCAAGTATAATGACAAAATCACTGTCTTCAATCCTCAAGTTTTTCTGAACCACACAAAGTAATAGCTATTAAGAGAAGACTAGGGCAATAGCCAAATATAATTTATTATTCATTTGTGAGCTACTTGAAGACAGAACTCATTCTTTCATCTATGAATTTCAAACATCTTACACACTACCTCATTACTGTAATAAAAAAAGATGTGAAAACAAATTAATGACTCAAAAGCCCTCAGGGTTCAGCTAATGAGACATTTGTGCTTATTGACCTACACAGCCTTCAGAAGCTCAGCAGCAAAAGGAGAGAAAAAGGGTTGTGGGTATGTCCAGAGATTGAGAATTTGCAAAGAGCACCCAATGGAAAGTGAAGCAAGTAGAACCACAAGGGATGTTTTTAAATAATATGGGCTGGATTCCAGTGATAGAGAAAAATATACATGTGATAAGAACGTGGGTGGGATAGAGGTAGCAGGAGAGCAGGCTGTGGTGAGAAGGGGAAAGTCAGAGTTTCTAATCCTGGATGAGGATAGTTTTGAGTGGTGATAAGCCTCAATTTGTGACTATTCCAGAGTCAATTAAAGCTATAAGGAGATGAGGCAGAGAAAGAATCTGTGATACTGAGTGGTTGGTGAAAGAGTGGCAACAAATGTGGAGAAGATTACTGCAATCCAAGTGCTAAAGAAAATGAGAGAAGTTTCTAGCCAAGAAAGGTAGTGTGGCACAGTGATCAAGAGTACAGACTCTGGGTTCAGAAATGTGATTTAACTCATACTTCTATTGTTTACCAACTGTAACTAAATGAGGTCCTAGATAAGTGACCTTGGGCAAGTCGTTTGACCTAGTAAAGAGTAAATATCATCATCTGTAAGACATAGAAAAGAATATCTATCTCATAACTTTGTTATCTTTATTAAATATGATAATGCAAGCAAAGTGGTTAACACAGGGTAGCTAATTATACTATAGTAAACCATCAGTAACTGCTTACTGAAAACATAAACATTATCAAGGAGAGGGCAACAATAATATGTGACTTGGTTTTATTTTCAAAAAAATTAAAAATTAGAGTAGATGTTTAAATTCATTCTAGTCATTGATCCAAATACATTCTTTTCAGGGAGCTGGAAAAAAACATCTACCAGTGTAATCTCGAACTATTTCTAGTAATATTCGGAGAATAACTTAATTTAGCCTGGGTTCCACAGAAAATAAATCATAAGGCAAATGCTTAATGTTAATGCTTTATAGAGGCATGTAATCTCAAGAATCACAAGTAAGATAAAAGGGTAGTGAGGCAGAAAGTGAAAGCAAATATAAAGAATCACACTACCTAGTTTGCCATAGCTTCATGATAAACTATCTGCTTCATCTTGCCAGATGGCTAGAAAGCAGTACTGCCCTTAGACCTAGGCAACAGGAGATGCTTGCCATGAGCCATGCATCGCACCCACACCCACGCCCACCCCCCCAACCCCCCCCCACACACACACAGGGACAGAGACAGAGACAGAGACAGACAGACAGACAGAGACAGAGAGAACACGTGCATGCCTCTTTCACTAGAGATAAACCACTCAGTAAATCTGGCACAGCCATGATATATCTTGCAAACATCTGTCTTCATAACTAACACCTTCCAGGCCCCAGGAAAATGTCTCTCAACATTTCTTGCCTTGTACGCTGATGCCAATTATGGGCTGTCCCACAGTGTCCCATCACTGGAGATGGAGTCGTTCCCCACTTCAGATGCAGGGAAGATTTGAGTGGCAAAAGCACTTAAGCAAGAGGAAAAAAAATAATTTTCTTGTACACTTTCTCTTGGCCTCATTGAAATAGATTCTTGCATTCCCTAATTAAAAATAGGCTTGATGGATATTCTTTTTAACCCCACTTTTATCTATAATTGTCCCATCTCCTTTCCCAAATCCCAAGAAAACTTAATTCTTTCTCATATGAAGAAAATATTACATGCATCAGCCCTTTCTTGTCTCTTACCTTCTCCAGTACCTTATACTTTAGGGGTGTGTTTCTGATTGTAGGAGATAAGTGATGGAAACATGTGTTCCCATCCTTATCTCTTCAATTCAGCATCCCACCAGTGAGAACCTCACTACTTACCAAAGAAGAAAGCTGCACTCACCAAAAAGAGAACTGACATTTTTACCCCCTGAGGAGAACTAGGGCAAGTATCTTACAATAAAAGCTTTTTTCTTCCTGTTACTATGACCCTGTTGCTAGCAAAACAATAATAGTGATATAGTAGTGCTTGGCAGGGTGTGATGCTTCTAGAACTAGATTTATATAACAGGGTCCACTACATTAGCTTTGAATGACTCCATCACACTAATCTTGGATGAGTGGCACCAGCCTCAAATGAATTCTTTCTGTTTCCAAATCTTTAGGTTAATAGAAGAGGAGTATGGAATGAGGTGTGAGAAGCATAACAGAGAAGTGATTTGATTCATTTCTTTGCACCATGTGAGGAAATGAGACATAGTTGCTCTTTTCTAATATCCGATGGATTTCAAATAAACTTTTTTCCTGAATTTCTGGAAATTCCAAAGAGCAGAGACTATGTCTGTCTTGTTCAGTATTGTATTCATGGGACCCAGCACAATACCTGGTGCATGAGAAATGATAAATAAATAAAGTGTGGATAAATGAATGAGTAAATGAGTAAAAATTATTATAATTATGTTTGGTTAACAACATAGAAATAGAGCCTAATTCTACTAAAAAGTAGAAATTAATAGGTATAATGAGCTGCATATGAATTTTCCCTCAAAAGCCCAATAACTGAGAGGTAGGGATACTTTAAAGAAATTTTTAAATTGTGACTAGCAATACCTACAGTCCTTTTGATGTCAAAAAGTTTCCTCTAAAGAAACAGAAAGTAAAGTGCTTCCAAACGCAATGACTACATATTTTATTTTACAGTTTTTTGCATTTTATGCTACCATACATTTTTCTTTTTCACTTCTTCATCTAATGCACAATTATTTTAATAGCATTTATAAATTATGCAGCCATAAAAGAAATAAAAATTTCTTTGAATATAAATGAATATAAAAAAATAAAAATTTTCACAACAAATGTTTTCACTTCTGTGCTAGACATAGCCGAAAAAAACAAGATAGAGTATATTTTCTCAAGAAGGTTTGAGAAAAGAGTCATCCTTTTGTTTGTTTTCTTTAAAGTAAGTATATCCCAATTAAATAACTGCATGTTGCTTCCATTTGTACAAAAATAAATTTTAGATACATGAAAAATTATATATAGTTCTTAACTACAAATGGATAAATTGTTAAGAATTTCTTTACGTCTATGATTTTCCAATTTGTTTATCCATTGAACCCTTTGTTCAAAAGAACTTTTATAAGAAAAGTCACCTGTAAAATGTATATTACTCTGCTTGAAATAGAGTTGCAGCCCTGATAACTGTTCATTACCTCTGCCACTGAAGCAGTTAGGTTTGGAAGTGGATTCCAAATTCCCTAGGGCCTCACCCAGTGCAACTAAACCACATTTCTCATGGTTCCTTTATTCTCTTGGAAACCCCACAAAGCAATCAAATTGTTGCAAAGTGGATGTACTACTTCCTAACTGCTCATTAAATAGCAAGTCATTTTTCTCCTGATTGTATAAAGAAGTGATACATAGAATTCAATCAGCAATGGAACCTAAGTCATATAATTTCTAAAAGACAGTGAAATCATTTCAGCCTTTTTATGAGGATAATTTGTGTTGCTCAACAAACATATTAATCTATAGTCTTCTAATAATGAGATTTCATGGAAAGGAATAAAATTGTAAGTTTTTTAAGCCTGTAAAGAATAAATGTCGGTATTTAAATAACCACCCTAAAAGTAAATGGACTTAACTCACGAACAAAAAGGCACAGAGTTACAGAATGGATCAAAAAGCAAAACCCAACCATATGCTGCCTCCAGGAGACACATCTCAGTTCCAAAGACAAATATAGACTCAAAATGAAAGGGTGGAAAATGATGTTTCAAGAAAATGACATTCTGAGAAAAGTGGGAGTATTAGTACTAATATCAGATGAAATAGACTTTGAAATCAAAAGGGTAAAGAAAGATACTGAAGGACACTTCGTAATGATAAAGAGAATCATGCACCAAGACATGACACTTATTAATATCTATGTTCCCAATAAGGGAGCTCTGAAATATGTGAAGGACCTCTATAATGAAAACTATAAGACTCTATTAAAAGAAATCGAAGAAGACACAAAGAAATGGAAAGGTATTCTATGTTCTTGGATTGTAAGAATCAACACAATTAAAATGGCCATATTACCTAAAGCATTATACAGATTTAATGCAATCCCCATCAAAATCTCGACATTTTTTAAAGAAATACAACAAAAAATCATCAGATTTGTATGGAAACACAAAAGACCCCGAATTGCCAAAGCCATTTTGAGAAAAAAAGAATGATGCCGGAGGCATCACTCTGCCTGACTTCAAATTATATTACAAAGTGACAGTAATCTAAACGTCATGGTATTGGCAGAAAAATAGATACACGGACAAGTGGAACAGAATCAAGAGTCCAGAAGTAAACCCATATTTATATGGGAAAATAATTTTGGACAAAAACACCAAAAATATATAATGGAGAAAGGAAAGACTCTTCAATAAGTGGTGCTGGGAAAATTGAAAGACCACCTGCAAAGGAATGAAACTAGATTGTTATCTATCACCACACACCAAAATTAACTCAAAATGGATCAAGAACCTAAATATAATACCTGAAACAATAAAATGCATAGAAAACATAGGAACTAAATTCAAGACCTTCCGCTTAAAGAGAATTTTATGAATTTGACCTCAAAGGCAAGGGAAGTAAGAGCGAAAATAAATAAATGGGACCACATCAAACTAAAAAGCTTCTGCTCAGCAAAAGAAACCATCAACGAGGTAAAGAGACAACCATTCAAATGGGAAAATATATTTGCAAGCAACACCATTGATAAGGGCCTAATGTCCAAAATATACAAAGAACACTTATGACTCAACAACAACAACAACAACAACAAACAAATAATCCAGTCAAAAAATAAGCAGAGTACCTGAACAGACAGTTCTCCCTAGAGGACATACAAATGGCCAACAAATATATGAAAAGACACTCAACATCGCTAGTTATTAGGGAAATGCAAATTAAAACCACAATGAGATACCATCTCACACCTGTTAGAATAGCTATAATCAAAAGGACAAGTAGTAACACATGTTGCAGAGGATGTGGAGGAATGGGAACCCTCATACACTGCTGGTGGGACTGCAAATTGGTACGGACACTGTGGAAAGCAGTATGAAGGATCCTCAAACAACAAAAAATTGACCTACCATATGATCCAGCAATCCTTCTACTGAGTATTTACTCAAAAGACTTGAAAAAATATACCTGAAAAGATATTTGCACACCTATTTTCATAGAAGCATTATTCACCATGGCCAGGACATGGAAGCAGCTGAACTGTCCTATGATAGCTGATTGGCTAAAGAAGCTGTGGTACATATATACAATGGAATATTACTCAGCCATAAGAAGAGATGAAATACTGCCATTTGCAACAATATGGATGGACCTTGAAATAATCATAATAAGTGAAATAAGCCAGACAGAAAAGGTTGAAAATCACATGATATCACTTATATGTGGGATATAAACCTACAAGCAACAAATGAACAGGACAAACAAGCAGAGACTCATGGACATGGACAATGGACTAGTGGGAGGGGAAGGAGGGAGGGAAAAAATTTAAAAAAATAAAATGTTAAAAAAATTATGTATATATATTATAAAAATAAACTGGCATTTAAAAAATAAATTTTAAAAAAGGATAAATATCGGAGGTAGATAGGGGTAAAAGGGGTTAAGTATTTGGTGATAGAAGGAAATCTAACTTTAGGTGGTAAACACACAATATAATATATCTACAACATATTGTTGAATTATACACTTGAAACTTATTTGATTTTATTAATGTCACCCCAATAATTTTTAGTAAAAAAAAAACAAATTTAAAAAAAGAAAAGGTTTTTAGCAGAAGACAAAAAGAATAAATGTTATTCAGGTTTAGAAATTTATTCTGTCTGCCATAGATCCTCATTGTCTCTTGTCTGCATAGTTAGACTAAATTAGCAACTTTTATCCCTACTTTCAAACTCCCCCACCAAACCATCCTATACCCATTACTTGAGTAAACTTAAGGAATCCTTCTAATTGTATAATTTTCCTGCTGTAAACACCTGTAGTGGCTGCTATTTTCCCAGAAGAGTTTTAAAACTCCCAGAAATAAGTGGAAAATGCAGTCATCAACAAATGTGATACATGATCAAGAGCATTAAGCAAGAATGTCAAAGATGTATGATCTCTATCTTGCTCATATTTTAGAAAAAAAATAACTATCATGGTGGACTTTTTACTCTGAATAGGAACCAACAATCACCTAAGATTTCCTTTATTCTCTAAATGTACAACTTGTATTTACAGCCCAAAATAGGGTACATTCTGAGAGGAAGAAAGAGTGTGGAGGTAGAAAACTTTCCTGTGCATTATTCAGAGGGAAACTGCTACCATGTCAAGGTAGATCCAGGTTTTGTAGCACCTAAAACTTGAAAAATGTGGGGTGGGGTTGGGATTCTTTAAGACAAAGAATACAAAATTACATGCACAAAAATTGGAGTAGAGGTTGAAAGGAGCCTGTAATGTGTGGGCTCTAAAGCTGAAATTTCATTACCTTCACAGTAAATCTACCAGAATTCTCAGTGAGTCATAAAAAAGCCAACATTCATAGTTATGATCTCTCCATTTGTATTCTTTTCTAGTTATTTTGCTGTCCTGGGCATTAACAATGTTTTTTACTCCCTTAGTACCTTCCCCTTTCTGAATGTCATGTTGGTCTGTATGCTTCAATTATGTCCTAGAAATATATGATTGTAACTCATGATCCCATGCTATTTAGACAATAAAAATATTAGCTGGTTTACACCTAGAACTCTTTTTTCTCTCTGTTAGCCATAGAGTAGCTTTACTGATTCTCATCCCTGTGTTCTTTATTAATATATTGTATGACTCAATTTGCTGGGATAGTACAAGTTTATGCCTGTTCTCCTGACATAATTCTTAAAACTGCCTCCTTTCTGGAGCCCTAGAATGTACTAGGGCAACAGCAAAGGGGGAGGATCTTGGTAAAGATACTCAAGAAATTTGTTTTTGAACTCCTAGGTTCACTCTCAACCTATGCATGCATGGATTTGATCTTAATTCCCAAAGATTTTAGGGACTGAACTAACAGATAGACCTTTAACCAGTTCCAAAACTGACTAATGGGTGGTGTACATGAGGGACAGTTCCAAATAACCTGCAACTGAACCAACAGTGGTACCACAATCCACAGAAGATAGGTTGAAACTTGGAGCTTGAATCAAATCAGGTTAAGTACATGCTATCACAAAAATAGCCTACTCTGTTCAAGTACCTACTAAAACAAAAATATCAACATCTTTTATAGAATTTAAACAATATAATATTCAAAATGTTCAAGAAATGATCGAAAATCACTCAGTGTATGAATAAGCCCAGAGAAATCTTAACATGAAATCTTAACATGAAAAAAAGATGATCGGCAAGTGCCAACAAGATGACATAGACAATGGAATTCTCTGGCACAAACTTTAAAGTAGTTATAATAAAAAAAATTCTAGAAAGAACAGTCACAAACACTCCATTAATGCAAGTTAAAATTAAAAGTATCTGCAAAGAAGTAGAATATATAAAGAACTAAATGAAAATTTTAGGACTGAAAAATACAACTGAAAATTTAAAACATTGCTTGATATACTCAATAGCAGAATGGAGGTGACAGAGAAAAGAGTTAGTGAACATGAAGGTATATCAATACAAATTATCAAGTATGAACAACAGAAAAAAAACTGAAAAAAAAATAGAATTAAAGAGACCTATGAGATTATAATAAAATGTCTAACATTCATGTCATTGGAGTCCTAAAAGAAAAGTAGAAAGAGTATAATGCTAAAAAGTGCTTGAAGAAATAATGATCAAAATCCTCGCCATTTCTACAATGGACCTACAAATTTGAGAAACTGAATGAATTCCAAACAGGATAAGTCCAAAATATGTAAGAGTAGAAACATTATTATCAAACTGCTAAAAACCAAGGACAAAGAAAATTCTCGAAAGCAGCCAGAGAAAAATGATGCATTACTTATTGTAGAGCAATTATTTAAATGACAATGAATTTCTCATTGGCAATCATTGTGGCCAGAAAAAGGGGTAAAACATTTTGAATGTGCTGGAAGAAAAGAACTGTCAATCCAGAACTCTATATTCAGAGAAAATATCTTTCAAGAATAAAGGTGAAATAAAGACATTCTCCGATGAAGGGAAACTAAGATGATTCGGAGCAAAATGAACTGGTCTAAAAGAACTGCTAAAGAAAGTTCTTCACACAAAAGGGAAATTATACCAGAGGAAACCTGGAACATCAGGAAAGAAGGAAGAACACCAGAAATTGTAAATATCTGGGGGTAAAAAGAGAGAAGACACAAATTACCAATATCAGAAATGAAAAAGAGGCTATCATTAAAGACCTCACAGACATGAAAAGGATAACAAAAGGATATTATTAACAACTCTTGCAAATAAATTGAACAACTTAGATGAAGTAGACCAATTCCTTGAAAACTATAAACCCAGAACTCACCCAATATGAACTATGTAATCTGAATAGCCTTATGACTATTAAATAAATACAACAAACATGTACACAGTCTATATGTTGAAAACTACAAAAGCTGAGAAAGAAATCAGAGAAGACCTAAATCCCTAGAAAGACATTTTTTTCATGGATTAGAAGACTCAACATATTAAGAATGTTAATTATCTCCAAATTTCTCAATAGTTTAAAAACAATACCAATATAAATTCCAATAGTATTTTTTGTAAATATAGGCAAACTAATCCTAAAATTTATATGGAAGGAAACCGGAAGTAGAATAGCTAAAACAATTTTGAAAATAAAGAAAAAAATGAGAAGAGTCATTCTAATCTATATTAAAATATACTATATAGATACAATAATCAAGAAAGCGTGGTATTGGAAAAGAGATAGACACATAGAACACTAGACAGAATAGAGAGTCCAGAAAAAAACAAGTATGGCTATTTCGTTTTGACAAAGGTATGAAAGGAACTCAATGGAGAAAAGATAATCTTTTCAACAAATGATTTTGGAACAATTGATCCTCCATATGCAAAAAACTTAATGTTGACCTACCTCTGTCTTTCTACAAAGCATATTTCAAGATATATCATAGATTTAAATATAAACAAATTTATGAAACTTTTAAAACATAGGAAAACTTTTATGACTTAAGTTTGGGTGAAGAGTTCCTTAGACATGACACCAAAAGTACAATCCCTAAAAGAAAGCATTAATAAATTGAAGTTTATAAATATTAAAATTTTTGCTCTATAAAAGACACTTAAGACAAAAAATGACAAGTTATAGACTGGGCTAACATATTTCAAATTTTATATCTGCCAAAGGATATATATCCAGAATGTACAAAGAACTTTCAAAACTCAGCAATAAGAAAATGGACGATCTAATTTAAAAATGGACTGAGGACTTGAGCAGACATTTCACTAAAGAAGGTGTAGGGTTTGATAAATAAGTATATGAAAAGGTGTTTAATGTCATTAGTCATTAGGGAAATGCAAATTATAACCACAATGAGATACCATTTTATAGCTATTAGATTGGCTGAAATAAAAAATACTGACATTATCAAATGCAAAATAACTAGAACTCTCACACACTCTTGGTGGAAGTACAAAATGGGACAGCCACTCTGAAAAATGGTTTGACAATTTCTTAAAAAGTTAAACAAATACCTATCATATGACTCAGTTATACCATTCCTGGGTATTTACTCCAGAGCAAGAATTGGCAATCTTTTTCTGTGAAGTAGATAGTAAATATTTTAGGCTTTGCAGGTCATATGGTCTCTGTCCCAGTTTAGATGATAAATTATTTGGTCAGCCTACCTATCAACTCTTTCACAACAATAATATCTACTCCTAATTTTATTCATCATTTACAGATGAGGATACTGAGGCCCACAGTTATTTGATTATTGGATGGTTGTGTTAAGGGCTGAACCTATGATATATGAATGCAAAGCTTGAGCTTTATCTATAAGGCTATCCAGCCCTCCATCAGATGGCTATTCACCAGATCACCTGCCTCCATGCAGTTGGTTTAATTACATCAAGTCATCATTTTTGGTGAAATTTATCAATGAGTTCTGAGATAGGTTGGGCAGGGGAAAACTCCGAGAAGTTAACATTTTGGGTCTAAATGAAAGGAAGAAGTGACCCAAGTGAATTTCAATGAAAATGGGCACTATAGAAACAAAAATATCAAGTACAATATTTGAGGCAAGATCAGATCCATGTGTTCATTGAGTAGCAAGGTCAGTGTGACTCAGGTAGAGAGATTGAAAAGGAGAGTAGTAGGATAAACACTCAGAGAAGTAGACATTGCCCAGATCATGTAGAGCTTTGCAGATCATAGTAGGGACCTTGGATTTTAATTTAGGTATATTGGAAAACCAATAAATAGTTTTAAATAAGAAAGTAATTCATCTGATTCGTGTTTCTGAAATGTCATTCTTCACTGTAGTGGGGCAAGCAGGAAAGTGGAGCTGGGGGGCCAGTTGATGTTATGGCTGTATTCCATGCTGGAGATGAGGATGACTTTGGCTAGGGTAGTAACTGTAATAGTTGTGAGTAACAATGAGATTCAGGATATATGCTGATGGATTGGATAAGGAGTATAAGAGAAAGGAATATTTTTTCAAGTTCTGTACTAAGCACTGTACAGGTCTTATCTCAATGCAGTGGAAATATTGAGAAGTGGTCAGATTGAGGATGCATTTTGAAGAAAGAGACAACTTATTTGATAATAAACTGGAAAAAGGAAGGAAAAGGGAAGAATTAAAGATGACTTCTAATTTAAGTTGGAGCAAATAGGTAGAGTTACTATATAATAAGGTCAGAAACACTGCTTCCTCAGTGTTTTGGGAGGGGATTGAAAGTCATACTTCTTTATCCAAGTAGAAATATCAAGCAGATAGTTCCATATATGAATCTGGTACTTGGGAGATTAGGGCAGGAGATATAAATTTTAGAGTCATCACCATCTAGATAATATTTAAAAGTCATAAAACTAGATGAGATCACCTGGGGGATATAATGTGGATAAAAAAGAGAGACAAAGATTGTACTCTAGGGCATTCTTTTATTTAGGGGTCAAGAAGAGGAAGATGGGTTAGCAAATGAAATTTAGAAGGAGCAAGCCAATGAGATAGGAAGAAAATCCGGAAACCCAAGTGAAGAAAGGGTTTCAAGGAAGAGGATATCATCAACTGTGTCAAACGTTGCTGAGGGGTCAAGGAAGGTAGAGACTGAAAATTGACCATAGAGCTTAGTGTTAAGTAAGTTAGTCAGTGGTGACCTTGATAAGAACCTTTTCAGAGTAGAAGGAATAACAGTCGGAGAGTGGGGGCTGAGATTGTAAAGATTAACTCTTTCATACTCATTCTCTTTTATAAGGGGTGGAATAAGAGGAGTATGACTTAAAATGGATGATTTTTAAGTGGGTCCAATGTAGTATAGTTCATGATTGATAAGAGTGTCTGGATAATTATGATGTTCCAAGGACATATTGTTAGAGAGCTGTATTGTAATTAGTGTTTTAAAATCAATAAAAGTTATTTTCTATCTTGAAATATAAATGTCGTGTACTAAATGATGGAGCAGAACCAAGTTAATATTTAATTCAATATGAGGATAATCTTTGAGGTCAATTCCATACATTTAAATGAAGCAAAAGACTAGCTCTGAAGATAGCTTAATAATTTTACATCTTTGAGAGGCATCTCTAAAATCACAATAGCTTATATGGCTATCTTAGGAGCTAGTCATTTAATACATGGCATTGACCTACTTTCCTTTTTAATTATTTAAGAGTTAGCTGTTCAGTTGAATCTTGTCCTTGCAATGTGAAGAAAAGGACTATAATTTGTACATTTTTAGTCGAAATTATAGAGTTCATATAACAAAGGGATATGTTGCAAATAAATGTAAAATAAATCAAAGGATAAAAAACTCATTTTTAAAAACAGTTTTTCACTATGAGAAATTGTGATTACCATTTGTTTCCAATTTTTTGATGTTAGACAAATGGACTTCCAAATTATTTATTTGAGTAGTAACTTACATCTAGCACATGCACAGGCAGTTGTGAAGATTGACACGTCTCATATTTTACTTTCCCTGTGAGTTTGTGAGTTAGTGATCATTGATTAAAATTAGCTATTGTTCCTCTGTCCTGGGTTCAATTTATTTTATGATTCTTCTTTTTTTTAAAAAAAAAAATACATCTCTACTTGGCTTTGTCTTCAGAGCCAAACTAGAAAAAACTTGAAAAAAATTATTATATGGTTTCTGTTATCAGAGTTCCTGGTGGTTTGCAAAAGTTTGAATCCATTACTTTTATTCTGTTACTTTTATTATGAAAATACTGTTTCTCACTTGGAAAAATATCTATCACTTGTTATGCTAATTTATAAGATGATTATCCTTTTGCCTCATTCATAAAACCATGATTCCTTTTCTAAAACAAACACCCATGATCTCAACCCTGGGGGGACATGCTAACTTCTTAATATAACTCAAGTCTTAATAAATGTAAATTTATATGAAACTTTCATAACAATATCAAAAAATTTTAGTAACATAGCAAACATAATAGTGAAATGAGTAAATTGTAATCTAACTTGAAATATATGCAATGTTATTCTCTTTTTACCCTCTCATGTTCATCTTTAGGGTGTTTTGAGTGCCATAGGATTAGTTTGGAGTCAGGAATTGACAAATGTTTAGAGTTTGGAGACAATGAGGAGAAGCACAAAAATAATCATAAGAATGAGGTCTTGGGAAATCGGCACTTTTCCCCTCAAAAGACAGGGTTTTAATTTACTTTCATTCTGCTTTTTTGTGGAATACAAAATTAAATATAATACCACCAGGTAAGATCTAAAATAAGCAAGAAAACCAGCAAAGAGGGTATAAAGACAGAGAAAGACAAAGAGGTCAAAGGTAAAATAAGCAATGGAACGTAGCCCAAAAGGCCCTATATAATATGTGCTTACAAGAGTTGGACCACCCATTTGACTCTGTGCTCCCCTGAAGCAAATACAAAGGTGTAACACAGTAAATTATATCCTACAGACAAGTTTTTTAGAACTACACTTATTTCTAGTATTAAGGCCAGAATAATAGGATGCTATGTTACATAATTATCAATGCCCTCAGCAACTTCATTTCAGTGAATATAGCCATGGATTTTCATAGGGCTGCTTCTTTTAAATTTCTTTAATGAATGACTCTGACATAATATCAAAGAACATTCAAGAGAAGCATTTCTATGAGTTACTAAAACAATATGAGGCAGGAATGTCTCGTGGTTAGTATGACACAATATAGAATAATAATTTAGACCTTAGCTGTCCAATACAGTAGCCACTAGTCATGTGAGGCTATTTACATTTACATTTAAATTAATTAAAATTAAATGCAATTAAAAATTCATTTTCTCTGTCATGCTAGCCACACATGAAATTCTCATTGGTCACTTGTGGCTGGTCCTACAATGTTGGACAGTATAGATAAAGAATATTTCCTTTATTGTAGAAAGTTCTATTAGTGGTTATTTAGCCTTATAAAAAAGAACACACTGAATATTTCTCAGACAAACTTGTCTCAATCAAGCTTGTGATAGTCACTGAGCAATTGTGAGTTCAAAGTTGTGCTCTCACAACCACCAGTAGAACAATTTCACATTGTTTGTTAAAGCCAGTACCATAGCTTTAATAGATAATGCACAGGTCTTACTAATTTTTTCCCAGGACGAGAATGAGTGGTAGTGGAACTTAATGCTTATTGAACAAGGCTGGAGAAAGGCAGTTTAATAAAAACAGCAAGGTGAAATGATAGGAAACACTTTAAAGAGTTGAGGTGGGTACTTTATAGTTGTTCAAAGACCCAAGAATGCAAAGAACAATTAGCTTTGTATTATGAATAAGTGGCCTCGGAATGCTGTGAGCTTGAATATTTGATTATATATCTAATAATAGTTTTAAACAGTGATCTTCACTTCTGAAAGTTTTATCATCAGCTTAAGCAGAATATTTTGGGAATGAGAATGGACATCTTGTGCAACTGATTTTGTTACAAACTCATCAGAATTTATAAACCTAGATAATATTTGAAAGTATTCACGTCTTCCAACTTGTTCTCTGCAAAACACTGTTGCAATCCTTTTGGTATCAGCTTTGTAGACGTTTTACAAAATACACAGCAAAAACAACATAGTCTCACTGTTTCTACGATTATTCCCCTGTAAATATTTTCATTATAGCAGCCAGAGTGATCCTCTATAAATGTAAGTCAGATTATAGTACGCTTGCATTAAAAACTTTGCAATGGCTCCCATCTCACTTGTAATAAATGCCAAAGTCCTTATAATTGCCCACCAGACCTTCAATGATCATCCCTGTTACCTCTCTTTCCTCCTCTCCTACCACTCACGCTAAGCTCAGTCAGCTCCAGCCACATAGGCATCTCTGCTCTTTCTCAATCAAGACATGCATGATTCTACCTCAGGGCCTTTGCTTTAGCTGTGCACTTTGTTTGGACCATTATTTCACAAGACACCATTTGATTAACTCCCTCATCTCCTTCAAGTCTGCATAAGCCTCACCTTCTTTTTAAATATAATTTTCTTAGTTTCGAATAGCAGATCCATCACCGTGAAGAACCGCTTGTGGATGTAGCCCTTTTAAGAAGTGTCTGCAGCTGCCACTGCTACAGCCTCCATCTTAGTCGCTCAAGACTGGTAGCCCTGCATCCTCGCCCTGTCCTACTTTCTGCCATTGCAGGGTGCTTTCTTGTATTTCTCCCTATTTGTATGGCTTGTTCATCTAGATCCCAGGTGATTTTTTCCTTACTGTTGCTCCTTGTTTCTGTCACAATTTTGATTTGGTCGCCAGAAGGATGGACAGAGCCTCTATCATCTATACCATTTTTTTCCCTCCTCTGTGAGTCTGTTTTAGATAAGTTTGTTCTTTTTGTTCCTAATGAGATCATCTTTAACCACTCTATTTAATACTGCCAACTGCCCACCCCTTTCCAGCCCCCTAACCACTGTATTTTCCATCCTCCATTCTTTACTCTACTTTTACTTTTTCCATTATACTTAACCTATATCATATTATAGTACTACATACTTGATTTATATCTTACATTCATTGTCTGCTGTCAATTTTGTCCATCTAGAACTTAAGTTCCACAAAGATAGTGTTCTTTATTCTGTTCATTAATGTATCTCCAACACTAAGGAGAGTGCCTGGCATGCAGGAGGTGCTCAAAAAAGTTTTGTTGAATGAATGGATGACTTCATAAGAATTTCTCTTTCTAAACCTATAAAATTATACTTCTTGTTTCAACACTGATTTCTGGCTGTTTCTAAATATCAAGTCACAAAATTGTACAATTTTATAGTTGGGAGAGCCCTTGGCAGTAAGATGGCACAATTAGACCTACATGTATATAAGTAAACCATGACCAAGAGAGATTAAGTTACAGCATAAGGTCAACCAGCTAATTTACAGCAGAGTTATAGGACTATAGACTCTCAATCCATCTATAAAATGTGATTTTCCAACACTAGTTACATTCAAAACTAAGCCACTCTCTCAGAGTTATACCTAAAAGAGATGCTAACATATTTTCAGCCATGGCAGCATCATTGCAATAAGTGTATATCCTCATGAGTAACATAAACTTGAATGAGTAAATTTAAGAATTTTTCTTTAAAATAGAATCATGTAACTTTAGTAATACCTCATATAACCCCTCACCAAGTTATACTTTTAAATATAATGCTTTACATGGAGTACAAATCAAGTGTTTCTTTAAAAAATTAGGATCTCATGATAAATACATAAATTGAACCTTGATCATTTTCTACTTCCTTTATATTTTCTGTCACCCAGGCTCTATTTTATTCCTTTGCTGAAAGCTGCAGTCTTAACATGTATTTTTTGAGCAAATAGGTGCTTTTGGGTCCACACCACTTCTATCTTTGGCTTATTAGAAGCATCCACATATCATAGCCAGGGAAAGAAGATAAAATAGGGCATCTTTCGTGCATATAAATCATAGCTTGTGGATCACTGCTGTTAATTAAAAATCCTTGCAAGGCTAAATTCAACATGATGGAGGCTTAGGACATCTTTGCTAAAGGACAAACCTAGAAGGAAAAGTATCTTCAAATTTCTATGAGAAAGAAAATGAAATTGGGTCGTTATAGATCCCACTCTGGAGTTAGGGTTAAAATTTCTTATGCATATTATACTGACCATAATTTGTTGCTGATTGGATGTGAACATGCTAATTCCTTGGTGTAATTTGGTTACTTTTCATTTCAGTGATGTTTGCTTGTTTCACTATTGTCTGGCAACATAATAATCTCAGTACTACCCGGAGATAGAAATATACAGCCTTGTTCATATAATGTGTGAATTTTAGAAGGTCAGAACAAAATAAGCAAAGTTTTCACCATCCCATTTTAGTGACATATTCAAAAAAGAGGCCCATTAGCCTTGAGTCTGGTTTGCATGGTTATTTGATACCCTTAATGCATAAAGGAGAATTGTTAGTATAGGTGTCTTTTCAAGGTATGAACTGATATTTATTTTAAGGTTGTGATTACTTATGCTCCTGGTTGGTGCCAGTAAGGTCAATAGGATTATATTCCAGAAATTGATTTTCCCTCCAATGAGTAAATAACGAAGTAATTTAACCTCATCTGCTTCCTAATCTAAAACCTTTCACTTGTACTGTGAGGAAAGGCAGCTGCCTTCGCTTGAGCTGTGCTCATGTACAAGGCCAATAATCACCTTTGTGCTTTATATGAAGGTCATGCAAAGCTGATCGTTCAGGAAATGTGTACAGTTGAAGTGTATCTCCTGTTCCTTGCTGCCATCAATCCTGGCTTTCAGAGAGGGCTACACCTACGTTAAGGGATGAACACAATACTGCATTAATCATGGACATGGTTGCTGCCCTGAGAATTTCTCTTTCATTTGTTTTACTTTAAGTGTTTATTCAAATAGTAGCATGGAAAGAAAACAGCACTTAGCTGGAAATGAAAATAAAAAGGTGGGTGGAAAGTATTGATTGTTCAGATTATAAATTATCTGGGCTTGCTTTTCTGTGCTTGCTATTTTATTACTGAACAATCTGTGGCTCCTTGAGGATCCTAAACATCTGAAACTCACAAATTGATTTAAATATTTGACACTTTTGTCAGGGATAAAATCACCTAGTGGTCAAAATAGTCCCATTTTCTTTCATGATTCACATGGCTAATAACAATGATGGCATCCAACCCTGACACACATTTACTGTGTGCCAGGGAGGGCACTAATACTTTATTTGCATTCTCTTACTTAATCCATTTAGAATCCAGAATTTAGCTAGCAGTAGGTTCAGAAATCAAGGTCAAGCTATCTTTTTCAAAACTCTGGGTGTTTGGGCATCAGACTTCTTAGCTTTCTGTGCCCATAGTTACTGGTAAGAAACAAAAAACATTATCCTCCAAGTCTTTCATAAGCTGGTTATGCTTACTGTGCAGAAATAGGATTATATTAGACTGCTACCTCTGGAGAACTTCCCATTCATTTAAGAAAATAAAAGATAAAAGAGTTGAAAAGCATTATAAAAAGTAATAACTGAAAATTATTTTTTCTTCCCTTCCATGATGTTTTAGAAAGTGGCACTATCTTTCCTATTGATAAAATTTATAACTTTGATAAAATTTTGATTATTCCATTTTATTTTTAGCTGTGATTATTGATGAAAAAGATGTCCATGATATTGAAAATAATATATATGTGTATGTATATATGTGTGTGTGTGTGTGTGCGCGCGTGTGTGTATAAAATCTGTCTTTTCTTACAGACATTTTAATATATGGGGTTGAGGTTAAATGATTTGCATGAGGAAACTCTAAATTCTGATAGGAGATATGTGTAAGTGGTCTTAAAATTATTTCTCTCATTTATTCCCCCAAACATTTGTTGAGTGCCCACTGTATACCAGGTAATGTACTAAACGCTAAGCCCTATCAGCTCTAGGTTAATTGCCCCTCTTCTCTACTCCCAGAAACCATTAGACTGGCCTGCTGGGAAGAGGGACTCCTGCTCATGAGGCAAACAACTGGGTGAGGTGAGTGATTGTTCTCTATTCTTGGAGTGACTGGAAATGTAGCGACTAATCAGCCTCAGCTCTCAGTTCTCATCAAGGAAATGATCTCAAGCAAAATCACATTGAAAGCATTTACCAACTGGAAAGGCTCTATGAAAAGGACAAAGTTTTCTACTAGTAAAGGAGACAGAGTGAAGATGAGTAACCATCCTTGGGAATAAGAAAGCAGCTCCGTTTTACTTTTAGTTTTTCCATAGTTTATTTTCTTGGCAATTTTTTGGGGAATATTAAAGTATCCAGAGATTGGTCTGTCCAATATTCACCTGGATATTGCATAAGCAGTATCTACATTTTCTATGACTTCCTGTGACTTGTTTACCAAGTTCAAGAGCCAAGAACACCCTCCTTTTGTATTTTCTGTAGATTTCTCCCAAATAACTAATTTTGTCACTTTTCCCTGACATACTAGACAGTGATTCCTAAAGTAAGTTCTCTTCCCTCCACCTCCACAAGTTAAATAACTCCTGTCAGCCAGTGTGGATTTGGAGATGTCAGGGGAGGAGTTCCAACTTTAACTGTCCATGAGATTGTATCAGTCCTTTTTGAAACATTGGCCTGGCAATGTGTGGGTAATGACCCAGTTACAGTATTATTGGATATGGTTTTAACACAAAGCTTTTGAAAGACATTTGGCAAAGACTAACTCTTTCTGTAAAGCTCAACTAGAAATAAAGTAAAGTTCACTCCTTCCATGGCCTTGTTCACTCCTGGGTCATTAAACTTTTTGTTACTTTAATGGATGTCTTTTTTTTGTTCAACTCCTATAGGCAGCATGCCAAAAAATATGAGAAAAAAATGACTTTTCTCCATAACTTAGCACCCTATACTTGGATCCATGGAGAAGGGAAAGATTTATTGAAACAAGTAGAAATGTTGCAATGAGATAGTACTCAACTTATTCTACACTGGGGGTGATCTATATATCTAATTAGGATAGGGTTATTTGAATACTTGAAAACTGTAGTTTCAAAACATCTCTTATTTCACCTTGCTAGCCAAACATTGTCTGAAAATGCTAGTAGATGTGTATGTTGATTTAATGTTAAATATGTCGAAGTCGATTATGGTTTTTAAAAGCCTCTCTTCCAAGTGATGGTGGCCATTTAATTCAGAGTAATGTATCTAAGAAGTGGTTCTAACTCAATTCCTGTATAGAAGATGGAACACAGAAAATATATGTTTTGAGCTTCCCTGGAAAAATCAGGAATAGCATTCACACTCCATGCTATAAAAAGCAGGTATTTACCTTGACTTTCCTAGACTGATTTACTCCTAACTTACTGAATTGCTTACATCTCTCTTTTACCTTTTATGTAGAACAGAGCTCAACTAAAGTTTAATACTCTGGCATATCTGAATTGGCCACCCTTACGTAATTTACATGATAAGGTGAGAGAATATGTACAAAAATGGAACATGGATCAGGGCTGCCCTTGCTGCTTTACTCCAGGGCTGCTATATATGGTCATTCAATGCATGCACTGCACAAAGTCACCAATCCCAGAAGTCTATCCCATCCATCTTTGCCAAACCATGCACCCTAGCATAGAATTAAATTCCCTGAGAGGAAAGGGTACATTTTCTGCATTAAAGGCAACTACAGATTACCAACCCAGATGCCAGTTGAATTGTTTTAGACCAGAGGGCTGCCTTTTTTAACTCATACAAGTGTAACCTATGGACTACTGGAATCCTCTCCATTTCCTAATTCCAGGCAACCAATCCCACTATCTAGTAGGTTACAGTACACTCAAAATCCTAGTTTATACATGATATAAGCTGATGTTTTAGATCAGATTTCTTAGAGGCAGAGCCCAAGACAGAGAATCTTGTTCAAGTGTAGAGTGACTAACCGCCCCAGGACCAAGGGATTGCCCAAGATATGAGACTTTCAGTACTAAAACTGGGAAAGTCCTGGGCAAATAAGGATAATTTGGTCCCTCTATCAAGTGAGATATTGAGAGAGTATTTTCAGGAGAAAGGAAGTAAGACAAGACCAAGGGAAGGAAGCTAAGCAAGAAAGTAGTCTTGGAGAATTGTTTCGACCTGGTCCACGTGGGAACTCTGAGGCACCAATTGGTTGTTTGTATCTTGAGACAAGAAGGCTAATTTCTATAACCTTGTGTCAGTCAGTCATTTGTCAATGTCTGGCCCTAGAGGGTGGAGGATATGTTATTGTAGTTTCTGGAGGGTAGAGTGAAAAGGGAAAACTACAGATAAATAAAACAAGAAGCATTGGACAATGAATTCCAAATTGGGATGTCTGGACTCAATGGAGCAGATAAGTGAGAGATCATTGGAAGACTGAGTACTGGTTGACATCACTGGAGATACACTTAGGATGATTAACCTGAGGATAGTGTATAGGATGTAGAACAGAAAAGTCCCAAATTAAATAAAGTATGACTTATTTTTTTCTTTAATGACTTTTAACTAGTGGGTTGGAAGGAGTATTAGTCACATTCTGTTTCTCTTGGCCTCACTCTGATCTGATCTTTGGAATTCCAGTTACTTTCTAGAAGCTGGATGTGTTTGCATAATATATCATTGGCAGGATACATGGGGAATTGATCTCTGATCAATATGCTGTACAGCCGAGGTTGGTGTATGCCAACAATAATTGAAAAACTCATTTAAGTGTACAATGTAAATGCAGACAACTAGTTGTCTATTATATTTTAATAAAGACAAAAAATAAGCAAAATAAAAAGGAAGCTAGGAAAGAGGAAATACTCAGGATGAATCAGGCTTAGCTACATTTTAGAATTCTCAATCGAATTTTCCAAAGGTGAATTGACTGATTCAGGTTGTAACTTAATTCCATCTGTGTATATTAATCAGCAAATGAATTTAATTTTATTTTATATGTGATGTAATTGTGAAATCGTTTACCATTATTCTCCTGCTATTTTTTTCCTGAGTAAATCAATCAACAACAACAAAAAAAAACACATGCACAAACACACAGAAGTTAAAGTTCAGTTTAAACAGCACAATATGGTGGAAAGCTCATGGGTTAGGGAGTGGGTCAACTGGTTTCAAATCTCGTTGTATCATTTAGTAGCTACTGGCTGCTAGGAAGATTAGTTAACTTGATTGAGCCCATTTTCTTGCCTGTGATAATATAGCTACCTCAAAGGGCCACCATAAAAATTACATGAGAAGCTATATGGAAAAATTCATAAAAAGAGAAAAGTTCACCTTCCTCTGGCAAAGATTCTAGTACTATGCTCTGCACACAGATAGTGATAAATAAATATGAGCTAAGTAATAAAATAAATGTTAATATATGATTGTTTGATGATAATTAATTTGACATCAATTTCATAGTATATTATAAAGCAAATCAAACCTGGATCTAGAATATCTGTGTTCTACCCCCAACACTCTTTGACCTTTAAAAAGTTACTTAACCTCTTTGGTATTGAGTTATTTCTCCCTGAGGTGTTTTTACCTCAATCTACATGGCTCACACTTACATCCTTCAAATCTTTATTGAAGACTTTTCAATGAGGACTTCCTAGAACACCTATTTAAATCTGCAAACCTTCTCTTACCTAGCTCTCTAGATTACTTTTCACCATCTGCTATATTTCACTCCCTCCTTTATAATATAAACCTCATGAGAGAAGGGATTTTTGTTTATTGTGTTGAGCATCTAGAGCAGTGCCCAATACCTGGGAGGCATTGAATTTTTGCTGAATGAATATATGGGTTAAAAGAACTCTACAGTCCTTTCCAGTTCTATAATTTCATGCCAAATGTTTCAAATTACTATTTCATTCAAATTTTAAGCTATCTTAAAAGATTTTGGCTATATGTTACTAGAAAAGCTATCTTAGCAATTATGATATTCTTCATGATTAAAAAATGAGACTAATAAATATAAGTATATTCTTTAATAGTTTCATATTTAATTGGTAAAGGGTCTCATTCTTTGAAAATCAGAGAAACACTGAAGACCATGAAATAAAAGCAACCTTAATAACCTAACGTGATTATTAAATTATGAAAGTAAGATGGGAAATTTTTCATGTATTCCTCAAAAATATAATAAACAATGATTTAATTTTCATTAGGAATTATTTTGAAGTTTTCATTTAAATTTCATTTATTACATAATAATTCCCAACTAACAAAGTTGTTAATTGGCCTTTGTGTGTTCGTTTTGGAAAGTTACGTCAGTGAAAGTCAAGTCAATTATTGGGCCAGAAGACCAGAAGGCTGGTACTCTAGTGCAGGGGTCCCCAACCTCCCAGTACTGGTCTGTGGCCTGTTAGGAACCGGGCCACACAGCAGGAGATGAGTGGTGGGTGACTAAGCAAAGCTTCATCTGTATTTGCAGCCACTCACCAGCACCAGCATCACTGTCTCAGCTCCACCTCAGATCATCAGTCATTAGAGTCTCATAGGAGCACCAGTCCCTGCTGCCAAAAACGGTTGGGAACTGCTGTTAGAGAATGGCTTTCATTAGATATTCATCACTTGGCTATCTGTCAGTGTCATGCCTTGGTCTCTCTTGATTCTCTCTCTAGAGTCCTCACAGACCCCTAATATGCCTGTTTTAACTCAGAAGCAGGAAAACATGGCTGACCCTAGTTTGAGATTCTGCAACCAATTAAACACAATAGAAGCAGACAATAAATTATGATTTCAACTCTCTGTATTTGCTCCCTGTCACAGAAACAATTGTATGTGTTCATCAAGCCAGTTCATTTTTTTCTTGGAAACACAGAAGGACTACCTTTTCCCATCGTTTTTACATCTAGATGAAGACATGTGGCCAGTTCTGTACAATGGATTGTAGGCAAGGTTATATACCCTCGTTTGGAGGCCAGATCCCTAAAATCTCCTATGAGGTCTTCTAAGCTCTCTTCTCTTGTCTCTTGCCTGGGTGTAGAGCATTCAGTGGAGGATTCCAAAGATGATCTTTGATAAAGAAGATGGCTTGATCCTAGAGTCATTGCTTAGAGGCAAGTTGCCCAAAATAACTGCTTAGCCAGAAATAGTTATGCTGAAGTTTGAATTGGCAAGCACTAATCTTACTAAGTCTTTTAGGTTTAGAATTAATTCATATAGCACTTGGACCTATCCTAAATAATATACTACTCTCAGTTCTTCAATTAACCAGCAAGTAATTATTTTGCTTATTTTATTTCCTTTCTAAATGAAGGACTAGACAATAATTCATGGTAACAACTCGTTTGACCATCCAATAAGATTTTGAAATGGTTAGATTTGGAGCATAGGAAACATAGACTGAAACTTATCTTCAGGATTTATGTTCTTAGACTGCTAACACCTTTGTGGGTAGGTAGGAGCAGAGAAAGAAAAGATTAAAGAGCCACTACATGTTATTAAAGATAATATCTCATATTTTAGCTAGAGGCACATAGGCAAATGTTTTAAACATAGATTCACTAGGCCAGCTTACCAATTTACATATAAGTTTGAAAATGAAATGTTAGTGTTGCCATAATAATGTGAACTCTTCTAAATTGTACTTTACCTCTGGGCTAAGGTCAAGTGGATGTAGCTAAGCCTCAAAGAAGAAATTTCCATAAAATAATGAGAATCTGAAAATAGTATTTCATAATAGAAACCTGTAGAAACTTAAATTATGGTTTTTAACTTTTAGAGAAAGGAAAAATACTTGACCATTAGTGGAAAATGTGTTTTATTCCTAAGGAATTGACGCATGGATTTATATATTTAAATAGCATTATTATTTATTTTCCTGATACAATATAAGAATGTTTAGTTTTAGAAGTGTGCTGTTTAGTCTAGTATTTTGAGATTTTAAAATTATGTTTCTATTATTGATTTCTAGTTTAATTCTATTGTGGTATGAGAGCATACTTTATATTATTTCCATTTTTTAAAATTTAAGTTGTATTTTATGGCCCATAATGTGGTCTATTTTGGTGAATATTCCACCTGAGCTTGAGAAGAACGTGTATTCTGCCCTTGTTGAGTCAAACATTCTATAAATATCAATTAATACCAGTTTATTGATGATGCTGTTCAGTCAATTATATCCTTACAGATTTTCTATCTGCTAGGTCTGTCAAATATTGATAGAAGAATGTTGAACTCTCCAACTATAATTATGAATTTGTTGATTTTTCCTTGTAGTTTCATCAGTTTTTGCTTCATGCATTTTGTTAGGTACATATATCTTAAGAATTCTTATGTCTTCTTAGAGAATTAACTCCTTTACAGTTATGTAATGCCCCTCTTTTTCTCTGATAAATTTCCTTATTCTGAAGTCTGCTATGTTTGAAATTAATGTAGCTACTCTAGCTTTCTTTTTATTAGCGTTAGCATTGTATGTTTTTCTATCTTGATATTTAAAGCGATTTCTTATAGACAACATCTAGTTGGCCCTTGTTTTTTTAATCCTTTCAGAAAAGTCTCTTTTAATTGGTGTATTTAGACCACTGACATTTAAAGTGTTTATTGATATAGTTAGATTAATAGCTACCACATTTTAACTGTTTATTATTGTCCTTGTTTGGTTTTTTCTTTGCATGTATGTGATTCACTTATTTCCTGCATTGTTGGGAGTTTTTACTTGGGTTTTGTATGATTCCATTTCTCTCTTCTCAGAGCATGTCAATTATACTTCTTTTTAATTTATTTTACTGGTTGCCCTAGAGTTTGTAGTATAAATTTACAAATAATCTAATACACTTTCAAATAACACTATATCACTTCATGGATATTGCAGATACCTTATAACAGAGTATACTCATTTTCACCATCCTGTCCCTTATTACACTGCTCTTGTTTATTTCACTTACCCATAAGATATAGTCACCAAAATCATTTTTGCTATTATTATTTTGAACAGTTATCTAATAGGTCGGTTAAGACTAAGAAAAATGGAAGATTTTATTTGGCCTCCATATATTCCTTTCTTTATGTAGATGTGATTTTTTGACCTATATAATTTTCTTTCTCAATATTTTTTGTAATGTTTCTTGAAAGCCAGGTCTACTGATGATAAATTCCCTTGATAATGATTTTTCTGAAAAAGTCTTTATTTTTCTTTTACTTTTGCAGAGTACAGAGTTTGAGGTTGGTTGGTTTATTTTTTCTCTCAAAACTTTAAAAATTTCACTCCACTCTCTTCTTGTTTGCATGGTTTCTAAAGAAAAATCTGACATAATTCTAATTTCTCTATATGTAAGGTGGGTTTTCTTCTCTCCAGCTTCCTTCAAAATTTTCTCTTTATCTTTGATTTTTTCACTTGAATATTGATATGTTATTATGGGTAGAATTGTGTCCCATCCCCCCTCCTGGGGGGGAAAAAAAAGACATACCAAAGTCCTAACTCCCAGAACCTCAAAATGTGACTTTATTTAGAAATAGGGTCATTGCAGATAAAATTAGTTAAGTTGCGAAGAGGTCATATTGGAGTAGAGTGGGGCCCTAATTCAATGTGACTGGTGTTCTTATAAGAAGGTAAATATGTGAAGACACAGAGATACACAGGTAGAATGCCATGTGATAATGAAGGAAAATATTGGAGTTGTGCAGCTACAGGCTAAGAAATACCAAAGATTGCCAGCAAAACATCAGAAACTAGGAAGAGACAAGGAAGGATTTTTCCACAGTTTTTAGAGAGAGCATGGCCTTGCTCTTTCATTTGAGTTCTAGCCCCTGAAACTGTGAGACAATAAATTTCTGTCGTTTCAGGCCACTCAGTTTGTAGTACTTTGTTGTGGAAATTCTAAAAAACTTAACACATATACCTAGGTGTAGATTTTAGGTATTTTTCCTGCTCCATGTTCTCTGAGCTTCCTGGATGTGTGATTTGGTGTTTGTCATTATTTTGAAAAATTATCAGCCATTAAGTCTCAGATATTTTTTTTGTTCCTTTCTGTCTTCTGTTCCTTATGCATATTGTTACACCTTTTTTAACTGTCCTACAGTTCTTGGATATTCTGTTACATTCTTTTCCATTCTTTTTCCTCTATTTTCAGTTGAATGTTTCTATTGACATAGCTTTACACACGCTACTTCTTTCCTCAGCTGTGTCCACTCTACTGATGAGCTAGCTCATCAAAGGTATTCCTCATTTCTGTTACATTGTTTTTTTATTTCTAGCATTTCCTTTTGATTCTTTCCTAGAGTTTTCATATCTCTGCCTATATTACCCATATGTTCTTGCATGTTGTCCAATTTTTCCATTAGAGCTCTTAGCATAGTGACCATTGTATTATTTTCTAGGGCTGCCATAACAAAGTACCACAGATTGGGGGTCTTAAACAACAGAAATTTTTCTTATAGTTCTGGAGGCTAGGTCCAAGATCAAGGTGTCAGCAGGGTTGGTTGTTTCTGAGGCCTCTAGATGGCCATCTTCTTGTATCTTCACATAATCTTTCCTATGTACATGTCTGTATCCTAATTTTCTCTTCTAAAATACCAGTCAAATTAGATTAGAGCCCACTCTAACGACCTAATTTTAATTTAATTACCTCTTTATAGACCTCGTCTCCAAATACAGTCACATTCTGGGGAATTAGGGATTAGGACTTCAACATATTAATTTTGGAAAGACAATTCAGCCCATAATAAATTTATATTAAATTCCCAGTCTGATATTCTAAATCTCTGCCATATCTGAGTCTGTTTCTGACGCTTTCTTTGTCTCTTCAGATTCTGGTTTTGCCTTTTGGCGTGCCTTGTAATTTTTTATTGAAAGATAGAAATGATGTATTGAGTAGAAGAAACTGAGATAATTAGGCCTTTAGTGTGAGGATTATGTGTATCTGGCTAGAAGTTAGACTGTGTTTACTTTTTCTTGTAGCTGTGGTGTCTGAGACTAAAATATCATACAGTGTTCTTATTTTTGTCCTTCCTATTATCTTTGTTTCCCTAGAGACTCTTTCTTAAATTGTGTCTGAGGCTTATAGTTCCTTCAACTGTAAACCTGTTATTATAGAGGGGCTATGTTGATATAATGATAAAATGCAGGGTGAAGAAAACATTTTATATACTCTTATGATTAAGTTTCAGTCTTCAGTGAGCCTGTGAACTTTGAAAATGCTTCTCAACCTTCCTTTTCCCTTTAGGTCAGACAGGAAGGCTAGAGGGACCTAGAGTTAGATATTTTTTTCCCTTTGATGGGTGAAACTCTGGTGAAATAGTTTCCCCTGAGGGCAGGTGATTGTTAAGGAGAAAAGAATGCTCTGGGTTCATTTCAAAGTCATTACTCCCACACTCCTACCACAACCTGTAGCACAAGGGGAATTTTATCTGATCTTCACTCTGAAAGCCTGGTCAGGCTCCTAGGGGTAATACTCATAAAATTATGGAAGTCACTATAAGGCTGGGCTCCAGGAGTTTACTCTCTCAATCTAGTCCACTCTCAGTCTCTAACAATTATTCTTCCAATAGGAACACTTAATGCCTTCCCAGCTCCTATAGCAGTTTTTTTCCTAGTAAACTGTGAGTCTATGTATCACATGTGTTTCTAGTTTCTGAGGCAGAAGTTTGCCCTGTGAACTCAATTCCCTCATGCAGGGGTTTCCGACCCTTGGGCCATAGATAAGTACTGGTCCATGGCCTGTTAGGAACTGAGCCACACAGCAGGAGGTGAATGGTGAGAAAGCAAAGCTTCATTTGTATTTGCAGCCACGCCCCAGCTCCATGTCAGACCCTCGGGCATTAAAATCTCATAGAAGCACCGGTCTCTGGTGTCATAAAGGTTGGAGGCTGCTGCTCTAATGGATCTAAGAAGAGTTGTAGAGTTTCAAATTTATTCACATTTTTATTATTGTGAGGATGAAAGTGATGACTTCCAAGCTCTTTATATGCTGGACTAGAAACCAGAAGTCAAAAATTTTTTTTTTGAAAATTAAGAAAAATGAAGAGAACAAAGTCACTCATAATCTTACTACTCTGAGATTAAAAGTTAGAATAATGTTAAATATCTTTACAGTTATTTTTCTACATATATATTCATTTTATGTAATATTTTAAACATAAAAAAAGACAGATAATGCTATAATTACTTACATACCCATGTTAATTGTGTGCTCCATTGTTTTCTGGGTCTTTTCTCTTTAAGTACAATGTAACAAGAGTTGATGCCTCCCTTTGTACCCTTCTCAATTCAAGTCTTTTCTCTCACTCCATAGAGATCACCACCATTCTGATTTTAATCTATATTTTTCCTGATACTCTTTTTGTTTATATACACACACACACACACACACACACACACAAATACATACATATCTTCTACAAGTTGCTATTCTCAATCAATATTTTGCTTTGGCAATTTATTCATATTGACACACATAAATCTAGTTCATTTATTTTAACTATTTCTGATTCTTATACTGTATAACCTGATGCAATTTGCTGATCCCTTCTGCTCTTAATGGAAATCTAGATTACTTCCAGTTTGTTACTTTTATGGGCAATGATCATTCATATGTGTGTCTCTCTGTACGTATGTAAGTTTCACTTGAGAGGCTGTATGGTATCGGATGAAGGAGCACAGGCTTGAAAAGCAATGCTGCTTCAGTTCAAATTCCCATCTTAATATTTACCAGCAGTATAATCATTTTTGAACCAAATAGAAAATAAGCCATTTTTATTTGACTGATATAAGAACAATTTTAAGGTTTATTTTTTAAAAATTAAATCGCATATTTTATTTTCATCTTTGTACTTCTATATTTTGAGGTTTTTTAAATAAAAATTAACTTATTTTATGATCAGAAAGAGTTAGTTTATCAACTCACTCCAAAAAAGTCATAATTTCATATAATGCCTCTCAAACTTAAACCATTTTTATATACTATTTGTACTGGATTGAATTGTAGACCCCAAAAGATATGTCTAAGTCCTAACCCCCAGTACCTGTGAATGTGATATAATTAAGCTAAGAATCTCAAGATGAGGTCATCCTGGATTTAAAGTGGGCCCTAAATCCAATGAATGGTTGTCTTTATTAGAGATAGGGGAGAGAGATTTGAGACTTGGAGAGACACAAGGAAGAAATCCATGTGAAGATGGAGGCAAGGATGAGAGGAGTATTTCTACAACCAAAGAACGCTGAAGAATGCCAGTGCCACCAGAAGCAATAAAAGGCATGGAACAGATTCTCCTTCGGAACCTCCAGAAGTAACAAACCTTGTTCGCACTCTGCTTTCAGACTCTGGCCTTCGGCACTCTGAGAAAACAAATTTCTGTTGCTTTAATCCACCAACTTTCTGGTAATGTTACAGCAATCTTAAGAAACTAATATAGCAGCCTTCCACATACACACATTCAGACAAAGGTACACTTATACTGATGGCCTATTTTATTCTCAGTTGTCCCCATGGGAGAGCTAAACTTGCAATAAAGTCATTTCACCCAACTTTTATTGTTTTATATTTAAAGAACCTATGGTGATTTCGAAAGTTTTTTACTTTACTTCTCTTTGTTCCAGTTTCCCATAGCCCTTTGGACTGAGAGTCAGCGTCAAGCTAATAGTTCATCAAAGTAACAGCTGTAAGTTTTTTAATTTCCCCATCCCGTAACACATTTCATCATTTTCTTTCTTTTTCATGGCAGTCGATAAGGCGAATCAACAGGGTATATCTCTTCTTGTAACTTGTTTTTTATTTAGGGTCCTAATTAGCATAAAGGGAGTTGAAGAGTCATTTCTATGTGGGATACTTATTACCAAGGTTAAGAGACACTATGCTTAATATTTAATTGGTTTATAGTGCTGTGAAACTAGTCTTCAAGGTCATAAAAATCTCACTTAAGAACACAAGAAGAAAATGCTAACAGCTGTTTTAAAAACATCAAAGTTACATTTTCTTCTTGAGAAATGAGTAGTTTTTCCTTGCACAAACACTAAGTTTAATATATTTTTTAATGTTCTTTTGATTAATAGAAGAAAAAAAGTTGACCCTGTCCTAAGAACCAATGAGTCGACTGCAAATGTGGCTTCTTTTTATTCTCCTAACATTACTTCATGCATGAACCAATTTGTCAATCATTCAGAATATACTGACAAGGAAGTAAGACCCACTTGTGAATATGTCAAGGTCTCAGTCTCCCCTCATGCAAGAACTTGGTGGTTCAGTGTTCCATTGCCAGTAAAAGTAACTGGGTTATGGTTAAGCCCTGTAGAGGAGACTAACCCCATATCATCTCCTAACTTTTTCTCTTTTCCTAAGCAACTATCTACCACAATCCATTTTTATACAGAAGCCAGAATGCTCATCTAAACATTTAAAATAGAACATTATACTACCTATTTAAACTCTCTAATGCCTTTCTACTACCTTTAGAAAGAAATCTAAATACACTATATAATCCAACCCCTATCTATACACTATTTTTAGTCCCAGCTCAACATTTGCCAATTCCTTCTGCCTGTAATATTCTACCCACAGATTTTCTTATTGTCTGATCTTTCTTGTTGACTCAGAATTCAACATAGTGGTTACAAATTCCAAAAGACCTTTAAAAGAGGTGCCCCACTCTCATAGCCAATCTTTCTATATAGTATAACCTGGTTTTATTTTGTCTGAAATTATTAATCATTTATTTCTGGACTTAATGTTTATTCCTATAACTCTCAACTTACACTAGATTATAAACTCCATTAAAGCAGACACTTTTTCTATCTTGAATTCTGCCTGTCACTGAATTGGTTCTCAGTAAAATATTTGTGAAATGAATGAATAAATATAGCCACTTTGATAAATGCTACTGTGAACATAGGTCCTCACTCAAAATTACAATTTATCACCAATTATTCATATTGCCTTTATTTTTTTTAGAATTTATTTATTCTAATTAGGTTCAAGTATACAGTACAATGGTTAGACATCTATATAGTTCGTAAAACAGTCAGCCCAGCTGCTCCCTCCCTCTCCTGACTCTCTATCTACCCAACGTATTAATGCCAACTGCATTCCCTATGCCATGCTCCCCATCCCCATGACCATCCATCAGCTACTAAGTTGTACTTTTTTAACCTTTCACCCCATTCTCCCATCCCCACAAAATCCCCTCCCCTCTGTTTGTCTCCAGATTATCTACTATATTTGCGAGTCTATTTTGATTAGTTTGTTCTTTTTATTCCATAGATACCATGTGTAAGTGAAATCATACAGTGTTTATCTTTCTCTGTCTGACTTAAATACCTTCTAGGTCCATCAAAGCAATATCTTTTTCCATCCCCTTCCTTTTCACATGTAGGGGTCTTGTTCTCTTATCTTTACAGCCTCTCTATCTTTTGGTTGGAGCACTTAATTCTTTTCCATTTAAGGTACTTATTGATAGGAATGTAGTTAAGATTTTTTAAATTAAGTTTATTGGGGTAACATTGGTTAATACAATTATATAATTTCAGGTGTACATTATCATTTCACATCTGTATATTCTATTGTGTGTTTACCACCCAAAGTCCAGTTTCCTTCAGCTACCATATATTTGATCCCCTTTACCCACTTCATTCTCCCCCTAAACCCTATATTTGACCCCATTTACACCATCATCCTCCCTCTTCCTCCCCCATCCCACCAGTAACCGCTAGTCTATAGTCCATGTCCATGAGTCTCTGTTTGTTTATCCTGCTCATTTGTTGCTTTTATGTTTACATCCCACATATAAGTGATATCGTGTGATTTTCAATTTTTTCAATCTGGCTTATTTTGCTTAGTATGATTATCTTGACTTCCATCCATGTTGTCACAAATGGCAGTATATCATCTCTTCTTATGGCTGAGTAATATTCCATTGTATATATGTACCACAGCTTCCTTAGCCAACCATCTGTTGTAGGGCACTTCAGTTGCTTCCATGTCCTGACCACTGTGAATAGTGCTGCTATGAACATTGATGTGCAAATATCTTTATAGATATGAGTTCTCAAGTCTTTGGGGTAAATATCCAGTAGAGGGACTGCTGGATCATATGGTAGGTCAATTCTCAGTTTTTTTCAGGAAACTCCATACTGTTTTTCATAGCAGCTGTACAAATTTACAGTCCCACCAGCAGTGTATGAGGGTTCCCATTCCTCCACATCCTCTGCAACATGTGTTACTACTTGTCCTGTTGATTATAGCTATCCTAACAGGTGTGAGATGGTATCTCATTGTGGTTCTGATTTGCATTTCCCTAATAGCTAGTGATGTTGAGCTTCTTTTCATATATTTGTTTGTCATTTGTATGTCCTCTGGGGAGAAGTGTCTGTTCAGGTCCTCTGCCCATTTTTTGATTGAATCATTTTGTTGTTGTTGTTGTTGTTGTTATTGAGTCATATGAGTTCTTTGTATATTTTGGATATTAGGCCCTTATCAGAGGTGTTGCTTGCAAATATATTTTCCCATTCGGATGGTTCTCTCTTTACCTAGTTGTCGGTTTCTTTTGCTGAGCAAAAGCTTTTTAGTTTGATGTAGTCCCATTCATTTATTTTTGCTTTTACTTCCCTCGCTTTTGAGGTCAAATTCATAAAATCCACTTTAAGCCCAAGGTCCTTGAGTTTAATTCCTATGTTTTCTTCTATGTATTTTATTCTTTCAGGTATTATATTCAGGTCCTTAATCCATTTTGAGTTAATTTTAGTGTGTGGTGATAGTCTTTGTCATTGATTTTTGATAATTTTAATAAATATGTCTTGAGAAGGACTTTTTGGGTTGAGATAATTGGGTGTTCTGTTGACTTCTTGAATTTCAAGCTCCAGCTCATTCCTTAGATTTGGTAAATTCTCATCAACTATGTCTTAAAATGCTTTTTAGTCCCTGCTCCTTTTCCTTGCCTTCGATAATGCCCATTATTCATATGTTTCCTCTCCTGATAGTATCAGCTAGTTCTTGAATTTCTCTTTTATTATTTTTCATTCTTTGGCTTCTGTCTTCTTCCTTCTGATTTATTTCTAGATTTCTGTACTCGATATCACTGATTCTTTCCTCCATTTGGTCGACTCTATTTCCCAGGCTTGCTATTTAATTTTTCAACTCTTATAGTGTGTTCTTCATCTCTAGAAGTTCTATTTGGTTCTTTTTGAGGGTTTCAGTCTCCTTGCTCTGCTCATCTAGTTGTTTTTTTTTTTCTTCAATTCTTGAAGTTGTTGATTTCAGTTGTTTTGGATCTCATTGAGTTTTTTCAGAAGTACTGTCCCGAATTCTGTCATTAAAGTCATATATTTCCATATCTGTAAGTTTATTTTCTGGAGATTTTTCTCTTTCTTTCTGAGATGCTTATCACCTTGGTTGTTCATGGTGTTTAATGGACTATTTCTTGGCCTGGGCATTAATGGAAGTGAATTCTGTTGTTTTTCTAGAAAGATGATTTATTATATAAAGGTCTCTCTTTAGCCTGTTGCAAAGAAGACACTTTTCTTTTGGTTTCCAGTAGGTGGCATCTAAGCCTCTTGGATTCCTGCTTTATATAAAGTCTTAATAAAGCTTTTTTTAATTTTCTTGGATATATCTAGTTACGCTCACTACCCTCAGTTTCAGCGATGGTCCTAGCAGCATTGTTCAGATTTCCCTGGGGCTCCACGGTGTTCGGTCTCGGAAGGTATGGAGGAAAGGACCCTCTGGGTTGGGATTTAGAGGCTGCAGCTCAGCCTCGGTTTTGTATCCATGGCCATCTATTGTTCCTCTGTGGTCCCATTCCACTTCTCTGCTTTCTGCCCTGATGACTGGGCCCTGCAGCCAGCCAGAGACAGGAAGCTCACAGCTATCCCATGCAGGAATGTTAAAGGAACTTGCCCCCATGAACTCGCCACTCCTTCTCCCCTCCCCCTCCTCCTGCATGGAGCTCTGGCAGCTGCAAGAGGCAGCATCTTTATTACTTCCAGTTCACCATCCAACACCTGGATTTCTGACCTGTGGTAGCTCTTATGCTCAGATCCCATGCTCAGATGTGCTGGTGTGCAGTTTGGGTGTTTTTTGATGTTTTAGATGTTCAGCTTACTGTTGTTTCAAGGGGCGAGATCTGGGGACATCTCTCACTCTGCCATGTTTGCAAAGATACACTAATGGTTACCATTCTTTATTCCTGTCTTTGATGCATGTTTTATTCTTCTTAAAGAAGTCCCTACAACATTTCCTGTAATACCGGCTTGGCGGTAATAAACTCTTTCAGCTTATTTTTGTCTGGGAAGCTCTTTATCTGTCCTTCAACTCTAAATGATAGCTTTGCTGGATAAAGTATTCTTGGTTGTAGATCCTAGGTCTTCATCCTGCCAAGTATTTTTTGCAAGTCCTTCTGTCCTGCATAGTTTCTTTTGAGAAATCAGCTGCCGGTCTTATGGTAGGTAACTAAGTGCTTTTCTCTTGCTGCTTTTAATATTCTTTCTTTCTATTTAATTTTTGGCATTGTAATTATAATGTGTCTTGGTGTGGGCCTCTTTGGATCCCTGATTTTTGGAATTCTCTGAGCTTCTCGGAGTTTTATGTCCATTTCCTTCACCAGGTTAGGGAAGTTTTCCATCATTATTTCTTCAAACAGCTGTTCAGCCTATTGATTTTCTTCAGTTACACCGATCAGATGGATATTTGGACTCACAATAGTATCCCATATGCTCCTTAAATTATAGTCTTGGCATCTTATCTCTTGCCATTACGTGTCCTTGGCTTTCCCGTCCTCTAGAGAGGGCATTTGATCCTTTTCTTTATTCATTTGTTTATTCCTTTGTTTATTCCATTTAATATACTTCTCATCTCAGATCATGTGTTCTTCATTTCAGACTGGTTCCCTTTTATAATTTCCATTTCCATTTTTATGTTTTTTTTTATCTCTTTGTTAACGTTATCACTGAATTCATCTACTCTTCCCATAAGATCACTGAGCATCTTTATAACCAGTGTTTTGAACTCTGCATTTGTTAGATTGCTTGACTCCATTATTTCTGGATCTCTGTTGTGTTCTCTCATATGGTTTCTGCTTCTTTGTCTTCCCATTTGGGCTGCCTTTCCATGTCTGTTTCTATGTCCTAAGCAAAGCTCCTAAGTCTCCTGGTCTTATTAGTGTGTATTTGTGTAGTAGGTGTCCTATGGCACAGTCCTGAGAACGGTTCAGCTGCAGGCCAAACTTAGCTCAAGCCTGTGCCCCTCCGGGGCCACCTGTTAAGATTCAGCAAGCAATCCACAGATGCTGTGCTTATAGTTGCCTCAAAAGGCCACATCAGAAACCAAGGCCAGCTGCCTCCAGTGTGAGTCTAGGTACTGCTCATCAAGGAGCACCTGACTCGCTGAGGATACACCTGGATGTAGCTTGAGTGGAGCTGTGAGTCGGGGAAAGTAGGGTTTCAGGGAATCCTCTGGGCTGAGCGACTTCTGCTATCCAGTTTGATGACGTCAGGGCTATGGCGGCACTGTGTCTGCACCCTGGGAGTGTGGAAGACTCAACAGAGAAACAATGGATACCGCCGGCACTTCTGTACAGAGGGAGTCTCTCCTCTTCCCTCGCTTCGATAATGTCTCCCTATAAGTCCCTGGTGCCCCCTATGTGCAGCCATATCTGCACTAGTGCTCAGAATAAGCAAGTCCATCACTGCAAAAATTTGCTCACAGACATGGCCCCTTTAAGAAGAGTCTGCCGCTGACACTGCTGCAGCCTCTGTCTTACTCAGCTGTTCAAGACCAGGCAGCTCTGTGTCCTCACCCTGTCCTACCTTCTGCCAGTGCAGGGTGATTTCTTGGATTTCTCCCTATTTGTACAGCTTGTTCATCTAGATCCCAGGCAATTTTTCCTTATTGCTGCTCCTTATTTCCATCACAACTTTGATTTGGTCGCCAGAGGGATGAACAAAGCCTCTATCTTCTATGCTATTTTTTTCCCTCTCTCTGGGCTAAAATTTTATTTCTGACTTTCAGCCCAGAGTAGTATTCTTTCCCTTGGAATTTATGTTCTAACCTATGTGTATAAACTTTTTAAAAATCAGCAAACCATACAAGGATATTCAAATCATGAAATCATATTACCTATAAGCTGGAAGGCATAAATGAGAAATTCAGTTGAACACCATCATTTTGTTTCGTAACAATCTGGGGGTCAGAGATGTCGCATAGCTTACTCAAAGATGTGTGGTTAGTTAGCAGCAGGTATCATTAAAATCTAATTCTTATAACTCTTGTTCCAGTGTCCATTTTACTACATAACTATTTCCACATGTATTAACCCTTGTCTCTGAGAAACTCTACAAAAAGACGCTCATGCATGAGTAACTTCTGGGAAACCCTATATATTGCACCTTTTAGAGAATCCTAACCAGGGCTGCAGTATGAATTTCATGGACTCTAGACACTTTTGCCTTTATGGGCTACTTCCTCCACAGAAAACTATAAAAATATATGTTATGACTATATTGGTATAAATAGCATTATAATCTAGGCTGGATTCATTATCATATATTCATTATTATATTTCTACTTTTTCTTCTTTTGTTACAATAAATGATTTCTGTGGATGCCTAAAAGTATCATAGGTCCTAGGCATTGTGCCTGCTTTGCCCAGTGTATAAATCAGTCCTGTTCATAATGCATGGTAAAGACTCACAGAAGTTTTGTAAAGAGAAAACTATTTACTTTTGTTTTACCTCGCATTTCCAAAATTTTTCCTCACCACATCCTATTAACAACTCAAAGCTCACTGCTTTCCATAAAACACAGTTTAGAAAAAAATGTTCTCTGCTTTCAAACTGCAATGATAATCACCTTGCAGAAAGCTAGATAGTAATATAAAATCAAGTTACTCTGACTTGGCCATGGTTGAGATCTCGGAATTAGCTGTAAAATACCCATAAAAGCCTCTTCAAGATGTTTTATAGAGAAGGCAAGCACATTCAATTTTCATATATAGTTCATATTAATGTATGGAATACTTGACAATTATATTTCATTAACATATCTTTCTAATACATGGGAATGGTAACACTTCATTTACTCATGCCTTTCCTTCTTAAACTAGTCAAATAAAATAAGAATATGTCTATAAAACTAAATTCCCAACTCATTTTCAGAAGACAAAATAAAATTTCATGAATTAAAATCATCCAGTATTCATTGCATCTGATGACTAGTTTAAAAAGTGGCTGCATTCTCTATGCTTTTATGATTCTTTTGATACATTAATAGGGGACAATCAATTAGTACTTCATGTTTTTAATAACTGTTAATATTCCTTTTAAGAAGAAGGGTTTCTTATGGGTATCGTCAGAGAAACTTAGGGCATTAACTGAGGTCTGGAATGAGAGCCACCCCTGAGAATCCAGAGAAACATCCTTTTGTCCAAGGGTATATTAGTTGCTAAAGAAACAGATGCCACCTTAGGAGCTACATACATTCTCTACATATGTGATGTAAGCAGTTAGGTAAAGTTCAATAACATTCATTGAGTGCCTTCCATGTGCAAGGTGCTAGGCACAAATGAGATACAGCTCCTATGGGTAAAGAGTTCAAGTCTAATATATAGGCAGCAAATTTTAATATCATGTGGTGACAGGTATGTACAAGATAATATGGAAGCATATGGAGGCTGCAGAAGGAGAATTGGGTAGGCACTTAACCCAGCCTGTGTAAAAAGGAAAGATAGAAGGAAGGTGAGTTGGTTAATGAGCTTATTTAGGGGTGGGAGAGGAGCAAGGACAGGAAACAGCTCCTAAAGGAAGCAACGTTTGAAAAATAGGGTGTACTTTGTTTCTGTTTCCTACTGTAAATATAAATACAGTAAGTAGAATAATTTGGAACATGCAGGCAGCAAAGTTTCATATTACATTTAACAAGTAATTTGAAACTGTTGACATGAGAGAGACAACTGTTTCATGAGAGTTGATTTGCTTGTTTTTATAATGGGAAAAGCATTTCAATATGTGTTATGAAGTCTAAAAATCGGGTACAAACTTACAATACTCAAATATCTTCCAGATCTATATTTTTATAGAAATCCTATGATATACTGACAAGTGATGAGTCAGGATAGGTTAGGCTTATGCCACAGAAACAAAAATATAAAAACTCAGTGGTTTAACGCAAAATTTATCTTTCACTCATAAAGCCTGCTATGGGTTCAGAGAATCTCCCAGGTAAACAGTGCCAAGAGAAGACCAGAGATTCAGGCTGTTTTGATCTTCCATCTCCATCAACTCAGCATTAGACCTTCTCCACAATTACTGAAGCAAAGGAAGAATGTGAAACACTAGTTATGAAATGCTTGGATCTGAAAATATTTCTGCTCCAAATCCATTGGCCAGAACTAATTACATGGTCCTCCCATGGTGTGAAACTCATCTATATCTAGGAGAGGAAAACTGGATATGGGGGAACACTGATGTCTCTAGCATACCAGTCTTTAGATAGAAATGTCTTTGTGTATGCTCAGGTTTAATTCTGAGTCAATAATAGTAAATTGATACTCTTTAATTTTTTTAAATAATAGATTCAGAGTGTTTAAGTCTTCTATATGAATTTTCAATAAGTTAAATAGCTGGTTAGGTATAGTTTTAAGCTTAAAATTTTAGAAAGTAACCACATTATCATAAGACAGCTAAGGTCAATAGCCACTATGAGTATTTAAACTTATTTTTCTAGAGTAATAGTATTTTTTGTATTTTTATGGTGATTTGTTTCTCAAAATGTAGCACTCTCACTAAGGTTAACTGGAGTACTTGCTAAGAATGAAGATTTCTAATCCTATCTACAGAATGAGACTCTCTGGAGATAGGAAATTATAAGCTCTCCTGGGAATGACTGCACGCTGATGCTTTAGAACCATTGGCCTAGGGGAAGCAGATGGTCAATGCAGAAGAAAGGAAATAACAAGCTTTCTTGAAACTCCATTGTAAGTAGAGCTTGCCTTGAGGCTTGCCTGGTTGAGGGCAAGAGGAAGATCTGAGTCACGTTAGTTCTGGTCAAAAGAAATCTCAACAAACGGGACCCTCTAGGGAGCACTCCAGCTGTCTATTAAGGAGGAAAGCCCTTTCATGTTCATGTTCCTAGTCAATGGACCTAGTTTGAGCACAAAGCTGATTCAAGAATCATGCTTTCCACCCTGATGTTTTTATTGTCACCTCTTGTCTTTATTTGGTACCTTCATACTCTAGGTGATCTCATCCGCTCTCGTTACTTTAAATACCATCTATATGCTAACTCCTTGCAAATATATATCTTTAGACTGAATCTCTTTTTTAACTTCGGCCTAATGCCTGTTCAACATCTGCATTCAGATGACTAGCAGGATTTTCAAAGTTAGCATGTCTACAACTGATACCCTGATATTCTTCCCCTAAGCACTCTCCTTCCATGGACTGACTCCCCAACTCAGTTTATGATAACATCATTCTTTGTTAGTTCAGGCCAAAGTTCTTGGAGTCATACTTGACTTCCCTTTCCCCCACATATGCCATCCAATCTCCCAACGGATCATCTCAACTTTGCTTTCAAAATATACCCAGGATTTTATCACTTTTCATTTATCTCCATTGTTATTACTTCAGTCTGAGCCCCCAGCATCTCTTATCTGGCCTATTGTAATAGCAACTTAAATAGTCTGTCTGATTCTTTCTTCTAAAATCCCCTTTAGTCTATTCTCAACATGGCAACAAACATGACTCTTAAAAATATTCCAAAAGATCATAACCACTCCTGTGCTCAAAATCCTCCCAAAGGCTCCCCACCTCACTCAGAGGGAAAAAAATGTTCTATTGATGGTCTGCAAGGCCTTGCATGATCTAGTCATCCCTTCCAATTTTATTTCTTTCTATACTTTCTGTCATTCACTCATTTCAGACACATTGAACTTTTTGATTTCCTATAACACACCAGTCCTGGTCTTTTCTTTGTACTTGCTATTTAACCTGTCTAAGTGGTTTCCCCCAAATATTTGTAGGTTGTCCTTCAGGCCTTTGTTCAAAGATCATCTTCTCAATGAAGATATAAGTGACAAGTGCTAAGGAAAAAGAGAGGAGATATAATGTGCTAGATTGGGAAGAGGGTGGTCCGCTGTAGCTAAAATGTCACCCCTTTGAAACTTTGAGATGACTACTACCCTGAACAATATCTTGATTGCAGCCTGAGACACCTGAACAAGAGGACCTAGATAAGCCATTTCTAGTTTCCAGACCCACGAAAACTATGTGATAATATTTGTTGTTCTAAACCACTGAGGTTTGGGGTAATTGGTTAGCCACAAAAAAATGAATATAGTGGTCATCTAGTGAAATGTATAATAACATACAAGAGTACCTTTTAAAGGCAACATGAGGCGGTAAAAAAATGGCGTAGATGATAGAGGCTCTGTTTATCCTTCTGGTGACCAAATCAAAGTTGCGATGGAAACAAGGAGCAGCAGCAAGGAAAAATCACCTGGGATCTAGATGAACAAGCCATACAAATAGGGAAAAATACAAGAAATCACCTTGCACTGGCAGAAGGTAGGGTGGGGCAAACACAGGGCTACCTGGTCTCAAGCAACTGAGTAAAATGAAGGCTGCAGCAGCAGCAGTGGCAGATTCCTCTTAAAGGTACCACACCCATGAGTGAATTTTTGCAGTGATGGACCTGCTCACTCTGAGCATTAGTGCAGATTTGGCTGCACAGGGACTTACAGGGTGACACTGAGTTGCCAGAGTGAAGGCTGCAGTGAGGCTCTCTCCCCAGCAGAATTACCAACAGTATCCATTGTTTCTCTGTTGAGTCTTCCACACTCCCAGGGTGCAGACACAGTGCCGCCATAGCCCTGACGTCATCAAACTGGATAGCAGAAGTCGCTCAGCCCAGAGGATTCCCTGAAACCCTACTTTCCCCGACTCACAGCTCCACTCAAGCTACATCCAGGTGTATCCTCAGCGAGTCAGGTGCTCCTTGATGAGCAGTACCTAGACTCACACTGGAGGCAGCTGGCCTTGGTTTCTGATGTGGCCTTTTGAGGCAACTATAAGCACAGCATCTGTGGATTGCTTGCTGAATCTTAACAGGTGGCCCCGGAGGGGCACAGGCTTGAGCTAAGTTTGGCCTGCAGCTGAACCGTTCTCAGGACTGTGCCATAGGACACCTACTACACAAATACACACTAATAAGACCAGGAGACTTAGGAGCTTTGCTTAGGACATAGAAACAGACATGGAAAGGCAGCCCAAATGGGAAGACAAAGAAGCAGAAACCATATGAGAGAACACAACAGAGATCCAGAAATAATGGAGTCAAGCAATCTAACAAATGCAGAGTTCAAAACACTGGTTATAAAGATGCTCAATGAACTTTTGGGAAGAGTAGATAAATTCAGTGAAAACTTCAACAAAGAGATAAAAAAAAACATAAAAATGGAAATGGAAATTATAAAAGGGAACCAGTCTGAAATGAAGAACACATGATCTGAGATGAGAAGTATATTAAATGGAATAAACAAAGGAATAAACAAATGAATAAAGAAAAGGATCAAATGCCCTCTCTAGAGGACGGGAAAGCCAAGGACACGTAATGGCAAGAGATAAGATGCCAAGACTATAATTTAAGGAGCATATGGGATACTATTGTGAGTCCAAATATCCATCTGATCGGTGTAACTGAAGAAAATCAATAGGCTGAACAGCTGTTTGAAGAAATAATGATGGAAAACTTCCCTAACCTGGTGAAGGAAATGGACATAAAACTCCGAGAAGCTCAGAGAATTCCAAAAATCAGGGATCCAAAGAGGCCCACACCAAGACACATTATAATTACAATGCCAAAAATTAAATAGAAAGAAAGAATATTAAAAGCAGCAAGAGAAAAGCACTTAGTTACCTACCATAAGACCGGCAGCTGATTTCTCAAAAGAAACTATGCAGGACAGAAGGACTTGCAAAAAATACTTGGCAGGATGAAGACCTAGGATCTACAACCAAGAATACTTTATCCAGCAAAGCTATCATTTAGAGTTGAAGGACAGATAAAGAGCTTCCCAGACAAAAATAAGCTGAAAGAGTTTATTACCGCCAAGCCGGTATTACAGGAAATGTTGTAGGGACTTCTTTAAGAAGAATAAAACATGCATCAAAGACAGGAATAAAGAATGGTAATAACTACATTCCTATCAACGAGCACCTCAAATGAAAAAGAATTAAGTGCTCCAACCAAAAGTTAGAGGAGCTGAAAGAATAAGAGAACAAGACCCATACATATGAAAAGGCAGGGGTTGGAAAAACATATTACCTTGATGGACCTTAAAGGTATTTAAGTCAGAGAAAAATAAACACTATGTGATTACGCTTATATGCAGAGTCTAAGGAATGAAAAGAACAAGCTAATCAAAAACAGACTCACAAATATAGTGGAAAATTTAGTGTCAGAGAGAGGGGAGCGGGATTTGGGGAGCTAGGAAAATGGGGTGAAGGGTTAAAGAAGTACAAATTAGTAGCTGATGGATGGTCATGGGGATGGGGAGCACAGCATAGAGAATGCAGTTAGCATTAATACTTTGGCTAGGTGGATGGTCGGGGAGGGAGGGGGCAATTGGGGGGATTGTTTTACAAAATATATAGATGTCTAAGCAATGTACTGTATACTTCAAACTAATTAAAATAAATAAAATTTAAAAAAAATTAACCCCACTTTTGGCCTTAACTAAATTTTCCCAATAACAAAATCAACCAAATGTTTCTCCCTCAAACAAGAAAAAGAATAAGAAATTTGAGAATATTCCTGTCTTAAATACGCTTGATACTCAGGTAGGTGACAATTAAACTAAAAGTCCTTTCTCCCTGTGATGGAGGGCTGTGGTGATGGGTTGACCAAGAGAGAAAAAGAAAATTTGTCTTGCAGGTTTTAAATTTGGGTGATTCCTTGGCTGATTCTGCCACCAGATTATCATTTAGACAGGTTCAGTGTCTGGTTATTTGTAGGATAACAAAAATGAGATGCCCTACAGATGCTTCTATACGTGACTCTAAAATTCAGGAGAGAGACCAAGTCTGGTACTTCGCATTTGGGAATCTTCATCCCAGTGAAAGTAGAAGTTCAAACTATTGGAGTAGAAGAAATAACCCTCAGGAATAATAGAGTGAAAAGGATAGTGGGTTAAGGGTAGTTACAGGATGATAAACTCCAAAAAGGGAAACAAAAAAAAGTCAGAGAAGTACAAGGAGAACTAGAAGAGGGTATTATCATGGAAACAGAGCAAAGAACATTATAATGGAAGTAGAGTAGACAGTTTTAACATTAAAAAAAGGAAAACAGACTCATTGCATATGAGAACATGAATCACTACAACTTTTCTTGGAGTTAATTCAGCATTTTCCAGGAAAACAAAAAATATTTATACCCTTGGACCAATAATTCTTTTTCAATAATTTATTCTAAAGAAATAATCCCAAGAAAATTGTCAAGGCGTATGTACAAGGGTACATATAGCACCTTTATTTATAATAGAAAAGATTTAAAATATAGGTCAAATATCCAACAGTAGAGGAATGGCTAATATATGACCATTTATCCATTTTATAGACTCATGCAGAAGTTATAAGCATTAAAAAAAATACTTAAGGATATTGAAAAATATTCACAATATAATGTTATATTTAAAAAGCAGGTAAAAGCTACCATACAGAACTGTGCTTACATCTGTATGTATATGTATATACTTCAAATGTTAACAGCAGTTTTCAGCAATTACTGTTATTACAGGTGACTTTTTTTTTTGTACTTTGCTGTGGTCTGAACATTGTGTTCCTCTAAAATTCATATGTCAAAATTCTAACCCCCAATGGTGATGGTATTAGAAAGTGGGGCCTTTGGGAGGTGTTTAAGACCTGAGGGCAGAAATTTCATGAAATGGATTATTATAAAAGAGGTTTCAGAGAACCTCCTCCCCTTCCACCATGTAAGTATTCAATGAGAAGTCTGAAACCTGGAAGAGAGGCTTCACCTGACACTGCTTGTGCTTGATCTGAGACTTCCACCCTCTAGAACTGTAAGAAATAAGTTTCTGTTGTTTATAAGCTACTCAGTCTATGTTATTTTGTTACAGCAGCCTGAATGGACTAAGACAGTAAAGAAAAAGTACTGCTTTTATAATAAGGAAAAAAAAGATTACATTTTGAAAGGAGAAAACAATTTAGCAGTGCCAAAGATAAAGCAAAGTCTGGTTACTTAAGACTGGAAATGTATATTAGATTTTGCAGTTAGGTCATTATGTATGTTAAGGAAAATTGTTTCAGTAGAGGAATTAGGAAGGCATATTTCAGAGCTCAAGGAGTAAAATTGAGGTGAAAAGTCAAAGAAAGTCAGTTTTTCTGCATTTTCAAAGATCTAAAAGTAGAGAAACAGAGAAGCTGGATAGTAGTTGAATAGGATGTAGGTGTAAGAATGTTTTAAAATGAAAAGGTTTTCAAGTGTTTATAAGCTGAGGGGATGATCCAATAAAGATGTTGAGAAAGAGATGATTGACAGAGAACAGGCAGGTCTGAGAACAAGGATTTTGAGTTAGGTCACTAGCATGGGTTGGCCTTGAACTGATTAGGGACATTGCAGACTTCTAGAGTGAAAAGAAAAAAAGTAAAACAAACAAACAAACCAAAAAAACAATGAATATAGATATGTTTACAGAGAAATTGAGTGAGACCTCCCTGATGACCTCAATTTTTCCACCGATGTAAAGGCAAGGTCATCTTCTGAGAATGATATCAATAGTTATTTAGAGGAAGGACTCGAGGTAAGTTTTGAAGTTTTGAAACAGTCGTTGAGGGAAATGGAAAAGAAAGCTGACCAAGACCAAGTAAAATGAATGGAAAAATGTACTGGGGAGCCAACCAAATTTAGAGAGCATAAAAATCTGTGGAATCATCACGTTTGGATATTTTAATTTTCTTTAACAGAGTAAAGCTACCAAGTGGGAATAAGGTGGTAAGAAAAAATGTAGGAAGCTGTGTTAGAAAGTGGAATGCTAAAGTAGATAAGTTTCTAAACCATGACAAGAGTCAGTGCATAAGCTTTTGAATGGGAACCTAAAGGAATTGCAAAGCCATTAAGTTGGATAAAATATCTTTATGAATGTTAAAACCTCCTAGAATTATGCCAGGAGAAGAAGACTGGGAGTCAGGTTTTTTGGTGAAGGAATAGATAACCAGGTGGCAAGTGGATTGGCCACAATTAAAAGAGACTGAAGGTAAAATACTTATTGTCGTGAATCTCCAAGGAGAATAAGATTTATGAGAGGATGAGAAAATAACATTTGGAAGCAACATTAATAATACATTGAAATGCCAACTCACTTCTTAGATTCATGGCTCACTGTGTGGAAGACCTGGCAGCCTCTAATAAAATGAGCTTAAGGGAAGGAAGTAGGGGTCTGAGGAAGGAGCTAGTTATAGTTAAGGCAAGAAGAGAGCTTTATTCCCCTGACAACTTAAGATGGATAAGTTTGTTAACAATGGAATCAAGTTTGCAATATGGTCCACAGCTGAATGAGGTCAATAGTTAGAGCAGCGGTCTCCAACCATTTTGGCACCAGTGACCGATGTGCCTATGAGAATCTAATGCCTGATTATCTGAAGTGGAGCTGAGGTGGTGATGCTAGTGCTGGAGAGCGGCTGGAAATACCAATGAAGCTTTGCTTGCCTGTCCTCCGCTCACCTCCTGCTGTGCTGCCCAGCTCCTAAAAGGCCACAGACTGGTACTGGTCCACAGTCAGGGGGTTGGGGACCCCTGAGTTAAAAAATCAGGAGAAGAAAACATAGAATGGTAAGAGGGTAAAGATATCAAAGAAGAAAACAGGCTTATTGGTCAGGAGTTAACCAAGGAATATATAGGGGCAAAGAAGTGGCCTTTGGTGCCCTAAATTTTTATCAAGTGGTTTTGGGGTCAGAACTAGGTGACTTGTAGGCAGTATCTGCCTCAACAAGGCAGTGAAGAAGACCATCTATGTACATATCCATGATATTTACACAGATCAAATAAGCAGGGTACAGAGTAATATGTAAAGTATGCTACCATTTGTGTAAAAGTTGAAAATCTTTGTGTGTATATATATGTTTGTATGTGTATTTGTGTATTGTTTCACATAAGTATTAAATATCTCTGGAAAGGTCTCCAAGAAACTGTTAACACTGCCTCTGAGAGGATAAATAGTGTGGCTGAGAGACTGAGTTAGAAGAAAGAGTTTTACTGTAGACCAAAGTTTACTATAAACTTTGAAACATAGAAATTAAAATCTAATTCTGCCTACAACCAAAGGTAAAGCTCCCCAGAATAGTGTTTGAGCAGGGCTTAGAGGTAAAGAGCTCAAGGTTTTGGGGGACTCGATTTACATGTTCATTTTAGCTAAACACTTCTTTACTTGTGTTTCAGGTTCTTAATCTTTTCTTTTAATATTTATGTTTTTATTTTTTTCAATTATAGTTGACATATAATATTAGTTTCAAGTGTACAACACAGTGATTAGACATTTATATAACTTATGAAGTGATCACCCCAATAAATCCAGTACCCATGTGACACCATACATAGTTATTACAATACTGACTATATTCCCCATGCTATACTCTACATCCCTATGACTATTTTGTAACTACCAATTTATACTTCTTAATTCCCTCCCCCTCCACCCGTTCTTCCTATCCCCCAATATGACAACCATCAAAATGCTCTCCGTATCTATGAGCTCGTTTCTGTTGATTATTTATCTTGTTCTCTAGATTCCATATATAACATTTTTCTTTCTCTGTCTGACTCCACTCAGCACAATGCCCTCTAGGTTCATCCAATTCTTGTCACAGATTGCAATATTTCATTCTGGGAATAAGAATTCATTCTTGGAGTAATATTTCACTGTATATACGTACCACCTCTTCTTTATCCACTCATCCACTGATGAACACCCAGGTTGCCTCCATATCTTGGCTATTGTAAATAATGCTTCAATGACCATGGATATACATGTCCTTTCAATGTAGTGTTCTAGGTTTCTTTGGATAAATACCCAAAAGTGGGATTACTGGGTTTTTCTTTGTCTCTTGTGACAGTCTTTGTTTTAAAGTCTATTTCATTTGGTATAAGTATTGCTACCCCAGCTTTTTTGTTTGTTTCCATTTTCATGAAATATCTTTTCCCACCCCTTTACTTTCAATATGTGTGTTTTTCAATCCAAAGGAAGTCTATCATAGGCAGCATATGTAAGGGTTTTGTTTTCTTATCCATTCAGTCACCTGATGTCTTTTAATGGGAGCTGAGCTTGGAGGTGCCTGGGAGAGGCTAAGCTGTGGAATGAGGCCAGCTGTCACTAATGCTAGGCTTTAGGCTACTTAGCAAGGGGTACAGAGCACATTGAGGCCAGATGCTGCTTGTTTGGGGTTTGTGAACCTCTGAGAGGTTTTAGGAAGGTCCACAGTATGAGCCAAGACAGGCTGTTTGTATGGAAAAGCTACCAGAAGCAGCTTGGGTGAGCTAGCAAGTTGAGAGGGGCAGCATCTCAAGGAGCCACCAGGAAAGAGCAAACGGTGTTAGCCGGGTTGGAAACTGAGTCTCCAGATGGAGACTCAGATGTGGTGGCCACCTACATCTGCACCCCAGGAAGGGGGAGGGCTCAACAAAGGGGCAGTGCCCTCTGCCAGCACTTCTTTCTGGGAAAAAGGTACCCCTCCAGCCCTCATCTTGAAACCAGACAAATCAGTTTCTCCCTGTATGTCCCTAACGCCTTTCGAGCTGTTGCCCCAGAGCTGGAGCTCAGAGCACGTGAGTCAGTCAGCAAGTAAGTCCATGTGTGGGCCCCTAAAGAAGAACGTCTTCAATTCCAGCAGCCCTCTGTTTCACTCAGCCACACTCTTCACTGGTTTTCACAACCAGAAGTTGTGGAGAACTTCTCTTCCTACCACTGGTACTTTGGGATGGGGGGTCTTGTGTGGGGCTGGGACCCCAAGCTCCTCCGGGGACACCTCCGCAGCTGAGATATCTCTCCCGATTCTCACCCTCCACACATGGATGTGGGGCCAGCCCATTTTGCATCTTTACCCCTCCTACCAGTTTCAATGTGAGTTCTTCTGTATAGCCTTATTTATAAGACTTCTGTTCAGCTAGAATTCAGGCAATTCTCATTGGTGGTGGTTCTGTAAGCTAGCTGCAGTTTTGATGTGGTCTGTGAGAGGAGGCCAGCATAGCATTTACCTACATTGCCATTTTGATCAGAACCTCGGGTTCTCAGTCCTATAACATAATAAAATATATCTTAGCTCCTTCTTGGCTCTTTTGGAAGGTCAATGGTGTAATAGGTGAGTATAAAAAGCTATGACTTTTTATGATTAAAAGTGCATATCACTAGAACAGGATCCTCTTTTTTATCTCTCCTTTCTCTCTCTTCATAGTTAAGTGTATCCACTGATTTTCCCTCTTCATTCAAGACCTACCAAACACAGGTTATTCACAGTGTGAAGAGCCTCTGCTACTTTCAAGGTGTGCAGTGCTAGGCCTAAAAATTTTGTGTGCGTGACCGAATTTTAAAACACTTGGAGATTGGGCCATAGGGCCTTAATATGTTGGTAATGAAAAAGAATAAGCTATGTGAAGTACATAAATCCCTTTCTTAGAAGAAATTCCTTAACAGAATTCTAAACATAATGAATGAATGGAATGAGTAAAATAAGGAGCCCTGCTCATAAACATTCAGTACTTGGAAGGACTCTTGCCTTTATTTTGTCATGATATTGTTCCCCAGTGCTATCAGAGCCAGAAGGTTAATCTCTTGACAATCTATTTTATTGTGGAACTCGAGGAATGGCCTATACGTTAAAAAGATCAGTATGCATTGTTTTGATTTTTCAAGACATAGTTGGTACAACAATATATATGAAGGCAAACAGCACCACCTACAAATTATTCTTCCTTATTGAGCTTTTAGGCATTAGCCAGTTTTCAGATAACTCTGTCCTAATTGCATCAGGTATCCAATGTAAAAAGAGGATTCTCCACCTTGTAGGTCTGTTTATAGCTCTCTTTTTCTATTCATTAATCCTGCAAATAGTCACACAGGTTTACTTAATTGAATACAGCATACACACATTAAAAGACATTTGGAGAGAAACCAATATACTCACCAAAAAAAATGTACATGAAGACATTTTTCAAATGATGTTGCATGGGAACCGAACTGTTCAAGGACATCAGAAAGAGTTGGCAAGCCTATCTGAATTGAAAAAGCTTTGTGTGGGAAAATATGTGTCAAGATGGAGCAATCATACTGGCAGAGTTTTAAAAACCATACTGTCTTATCTTTTTGACTATTGCTTTGACATTTTTTAAAGTATGGCTCAGTGATATTGCTGGAAAATTCAGTTCTTTGTTAGTATATTTTTACTTTGTCAGAAATTAACTTTTTCTTTAAATATGTGATTTTAAAGATGTGTTTATTCTTTTAAAAAGTTTTATTAAGGTGTAAGATACATATGGTAAAGCACACAAATCTTAAATTTACAACTCTGTGAACTTTCACACACACACACCAGGGTAACAACCAGTCAGATCAAGATAAGGAACATTTTCAATACCCCGGAGGGTTTCCTCATGACCTTGCCACTTATACCATACTTCCAGAGAGAATCACTCTTCTTCTATCACCAAGCATTTTATTTACCCACTTTTGAAACTCAGAGAAATGAAATCATATACCATTACCAAAATTCATATAAATGGAATCTACTCTTTTTGCGGCTGGGCTTTTTGGCTCATCATTATGTCCATGATAGAAATCCATGTTGTTGAGTGTAGCAGTAGTTCATTCTTTTTTATTGCAGAGTAGTATTCCACTGAATAAATATACCAATATTTGTTTATCATTTTACTGTTGGTGAGTATTTTTTTTGAAAAGAGTCAATAAAAGGTTTTTTATTCAAAGGTATACCTGCGAAGTAGATTTGTTTACAACCGTTCTTGTGAAATACTTTTCTAAAAATCACAACCAACTTCTTTGCATATAGCAAACATATCTTCACTATGATGATCTAATTATTAGTGGATAATGTACATGATTTGACACAAATAGGTAAGCTTACACTGGTTGATTAACTATCAAATTGTCAGTCAAAACTCTGTTTGAGGCCCCTGCTTCTTGATCGATTTATATTCCCACTGCATCTTCCACCATCTTGTCAACTTCATGATTGTCTCCCCTGTCAACTCTGTCTACCTGACTGGCCACCTGTCTGGAATTAGAGGATGCATTTCCATCATAACATTCTTTAATTTCCGGTAACTTGGCTGGCATCGAGAGTTGTTGACAGACATTCGAGTTGTTTCTAGTTTGAGGCTATTGTGAATAAAGTTGCTAAGAATATTCTCATATGATGTGAATAAAGTTGCTAAGAACATTCTCAAAATGACTTTTGCATTCATTTCCTTGGGTATAAATCTAAGAGTAAAATTGCTAGGTCATAAGGTCAACAATATGGTTAGTTTCAGTAGATACTGGCAAATGTTTTTCCAGAGTGTTTGTTTCAATTTATACTTCTGGCAGAAATGTATGAGAGTTCTAGTTGTTTCACATTATTGACAATACTGGGTGTTGTCAGTGTCTTTAACTTTAGGTAGGTGTTTAATAGTATCTCAATAAGGGTAATTTGCATTTCTCTGAGGAGTAATGTTGAAAATTTTTACATGTGCTTATTACCCATTTGGGTATCCCTTTTTTGTGAAGTAATAATTCAAATCTGTTGCCTCTTTCTGAATTGCTGCATTCTTTTTTGACATTTATATAATTTATGAAGTGATCCCCTCAATTACTCTAGCACCCATCTGGCACTACACACACCATTACAATAATATTGACTATATTCCCCATGCTGTACTTTACATCCCTGTGACTGCTTTGTAACTACTAATTTGCATTTCTTCATCCCTTCACCCTTTTCACCCAGCCCTACAACCCCCATCCTCTCTGTCCATCAGCAGATTTCCCTCTATATTTGTGAGCCAATTTTTGCTTAGTTTGTTCCTTAGATTCCATGTATAAATGAAATTATATGGTATTTATCTTTGTCTGACTTATTTCACTCAATACAATGTTCTCTAGGTCCATCCATGTTGTTGCGAATGGTAAGATTTCATTTTTTATGGCTAAGTAATATTCCGTTGTATATATGAACCATAACTTCTTTATCCAGTTGGCTATTGATGTGCACTTAGGTTCTTGGGCTATTGTGAATAGCACTGCCATGAAAATAGGGGTGCAGAGATGTTTACCAACTAGTGTTTTGGTTTTCTTTGGATAAATACCCAGAAGCACAACTGCTGGATCAAAAGGTAGTTCTGATTTTAAGTTTTTGAGGAACCTCCAGACTGTTTTCCATTGTGGCTATACCAATTCGCAATCCCACCAATGGTGTACGAGGATTCTCTTTTCTCTACATCCTTGCCAACAATTGTTTGTTGATTTACTGATGATAGCCCATCTAACAAGTGTGAGGTGATATCTCATTGTGGTTTTAATTTGCATTTCTCTGATGAAGAATTGCTGTATTCTTTGTGTTGTATTGTTAGTGATCCAGTAGGCTTCCCTCAAAAGTATAGAGATCAATTAAAAAACAAAATAAATTTGAAATACATTCAAATTTGTAGCAAATTTGCTGACCTGTGTCAATTCTCTTATAAAATATTTGTATGTATATGTGTGAGGTAACATGGGAGATTATGTGTACCACTTAAGAATAGTATGTCAAAGACCTTGCAATATCAATTGTACTTATTTGTAACTTTTAACTAAAAGCCTGTTAAATCATTATAAAAATGAGTCATATTCACTGAGAACATCAAATGCTTGTGAGGATGTAGAGCAGCAGAAACTGTTATTCACTGCTGGTGGGAATCCAAAATGCCACAGCCACTTTGAAAGACACTTTGGTGGTTTCTTAAAAAACTAAACCTATTAACATACAATTCAGGAGTTGTGATCCTTGGTATTTACCCAAAGGAGTTGAAAACTTATGTTCACACAAAACTTGTACACAGATATTTATAGCAGCTTGATTCATAATTGCAAAAACTTGGAAGTAACCAAGATCTTCCTCAGCAGGTGAATACATACATAAACTGTGGTACAATGGAATATTATTCAGCACTAAAAATATATGAACTACAAACCATGAGAGAGACATGGAGAAAACTCAAATGCATATTGCTAAGTGAAAGAAGCAAATCATACTGTATGATGACAATTGTAAGACATTCTTGAAAAGGCAAAACTATGAAGATAATAAAAAGATTAGTGGTTGCTGAGGACTTGGGGAAGGGAAGAATAGCAGGGCAGAGAGGATTTTTAAGGCAATGAAAATACTCTATGATATACAATGATCACGTGTCATTATACCTTTGTCCAGACCCATAGCATGTGTAACACCAAGAGTTGCACTAAGATAAACTATGGACTGTGGGTGATAATGATGTGTCAATGTAGGTTCATCCTTGTTTAAAAAAATGTGCCATTCTGGTAAGTGATATTGATAATAGGGAGCCCATGCATATGTGGGTACAGAGGATATACTGTAAATCTATACCTTCCTCTCAATCGAGTGTGTAAACCTAAAATTGCTCTAAAAATTGCCTTTAAAAAAGAGCCAAATTTTTCCCTAACTTCCTGCCTCTTGCATTTTACCTCTAGAGACTGAGATCAACCTTAATTTGGTAAACAATTGTTATTCATATTGGAACAAATAACATAAACCCTGCTATATGACTTTGTTAATTATGCATTCTTGCCTCACCAAATGTACAAAATGTGCAAATATACATATACACAATTTACAAAATAAACTTACAAAATGACCCTTAATAATATTTTGAAAAAATAATAATAGTAGTAACAACATGAAAAACATTTTTAATTCTTGAAAGCCCATTTATGTACATTATTTTCACCAAGACTGACAACAACCTGTGAGAAGGGTGAAGTGGGTATATTATTTACGATGTGAAATTGAACAAAATAAGCACAGAGAGCTTAAGTGTGGTTGTATAAAGATGTTTCTCCATTTCGAAAGTACTAATTTATCAAAAATGAGCTATTAATCTGCCAATGAACCATTCTCCTTCGCCATCTTAATTTGCTTCTCTATTGAAACAGGAGCAAATGTCCTCTCTTATACTCACCCCCAAGTATTCAAAGAACCAAATCAATGGACAATTGATCCAAGTATTTTCTTGAGTTAAATCCACTATCTTAAAATGAACACAAGATTAAATATTCTTTGGTGGTTTGTGATATCAACTGAGCAACATGAGTGAATTACAGCTGCATGTCTCCTCTACAGCTATCTATTATCCAGTATGTCTTATTTAATTTTTGGTTTCAGGCAGGCAAATTGACCATGTATGCTTGCTTGTGTCAGTAGCTAATTTTAGATCACTAATCTAATTGAAAATGGCATGCCCCTTTAACTCATCATGTAAAAATTCACATTTTCTGATTAATGTGATTCATTTATATTAGATTTGACTTGACAGAATGGCAATGTGTAATATAGGAGGCAAGTATGACAGGATTTCTCTCTCACTAAGTCATACTCTTTATAAATGATCCAGTCAAAGCATCGGCCTACAGTGTTTTCTCTTTAATGAGATAAATTTTGAACTTGCACCTATTTTAATGTAACTTTTTCTGTGTTATCTCATAAGCAGGGCAACCATTATCAGAAAGGTGACAGTTTTATCTATAACCCACATTTACATTCATTTAAGGCAAATGGACAAACTGATATGATAGAAAGATTGCTCTTTCATTACTGTTGTGTGTCTGTATATCTAAACTGCTTGCAGGTTGGATAAAGGTGAACATTCATGTTTTAAGTGCAATTTAAAGACAGTGGTAGGAATTGCGAATTATATAAGCAAGATATGATGTTGCAAGTAGTCTGTAAAAAGTAAGAACTGAAAATGAGCACTGTAACTAAACATAAAAGGGAATGTTTTAAAAAGACTAAAAAAAGGAAAAACATCAAGTTAGGAATCCTTGTTACTAAAAGAACATAACTTTAAATAACTTGTAAGTTTTGTGTACTCAATGCCCTTTCCTTTTACAATCTTTTTTTACTATAATAATTACCAATTCTCAGAAGAATCGAAGAAGTTTTGTTTTGTTTTGTTTACCTACTTTTCTTTCAATTAGATAGGAAAGGAATGGCCTGATAGCATTGCTCAGATTTAATTTTTAAAATATCTATAGGCCTTATATATGTCTTCTCTCCATAGCTAATTTTTTAAAGAAACTTAAGAAACCCTTATTGAGGTATAATTTAAAATAAAATTTTATATATTCAAGGTGTACAACTTGATGATTTGATACATGTATATTTTGTGAAATGATTATTACAATAAAGCTAATTAGCATATCTATCACCTCACATAAATATCATTTTTTTGTGTATGGTGAAAACACTTAAGATCTACTCTCTTAGCAAATTTCAAGTATACAATACAGTGACCATGCTGTACATTAGATCCCCAGAGCGTCTACATTTTATAACTGTAAGTTTGTACCCATTGACCAATATCGCCCCATTTCCTCCACCCTCTAGCTCTTGGAAGCCACCATTCTATTCTCTACTTCTGTGAGTTTGACTTTTTTTAGACTATACAAATGAATAAGATCATGTAGTATTTGCCTTTCTGCATCTAGCTTATTTCACTTAGCATAATGTCTTCCAGGTTCATCTATATTGTCACAAATGGCAGGATTTCCTTCTCTCAAATAACAATGGAAAAAATCCCATTGTGTGTGTGTGCATATCACATTTAAAAAAAAATCCATTCACTTGTTTCCATATCTTGACTATTGTGAATAATGCTGCAATAAGCATAAGAGTGCAGATATCTCTTCGAGATATTGATTTTATTTCCTTTGGTCATATACCCAAAAGTGTATGGATCATACAGTAGTTTGACATTTAATTTTTTTGAAGATGTTCTACACTGTTTTCCATAGTGGCTGCCCAATTTACATTCCCATAAGCAGTGCATAAAGGTTCGCTTTTCTCCACATCCTCACCAGAACATATTATCTCTTGTTTTTTGATAACAGCTATTCTAAAATGTGGAGATGATATCTCATTACAGTTTTGGTTTGCATTTTCCTAATATTAGTGATGTTGAGCATCTTTTCATATATCTGTTGTCCATTTGGATATGTCTATTCAGAGATGCTACAGGTAGCTTTATCTAAAAAGAATTGTAGATCACCGGTGACCTTTGCCAAAGAAAATTTCTAAGACATTGGATTCCTCGTTGAAGTTATTTTGTACAATACTTCTGCCCCTATTCGTCTATGGAATCTGCTTTGGCAGAAAATTGGGGTAAATACCTAGAAATTTGGCAAAAGGAGAATGAGAGATATTTCATGGGTATGTGTAGTCTTTATGAAGCAAACTCAGAACTCTTATAATATTTGCTTTGTGGGAAACAAAACTCTCAACCACAGACAGTCGCAGAGCCAGTAAGTTGTAGAGTCAGGACTTGAACACAAGTCTTCTGATTCCAAGTCTGATGTTTTTTGTAAGACTCAAAACCCCAAAATGTACCATAATTATCCATTGTACTTTACTACTAGCGACCCGAGTCAGGAGTGCTAAATGGAAATTAGAACATAAATATTCTCTAATGTAGCTAGTTGCTCTTATACATCTAGAGTGATTTCATTACTCATTTTTAAATTGGGTATTACTTTAAGCATTCTTCACAAAAGTGTATTTCCACAAAGACAGATGATCACTGCATTCTTTAATTTCATTGGACAATAATTGATGTACTGGTCGACCACTGATGACAAGTGAAATGATTTCAGCTGTTTGTTCAACAAAATAAAAGGAAATTATTCATGGATAAAACTAATATGTGTATTATACCATACCATTTAATGTTTCCCATCTGATTGAGAATTTTGTCTCTCATATTTACTACTAGACTTTGCAGCTGTCAATACTATTCACATTGTGTGCGTATGAGTGTGTATTTATATAAACTAAGTGCTTACTGCTTACCTCGAGACTGGAAAATATATCTTCCCTGTATTTTGTGCAAGTTAGTGCCTATCATTACATCTTGTATGTACAACTCAATGAAAGCCATTTACTTAATTTGAATTATTACCGATAATTTAAGAATAGAATAGTATCATCAATTTATAATACCAGAGAGGGTACCTATTTATCTACCTTTAAGTGTGGCTCTTTGCACATGGCAGATTTCATATGCTACTAAAACATCCATAATGAAATCCAAAATGATGGCAAATATTCCAGAACTTAGTCAAACTCTCCTTTATTCCTTTCCTATTGCCATAATCCATAATTTCATATGTCAACCTGAGATTTCTGTAGTAGTTTCATGATTAGCTTTCCTGAGTTTAGTCTTCATCTAGCCAGTTTGTCTTGACTATCATCAACAGGAGTAATTTGTTAAGGGCCACTGTAATTATGCTGCTTTCCACCTCAACAAATGTCTCACCACATAGAGTCTCAGTACTTCTGCTCTAATGCCAGTTTTCCATAATCATGATACTTGTGCAGACATTTACAAGCTCACATGTTTTTATTTAATCTTCAACAAACGTATATTTTACAGATGGGAAAACTGAGGCTCAGGGTGGGCAATGACTGTCAAAACATCACAACCAACCTGTATTTGGCACTCTGGGCATGACTTCTGGTTGCAGGGTTCTAAGCACTGTCATGTACTCTTTCAACTAATTCATATTGCCTAGACGTACCTTTCTAACCTTACTTCTTTTTACTTTTCTACACACACAATTGGCGCTGGTCAGTCAGGTGTCCATACTATCTCCTTTGTTCATCCTGGCCCTTTATTAGAATACCTTCTCCTTCCTCTAGAGACTCAAATTCCTCTCATCATCCAGGGCAACACAAGCACCATCTCCTCTGTCTTCACTCACCTCCCTGTACTTTCAATTTCTATAGTATATCATGCATTCCCAATATTAGCACACCATCATTATTTTATGGATGTAAATCATTTCTACAAAAACATATTCTGAGCTGCCTGAGGGCAAGTATCATGTTTTATATGTTTTTGTATTTTTTGGCACTATCATACGCCTATTGTAAATGACAATAAAAACTGTTATTTTTGCTTTAAATGAGCCTTCCTCTTTTTTTGGCTTTTTCTCAATAAAAATAAAAAATATTTGTTCAGACTATAACCTAATAAGAATTATTATTATTATTATTATTATTATTATTATTATTATAAATTATATTGCAAAACTAAAATGCAGTTATTTTGTATTTTAGTTTTGCAATTCAATAATAATTCTTATTAGGTTAATTTTTTCCATTCAACATAAAACATTAGATATAAAACATGGGAAATAAATACTCTAAGAAGTATTCTGGATCATCTGAGCACTTCCAGCGCCAGATGGTCACCATAAAGTTCAACCCCTTCATGACCTCAGACCACAGCAAAATCCGCAAAGGCCACTTCAATGCCCCCTCGCACGTGCACTGGAAGATCAAGTCCCCGTTCTCCAAGGAGCTGCAGCAGAAGTACAAAGTGCTCTCCATGTCCATCCACAAGGATGACGAGTTCCAGGTGGTTCAAGGACACTACAAAGGTCAGCAAATAGGCAAGGTAGTTAAGATGTACAGAAATAAATATATCATTTGCATTGAGCAGGTACAATGTGAGAAGGCTAATGGCACAACTGTCCATGTGAGCATTCATCCAAGCAAGGTGGTTATCACCAGTCTAAAACTGGACAAAGATCGGGAAAAAATTCTTGAACGGAATGCCAAATCTTGACAAGTTGGAAAAGAGAAAGACAAATATAAGATGAACTTTTTGAGAAAATGCAGGAATGAGTATAACCGGTTGTGCAACCACAGTTTAACCGTAGATTTTTTGCCTGCTTTGTATTCCTTTGAAACATTTCAAGATGTCTCTGGAATATTTTGTTTCTTTTCTGTTTTGTTATTAATATGTGGCTTTGTAAATCTACTTTTGCTATTTTGATTATTTTTATGAATAAAACTTTTAAATGTTTCCTAATTCAAAAAAAAGGGGAGGTGTTCTGAATGCCATTTGTAATTTTCAGGCAGACCTGTGTAAATGATTGAAAATGGTGGTGTCATGCATTTTTATGCTCCCAAAATGGCTTATTAAAGTAGAATACTTAATCACTTATTAAAAATAAACACAGATCATTGCGACCCAGAAAAATGTAGCAGGCAAGGTAAGATTAGCCCCTTCAGTTCCTATTGTTACATCACGCTGTCTCAACAACACAATGATGGAGAACAAACTCTGATCTGATGCTGGCTAGAGTGTGCACCCTAGCTTGCTGCTTCCCTCTTTACCAAGAGCCACATTTTTCCCCCAAGTTCTCCTCCTCTCCTTGCATCACTTCCTACCTCCCCTTTCCCTGCTCTGCCAAATGTCTGAACATTTCTTAAGACTAATTTAGTCTAAATAATTTAATTTGTATTTCGGTAAAGTGATGTTAAGAGTTATTTTTCTTTGAGTAATTTTTTCTGATTTGTACAGATCTCAAAGTTATAAAGGAAAAAAGTTATAAAAATGAATATATATATAGAAAGGGAGAGAGAGAGGGAATATACTAGCTTGATGGAGCATTTCTGTAATTCCTGGCGATGACTCCTTAGATGTAAACTTCCTACCCTTTTTGTATCTTTTTTATTCCTACATCACTCTTTTCTCAACTTTCTTACACGTTAATGATCCTGGTATAGGCATTTTCCAAGATTGATGGATGACTAGCTAAAAGGTTTCATAGCCCAAGGCAAGGAAGAGGTCCATTAACTTCACATGGTCAATAATTTCCCTGGGTAATGCCCTCTTTTGAAATTTTATTGCTCATAAAACCCATGTTTTAATGTTCAGAAAAATTAAACATCATTGTAAGTTGCTCATTCTTAAAATTCTACCTGTCCTTGCCCTTTTGCTGTGTCTTCATTCCTCAAATATATAGGTACACTCTTTATATACTTCTTTAAAACTTAAATTTTGTTTGTTTATATATTGAGTCCTACACTTAGAAACTAATATTCATTTTCAAGGGCTACATTAATTTCCTTAACTAAAAAAATTAAGCATGGTATTCTGAAATGGAGTACCTGTGACTAATAAATAGCTTTAGTTGAACTGTGTATTTATATCTGATAGGTCTACTAGGATTACTAGGATGCCAAACAAACCACCAGCTGAAAAAATAAAGAAAGAAAAAAAGACACCCACCATCAATTGGGGGAAAAATTTGCGCAACTTTGTTTTGTTTCTCTGTCGTTTAATGAATTGACTGAATCAAACTGAATGTGAGGCCATCTTTCCCGCAGACCTTTCCTTTTCATACAAAAAGACCTATAGGCTATTTCTGGCCTTTTAGTTGAATTTTACAACCTATCTGAAATCATTAACCATTTTCATGGCTTTTAATTTTTAAATCTCCTTAGAATAAAAAAAAAGGGTACTTTGTATTTTCTGAAATATGTCCAAACAGGTTTTTGTTTCTATTTAAGACAGAATGTAAGGTATTAAATGGTGAAAGAAAAGTGAAAACATTTATTTAAATGGTTTTCACTCACTCAGGTATATTACTAGTAATCTATAGTTTTGGGTACATACAATCTCATCCAGATTGTATCCAAATATATAAAGTATGCGGTTTCCTCACCGTTTTCTTTCTTTCAATGATGAAATTAAAAAGCACAGAGAGAATGAGTTGGGAATCAAAAAATGTTATTTCAAGCTCACCTTGATCAGCCAAGTATCCTCTAGAAATCTCTTAACCTGTTCATGCATTTGTTATACATCACCTCTTCGAAATAATGTTTAGTAGCAATAGTAATTGCCCTGCCTAATTTACAGGGCTATAGTGAGAAGCAATGGAGGCAATGTGGGTAAAAATGCTTTCTAAAATATAAAACCCCAAACAAATTAAAGGTGCTACTGAGATCATCTACCAAATGAGACTATATTTAGCTACATTTCAACCTTGCTTCTTCCCTTGGCATGAAATGTTTCTCTATAAATTACTTTGTCTGCCATTGGAAACTTGTGAAAGAAAAAAAATCAAGGTCAGGAAAATATACTCATGACTTATTCTTCTGCATGTTAATAAGTGAAATGGTACTGATTATTGCCCTATAAGTTATAAAACCTGAAGAAGCCATGTTGGCTAATTATGTTAATGGTTAAATGCTGGAGGATGTTGAAGATTAATCTCTATATAGAATTTATCTAATCATTCATTTCCTACCTGCCAATCTGTTCCAACTACTAATCAATCAGGCAGAAAAAGTACAGAACTCCAGCCATTAGAAAACAAACGGTCATACATATTTAACCAATGTGCCTGAATCCTTCATTTTTGATAAAAACATATTGCCTGTGATGGAATCACATTGTAAATATTTTCTTGACCTTTTCAAATACAATAGATTTACCTATATGGAGCTGTTTAATATATGTGTACATAAAAATGGCTTTTAAATTAGATCAAACAAATACTTCCATAATATTATCCTTATAATCTAGTATAGAAAACCCACTTCATTTTCTAACTAATGGGATAGAAAATGAAAGGAAGCTACTGATGTGAGGCAGCTTCAAATGGGCTGTGGGAAAATTATTAAAATTATTAAAATGTTAGGCAGAAAATATACATCTCTATAAATACATTAGGTACAAAATCCATATTTCTTAATAAGTTAAAAGGAGTCTCAAATGTGTATAGTGCTTTCAACTAGGGTAGTATTGTCATTTGGAGAAAAACAATCCATTGTGAGGGACTGTCCCTTATTGGGCAGGACATGTAGCAGCCAAGCCCTTGCCCTCTAATGACCCTATTCCCAGTCATTGTGACAAACAATTTTTAGGAATAAAAATAGCCCACAATTGAGGACCAATGGAAGGAAAATTCTACATGTTCAGTTTGTGAGAAAGTCTAGACTATTGTGAGAGGGTGAAGCCTAGAAACACACAGAAAGAATAATAAAAAATGGTAGATAAATGGAATTTTGGAGGTGATTTTAATTAACAGTAGTAAAGAAAGCAATTTTAATAGTACTTCATTATTATATTTATAGATGAGTAGTTTCTGTTGAAACCAGCTTTTAAACAATTCACTTTATAACTTTCAATTATTTATGATAAAATACAATTTATGCTACAAATGAATCATTAATTTTATTTCTAAAATGACAATTTCCCATCATTGACTTCAATTTTCTCAGTAAATATAATTTGTTCAAATTCTGCCAAGAGCTCCAGCTCTGCTGTCACAACTCCTAATACACATTCCCTGTCCTCACATGGTATTGACTCCTGTTCTACTCTTCTTTAGATATTTATAGACTGGCTAAAAATGTCATATACTTTCCTTAAAATATACAGTCACAAGCTAGTAGCTATAAATGCCATCACTATTTTAGAATAAAATGTTAAATTATGGCCTATAAATTTAGTGTGATTTGGTCTCTGGCCATCTCAGAGACTTCATTTTCCATTCAGTGACTGTTCACTTTCCCTTAGCTTCACTAGCTTCCTTGCAATTTTCTGAAACTCTGCTTGCTCCTAATTTAGGGATATTGGACTGTAGATCTATCTACCTGCACATGTTACACCTGATCTTCATGTGGCCCTCTCTATCTTCTTTCAGGTATCCACTCATCTCCTCAGCGAGGTCTTCCATGACCAACATATCTAAATGTTTCTCCCCACTCTCTATATCCCATAGCCTGCTTTACTTTTCTTCAGAGAGTTTGCTGCCACCTGCCACTTTCTCCATAGTAATTATTCAATAAATCCTTTATCAATAACATATTGAGTTAGACAAGTTTAGGCTGCCTCAGTTTGAGTCCCAGTGTTGTGTCTTACTAACTAGGTGACTTTGGGCAGGTTACTTAACTTTTCAGTTCTTCAGTGTCCTCAGCATCCACTTCATAGTGCTGTTGTCCCATCTCCTTCTTTGGCATTAAGGTATATCCAAGTTAAAAAAAGCTTCACGGAATATTTACTCTAATTTGCCATCCCAGGCAAAACTTCCTTCTCTTCCCATTCCATGTCCCCTCCTCTCCTTTAATTTTATAATTTCATATTACTCAAAATTTCAGAATGATTAGGAGGGGGAATTACCTTCAGGGCTCTTAGCTATCTTGTATATGTCCCTTTTTATAAGACTCCTACATGAAAAATTTCAGTTGTCAATTATATTTCAAATATAATTTTCAACAAACACAACTCTTCAACTAAACTTCAACTAAACTTCAACTAAACTTCCTCACACACTATAAAAAATGATAACTATCATCTTATTATTTGACTAATTTCAGTCTCAACAAATATCTACAATGAATATCTCTTATGTCCTCATTTGGAGTAAAGGGAGAGGTTATAGGAAATTTTCAGATATTGCCCATATGGTTATAAAACTTGCAAAGTAATTATGAATATAAAAATCAATGCTCATCAGAAAATCTTATTTTACTGAGCTTTTAAAATGTCTGAGGGTGTTTTTTATTGTTCCCAAAAGAACATTTTTTGCTGCTGCATATGCTTTAATGAATATTTTGATAAAGTTACAAGATTAAGAACCCAGATTTTCTCAAGCATTTAAGTTCAATTACAAATCTTATACTGATTACAGATCTAGGGCTTTTAATATAAAATTTAAAATAATAATTTCTATTTATTTGTTGATTGATGCTCACTAGCTTACATTTAATAGATTGAATTACCCTAAACAACTAACCTCAAATGTACTTAAGTTCCCTTAGGAATCATAATCTACATTTACAAATTTAATATGTCTGATTCTTACAAGTTCTTCATAAGCCTCCCTGGACAATGCTACAACCCCCAAAAATTAAATCTTCCTGTTCACTTAAGTAATCTAATAGAGCAGAAATATTAATATAGTAAATCAGGACCACTTATACATTTAAACACTGTTATAAACTCGATAAGATTCTCTTATACCTTTCAAGTCAAAGTCTAACATTAATTACCCATTTCAAATTGAAATCGATTTACATGTTAGATTCTCCAATACATCAGATTCTTTTAAATGTGTTAAGCATCTTTAAAAGAAAACATACGGAAATCATCATTTAACTGGCAAAAGGTAATTCTATATTTAATACAAAGTAATATTACTGTGGTTTCGATTTTAATTATCTTTATTTCTGATTTTATAGCTGCAAGGACACAACTAAAGGATTGAGATTTGGGACAATAATTTCAATTTGTGATCATAAAAATCAAGGCCAGGACATAGGAGCCCTTTCTTATAGTATTGAGTCTCTTCCACATGATGCAATTCAGCTAAACTCCTTACCACCTGACTGGATGCCATATTGTTTTAATACTTTTTCCTGGCTAGCAACCACTCTTTTTTTAATTTTATATAAGATGATATAACATATGAGTTACAGTATATCTAATAGTTACACTATGCCACTTACACTGTGTGCTCAAAGGTAAACTATTTTCATCTTGAGAGTTACTATGCATGAATATATGCTAGTATTAAAAGATGAGATTCTGTTTTAGCTCATGCTCATGTTTCTTTTCAGAAATATATAATTGTTTATGAGCAGATCTTAAACCAAACAAGATAGTAAAAAAAAAAATGCCAGTAATTTGAGTTCGATTGAGCAACTTTTTAGAATTAATGAGAAAAGTTGATTAAAAGGTAAAAAGGAAACCAATCAGTGTTTGCAGGTATTTCACATGTAACTTTCTAAGTTTTAAAAAAGCTATTTTTAAAATATAATCCAAGCGTGACCAATTTCAATGGATAGAAACATGTATTTAAATCAGATTTCATTTATAGCCCCCTCCTTTTCTTTTAAACTGCCTCAATTTATTGTATTAATGGCATTTTAAACCCAGAGCTAGAGAATAGAACTTGAGGATAGGAAAAGAAGTCAAATCAACTTTAAAGTACTCTTCATATTATCCTTTAAAATCTCTACCTCTACAAAAAAAGTCTCCGAAGTGTGACATTATTTAAAGGAAATTTTGAAGTGCAGGCATTTGCAAAGCTGGCTGAGGAAACTGTAAGCAATGAAGTAGCTGAAGGAAGAATGTCAGAACGAGCCTGAGGTTTCCATGTGAAGGCCTTGCTTCCTAATTGTTATTATGCTTACAAGGACACTGTAAAAAGAAAAATGAACGCCTTGTTCAACACCTGCTGTAAAAAGATGCTGGGATTCTGTGGCTTGCTTAAATCACTTTTTTCCTGAAACAAATTGCCGAACAAGCCCTAGGCCATTTAATTTCCAAATACCAGTAATTAAAATGAGTAACATCGTCAGAATTTGGCAGGGCCACAGCTTTCTTCTCCCTTTTCATTTTCACATAAATTTCCGTGAAGGTCAGATTTGTTGAAGGGAGGAGAGGGGGGCGAAACCTGCTGGCCGTGTGCTCATGAGAGGTTAAAATATGACTTGTTCACAGTGTCCCTCATAGTTCAGGACTTAATGGTCCTTGACGGGGATAACCTAGAAGTTAATTTTACTCTGTGTCCCAAAAGCAGTCGTTGTCAATGTAATCTTTCTTGTGGGCTGAAAGGTATCGTCAACAAATGATCTGACTTTCAATAGCAATTGACCAGCAATGTTTCAGACCCAAAGAGTCATGGATGTGACTCCTTATTAATCTGTATCTTATTCATAGTGGTAAAAATATTTTTATCTTCTTTCTTTTGCTTTATCTCCTTTACAGTTCATTTTTACATATTCTCCCTAAGAATCAGTTCTTAATAGTTCTTGCATTATTTTTTCTTTACTTAAGGTCATAGCATATCCAACTGATAAATTGTAAAATGCTTCAAAATACAGTGTACATTTGTATCAAAAAAAACTTTTTAAAGATTTGGCTAGCTCTTCATTTGTGAGAAATAGGGCAAAACAGTACAGAGAATATATTCGTTGGTCTCAGTCTTTGTTTCTCATCTTAGCTCTGTTACTCCCTGGATGGGCAACCTAGGTTGCGTTGTTTCACCTCTTGTGGTCTCACTTTCATAATCTGTAAATTAGCAAGATTAAAACTTGCCTTAGTAAAAATTTAATGAAATGAAGCATATAAGGCAGATTAATTTTCTGAGTAATAACCTGAGTCTAGTTTCTACAAGGGACTCATCATGGATAAAGAAAGACATTTTTTTCCAGTCTACCCTCACTCTAAAGAGAACAGTTAAGTCTGATCACCTTGAGGTTTGGATTCATCTTACCCAGATGAGAATAATAGGCATTGATTTTCAAAATGTTAGCCCTTCGTGCTGTTCTCCACGGTGTCCCAGATTGAGAGGATGGCTGTCGGAATCTATGGAAGCTAGACCGTAAATGCCAAGGACATGGGCATCAGCAAGAGCCTTGAGTGGCAGAGCCTGCTGGGAGGGACATTGCAATATAAGGGCTGCACTACATGACTGAAATCCTCTAATAGTGGAAAATGTGGGAATAGAGGACAAAAGATCACTCTGGAAACAAAAAAACTTCTCAAAAGCTGGAGTAAGAACACATGGAGATTACGTATTTGTATATAGCACGAAGTACAACCTAATTTACTACTGCAGATAAATGAACAGCAGGACTGAGATCTGCCTGGTTCTCTATAATTGAACTATGTGATATTAAAAATTCAAAAGAAAAAATATAGAGTGATTAAACCTATTGTTTGTGTTCTTAAAAGGACTACTTGATGAGTCTGTGAGCGGGCAGATGGTTTCTTTCCTATTGATAGTTCTCATAATACAACCTGAAAATTGGTTCTTGTTAAATTATTTCCAATTCAGCCCACAGGAGATAAAAGATTATGAAAAGAGCACAATAGATGTGGGAGAGAATTGAATAAATAATGAGGCTGCTGTGAATGTTTCATTGCTTATGTCAGGGGTCTCCAACCCCTGGGTCATGGACCAGTACCAGTCTGTGGCCTGTTAGGAACTGGATCACAAGCTAAGCTTCATCTGTATTTGCAGCCGTTCCCCAGCACTAGCATCACTGCCTCAGCTCCACCTCAGATCGTCAGGCATTAGATTCTCATAGGTGTACTAGTCCTAGTGCCAAAAAGTTTGGGGACTACTGGCTTAGGTTATCTTCCCAGGCCTCCCTAGTCCGTGGAAATAGGCTCTTCTTTAGTCATGCCACATGCTCATCAAAAACATTCTGATATGTCTGTGCCACAGCAGTGAACACACAGCTTGAGTTCTTTCCCAGTATACTTCCATGCCTTTATCTGGCAGCACAACTCCACCAGTTCACCAGTCACAATTGAACTATTCCTTAACTCAAACTGTAACTCATCCTCCTATACCCACATTGCAGCCCAAATTGATTTTTTTAATTTCAGCTTTATTGAGGTTTAATTGACAAATAAAATTATAAGGCATTCAAAGTGCACATCATGGTAATTTTATATATGTATGCATTATGAAAGGATTTCCCCCACGTAGTTATTTAATGTATCCATCACCTCAAAAATTAATCTTTTTTTTTCCTTTATGGTGAGACCATTTAAGTTCTACTCTCTTAGTCAATTTCAATTATACAATACAGTGTTATCAACCAAATTATTTTAAGCAAAAAATAGCAAAGGAATTTTTATTTTGCCAAGAATATTCAGTTATCAGAAGCTTTAGTTGTTTAAAGGCACAGAGCACTGTGAAATAAAAAATAATATATTAAAGCAGCAATAATAAGAATAATATTATGTATTATCCAAAATTATTATTTTTACTAATATTTTCTCTATTAATTATTTATTATGAGACCATGTAAGCAAATTATTTAATTACTTGCTTGCTTAGTGGATATGAGAAAGGGGTGGGAATGGGAAGAGAAGTTTGATTTTAACATAAATATTTTTTTAAATTAATAAGTATTTTATCCTCATTGAAACTGGAGAGAAATGCAAAAAAAAGTATTTTACCTTTAAAATGGATTTTTAAGTAAAGACATTTCAAGAGAACACTACTATTTCAGTACACTTAACCTTGGTGATATTCATACAGTATATTTGAAACACAGTCTATTTTTAAAATCTTTTATTTACTTCTTCTCTCTTAACCTTTTGTTTTCTCCGAAATGAAGTCAGGTGAATATATCATAATTTGGGTATAAAAACTCCATGTTATTATATTATTTACCTCTAAATAGAAGTGAAAATCACTAATGAAATAACTAAAATGCTTCTCATATAAATCTCTCCATCTAGAAATAGAGTAGAATCCTAAAATGGCCCTTAAGACTTCTACCCACTCATGTACACACCTATACAATCCTTTAGTGTAGGTGGAACCTGTGACTATGATGGTATATAACTCCCATGGTTAGGTTGCTAATCAGTGGACTTCCAGTTAATCAAAAGAGAGATTATCCTAGGTATGTCTGACCTAATTAGGTAAGTTTTTAAAAGAGAAATTTGGCCCTTCCTGATGTCAGAGAGATTCAAAATATGAGAGAGATTCTTCTTCTGGCCTTGAATGAGCAAATGGTCATGTTGTGAACTGGCCCATGGAGAGGGCCACATGGTGAGGACCTGGGAGTGGCCTCTAGAAGTTGAGAACTATCCCTGGCTGATAGAAAGCAAGAAAACAGGGATCTCAGTCATATCACCTCAAATAAATGATTTTTTCCAATAACTTGAAGAAGATTAAAAGGAGATTTTTCCCTAGTCAGGCTTCTATAAGGGAACACAGCTGGCCAACATCTTGATTTCAGTCTTTTGAGACCCTGAGCAGAAGACCCATCTAAAATGTGTCAAATTCCTGACCCATGAAAACTATGAGTTAATAAATTTGTGTTGCTTTTCACTACTAAATTTGTGGTCATTTGTTAAGCAGCAATATATGACTAATACACAAAATTTCCCTGGAAACTAAGTACCTTTGTCAGCCTATTAGATTAAAGGTATTTAATCTCCTGCATAAAATTTTTGCACCCATAGGACACCATGAATAAAGTGAAAAGACACCCTACAAACTGAGAAAAACTATTTATAAATCATATGGCTAATAAGGGACTTGTTTCCAGAATATTTAAAGAACTTTTGAAATTCAATAATAAAAAGATAACCCAATAAAAATGTGCAATGGATCTTAATAGATATTTCTCCAAGGAAGATTTATAAATGATTACTAGTAGTACATGAAAAAATACTCAATATTACTAATCATTAGAGAGATGCAAATCAAAACCACAATGGGATTTCACTTTACATTCACTGGGATGACTATAGTCAAAAGAGGATGTGGAGACATGTGAACCCTCATAAACTATTGGTAGAAATGTAAAATGGTGCAGCCACTTTGGAAAACAATCTGGCAGATCCTCAAATGATTTAACATAGGGTTACCATAATACCCAGCAGTGCCAGTCCTGGGTATCTGTTTATGAGAAGTTAAAACATATGTACACAAAAACTTGTACATAAATGATTATAGCAGTATTATTCATAATAGCAAAAAGTGGAAACAATCCAAATGTCTACCAACTGAAGAATAAATGTGGTACACCCATACAATGAAATATTATTCAGCAATAAAAAGTAATGAAGTGCTGATACATGATACATATGCTAAGTGAAAGAAGCCTATCACAAAAGACCACATATCGTATGATTCCATTTATATGAAAAGTCTGGAATAGGCAAATCTATATAAACAGAAAGTAGATTAGTGTTTACCCGGCATGTGGGATGGAGTGTTTCTGCTAATAGTACAAGGATTCTTTTGAGGGAAATGGAAATATTCTAAAATTAGGTTGTAGTGATAGTTGCATAGCTCTGTAAGTATACCAAAAACTTTAATTCTATAAAGTGGGTGACTTTCATAGTATGTAAATTATATTTCACTTAAGTTGTTTTTTGAAATGCCTAATTTCTCTTTAGTTTTGCTGGGGCCATGCTAGGAAAACAAGTGTTCTGTAGTTTAAAAGACCCTCAAAAAATCAATTCAGTTGGCATAACTCAGTGACCAAATCTGATGCCCTTCATGATGATGTGAGAAAGACAGCATGGCAGAGGAAGAAGCAGCCATAGGCAAGTAGTGAGGTTCCTTACCTTGTTCACTTCCTTATGAGGTTGGCAACCTCTCTGGGCCTTATTGTTGCCTAGGAAAAGGAGGGATTGACCTGGATTAAATTGCCGGTCACTAACAATTCTAAATATTCTATTCAGTCTGGTGATTTATACAAAGATAATCATTAAAATGACATTTGAAGCATCCAATTATACCAAGATATCACAGAATAATGTTCTTACCTCTACAGCTTTAAACCAAAGAATTTATAAAAATTCAAAAATGTATCCAAGAATGACCTTAAATGTTTCATGCCACCTCTTCTGTGTTGCTTATTGGCTATTTTAAGGTGAGGATTTTATACAAACTATCATTTATGTCTGAAGCACAATTATTTGCATTGGTTTCCTGATATTATTTTGCTCTTATTTTTTAACCAAATTATTTTCAAAACATTTAAAAAATTTAACTGTTCTGAAAGCTTGGAAATAAGGAAAGAAAACACAAACTGGTTTAATGCAATGAAAAAAATTATTTTAGTTCCATCTAGAACATCTAAATGGTGTCCCACTTTCCTTGGTCACTAAATACTCACAAGGCCTTATTCTATTAGTTACTAAGGTAACCCAAAGCTGGCAGCATGTTGACATACCTTTCAAGGCCAAGAGGCTTTGCAGTATTTCATAGGTAATGTCACATTAACCTCAAATTTGTCCTTTTCACAAAAGAACAATAACTGTTTGAATAAATCTATTGTCATTTTATTCTTTGTTTTTTAAAGAAACTTCTTGCTTGCACTTCCCTTTAGCTCAAGTACTATTTATTCCATTTTTAAAATAACATAGTAGAAGTCAGATATCCTTATTAATCACTGCATTAAGCCACTCATTTGCTCCTTGTGCAGGTTACTCTCAGTCTGGGTCACAATCTGTGCAGTCATCCAAGTGGTCCTCAAAATAGAGGACATCCTTTGATATTCCCTTATAGCCCCCTAAAGATATACCTAGTGAAAATCAAGGCAAAAAGGATGTAATGGAGATATAAAAATAGACAGTCATTTTTGCCTTTTTGTCATTAATTACAGTGCATAAATCCAGAAGAGAGAAGCAAGATTTCTGTCCTCATGTTAAGAATGGTGAGTTGAGGCCAGGAATCAAGTGCATTTCTCCCATAGGACATCATTACAATGTGGAGGTAGATGTACTACCAATTGCATCTAAGAATCAGCTACTTTCCAAAGTCTAATACAATGATGAGAGTTAATAAGTCTTTTCCAAATAACCCAAAGCAATAGTAAAGTTAGATAAAAGTAAATTTGAGTAAATATATTAAACATTAACAAAATCAAATATACTGACATCGGATTATTTCTGTTTAACAATTATATACTTAAGAAAAATTTGAGATAATTCACATATAACAAATCTGATCTAAGAAAATGTCTGAATCTAAACTTGTGGTCATGTTCACCTATTTACAAACCCTCCCCACAAATCAAACACTAACATTTGTGGGTGGCGAATTCTTCCCTCTTCTAAAGTTCTTCAAGTTCTTATATATTCAACATTTCTCAGAAACTCTTACATTTATTTACTTTCAGTTCAGTACATATTCAGGCATCCTTAAAGCTGACTTTATTAGATTCTATAAAAAATAATTACTATTTTTGGACATTGCCAGTTATATCAAGGTCATATTAAATTGATCAAAGGGATTAATAAAATGACTTAGAATAAAATATTTTCTCTAAAGTGATAGCATTCTATTCAATTTAGCAAATATTTACTACATCCCTGTAATAGTCAAGATGCTAAACTAAGCACTGTGATTAATTCAGTGGTTTATTTACTTGTATAATTGTCCATTTAAAGTTTGTTTAATTAAAGGTAATTTTTATTATTTCCCGGTGGCAATCTAACCTTTGTCTGAAGAGTGGGGGAATTATCTACCATGTGCATATTTTGTACTTCGTTAACATTCAATTATGTTCTAGTTAATTTGAAAGTGTTGAGAAACAAATGACATGTTTTGCTTATCATAGAAAACCTTATCATTGAAAATTCAGAACTAGTAAATGCCCCATTTCTTTATTCATGATTATAAGAATTCCAATTTGCATGGCATTTAAAACTAATGAACAGTGTGAGATTAGAAGTTGAGGGTTACTTTATGCTACAATACTTCTCAAGAAATATTTTATAGCTAATAGTTCTGTATTATATACTTGGAAGGTGTTAAGAGAGTAAATCTTAAATGTTCTCACACAATAAAGCAATGATAATTATGTGACATGATGGAGGTGTTAGCTAAAGGTATGGTGTTAATCATTTTCCAACCTGTCAGTGTTATCAAATCAACACATTGTGCACCTTAAAATCACATAATGCTACATGTCAATTATATCGTGGTAAAGCTGGAAAAATATTTTGTTTCTTGAAATTGACTGTGAAGAATATACAGTTCAAAGATGAATAAAAAGATGTAAGACAAAGAATTAGGGGCATTTTTCATAGTTGCATCTTCCAATTTGTCTAGGTAAAAATAATTTCTTTGGTCTTTCCACCATTTTAATTTCTCTGCTTATATATAGTTTGTATTGTCTCACTATGTTAGTGGAATTCTGAAAGGGTACAGTCAAGTGACATGAAGCTTTATTGCATCAACTAACCCTTCGCTTTTTAAAACTAGGTTCAAAATTCAATTAAGATCACATAGACTATTAACAACTAAGCTGCCTTAAATAGAATAAAACATTGACCATAACACAGGAAGATGTAAAAACATTTGGAAAGGAGCAGTTTCTTGGAAGAATTCTAAAACTTAAGGAAAACATAGTCTTAGAATTGAGGTATACACACACACACACACACACACACACACACACACACACTCTCTCTCTCAACATCACTAGCTATTAGGGAAATGTAGATCAAAATCACAATGAGTTACCACTTCGCATCTGTTAGCTATAATAGCTATAATTAACATGACAAGCAATAACAAATGCTGGAGAGGATGCAGAGAAAAAGGAACCCTCATACACTGCTGGTGGGACTGCAAATTGGTACAGCCACTATGGAAAACAGATGGAGGTTCCTCAAAAAATTAGGAATTGACCTACCATATGATCCAGCAATGCCTTTTACTGGGTAATTCCCCCAAAGACTTGAAAACCCATATCCAAAAGGATATTTGCACACCGATGTTCATAGCAGCATTATTCACAGTGGCCAGGACGTGGAAGCAACCAAAGTGTCCTATGATAGATGATTGGATAAAGGCGCTGTGGTACATATATACAATGTAATATTACTCAGCCATAAGAAGAGATGAAATACTGCCATTTGCGACAACATGGATGGACTTGAGATAATCATGCTAAGTGAAATAAGACAGACAGAAAAAGATGAAAATCACATGATATCACTTATATGTGGGTTATAAACCTAAAAGCAACAAATTAACAGGACAAACAAACAGAGACTCATGGACATGGACAATAGACTAGTGGATACCATAAGGGAGAGAAGAGAGGAGAGGGGGAAAATAAAAAATAAAATGTTTTAAAAATTATGTATATGTAGTATGAAAAATAAATAAACTGGCATTAAAAATAAAAAATAAAATACACTTCTGAAAAAAATAAAAAATAGAAAAATAAAATGAGGGATTGGGATTGGATGCTAACAAAAGCTCTTAACCTTGGCTCTGTGTTGGAATCACCTGGAGATAGTTTAATGCAATACTGATGCCTGAATCCCATTTACAGAAATATTGATAAAATCAATTTGGAATTACTACCTGGGCATAGGCATTTTTAAGCTTCCCAGGTGATTCCTGGATGATCTGTGAAGACTGTCTCAATTTTAACATCCAGATCCACTCATTCAACAAAAATTGCCACCTACTGTGTGCAAGGCATTCTGCAAGGCACAGATCATGTCAGACAGGAGCTCTGTGCTCCTGGAGCTCATTTCACATTTCCATAAGGAGAGAGTAGATGAGGCAGGCTGCTCATATTAGCAGGCCCATTCAGAAGCAACTCTATTCTTTCTCCATGCAGCTTTATGATTAATAAAGGTGATATTCTTATCTCCTCCCTGACTCATGTATGTGTCTCTCTTAATTGATTCTGATTTCGGGCCAAAGATAAGAAGAGTTATTAATCAACTTCCTTAAACTCTAAAATATTCTATTAGGAATGAGGGGCAGTATACAAATAATCTTATTTTTCAGTCACCTTTGTAGGCTTCTCCTCCTCTTACTGCTGGAATTCCTCTGGGCTCAGTTCTACCCCATCTATACTCTTTCTCTCTGATGGGTTCCATCTATTTCCAAGGTCTTAAGTAACATCACCATGCTCATAACTCTAAAATTTATATTTTCAGTCCTAAGCATTCCCCTGAGCTCTGGACTCAAACATTCAACTGTCTCCTCAATAGTTCTATAAATACATAAATATCTATGTTATCAAAATTAAACTCTTGACTCCCACCTCCCCTAGTGCATCTCATGTTAGTGTAAGGCACTACCATCTACACAACTGTTCAAACCAAAACCCTTGATTCCTCCCTCATTCTCAGCTTCTGCAGCAAACCCACTGCCCAGCATGGTCCACTTGACCTCCAAGACACACCCTGAGTCCCTCTACTTCTATCCAGCCCCATTGCCACTACCTGGTCTAAGCCACCTCCTCTATTACATGGAGACAAAGCCTCACACTTTGGTCTCCTTGCTTGCATGCATGAAAGCAACCAGTGTCCTACGATAGATGATTGAATAAAGAAGCTGTGGTACATATATACAATGGAATATTACTAGCCATAAGAGAAGATGAAATACTGCCATTTGCGACAACATGGATGGACTCGAGATAATAATGCTAAACGAAATAAGCCAGACTGAAAAAGTTGAAAATCACATGATATCACTTATATGTGGGATATAAACCTAAAAGCAACAAATGAATAGGACAGAGACTCATGGACATGGACAATGGACCAGGGATTACCAGAGGATAGGAGGTGAGGGAGGAGGGGGGAGTAGATGGGGTAAAGGGGGTCAAATATAAGGAGGCTGGGGGAGGGTGAAGTGGGTAAAAGGGATCAAATATATGGTAGCTGAAGGAAACTGGACTCTGGGTGATAATCACACATTACAATATATAGATGTCAAATTATAATGTACACTTGAAAATTATATAGTTGTATTAACCAATGTTACCCCAATAAACTTAAATATATATATGATAAAACAGAATTGAGATTGCGTTTTCAGACAATAAAAAGTTTCCTTTTCCTTGTTGGGTTTTGTTGAAGAGATGATACACTGAGAGTTTTGTTTTCTCCATTTTTGAGCTCTATATAAGTAACTTTTTTGATTTCTGTTTGATGAACTCAGAGATGAAATTTTTTTAAAAAATTTTATTTTATGTTAGTTTCAGGTATACAGTACAATGGTTAGACATTTATATAATCTATAAAGTGATCCCCCTGATTACTCTAGCACCTGTCTGGCACTACACACAGCCATTACAATAATACTGACTATATTCCCTATGCTGTACTCTACATCTATTTTTTATTGAATATATTTAACATATAACATTGTATAAATTTAAGGTGTACAATTGGCTATTTTGAAGCATTTATATATTGCAATATTATTGCTGTTGTAGCAATATTTATCGCATATAATTATAGTACAATATTGTTTGTATTCATTATACTGTGCGTTAGATCTCTATGGCTTATTTACTACTCATTGCAAGTTTATACCTTTAAACATCTATCATATTTCCCCATTCCCCATCCCCTGGTAACTGCCATTTTACTCTTTTTTTTTTTGGTTACCAGTTTGACTATTTTAGATTCCATATATAAGTGATATGCCATACTTGGTCTTTCTCTGACTTATCTCAATTAGCATAATGTGTTCAGGGTCCATCCATGTTGTCACAAATGTCAGGATTTCCTCCTTTCTCATGGCTGAATAGTATTCCATTGCGTTTACCACATCTTTTTTTATCCATTCATCTGTTGATGGACATTAAGTTTGTTTCCAATCCATCTTCATCTGATTCATTTTAATTTAAGAAACCCTCCCTTATGAATTTTACTATCATTGCTTTACTGAAGACGAATAAACTCTGTACAATATATTAAAATGTAAACTAAACCTTTAAACTCAACTCATCCTGTATGAGAAAACCTAGTCATTATAGTCAGTTATAATATCAGATAAACAAATAACTGAATCACAAACTTTTTAATCACTTTAATGTCTAGTACTTTCTCAGAAGTTAATAAATATAGATAGTTATTAGTTAGACATTTAAAAGAAATGTAACCTTATTTTGTAACTAAGCTAATCAAGCAAGATATATTGATGACATAATCATGCCTTATCTTTCCTTCTAAACTGTAAACAATTTAGGATCAGGTATTGATTTACTCACTTTTTATCCTCTACATTTCATGTCACTGAATCCCAAACTCAGAATGCCAACAGATGTAGGAACCAAAACCAGTCTTTTTCTTCTTGACAATTTAAATCCTGGTTTAAAAGGCCCCGATGATTATGATTTCTCTAACTGGCCTCACTTGTTCCTACTAGCCCACATGATCAGCTAAGTTGGTATAATATAACAAACAAAAAAATAGACTGGCTCTCAGCTGTTTTATCTCTATTTTAAAAAGTATCTCTATCTTACTCATGCAGTGACTTCTCATGATTGTCTAGCCCTGTGTAGCTTTCATGTGCTTTAATGAAGACCCATGTACACATCATTTTCCTTAAAACCACTCTCATGAAAATATTCTGAATACATAAAAACACATTCTAGTTAGTTTCTGCCCTTAGAGTCTAGTTAACTTCAATGTCAGTTATAGTAATCAAGATTTTTGGTTCAAATTATTAAAAATTGCACTCTTTTTGGTTGGCCAGTTTTGCAATAAAGTTCATCATTTAGTTTTTTGACTGCTAAAGAATTTTATTTGGGACAACATGTACTTTTAACCATAAAGCATTTCAAACCTTTGAGAAAGATAATGAGAGAAGATGGAAAGAAATAATGTTGATTTGTCTAATTCTCATCAATTATAAAGATTATATGAAAAAAAGCAATTAAGATTACCTAAGTTTCTAGAGAAAAAACAAAACTGTTCAACCAACATGCTCAACTCGGACTTCCAGAAAAATAACTGTCTTTAACCTGGAGCCCAGCTCTACCCTTGAATGTCTGATCCCTAAGAGAGTTAGTTGACATTTTATTTTGGAGCCTGTGAGCTTATTTAAGTATTTCGTATCCACATTCTGGTAAAACCCTTTACCACAACTTTTTCTATTGGTGTCCATCCCCAAAGTTTCTCCCCCAAGTTTCCTGGATTTTACTAGAAATACCTACAAGTCATCATTTACATAATATTGCCAATATGAATTTTATAAGAGAAACTGGTTCACTTCCACTGTTACTACTCTTCAAAATACAACTGATTAGTTGCAAAATATTAGGAGCAGCTACCATTATTACATGCCTAATCTGTTTAGGTACAGTATTAGGCATTCTATACATATTTCTTAGTGATAAAGAAAATTGTTTCTTTTAACATAAGCATGTAGACTTTGCTTCTGTAATAGGCTATCTGGTTAAGGTGGTGAGAAACCCTAAACATTTGAGATTAAGAAAAGTTGAACACCTCATCTCTGTAATTCATTTTGTTTGCTTCTCCAACAATGGACCAGAGTATATATATTCCACAAGTATAGAAGGAAGAGAAAGCCTTCCATTTGATCTTACCAGTGGCTTTAAGCCTTGGATTTTCACTTTATTCTAGCTAAGATGGTACCCCGTGGAAAGTTATACACTTAAATTAAAAGTTGTAAAACTTAAAATTGAGAAGAAGTTATTGTTAAACAAAATCCCAGCCCTGGGGAAAGAACAGATGGACCCTAAGTGAATGTCTTCTTTCCTTACATAGTGCACTGAGTGACAGAGGGAATGCTGACACATCACCTGTGTACCTACCATAGAATCCCAAGGGGCCTGTGCAATAATGCTGGTGTCATCAAGACAGCCTGGTCTGGAACTTTGGCATCCAGAGTACTGCCACAGACTTACTGGGTAACCTCAAGATGTTGGCCCCTTTCTCAGGTCCATGGGTTCTTCATATAAAACAAGAGGATTGGGCTAGACTTCTCTTCAAACTAGATAATACATGAATGGAACTCAGATAAATTGTTTTATTAAACACATCATCACTACTACCACCATACCTCTAAAGCTGATCCCAATCAAAAAAAAGACACTAGCACATTACAGATTTATTAATGCAGGCAGATTCAAGAAAGCAAAAGGTGGCCCTGCATTCTACAGCTGCATCCTGTATGCAAGGAGTGACTCTGTAAACCAAACCATGCCCCTTTTCCAGAAGTTGGGCAGTAACTGTGCCCAGGCCCTAGAGCACATCATCAAAGACCAGCCATCCTCATTTCCCTCAACACCTCTTACAATGTCTACCTTCTTCCTCAGATTGGAAAAAAAAATGATATTTGCAGTTATTTGTCATCTAAATGCTGATAAAACTTTGGCACTATCATTATAAAGTTTTCCTCTCTTGTTTTAGCATGTGAGTACATTTGTCCCAATCCCACAGTCTTGCCTAGCAAAGAGCATGTATTTATCATCTCCTATTTGTGAACTGTGAAAGCAGTGAGGAGGTGTCCATTATTTAAAAACTGTCTCTTCAACCCTGTAATAAGTTTCTTTTGTAAATAATTAATGAACTGAACAGCAAATATAGTGAATGGAGCAATACCAGGTCACTGACTTCAGGGACTTGTCCTTTAACCTCTTGAAAACACAGATACACACATATCACATGAAGTTCCTAAGGTTTTTTAAGTAAAATCTTTGGTTTAATCTGCAAATACCATAATTTATGAAACATTTAGCTTTTACAGCTAATAAAAGTCACTGAACAATAATTTTCTTTTTTCTAATAACAAGATGATATATATTCATTGTAGGAAATCTGGAAAATATGGAAAAGTACAAAGAGCAAAGCTACTGTATTACCTCATCAACTAGAGAAAATTAACATTCTAGTGTATTCTTTTTGTTGTTATAAATTTCTTTTAATGCTCATTGATTCATTTAACAACTACTTATCACAGTCTCAACCTAAGCTACACATTAGAAACACCTAGGGAATTTAAAAAATACTGAGGCAGGGGTCCCACCCTCATGGATTCTGATTCAATTGTATGAGGTAAGGCCCGGGCATCAAGATTTAAAAAAAATTTCTCCCTACGTGATTCTAATGTGTAACCGAGATTGAAAACAACCAGTTGATCAGATTTCAATGATGTGCCAGACATAACTTGGTTTGGAAATGCAATTAAAAAGATCTATTGTCCCTCAAGAACCTTACATTTTATGAAGGGACAGACTTTTTCAGTAACCTAAAATAAATATTATAATGGAAAACTCTACAAAGAACTGTGGAAGCATAGAAAAAGGAACTCTTAAATCTGTCTTGAGGAGTCAGGAAAAACATCTCAGAATTAAGCAGCCAGACAAATAAGATGAGCATTCCAGTTGTGGAGGCATAGGAGAGTGTAGAATGCTTAGAAAACTCCAAGTGGTTCTACTGAATGTGACAAGGGAAGTGTCTGGAGATAATATTGGCTGTATAGGCAAGAAACAGGTCTCAAAGGACCTTGTAGGTTTTGGGAATGATGGACAGTTTTGAGCAGAGGAAAGGCATGAATGAATACCTCTATACCTAATTTACTTGTCTCTGGATCAATGTGGATTTAAAGGCCTAGGTGAGACTAGATGCAGCAAGTCTAGGATGGAGTCTATAACAAAACTCCAAGAAAGCAAGTATAACTATTTCTGACTCCCAGAGTCTCCTGGAGGTTCATTATTAATCTTATCACAACAACTTGCATTTGAATGCTATGCAATCATGTTAAAGTTTTGTTCTGTTTTGTAGAAAACAAGATTCAAATCAAAGCCTAGTATTTTCTTCTTGGGAATTATAACACTTCTTAAAGAAGTTTTATTAATCAGGATCCCAGTAGGAAATATAACTGACCCCCACATGATTCAAAATTAAGAGATTTTTAACACAGTGTTAGGGGGGGAAATTAGACATGCTGAGGTACCCAGAGACTAGCAACAGTGAAAAGCAATCACCACCTTTAGGGCTGAAGAGGCAAGGAATAGAGAGACCAGTGAGAACTGGAATCAAGAAAGAGATGCTGTCAACAGATGTGGAAGTATGAAGCTACTGCCAGAACCATAGCCTGGAACAGGAATAAAACAAAGAAGAAATACCCTGACCTTGTTCTCTTTCTTCTCCCTATCTTTGATCTGCTAGACTTCCATTGGCCAAACCCAACCTGAAGCCATCCAGCAAAGGAGCCCAAGGTATTAATTTCATTCACAGTGGTAAGACTCATGGGGCCTTAAAGTAGGTCAGAAAAAGACAGCAGATGGATCCGAGGGGCAATCTTTCCACCCCATCAGCCTACAGATGAATACAATATTATAGCAAAATATCTTAGACATGCTACCTAGCCTCATTTTCAATAGACACCTTTTTCCATGAGCCAGATTAGCAGAAACATACTAAAACCAATAAAGATTTTTGTTGGGGAAAAAAGTAAACGTTGACAAATTGAGTACATTTTAATTAAAAGCTAAAATTAGAAAGCAGGTATAGCTCAAGTGTTAAAATTTTCTGTATCTACTCAAACCTTTATACATTTCCAGTTATTCATCTAATATTGTAAAGTCAAGAATTCATAAGAAATACATCCAACTGAAGTATGGCATGTCAGACACTAGGTATATAGAGTTAACTAAATAAGAGGTACTCTTTGAGTGCTCCTAGTAACATTCTAAAAGGGACACACAAGTACTATGCGCCAATGATTGAAGCCTGTGCCCTGCTCCATTGGGAATACTGACCTCTTTTATGCAGTTTACAAGTTAGGGAGGGTTTGGTGGTTCACAGAGAAAGAGAATGCCTGTGTAGATAACTAAGAAGATCAGCCCTGAAAATAAATTGGATACAATTTGCCACAGATATGCCCTTGTTAGAACATTCAGTCTCTCCTTTCAGGGAGTTAACAGTTATCGAATAGCAGACCTTAAATTATAAATCCGATGGTTTTATTAGCCTACAAGTCAGAGCAAAACTGAACCACTAGGGTGGGTGAGACAGTGTATACTTACCAGTGATATTTTAAAATGTTCTTTATAATTTGTTCCTGAGATTTTACAGCAGTGGTTTACACATAATTCATTTATTTTAAAAATATATTTTATTGTAGTTACCTATACCTATCTTTCCACCCCATCAGATTGTGAAGGCGTAAAGGGTCTTGTCCTGCTCTTTTTGTAGCTTTTGCACAACCTAGTGCACTTCCTTGAATTTTGTAGGTGCTCAGTAAATCTATAGTAAATGCTAAAAGGAACTTCTTTACTAAATCTGCATATGACTTAAAAATTATATTTCTCATTAGTTAAATAAGCTATTGAATTGAAGGTACTATACTTTTGTGCCACACTTGGATTCTAAACTTTGAAAGCATTTAAATACTATAAAATATGTTTAACATTCAAATGATACTGAAGTAATTTCATCTTTCTTTGATAATTTGTGAAAGTTTCCAGGATATTTCAGGGCCTTGGGGTCACCAGTGAAAATAATAGTTTTTCAATGATCTGTGTAGAAGAACCCATTAATAGGAATTTCTAGTCGATAGAATACCATAAAAACTAGACTTTGCTGTATTTTGCTATAGTTGGTTTTCATTGAAGTAACTGAAATTTGGCCTGTTGACCTTTATAGTTAAAAGGCTCTAATCCTATTACATGAAGTTAGTTCTTGGAATTCAAAATTCTCTGCTTCATCCTGTTCTCCAAAGTCCATACTGTAAAGAAGAAAAAAGTCTTTGAATTCTCCCAATATTTCTGAAATTGACCCCAGGCTTGAATAAAAGAGATATCTCTTAGGTTCATAGTGACAATTTCAATCCTTCCAAAGATTTCCTACTCTACTGCCAAGGGCTAAAGAAGAGCTTTGTAACATTCAGCTGTCCAGCAAGGTTTAATGCTTCCACTAAATAAAAGCTTCCATTTTGGATTTAGGTGAAATGTTACCATCACTCATCAATAAGCTACAAGACTATAAAATTCCTCATATGGTTGCAGCAAAGACAAAGTATGTTTGAATGAAAAAAAAAGAATTATACTTTTTAATAATTGAAGAGATTTCTTACAACCTTCATTCTCACAGACAGCTAAGCTTGATAACAAGTTCTACGAAATTCAATTTCATAAAAAATAGTTTCAATTTCACATACTTTTTATTTGTTTCTTTCAACACAAATCATTTTTCTGTATACCACTCCTAACATAAATCAGTTTTCATAAATCGGTTTTCATTATTTTATTTCCTTTTTCATATAACTAAAAACTATTATTTTGGTTACAGTGCTGGTTATAGGCCTCTTTTGGATTCTTTTATGACAGGTTGTGCCTTTGTAAAACAGAAAAATTTATACACATGTGTGCACACACACTCACATGCTCTCTTACTTTATAGCTATTCTTCCCACTAATTGACTAAGAAGGCAGGAGAAAGGAAGACTCTGGTTCTAATTTTGCCCCACAATCTTGGTAGTATGAGTTGGTGTACACTAATGGAAGTGAATAAGTGCTTTCCTCTGGAAAGCTCATATATTCTTTATGGCCACGAGATAGAAATTCCATCAGTTGACCTCCGCAAATGTAGGAGTGTCTGTTGAGCCGAAGGGAGAGAATTTTAATGAGGCTTAGAATAACTATGGTTTTTATCAATTGTCACCAGTTATATCCAGCTTGTCGGCTCTCTACTCAGTCCCAATTCTCAAGCAAGCACTTAAATTATTATCTAATTGAATCAATAGTCTGGTGGCCACATAAAGGGAGTCTCATTATAAGATGTTAATGGCCATGGGGAAAATCCAAGACCAGAGATATGTTCCGAGAATATTCTCCAGTTAAACATGACATTTACTAAAAGAGGTGAGTTTAGATAGAAGAATTTAGAAACTACTTCAATTTATACCTCATCAGCAAGTCTGTGCTCTATAAATTATATGAAAAACTTCAGATAGACCTAAATGATTAGTATCATCAACTTTTTAAAAATTAAAGCTGTATTTGTACTCAATCTATGAAGAAGTATACAAGAAAAACTGTATAAGAAGGACATAAACTTTATCATGCAGTTACCATGGGCACAGTGAAGGTTACATAATGAATATTGTTTCAAATTGATTTTCTCAGACCAAAGTCATTAAAGAACATTTTTTAAAAAGAAAAAAACTTGGGACATTTTATCTTCCTCATACTGATATAAAAGTAGAGTTATGGCTTCAAGTATCTAATTTTGTAAAAACATCAACTATATAGATACATTTAAACTTCTAAACAGGATCTCAAAAATAATGCCCTAGGTGAAATATTCCGTTGATAAGAAAGTGTTAGATATCAATGTCCAACAGAAAAGAGTTTATGTTTTGTATCATAACCTTTGTTCTTTGTCTTTTTAAAAATTAATTCATGTATTTGCTGTTTCTTCCACAAACAGATGCACTTGATCATACTTGAATAAAAGGAGACACACATAAGAGCTGTAATTTTCTGAAAACATCTTAATTCTTTTATTTTTCTGCTAAATAGGGTGGTATAATTCATCTTTAATGAATACGAAATAAATACGGATTGTGAAAAGAAAAAAAAATTTAAGGCTGAGAGAAAATATAACCCAATTTTTAAATAACTAGGAAAATAAATTTGTTGGCCAAGTTCTAACATAGTTGAACCCACTTGAAAGGTGAAAGACATAGTGAATGATAAAAAAAAAAGCACATAACAATCTTAAAGAGACAGTAGTACAGGCTGAAAATCTGAGGATTGGATGCCTGATCTTTCTGATGTCAAAGAAGACAGGCATAATCTCATTGGTCCTTTAGAGAATAAAGACCAGACTAGACACTCATAGATCTGATCCAGTTGCAGAATCTCACTCTTATTTAGTTTTTCTTCAATCAAGAGTATAGGATTTGCCCTGGTAAATCATCCCTGATATCTTCGATATCTTACAGACTTCCTCCCTAACTGCTAGGAAAACAAGAGGTTAAGATGCCATTCATGAAGTAAAGAAGGGGATAAACACTAAAAAAGCAAGGGAACCACCACCCAAGATGGGTTAAGTGTGGAGTTAAAGGAATTTTTTAGAAGAAGCCATACCTAAGTAAAGTCTTGATGTATGTCTGGGGATGAGCCAAGTAAAGAAACTGGGGAAGGTGTTCCAAACAGAGGAAACAACTAAAAGAAAGGCTCAGAGGCTTGACAGAACATGGCTTCTGCAGAGAATTATAGAAATCACATAGAATTCAGGTAGCATTATGTGAGAAGTGGTAGAAAATAATCAACAGAGAAAGTTCTGGCAAGAACCAGATCATGTACATGTATGTCATACTAAGAAGTGTGTTTTGCTAGATTACTCAGCACAGAAGATAAGTTTGAAGGATATAGGGTGAGAATCAGGGTTGTTTCTTAGGAATCTGTTACTTTAGTTGAGGCAGAAGCATCTACCTCAAAATTGTCAGCATAAATCTGTCTCTGAATACTTCAATGACACTTGTAATGAGCTATCTCAAAATGAAGATAAACACACTGCATTGGAACTTAATCCTTAATCTAATTAATATGAAATAAAATTTTGCAGTAACAATTCAATAAATTGACAAATTCCAATATACTTCGAAATAATCAATAGAATAAAAAAAGAATTTAAGACTGCTTCTCAAACCCACTGGTTATATAACTAAACCCTTTGGTTATATAATACGTCCTAGAAAGAAGACTACCTTTGGACAAAAAGGTTGCCTTTTCCTTCTTATATACTGTGAATAAAGATTAAAGTAGCATAGGTTTAAGCAAAGCCTTACTTTTCTAGTTATGAATAGACACATCATTCTTGTGAGAACATATATGTGTTTATTATGATCATATGACATGACTTGCACCAAGAATTGTGTGAGAAATTGCATATTATGAGGAACCTAGACTGAAGAACAAAACAGAATAATATGAGAATGCCTGTAATAATACATGGGTATTTGAAATTTGCCTGACTTGATTTGTTTACATCTACTCTAGCATTAATTTAATTAACATCCTATACAAATTACCAACAGTGCCTATTACTTCTTATTTCTGTTGATATCATGTGTGGTAGATGGAATACTACCTCCTCAAAAAAAATATCTACATCTGAATCCCTAGAATGTGTGAATATGTTATGCAGCAAAAGACAATTAAGGTTGGAGATGGAATTATGGTTTCCAATCATCTCCTTTAAGATGAAAAAAATTATCCTGTGGGGAGCACGACATAAGGAATGCAGTCAGCACTAGTGTAATGGCTAGGTGGAGAGCCAGAGAAGAGAAAGATCAATCAGGGGGATTGTTTCATAAACTATATAAATGTCTAAACAATATACTGTATACTTGAAACTAATTATATATTTTTTTAAATCCTGTATTATCTGAGTGGACTCAATGTAATCATAAGGGCCTTTCAAGTGTGGAAATTGGAAGCAAAAGAATCAAAACCAAAGAAATAACAATGTGAGAAAGACTTGACTGGTTATTACTGACTTTAAAGATGGAAGGATGCCGTGGGGATGTTAAAGATGTGAACGGCCATAGGGAAAACAAAAGATTAAGACATCATTCATGAAGTCAAGAATATGATAAGGAATATAGGTGGCTTCTAGAATCTAGAAAAGACAAAAACTCAGATTCTCCCCTGGGGCCTCCAGAAGGAAAACAACCCTGGAAAAATCTTGGTTTTAGTCCAGTGACACCCATTTTGGACTTCTGACCTCCAAAACCGTAAGAGAATAAATTAGTGTTGTTAAGCCACTAAGTCTGTGGTAATTTGTTACAGCAGCAATAGGAAACCGATACATCTTGTATGTGTCGAATGTCATTTAGGATTATTTGATCAAACTAGACATTGATGCATAAAGAGACATCTAAAATATTTAGCTTCTACTCAACCAACTCTTTTATTCATACTGCAAAGACTGCATTTTTGACAGAGACAATAGGGACACAGTAGGACACAAAAGAACCTTGGAGAGATATGAACAAATATGCTTTTTATTTTTCATTAGCTGATTAGATAAGGTTTCATACAATGTTTTATTTAAACGCCTTTGCTAAATATAATCACCTTCATCCCTCAGAGGATTTATCTGGAACAATTTGGTAAGTGATTATGTGGACTGAGAATTATTTTAAAAAATAGGTCAGTGCTGAATTGAGGCCTGAGCTCCTTTTACCTTGACCAGATTAAGTGTTTCTCCTGCTACTTCTTCTTCATCCTCTTTCATTCTATTTCTTCTGTTAGCTGCAACCTGCATTCACTTCAAAAGAACAAAGCATACAGTTTCAGTCCACATTTCCAGGTTGCCAAAGGGGGCTTGGCCCTAAGGTCAGCACCTTGAGGCACTGACTAGAATTGACCACAGGTAACAGTTGCTACAGCTCCACAACTGGGAAGACCTTGACGGCTCTGTGACCCCGTCCCTCCATAGACCTTCCTCCTCCCTCTCCCTCTTGTGCAGCTGCCTGAACAAAACATCACATCAGCACTGTTTACCACAGGAACTCGGCCAAGGAAGTCATAACAGGACAATAGACATACAATCTGATAACCTTGTTAGCTCAAATCAAATCTCCTAACAAGTATAAGAGGTTAGTGAAGTAGAATAAAACTATTGAAGTATTTAGATTTTTTTCTCTTTTAAAAAAAGTAGCATTTCTTGACCCTTTATTTAAGATTAAAACCAGGTACAAGGACACTAAACAAAACAACATGTACAAGGCTAAGATTAACTTTTAAAAGAATACAAATGGAGAGGGATGTACAAAGTTAATAATTATCTTCTAATGGAAAATTGTATAAAACTACTTTCTTTGTGTCGCTGGGACTCTGCAAAAATTTAGTAAGTATGGGATAACATTCATTATCTACAGAAAGTTAGGGATGTGAATTAATTTGTGTAAATGATAACCCGTAATGAACTCATTTCAGATAACAGGCCAAGGATGATCAAGGTCTTTCTATTTTCTGTTTTATTTACTTCACATTACAGGATACTATTTCAATATACAAAGATTTTTCCAGGTTTGATTTGGGCTTTCTATTGCCTCCCACATACCCACTTCATGCTTCAGGAAATGTTTCAACCTTTAAAAATACAATTTTAATCTCCCTTTTTCTGCAAAAGTCATTATTGTATATTCCAGAACTGTCTAAACTTTAGTATCTTACACAGAACTTTATTTGCCCTTCTCCCACCTTCAGTTCCTGAGTTGTTGCCATTTCCATGATCCTGGAAAAAATAGCACTAACCTTGAAGTCAGAACTTGGCACTGCTCAGGCCCTGTGACCTGGCTAATAGTCTCTGTGCCTCAGTTTCTTCATCTGTGGCAAATACCAAAATAAATCAATTCAACAAGTGGGTATTTGGATGAATTTGAATGTGGCATTTTTATATTTTGTGTCATTTTAGAGTTGAAAACAGGTGCAACTTTGTGATTTGGCATGGCTGCTGATTTATCTTTTGCTTTTGTTTCTCTGAAAGATTAATGAACCATAACTAAGCCCTTACCAGCTTAGTGCTCCAAATCTGGTTAGGGGGCTTTACTATGAACATTTTGTGTAATCATATTTTCCTGCTGTGCTGAATGGAAGTCAAAGTAACAATTCAGGTTGTGTGTATGTGTGTGTAACTTTACCTGGGGAAAAGAACATTGTTTTATAGCAGTCGGTAAATCGTAGTGATAAACATAAACCATTTTCCTTTTCTCATTACTCATTATTTCTGAGGGATGATAAAGCAGCACTTCTCCAACTATGACTTGGAAAATTTGAAACTATTAAAAAGTTCTGCATTGCTTTATCTCCATCTTGTATATGACTTGAAACAAAAAAATCTTAGAAATGAAATTTGTAGAAGAGAAAAATTATTTTTATATATATGGTGTATGTGTAGTTCCCATTCACCAAGATGACAATGAGAAAGAAGAAAAAAAAGAATAAAAAGAAATATATATTTCTATATATTTGGCAATCGCCTATAAAAATATATAACATATTGCGGGGTTTATCTAACAATTATGTAAAAGGATTGGATCTTAGCAGTGAGATGTTAAATACGGATTTTTCTCCTTTTTAGCTTTGAATGTTTTCAACTAAAAATATTTATTTACATACAGTTCAAGGCAACCTATTACTTATAAGTCTATAAATACAATGTTTGAAAAGATTCATTGCCCCACATCTCTTCCCCACTGGTATCTTCTAGTACCTGAAATTTCTAGCACTTTTACACCTTTGTGCTAGGTCATTAAAAGATTGTTATACAGTAAATAGTATTTGGGATGAATAGGTCATTACTATTTATCAATGAATTACAAAGTGATCCCCCTGGTTAGTACCGACCTTTAGCATGAATTAGTTCAAAACATATGCCATTTCCTGGGTTGTTGCTCTTTGTGGAGTCTTCGACTTTGGACATGGAAATTAAGACCCAACTGATTCTAGCCTTATTTTTATACACCCAAGTCAAGTGAAGACTTGATTTCATTGACAAGCATGTTTCTTGGGATTAGGCCTAGTCCACTTATAATCGCCAAATCATCATTAGTAATATGTTGAAAGAAGTACTATTAGTGATAAATATCTAAATTTACTCACTGCCTCCATTTCTTTTTGTAATTCAAAATAACAAGTGAGAGATTAAAAAGTACAAATTGGTAGTTACAAAATAGTTAAGGGCATGCAAAATATGGCATAGGGAGTATAATCAATAATGTTGTAATAATTGTGTATAGTGCCAGGTCGGTACTAACCAGGGGGATCACTTTGTAAATTATATAAATGTCTAACCGCTATGCTATACCCCTGAAACTGATATAAAATAATGTTAAATGTCTACTATAACTAAAAATAATTTTAAAAAATACATTAAAAATATCTCAGTGAGTTCTTATTTTGTGAAGCAATAAATGTGACTTGCAAACTAAAGCACCAATGGAAAAAAAATAAGTGAAATTCATCTAACGTATTATCCAAAGATAAATACTACAACTATGAAACAGTACATATACTATGTCCAAGGACTAGCCATTCCTTGAAGTAGGGTAGGGCAATTAAGATGTCCATGAAGTATCCTTCCATCCAAAATCGAGCTCTAAATAGTTCTAATGAGCTATATGTTCAAATGAAACTGATGTTTCACTGTGAAATATTGACTCAGTTTAGCTCACAGATATAAAATATGAAACTTGTGAAATTCAAACATACTATGGCAGTCCCATTTTTTTTTCTAATAAGGGTTCTTATAGACCTGTAATCAAGGCATAGCCTGACATGTAAACAATTAGCTTGCATATTTGAAGTGTAAATAGAAGACAATTTATTAACTTGTAAATTGTTGGTCCCTCAGAACATGGATTATAATTTGATTTTTAGCCATATTAGGGGTGTGCCAAATAGTGATGTAGTTGAGAACAAGAATGTCAGGATCTACCACTAGCTAAACGCAGATTTGTTCAATTGATTTGACTGTATAGCTATTCGACTTTCCATCTCTGAAATTCTAGCAATTCAGAAAAGCCAACTGAAAGAGATTTCCAAACAGGACTCAGTTCGTATTTATCTTCTATTTCCTAACATACCTAGCACGCTGCTGAGTATGGGTTTAGTAGGTGAAGATAACTATATAGTTGTATAATTGAGAAAGAATCAAGAGATGTTAGTTTCTGTGTTCCACTCAGATGTTGTTGAGGGCATTCAAGTATTTCTCCCCAAAGTTGATTCATTTTGAGCTTCAATGGCTAGCATTACCACATTCCATTTTCTGCATCAGAACATTCCGATTTTGTTGAAATGCCTTAAGACTAAATTAGACGTTTCTAGCAAGATAGTCATTACTTGGGTTGGACTTGGATTTAGTTAATTTTTAGCCTAAGAAGTAAATATTATATTGATTTCATCCAACAGGTTATTTGAATTAACAGCTCATGTTTTTAAATGAAAAAAAGTATCTGGTAATACAACAGCTAGAAAATACAGAAATGGTGGATATTTTATATAATATTTAAATGTAGTATCCACTACTTTTATAATTAATGTAATACAAATTGTGCCAGGTGTTTGTTAGAGAAGTCACCTGAACTGAAGTGATAGGATCTAACTCGTTGGATTCAGATACTAGAAAGAACAGTTATATGGTAGTGACTACTTCTCAAACAGCAAACTTGCCCTTCTGACTATTGGAGTGGTAAAACTCCAAACTGAAATACACTTCATTAAAACAAGCTTTTACATTTGCAGGTGTTTTCACTTGCCCTTCCTTGCTCTGCTCCAACACTAAATTTACAAAAACTGCATGTGCCTATGTTTCTGCGTTTTCCTAGGCACACTGGTAAGCCCATAATCTTTCAACTAAGATGTTTTGGATTCAAATTATAAATTATAGCAATAACAAATGTGATACTGTATCTCGAATGATTTTCAAATTCAATCTTTGTTCAGTTAAAAAATAATGAAACAGAGTTTTTGAGAATCTGAGTTATGACCTTGTAAATAAGGTAGCTTTGGAAATGACATTAACTCTTTTAGCTTCTTAGTTTACTTCCAAATAGCTTTGCCTATCACTCATAAATTGATGTTAATAGCCCCTTAAATTTTAAAAAATGAACCCAGCATCAAAACGTAACAGAAATAAGAACCAAATATCCACCCTGGAAGCAGGGACTATCTCAGGGCTTTTTCATCATAATACTAACCACAGAGAAATAATATACAAAAAGGTTTACATCATGTCTTGCCATATTCAACATTTTGGGTTCCCTATATGAGGATGAAGTTAATGGAGTCAGTGATACTCAAGCCTCTTGGAATATTCTATGAATGGTAGAGTAAGAGATTTTAATAAGAAATATAAGATTGCATAAAATCATAGAATTTCAAGGGAGGAAGGAATTTAAGCAGTTATCTAATTCAATCTGTTAGTCCACGTTCACAGTCATGGCTTTCCAATGGTTTTACTTGTGGCCCAAGATATAAAAATAAATGCATAAAATACATTATGATACAGTGTATACAAACTGAATCATAACTAAACAACTAAAAAATAATTTTCATAAAATAGTACTTATTCTTACTATGTACAATGCATTCAGAAAGTTTCATCTTATTCTATTTTATATCTGATTTTCATCTTTATAACAATGCATTAAATTGATTCAATGACCACTAATAAATATAGACTTGTTCTATGTCGTTGCTACACAAGGTGTGTCCCATGGACCAAGAATAGCAGCATCACCTAAGAGTTTCTTTAAAATGCAAAGTCTCAGGCCCCAGCCCAGACCTACTGAATCAACATGCATGTGTTAACAAGATCCCTAGGTAATTTCTAGCACCTTAAAGTTCGAGAAGCATTGCTATACATCATCCCCAAGAGTGGTCATATAGTAAGTCTTTCCTTGAACCCTTTCACTGGTGAGGGTTCACATTTATTTTCAAACAATTGTGCTTTTCAGAAATATTTTTGTTCTATTAAGTAGAAATTGGAATATAAAGTATCAACTTAGAGATCAGCACAGAAACAGCATTCCACAAATGATAAATCCCTTCCCTTTCCCATATAAGCTCCAACCACTGGCTTTAGTATATCTTCTGATGAACTAATCTTATGAAATTAATTTAAGCTTCTTTGTACATGGAAGTCTCTCAGCTGAAAATAGAGGAATTATTGTGACTCTTTACCTTCTCTCTCACCCTATACCTAACAACCAACGATCCTGATGAATTTATTTTCCAAATGTTTCTCCAGTTAAGCATTTCTCAAATTAGCATCCATCGATCCAGGACAAACGAGGAATGATCAATAAACACAGAAAGTCATGGCAAAAATTCATCATTCATTATGTTCATTTAGTGAGATACAATCTATATTCTGGGAAAAAAATGACAGTTCTGGGTACATTTTGTTAATAAAGAGCTATTGTTTTGACCCCTAGGCACTAATGCTCAGTGGGGTGCTACCTAGGGTACCCTACTATCACCCATTTCTTGTCAGAATATTTTCTACCTCCCTGTCTTCTGATTCATCCTTCTGGAAAATCTGGAATATTCTGTACACTTTCAAAATGCAATGAATATTTCTTCTCATGCTTTCCATGCTGTCCATCTGGAGCTGGATAACTGTTCCCACTGTTCATTTCAAAGTGTGCCTCCCACTGTGTCAGCTGTTGGTTTGGAAAAAGGCCACTCAATTATCCAGCTGCGATGTAAAATGTAATTGAGAATCATCCCTGGGCTGACTCATTTTCTCTTTTGAGATGCCACTGATTGAAATTGGGTTACATACAAGTGTGAGAATAAACATGTTTCCCATATCTTTTTGACACTCAGAATGGCTTGTATTCTTAAGAACAAGAAGAGGACTTGGTGTTCAAGAGGATGTCACTGGGCTGATAAGATAAAGTCCTGAGAATATTTTCTCATTCTTTGGGAAATGTCTGGGATGTGTGTTGAGGGGTAGGGAAGTTGTCAGGCCAGTTCTGTGATCTAATTCTCTGGAGATGAAGTTTTCATCTTAAAATCAGCTCTTGACATTACTTATTACATCACTGCCATTGGGTCAAGGAAAAAAACACTTTAAGCTCCTAAGCTTTAGAATCTAATGCATCGGGCTGTCTCACAAAGAGGAAAATGGAAGAAAGAACATTCCCAACTTCTCTTTTTCTTTGTGTAAATTCTTATTAACAATCCAGTGTAATAGACAGAATAGCCCTCTGCATTACTGGAGAAAAGAGTGATGCTTATTCAATCCAAGCAGAACATAAAGCCTTCTGCTCCCCGTTGAGAATTATTTTTATTGTTTTGCTTCATGCCCAAGAAGTAACTGAGGTGAGTTGTACTGAGGAAAACAGAACACGACTAAACTCTAATATTACTGATATAGATGACCTAATGTTAATACATTTTGTTGGGAGTAAGGGTGGACAAACATTCTTTATTTAACAGTTTTATTGACATATCATAAAATCATTCAGTTACTTATTTATTTTTCCCCTCTTTAATGCCCTTCTCCCCTACTTCCACTCCTGACCTGTGGATGTTGCCATTTCCCCTTAAGAACTGCATCTCTGAAGGCAGAGCGTCCCCTCCCACCGCTTGTGTGTGCACCCAGGGATTGGCGCACCCAGGGTAAGGTCTGTGGCTCCACCTGGGGCTCAAACCCAGGGCCTTCTGCATGTAAAGCAGACCTGCTAACCATTACTATGGAGCCACCCCCTAAAATCACACATTTAAATCATATAATTGAGTGGATTTTAATATATTTACAAAATTGTACCTCTATCATCACAATCAATTTTTGAACATTTTCACCAAAAATTCTCAAAATGAAATCCCATGCCCTTTATTAGTCTTCTATTTCTCTCGCGCCCCTATTTCTATTCTACTTTCCATCGTTTTAGATTTGCATATTCTGGACATTTCATACAAATGGAATCATACATAGTGTTGTCTTTTGTGACAAGCTTCTTTCATTTAGCATAATATCTTCAATGTTTATGCATTACTGTAGCATGTATCGGTACCTCATTCCTTTTATACTTCAACAATATTCCATTGTATGGCTATGACATGTTCTGTTTATCCATTCATCAGTTGATGAACATTTTGGTTATTTCCACCCTTTGGCTATTATGAATAATATCATAGTATTATGAATAATACTATGATAAACTTTTCATGTACTAACTTTTGTGTACATGTGTGTTTTCAATTCTCTTCAGTATATATCTAGAAGTGAAATTGATGGTTCACATGGTAACTCTATGCTTAACTGTTTGAGCAACCACCAAATGATTTTCTAGAGTGGCTGCACCATTTTACATCCTGCCAGCAATGTGTGAGGGTTCCCATTTCTTCATATCCTCACCAATACTTGATATAATCTATATTTTTTACTTACAGCCATCCTAACTCAAGATAATCATGCTAAGCAAAATAAGCCAGAATGAAAAAGTTGAAAGTCATATGATATCACTTATATGTGGGATATAAACCTAAAAGCAACAAAGGAACAGGACAAACAGACTCATGGATATGACTATAGACTAGTGGTTACCAGAGGGGAGGGGTTGGAGGAGGAGCGGGGAGATAGATGGGGTAAAGGGGGTCAAATATAGGAGGGCAGGAGGAGAGTGAAGTGGGTAAAGGGGATCAAATATATGGTAGCTGAAGGAAACTGTACTTTGAGTGGTAAATACACAATAGAATATACAGATGTTAAATTATAATGTACACCTGAAAATTATATAACTGTATTGACCAATGTTACCCCAATAAACTTAATTTTAAAAATAATAATAAATAAATAATAAATAAATTATATTGTTAATTAATTACAGATATCCTAGTGAGTGTAAAGTGGTATCTTATTGTGGTTTTGATTTGCATTTCCAAGGATAAGCACTCTTAAAATATCTCTAACTTACCCTCATGTAAAAAGTGAATATTTAAATTCAATGAATTCCTGGATAGACCATGTCTGTAGAAGCTGCTAAATTTTTTTAAACATGCTGACTAACCCCTAGTCTTTATGGGAAGAAATTTTATTACACAGGAGAATATCTGGGTTTGGGATTCAGAAATCATCATTTTAAATACTTAAACTCCTAGAGCCACTCTCAGCTGTAAACCTAATCAATGATTCTGTTTGTATTAAGGGTAATGGTGGTAAGAATTAGGGAAAAAATAATCATGTGTTTATTGGACAAGTTGTATAAGTTGCTTATCTTCTCTGAAATTGAATTTTCTTATCTACAAAATGCAGTTAATAATAGTACCTAACTCACACCATTATGTGAAGATTAAATGAAATCTTTTTTACATGTACAGTGCATGCCTGACAAAATAAACATTAGCTACTATTAATTTACAGGGTGAGTTGTCGGAGGTCTTCCCTATTGTGTTTAAGAAAACATCCGCTGTCAATATGGAGGATTTATTTAACATTTTGATCAGTTATTTTCCATCTCTATAAAAAGTATTTAAAGAAATTGGATCAAAACTTCATCAGAAACCTAAGTTAGCTAATAGTAAAAACAAACTCTGTTAAGGGAGGTGGTACACTGCCCTTCCCAGAAATCTTTAATAATGAGGAAGACTTGCAGCTTTTAAGTAAGTTAAGTTGAAAGTGATATCTATTTCCCTCAACCCAATAATTCTTTGTTATAGAATAAAGGTCTGTGGATTCCCTGGCAACCTAGGAAATCTAAAACCCTGGCCTTGGATTCCTCAGCCCTGTCCTCAGAGATGATGCTAGACAAAACTATGAAGTAGGTAAGGCTAATGTTTCTTCTGTCATTCTCATTTGCTGCTCCGTCATCCTTTTTTTTTCTTTTTTATTCTTTTTTTTTGCCCTTTAGGGGATCCAATGCTCTCATAAGGCTCCCTGTTTACAAGGTATCTTCTGGCATAGATCCTACCTTATCTTTCTTTCCCCTTGGAATCACATATGCCAGCCGTTTTTTGATCCTCTGCCTCAATCCCATCATCCCATCTAAACCTATTCTAACTCTGAATAACTTTACATAGCTGATAAATATATTAATTCAGCAAGCCTATATTGAATACTTACTGTGTCTCAGGCATTGTGCTAGGCTCATAGATGACTACAACATAATCCAAGCCCTGTAGTAGAATGGAAATCAACAAAAATGCCAGTAGTTATAAAACTGTGACAAGAATGGGGTAACATATATGTCACAGAATTGCTAGGATAACTAAGAGAGTTAATAACTTAGAATAGTGCTTGGTACATAATAAGTGTTGTATGCATGTTTATTAAAGAAATTATATGCCAAAAGAGGATTATGCTCTGGGAGCTGTAGGAGCACATATTAAGACCACCATCCCAATCAGAACTACTGAAAGCCTAAACTGGGTCTTGTAGATGGTTAAGGTTTAGCCAAGTTAAGATTTGGAAGAAATGTATTCCATATAGAGGGAATAGTATCTGAAAACACAAAGAGACATGAGAGAACATGACATATCTCAAGAAATTCAAAATGTTCATAGGCAAAATGAGAAGAAACAAAGATAAGACTCAGATTGTAAAGAGTCTGTGGTCAATAAATTGCATAAGGACCTCTGTCAGCCTCTGTTACATAAGTAGTGCTTTGTCATCAAGGAACACTGGAAGAATAGGTGTTGAGTAGACAAGCAGTAGTATTTGCCATGGTAAAAACGACTAGAAAGTTGCTAAGAAATATTTTGATTTAGTCTAGGAAGTTTGTATATTTCTAAGTACTTGTCCATTTCTTCTAGGTTATTGAATTTGGTGGCATATAATCTTTCATTGTATTCTTATTTGATACTTTGTATTTCGGTGGTATTTGTTGCAACTTCTTTCATTTATGATTTTATTTGTGTCTTTTCTCTTAGTAAGTCTAGCCAGGAGTTTGTCAATTTTATTTATCTTTTCAAGAACCAGCTCTTTGTTGTATTAAATTTTTTTTCTATTGTCCTTTTGTTCTGAATTCCATTTAATTCTGCTCTAATTTTTATTGTTTCCTTCCATCTGCTGACTTAGGGCTTTATTTGTTCTTTTTCTAGTTTTATTAGGTTGTTTATTTGGGATTTTTCTTGTTTTTATTTTTACTTTTTGCTAATCCTCACAGTTTTTCAGTGTCTACTCTTTCATAGAGGGGTCCATGTTTCTTTCAGTCATAATTAAATTTACTTTTTAAAAACTCTATCACTCTATTTATTTACTCCTTTATGATATGTCACCTAGCTTTACATACTTTTCTGTCACTGCTCAAACTACTGCATTCTGGTTTCTGCCTCTTCCACACCACTGAGCCTGGTCTTCAAAAAAATTTACATTCTCTTACTTGCCAAATCCAGCAGAAATTTTTTCAATCCCTATGATATTTTTACCATTCCCTCATTTAAATATTCTTTTACCATCTGTTCAGGCCTTTGAATGAGGACTCAGTTTCATACTTGCTATTGTTCAACATTTGGGCATTAGTTCTCCTCTCTGGGCCATAGGTTGTTCTAGCATGGGTAGGTAGAAGGCGCCACAATGCCATGGTCCACCACAGCCCTGTAGCAGCCCTAATTCCACCTGAGGAGGCATGCTATATACTCATCACTTCAACAAAGTGGCGAGCAGCCCCTTTGGGGAAAGGAGGAGGTGACAGAAATTATAGCTAACATAGTGCATATGTTTCTTTTCTGAAATGTGAGGTAATAACTCTCACTTCTTATGAGTGTTGTGAGGATTATTGCTAACATACTATGTGTTAAACTTGTTTGTTTATTTTCCTCATTCCCACTGATATGTAAGCTCTATTAAGACAAGGAATTTTAACTGTTTGGTTAAATATTGTATCCTTAGCACCTAAAAATGGACCTGGCACATAAAAGACACTTAAAATTTGTTGAATGAATAAATGAAAAGTACTTAATATACAGTAGTCATTCAGTGAATTTTAGTGAACCTCAGGGAATTCTATAGTGTTGTTAATTATTATAATTTAGATAAAGAAGTTTATCTGTCCCCCTTTGATAGTTTAATCTGTTTGAAATTTTATGCTTTTACTGTATTTGCTTTTTATTGTTTTCTCTTTCATACTTGTATGTGTACTTTTTAGATTGGCTTTATGATAACTTTCTGTTATCTTGTATTCTAAATGTATCACCTATCAGGTAGACTTAGAGAAGACTAATAACTTTAAAAGATGTCTCGATCACTTCAAATTCCTTTGGAAAGAAAGTAAAACATAAATAGGTAAGATTATGTTGAATTAAATACAGAGATATTTTTATAAGTAGAGGCAGATCCTCCTGGCTGTTTTTTACTTTGCCCATATTTTTGTCATTAATGAAAGGATTTGAACTCCAAATACATTTTGAAAGGCAATTATATAACAATTGAATAATTCCCATGTTGACCACCTCATATATGAGATTAGGCTATTGATCCCCAATCTGTAGAACCAGCTCAAGGTGTTAATCCCAGTAATGACACAGCCTCTTCACCCATTGGCTTGTCAGAAGAGACAGGTGAGGATAAGGATGCCACTGTTGCCATGCAACAGAAATAAACTAAGTGACTCATAGAAATAAAATCATGCTTTTGGCTTCATAAATGTTTTATTACTTCTAGCCAACAGGTCTACTTATAATGGTTACTTTCTGACTGTTCATGTATTTATTTAGCAACTATTCATTAAGCATCTGTTATCGAATTGAGTCCCAGCTTCATACTTACTAACTGCATATCCTTGGGCACTGCTCTGTACCTCAGTTTCCTTATCTGTAAAACAGAAATAAGAATAGTACCTGCTGTATAAAACTGTAGAGACTAGATAAGCAAATACACTTAGAATAGGCTCCAGCAAACAGGAAGTTTTCAACAGATGTTAGTTATCCTCATATCCTAGAGGCAATACATTTCTTTTTTATTTATACAAATTTAAATTAAATTGCCTTCACTTGCAAGCAAGAGCCTTAATTTAAAGAAATTGCAGCTCAAAGAGGTGACATAATCCACTTGATATCATATAGTAAAATGAGTGCCAGATGTATCCAGAAACCTGAATGATTTGATTTAATGAGTCTGGTGCCCCCAAACAAATTATTGAATTCAAGGTTCCTATGCATAGCTGGAGCCTGTGCAATTCCTACTGGTCAAAGTGAGCCCACTGGATATGGGGAATATTGGTACTGCCTGCAGTGCTGAGATCCACTTTCTCATTGATATTCCTTTTATACCATTGCAAGCTTGAGGCCCCCAGCAGTTACACTCCTCGCACTATCCTTCTGGCCCCCCAGTAGACAAAAACACTACAGTAAAATAGCCCTTTTATTTCTCTAAATTGTCAAGAACAGAGAAGAGAATATGCTTGTTACTCAGATGTTGGCCCATGAGTTTCCTTGCATGATGCTGTGAGTAGAACCCCCTGATGTTAGCTTGAATAAATCTGTACTCCTGACAGAAGAAAACCTTCAGTCTCCACAAAAAGATTTGCTTGTCACCTCAAACCATATTATTCTAAAAGATGTACATGTACTTTATAGATATAGAGATGTACATATAGATAAAATGTAGATATTTTAAAGAGCTAATTTTATTGCCCTATTTCACCACGTGTGTGTATTTATTTGATACCACTTACACATGTCTGACCATAAATACACACACACACACACACACATACATATACATATACATATACATATACATATACATATACATATACATATACATGTACATATACATATAGTTATTTGGGGGCACTTAGGTACTAGGTTCTGGGGCCTGGGGTTTTAACTATTCTTTTTTCACTTAACAAACCCCTATGTGAATTATGGTTATATATGTCTGGTGGCTCTATAGATGGTCTTAATATATGATTTTTTATTTATCAAGTTTTCTACATTGAGCATTTATTATTTTGGGATAAGTAAAAACAGTTAAGCACACATCTGTTGTTTCCCAGAAAATAATCCATCTTAAATTAAATGTTTATCAAATTCCTGATACTTTTCATGAGCCAAGTTCTAATTATTTTGCACACATTAATTCACTTAGAAATTCCATGAGGTCAGTATTATTATTTTAAATTTTTAGAGAATGAGGTTCATTGGTGTAACTCCTGCAAGGACATATGGGTAGCAAGTAGCATAATCTCCTAGTCTTTTAACCATACGACATCAAAAAAAGTAGAGGAAAGAAATAAAATGATAAAATTCAGATTTGTTGTTGGCAAATCTGGGCATGAACGTTGAAAATGTGCTAAAATTGTTGTTATTAAATTATCAATAGCTTTAAACTCTCCATCCCCTGAAAGCAGAAAGTATAATAATAATGGTTTCTGAAGGGGAACAGTCATGGCTGACAGGAGACATAAGCAATTCGGAAAATAATTTAAGTGAAGTTGAAACCAGTCTGTACATTCACCATTATTCTATTCACCTCAGAATTTGCTCATCATGATTAATTGCAGAGGAAAATATTTGAAAGATATATCCTTTGAAAAAGTGGCAGAAGTGAATGAACTCAAAAGAGAGCTAAAGGTGATTCACATTATTAGAATATAAAATTCTTATGATCCTCAAAGACAGAATTCAATTCATTCCAAACAGGTCAGATACTAATAAAGCTGCCTCCCATCTGCTTAATTTTTAACAAATGCAGACATGGACTCCACACCCCTGATGAAGTATTAACTATATACAGGTATTCTTATAGTTCCAGTGATAATTTCTTGCACCTATTCATACTGAAAGTTTAACAACCAAAATAATCAAAAAATAGATTTTAGCTTCAAAACTAGTAAGATATTCTAACGGAAAGAGAAAATAACTATGAGACAGTCTCCTCTCCTCCTTACTGTAGTTACGGTCATGATTTCAGCTTGAGACTGAAGGACATTATTCACATAAATATAATCGATTACCTTCAAATTTACTCAAAATTCAAGTAAAGTTTTTAGATATTGTAATATTATTATAAAATGTAAAATAATCTAAAATATATTTACTTGTAGCTTATTCACTACAAGTAAAAAGAAAAGGTATTTAGGGCTTTGGAGTAGTTAAATTATAGGAAAATGAAAATAAATGGCCTAGCTCCAGGGTATTTGATATACCCCTCCATAGAGAACTACATGAACACTATCCCAGAACCTCTGGCATCTAACTATATCTAATTACATTGTCTCCACTGGGAAAGCATGCAAATTCATAATCTTTGGTGTCTTATACCATTTTAATTGTTATAATGGACACAAATGGGACAGTCAGAGTACCATAATTTCTGATACTAACGCAAGCAATCAGGTTCTTCCTCCTTTGGAAGAGAAAAAGATAATTTCCAGGACAGAATATGCAGCTAGGGGAATTGAGATACCACAGTTAAAAATTTTTTTTTGATGATGAATATGCCATTCAGCCTCCTTCAGCTCTACTTTACTTTCCAGCTACTGCTTCATCTCTATATCATCCTTTGCAACCAAATTTATCAATAGAGTTGTTTACATTTGCTTCCCACATTTTTATCTCTTGCTTTCTCCACCCTCTCCATCTGGCTGTCATCCCAATTTCTCCTCTAGAATCCCTCTAGTGAGGTAACCAATGACTTCCATTATTACATTCACTGACATTATTTCTGCCCTCATTTTGATCTATCATTTCTTCCATCAACATTTTAATGCTTACTATTTGCCAAGCTCTGTGCTAGGTGCTGGTAAGAAATGCTCATCAAACATTCATCAACAGCTACATGCTGGTGAGTAAAACACTCAATATTGCCTTCATGGCACTTACATTCTAGTAGGGAGAAAGAATTATTTAAATAATTACGTGTTTAAATTAGAGTTATGAACAAAAGAAAAAATGATATGAAAGAAAAGTTAAGTGGTCATGACAGCCTTTAATAAGTACAAGAGATATCTTTCAGTAGTTAATGGGAAACAAAAAGTTGGTTGGCTATCTCCTTTTAGAAACACTCTTCCCTTGGAGTTAATGATAGTGCATTCTCCTGATTTTATTCCTACTTCTCTGACTATTCCTTTCTATTCCCTTCAGATAAATTATTTTCTGTCAACCATATTACAAATGTTGTCCTTTCTCTGAGCTCAATCTTAGGGCCTTTCCTATCTCACCCTATATTCTCCCTGTTAGTGACCTCATCTAATGTCCAAGGTCTATTGCCAACTACTTTCCAATTAATTCTAAATCTGAGTTTCCAACAGAAGTTTTACCTATTAGCTCTAGTTTTGACAAATTCACCTATCTCAAACAAAATGTCCAACTTGACCCCTCTAACATCACTCTAGACCAGGCTACCATCATTCTTTCACCTGGACTAGTGAAGTAGCCTTTGACTCATTTCTCTGCTTATACTCTCTCCTTTCCCCAATCTATTCACCATGTTATAACCATAATGATTTTTTCAAAAGAATGTCATTTCTTGTATAAGATATATTTGACATTAAATAAGATGAGATTATAAAAAGCACAAACTGTCTTACATGTGTGAAATGTCATATATATATAGCTTTATTATTACCATGTCATTTGTAATATCAATATTAAAAATAATGTTTTCATATGTGTCTATTAATAAGGGATCAGCTAAGGAGATTATGGTACATTCACCCAATGGAATATTATGCAATCATTAGAGAAAATGAATCAACTCTGTGTAAGACTGTAGGATGGATTCCATGATATATTGTAAAGTGTAAAAAATAAAACATGAAAGTGTATGTGTAGTATGCTACCACTTGTGTTTAATAAGTATAAATATTTATAAGTTTAAATGTTTTTGAAAGAAATCGGTCTCACTTGTTGACTCTAAGGAGGGGAACTGAGCAGTTCAGGGATAGAAAACTTTCCATTTTATATTATTTTGTCTCTTTACATTGTTTATTCCAAAAATTAAGGACTAAACAAAAATCCAACCCTTAGAATTTGTAAGTACATACACAGTCATACACAAATGAACAGACATACATACATAGACACACATACACATATGGTTAGCTTGTTAGGCAGGAGCTATGCAACTAGCTGTTCAAATTTTACTACAGATTCAAGAAGCAAATATAAAACCTTTGAATGCTTTTGCTGAGCACTCATTATGTGAATATCTCTGTGCTATGGACATGCCAGAAAAATCTTCTGCAAACAAACTTTCTCTTATCTAAATCACTACTTATAAAACATCTAGAAAATGATAAGAGTATATATCTCTACATAACTCCTAATTGAAGTTATGTGTTTTTGCTGAACAGAACCCGTACTTATCTGTCTGGGGTCCTGGTTCTTTTATTTTCTCTTTTCTATTCAAGGAATTCTAGTAAGAAAATTGGCTAGAACTCATGAATCTTACCCAAAACCTCCTTGATAAAGGAACAATGAATGCTATGAGAGATGATAATGTAGAAACAAAACTTAAATGACTTAGAAAGAGGTTTCTCTAAAGAAGTAAAAGTTAAGCAGATTTCTGAAGGATGAATAAGAGTTAGTCAGGCGAAGAAGGTGAAGAATTAACATAGTGTATGTACCACATACATTTAACTCTCTCCCTCCTGAAACAACACTTAAATGGCAATGAAAGATTGAAATAGCATAATCCACGAGAACAAAGGGAAAGGACGAGAATGCAATAACAAACAATTGCAACCAAGTTCAGAAGCTATAAAAGAAATAATGAGTAATAATTGACTGAGAAGACCAGAGAAAGCTAAATGAGGGCAATGAGTAGCAAGATCCAGAAACTAACTGATGCTACAGAACTCCAGAAAGGTTCAGAAATTATAGGCTTGGGATACCAATAAAAACAAAGATACAAGATAACTGAAAGTAAGAGGATATGTAAAAACTGTATACACCCCTAGATCCCCTTTGTACTCCACACAGCCAAGACCCCTAAAAGACAGGAGTTGTACTTTCTGGTGATGTTGAACCAGAAGGATTTTCTATTATAGTGACCCTCAACCTTGGCTGCACATTATAATCATCTGGAGAGTTTTTCTTTTAAATTTCAATACCCAGGCTGCCCTCCAAACCAATTAAGTCAGTGTATCTGAAGATGACACCCTATAAACTCTTATTTTTAAACCTACTCAGGTGATTATAGTGTGCAGCTATGGTTGAAAATCACTGTTGGAGTACAGGAAGAACTACTGAAAAGAAAGGGGGAAAAATGACACATAGTATTTATGCTCAATCAACATGGATAGAAGCCCACCATTCAACAAGCCCTACCGACACATGCAGATCTATCAGCTAACACTTTAGTGCCTACACCATGTAAATATAAAAATTGGCTAAGAATTATTGAATATTTGAGGGAAGTCTCAAACATGAAAGACATAGACCAAAACAAATGGTTACAAGGCAAGGAGCATAAGACTTTTTTTTTTTTAAATTATAATTAGCATCCTCAGCAATATATGAGAAGATAAGCTTCCATAAAACAACAGATGATATTTTTATACTTCAAAGAATAACAAAGAGTGCCTGGAATGAAATGTAGATAACCAAAGTAAAGAAAAATATGCAGTAGAAATATTGGAAGATAAAGTCAAGGTCATTGTCTATGACACTAAATGAAAAGAAGAAGAGATGGAAAATAGAAAAAAGAAAATTAGAAAACTAGTTTAGGGTATCCAACATCTTACAAACAGGAGGTACAGAAAAAGGAAACCAATAAAACAGAGGTGAGGAAATTATAAAAATAAAAATACAAGAATAAATTTGCAAAACCCAAGGACGTGAGTTTCCAGATGAATGCACAAATACCGTGAATGTTAAAGTATCCACGCTATGACATATGATTGTGAGAGTTCAGAATTCTGTGGCTAAAGGAAAAATCCTAACAACCCTCAGTTACAAAACAACAAAACATGTAACATAACAAGGATTGAGATTGAGAATGACCTCTGATTTTGCAAAAGCAAAACTAGAATTTGAGAGACAATGGAGAAGTACATGCAAAATTCTGAAGGGAAATGATTTCCAAACTAGAATTATATATCTGGACAGGAGGGGGAAAGGAGAAGAAAGATATTTCAAATATGTAAAGTCTAAAAATTTACCTTTAACGTGCCTTTGCTTTCTCGGGAAGCTACTGGAGGTTGCTTTGCCAATACAAGGAAAGAAAAGAAGGAAAAAGGAGGCACTGGATGCAGAAAATGGGTGATCTAACATAGCAGAGATCGTGTGACTTCCAAAGATGCTTGTGATGACTATTTTCAGGATGACATTATGCAGGCCTAGGAACAACCACTTCAAATTGGAGTAGAAAGACAAAAGACACTAGAGGGCTATCTCCTCAGGCTCTAAAAAATGTTATTGGTAAATTACTTGATGTGTTTGAAAGTATTGAAAGGAAATTAAACTTTTGCAATAAGTTTAGGGACGAATCAGTACATAGTACAAATTACACTAAAAAAAAAACATGGTAACTATTAACTCCAGGGGAAACAGAAATATATACAACAAAGAAAATATTATCAAAGTATACTTTGTAGCTCATCAATAGACACTGTTTACATCATCGTAAAAATTTACATGTCAAATACTCATTTAATCAGAAATTGTGAGAGAATTTTTTTTGGAAGAAGAGAGAAAAGGGAAGTGTGGAAGGAGCAATATCGGAGGTGGTGGTAGTTGAGGGGAGAGTTTGTGATTGATTGATTGATTGATTGATTCTTTCTTTCTTTATTTTTGTGATTTACAACTTTGTCTTTGATAGTAGGAAATCAATGTATATTACATCAAATTGAAAATTAGGAAATCAGTATAAACTTACAGGGCAAAGACTATGCTATGTGTTTAAAAATTCTCATTTCTTTTTTGTGTCCTTGGTTATAGAAAGACCACATTTTTTAGGCTAAGTTGGAGCTATATAATTTGGCAATGGCCAATGAGATATAATGTAAGCCTCTTCCAGACCTTGCCCTGAAAAATTCCCACTTCACCCTCTGCTTGAAACAAAGGCCACTTAACCCTGGAAACCATGAGTAGAGATGGCAGCACTGTAAGATGATGGTAGCTTAGATTCCTGAGTCACCACATAAAGAAGAGGCCCTGGTGACCCACATTGGACTTAGAGGCAGGGAGAAATAAACCTTCATTGTGTTACATCACTGAAATTTCTAGGTTTAATATGTACCCAACATAGCCTATATTATTCTGACAACATGAAATTCGAACATGGAAGTAACAAGAAATTACAAGAAAAATTTAAAGTGATTATTCCTCGGCAGTAAGAAATGAGGATGGGGAGGTTTGGGGCAGAAGACTGCTGTCTTTTAGACTTATAGAACAATTTGACCTTTTCAAACTCAGAATGCCCATTTGGATATCTAATGGACTTCTCAAACTTAATATGCCTAAAACTAATATTTACCCCCAAAGCTTCCCTACTTCATATTAGATAATGGCAAGTAGAATCTTTTGGTTGTTTAACTTCAATTCTCTCTTTTTTTTAACAATTCATATCTGGTCATAAAATCCTTTAAAATATATTCAGAATCTGACTATTTCTCACTTTCTCCACTGTTACCACCCTGGTTAAAGTCCCCATCATTTCTCAGTGGATTGCTGCTAATTACCTCCTACCTAATCTTCCTGCACAGAATAGCCAATATGTCCCTTTTTAAACCTAAGTCAGATCGTGTCACTTTTTGGCCCATAACCTTTCAATGGTGCTCCATGTTCCTCAGGACCTACAGGAACTGGCTCTTATTATCTGTTTGACCTCCTGCCCAACATCCCTATACTCACTCTGCTCTAGCCACATTGACCCCCCTGATGAGAAATGATCCATAGGCAAGATTTGTGGTTTGGCATGGGAAAGAAAAATATGACGAGGAAAGCAAAGGTGTCTAATGCATAGAGAGCTGTCAAGTGGATAGTGGCACAGACTTAATCTAAGTGTCATTACATTAAAGGACAAAATTAGGACTAATGAAGGGTAAATGTAGTGAGACAGACTTCAACTCAGTGTAGGAAAGAACCATTAAATAATTAGAAATATCTTCCAGTAAATAAGTTTCCCCAAAAGCAGTAGGTTCCAAGTCATTAGAATTCAGAAACAATTCCAACACAAAACATGCCAGAAGAGGGTCTCTTTTAGTCATTCTCTTTTAGTTTATTCAAATTGATTAGGTTCATATTTTTCCCATCACAAAGTTTTTATCTGTATATGAAAAGGTGATACATGCCCTTGGTATTTGAAGGATGAGTATAACTAGGTTATCATTTAGGAAATTGCCTTGTAGTTAATATTCTCTCTAAAGATGTCATAGATATATTTAAGTGTCAGAATTAAATGTGTTATTTTGCTTTAACTTTTCAATGAATGTGTGATATAATTAATAATATTTACAGCTCTCTTGATTGAAGTCTAGGTTTTTCAATCAAATATATTCTTCCCAGATGTTTTTCCCAGACCTACACTTTCACCTGCAAAATTGGATTAAAGTTTGGACATTGCTTGGCAGCATACAACAATATAATTAACTTTCCTTTTACTTTCTACTGTCACTTTTTATCTCTTAATTCAGAGTAAAGTTGACCCTTGGACAATGAGGGGATTAGGGGAACTAACCCCCAATCACAGTCAAAAATTCACATACAGCTTTGACTCTCCAAAAAATTATCTACTAATAGCCTCCTGTTGACCTGAAGCCTGAATGATAACATAAATAGTTGATTAACATATATTTTATATGTCAAAGTATTATATACTGTAGTCTTCCAATAAAGTTAGCTAGAGAAAAAGAAATATTATTAAGAAAATCATAAGGAAGAGAAAATATATTTACAGTATTTATTGAAAAAAAATCCACATATAAGTGGACCTACGCATCAAACCCAAGTTGTTCAAAGGTCAACTGTATTGGTGTTTGAAACCTTTGTATACCTGAAGAGGGAAAATAATTCATCTGAGACTTATAATCAACAGAAAAGTTTCCCAAAACTAAAGTGATAAGTAGAATAATAGTACTGGCCAGGTAATGTGTAACCTAAATCTACTATCTCCATGAATTAGTAGGCTAGTTCAATGAAAAGAACAACTAGTGTGTGTGTGTGTGTGTGTGTGTGTGTGTGTACGCACGTGTGTTTTGTTTTATAGTTCCAGCACACTTATAATTGTACATGATTCCTCCAATGCTGAACTCAGAAAGCAAAGGCAATATTAGCCTCTCATTTTTGTAGATGAGAAAACTAAGTTTCAAGATTATAAATAGTTGGCACGTGTTGGTCACGGAACAGCGTCCCATAATCTCCTCTGCAAATGGGCTCCATGGCGTAGCGCCTCTGTCCCTGCCACCCATGATCACGTGCCATGGCCCATGAGGGGTCACTGCCTAGGTTTTCACTAGCCCACAAGCAAGAGCATGGCAGCCATCCCCTCAGGCGCCACCTGGGTTCCACTTCCAGTAACAAGTCTTGTGGAAATGCCGAGTACCCTGGGGAAGCCATCCCCCACCACTCTGGTCTCCCCAAGGTTGACCCGGGTGACTGGTGACCGCTCTCACGTTCATGGCCACAGCATTGAAGACCCTAGAGCACTCGCAATTTCCTCAGGCCTCCAGCAGCATTATCACTTGTGACCTGGCTCAGGAAGCTACAAAGAAGCAGCCTGGAGGCCAGCCAGACAAAGCCAACGCCAGGCCCCCATTCTGAGTGGCTATCACTGGCCACCAGACTTCCAGAGGCCCTAGGCTCTTTTGAGGCCCTTCTTTGCTATGCCCACCCCATAGACTAGGCAGGCTGCAGCAAGCAGAAGCGGATGGGTTCTTTTAATACCAAAACAGGAAAACACCAAAAAATAACTTGAAAGAGTTTCACTCTTTACTATCCTAGCCACACGCGAACCTTTCTGACACCCTGTAACCATGTGTCTTGCTCTAAGCAGAAGATAAACGACAAGCTCCAGAGGGGGAAAAAGATTATAAATAAACTGCCCAACAACACATTTAGCAAGTGGAAAAAATAGAGCACTTTACCAAGAATTAGGATTCCAGAACACTATTTTTTCTCCGCTACACTGCCGCCTCACATGAAAATGTCACTCGTGGCTTGTGTTCCTTACTCCTGCACTTAATTTTGGCAAAGATGAATTCGCTGCGCACTACCAACTCAGTTGCCTGATAGTCTTTCTCTGATTTGAAGTCTTCTGTTAAAAGTAAAAATTTGTCAATTTACCTAAATTGTCTGAAAAGTTGCTCACATAAATTTTCAAAATATGCATTTATGTGTCAAATCATATTTAATGGCGCATAGTTCAGGGATTTTCTTATAGAAACTTAAAAGATTTCCATATGAAACTTCCCAAAATTATCACCTTAACAAAGTACATTTGATAGAAAAAATACCAGTAGTCTTTATTATCATCTAAGAAAACTGGTACTGGTAAAATTTATGTACTAGTAAAATTTTACATACTTTATGTCATTTTTTCTCAAAACTTTGCTGTACGTTGTAATCACCTGGAATCTTTTTTAAAATTCACCTATGTCAAGATATTCTAATTTAATTGTTATGAGATGCAACCTAGGCATCAATGTCTTTAAAATGCTCTAAATGATTTTAATGTACATCAAATTTTGGGAAACATTGCTTTATACTCTACATTTGGAAAGCGAATATTAGAAATCTCTTAAAATAGCATATCTTCGACTCTCTTTGATTTTAAAAATAATTGGTGTATGGTAATATCTATTGATTTGTCCTCTGATTTCAGATGATTACATACAATCATAAAATGGAAACATCACACATAACTGTGCATTATTGTACATTAATATATAATTCATTATGAATGTAGCTTTATTGTTCTCTTTGATTTCATGTTATGCGTAAAAATCTATCAATTAATGATGAGATTTGAGGGCTAAAGAATGTCTGCCCATTGCTTTGTTTGATTTTAGCTGGTGTCATGAACTATTTAGGTAAGAACTAGATGACAGTGGTATATTAATAAAATTTATAAAACTAACTAGAAAACAGCATACTTAGATACTTACATGGAAAAAGGAAATGGCAAGATATTTAAGTAAGCAAATTCCACTAAAAGGCATATTCATTACTTACATTACTATACCATTTCAGGGTTGAGCTCAAGATTAGGTATTTGTTAAATCGCTATTTTTAATTTTATCAGTATTGCTAAAGATAAAAGAGATGATGGAAAATCAAATTTTATTTGAAAGTTGGCATTCAGTATCTATTTTCATTTTATCAATCATCAAAGCAAAAATAGACTCAGTTGTTTTATCTCTATGCAAATGTTAAAAGTAATACTATTAATAATTTTATATATAAATAGAATAGAATATATAATATATAAATATATATGTTATTGAGCCTTGTTTACTTAACCTATTAATATTTACTTGACACAAATACCAGTTTTAAAGAAATTCAGCTGTTATTCCTCAGTGTCTCTCACCAGGTTTCTGACGTTTCTAGGAAAGCATTTAAAGTTGCTAAATATAAAAATGGAATTATTGCGCCTGCTCCATACTCAAATGTCTGTTCATTATTATGTCAGACCAGAATCTATTAATGCGGAGCTCATACATTTTGGCAACCATGACATAGGAGTTTTTCTGCAGGGCAGAATTGCAAAATTATTAAAATCATTTGTGTAGCTTATTACATTGGTTTCTTAAAATTGAAGAGTTCTAGTGAAATATTTTATTTTATTATAGTAATAAGCTAATAACTATTCCTGAAGTATATTACCAACAGTATGTGGTATAAGTATCTCTCTTAGAAGAGATACAGAAGATAATATGCAGTGGATATACAGGTGTTTTTCGAAATACAGAATTTTGAACTTACAGAGAAGTAGGTGATTTGCCCAACTTAAAACTAGAAAATTTTGATGTTTCTAATTCAAGTAAATCAATGTGTTTAATTATTATAGGCGATACCCGAGGGGGTCACCACTTATTGGCAAACCTTTATGTTGCTTCTTGCTAGGCTAGGAGAACAGGCAGTATAATCAAATAGAAGCAAAGATTTGGGAAGTGTGAGGGTGTTGAAGAAATTTACTTGAGTCGAGAGAGCTAAGGAAGGTAAACAGCAAGGAGCTAGATTAAAGAGAGGGCTGGAAGTACTGCAAAAGCAAATTAAACGCTTATCTGTACATTCTATTCTCAGTTGAAGCATACTGTTATCCTCAAATAACATTGAACTCTTCATGAAGTTTACCACAGTGACAGAATTGTATGCAGATGAAAAACAATAGTTAATTTTTGTCCATTTTTAAATCAGAGATTTGGTTGTTTGGATCAAGTTGTACGAGTTCCTTATGTATTTTGGATATTAACCCTTTTATAGCTACATGGTTGCAAATATTTCCTTTCATTCATATGTTGCCTTTTCATTTTGTTGATTGTTATCTTTGCTGTGCAGCTTTTTACTTTATCATTTTTTTGCTTTTATCGCCTGTGCATAGCCAAGAAATTATTGCCAAGACCAATGGCAAGAAGCTTTACCGTTGTTTTCTTCTAGGAGTTTCGTGGTTTCAGATCTTATATTTAAGTCATTAATCCATTTTGAATTAATTTATGTATGGTGTAAGATTAGTCATTTTTTTGCATGTGGATATCCAATTTTCCCAGCAGCATTTATTGAAAAGACTATCCTTTATCTGTTAAGATTTTGGTAGATCATGTTAGATAGTATGGACATTTTAACAATATTAATTCTTCCAATCCATGAACTTGAAATGTCTTTCCCTTTATTTGTATGGATATATGTTTTCATTTCTCTTAGTTGTATATAAACTTAGAAATGATATTGTTGGGTCACATGGTAGCTACTTTTGATCGTTTGAAGAATTGCCAGAATGTCTTCTAAACTGTCTGGGAGGCTTTTCACAAACCACTATAAACTTTGCCTTTGATGAGACCAAGATAAGGTTCCAACCAGATGTGTAACCTGCTTTTTTTTTGGCAGGAAAGGAAATTCTTAGATGGAAAAACACTATAGTCACAGCCAGGAGACTTAGGTCAAAATCTCAGCCCTGCCTTTAATTATCTATATGACCTCGTGCCATTCATCTCCAGTGGGCACAGTTCTACTGTCACTGCCTATAAATTAAGAGAACTGGATTAGATGTTTTCCAACTCTAAATTCCAGCCCTGAGAATTTGAAGTGGTGTCATGTTCTTCACTTAATCCTACAACCCATTTTACTTGTGTTAAGATTTTGCCTGTCAAAGAAATAGGGTATTATTACCTCCAGATTATGTCTTATTCCTATAGAAAACCAAAGATTTCCTATGGCTGCTTATTTCAATTTTTTTCCTTAGGTAGATGATGTGCTGCTCATTCTGTATAGAAAATTACAATAAATGAAATATTTCAAACATTTTTTGACAAATATCTTTTGGTGATTAGAAAAAACATCTTCATAGAACTGAAACCGGTTTATAAGAATACCCAGTTTGCATATATCATACTGGGCAGAAAAAAAAGTTATTCATTAACTGTTACCTATCTGTGCTACTCAATGTATAGGTCACAGAAGAGGAGCATTGACATCACATGACAGCTTGTTATAAATACAAATTCATAGGCCCCATCTCAGGCTTAATGAATCGGAATCTCTGGAGCTAGGATCCAACAATCTGAGTTTTAACAAGATCTCTAAGTGAATCCTATTCACACTAAACTTTGAGAATTCTGGCTCTCAAAAGTGTTTCTTCAGACCCAACGCATTGTGGTCTTCCATCTTAGTACACTATATTCCAAAGTTGTTTCTAGAATTAATTTCTAATCAGTTTTGAAATGGAAGATTTGGGCTTCACCTAAGTGTCTTTCATGAAGGATTTGGAGCTAAATGTGTTGGATTTAGTGGCTGACACTTAATCCATGCCATATAGATGATGTCTAGTAGCAATAGCTGAATCAATAAACCATATTTTACTTTCATCTGGCTCAGAAGAAATATCAGTTCTTTGCTGGACAGCTTGTACAAGAAAGCCTGCCTATTTATTTATCTGTTATTTTTAATATCAATGAATTACAAAAAGTTCCAACAATGTCTTTCCTAATCATTTTTATTGTATTTATTTCCCAAGAAAGAAAATCTCTTTAGGCTACAAAGAAAACAAAGAATATTTGAATAATGTTTTATAAATTCTAAGGTATTTTCATGTGCATTTTATCATTTAATTCTGATAGAAGTGTGACCTTCCACATAGCATGCTGGAAACTTCTAAATGGAGCCAGAATAGATGAAAAAGTAGTTCTAATAAGACTGGGGCTAAGAGAAGTTGACTTAGGCAGTGAGAATACCACTCTCACCTTTTCACCCATTCACATATGGGTTCACAGTCTAATTCAGGCCAAGCATCATGCCCAAATTTTAGTGGAGGTAACCTGAGGAAGCTCACAGTTTGAGCAGTCAACATAAGGTGATAGAGGAAATACCAGAAGAGCCAAAAAGTGCAAAATGAGTCATCAGAATCCTTATGGGAAGAATTGGCCTTCAGGTTTGACAACTAGAGACTCAGGTTTGGGAAATGAGGAAACAGAGTCATGGGAATCATTTCCCCACTCATTCCACAAACTGAGTTCTAATTCTCTGACACCCGATGTGTCCATTTATGGGAATACAATTGAGAGAAAAAGTACAGGTGATCACCGCAACCATGGGACTTTTAATCTTGTGGGGGAGAGAGAGATTAATGAAATAACAATGGCAAATAATGTATACTCATAATCATAAATTGAGATAAGTCTTCAGAATCACAGGTCTTTGAAAGAGGATCTGACCTGGTTGGAAAAAGGAAGATTTCCAGAGAAGCAACTCTTGAGCTGAGAACGGAAGAATTGAGTAGGTGTCAGCTAAGCCAATGTTCCTCAAAGAAATATTTATTTTCTACCTCATTCTTTTGTAATATCTAAATTTGCAACTGCATTATATTGTTTATAACATATTAACATAGCTATATATGTATGCAATTTATAATTAATATAACAAATATAATAAATATATATGTATATTAAGCCCACTCTTATAATTTGTGAGACCCAGAGCACTGGGCGTAAAATGATTTAATAGGAACATGTGTAGATGGGTGGAGACAGAGGACAAAATAAGAATCATGACTTTCATATTTCTGTCTATTAGGAAAACTGAATCAACTTAACTTCCAAGTAGCAAATACTGTTCTCACCAAAGGATCTTTAAAATCCTTCTTCATCTCTGCAACACATATATACAAGAATGCAAAACCTACAGGGAAAACTACCCCTCGAGTGCTCCATATAGAGACAGAACTGCAGCTCTATATTCATTACCTATAATGGGATAACAGATTATCTCCAAAATTAGTGGCTTAAAATAACATTCATTATCTCATGGTTTTTATGTGTCAGTAATCCAGGCATGGTTTAGCTGGGTCCTCTAGCTCTGGGTGTCCCACAAGACTGAAGGCATCTCGAGGCCCTGATTAGGAAAGTTCTGCTTCCTAGCTCACTCACGTGGTTGGTAGCAGGATTCAGTTCCTCATGAACTCTTGGACTGAGGCCTCAGCTCCTCATGAGCTGTTGGCCATGGCCTGCCTTGGTTCCTTGCCACATGAGCCTCTCTGTAGAGCATTTCACAATATGGTAGCTGGTTTTGTCAGAGTGAGCAAGTAAAAGAGCAAGAGAGTGTGCTAGCAAGAGGAGTAGTGCTAGCAAGACACAAGTCACAATCTTGTAACTTAATTGCAGAAATGACATTCCATCACCTTTGCCATATTCCACTTGTTAGAATCATGACACTAGGTTCAATCTGCACTCAAGGAGGGGAGATTACATAAGAGTTTGAATACTAGGAGGCAGAGGTCATTTGGGAACCATGTTCAGAAGATGCCTACCACAAATCCCAAAGCAATACTTGGAAAACTCAGCAGAAATAAGGTAGCTAGTACAACAATGATTCCATTCATTATCTTGGGTTAATATTCATTATCGTGGGTTAATTTGATGCATATGCATGTGCACTGTATTGCATGTACAGTTCTCATTCTAGGACACTGAATCCTGGCTACCTCACTAATCACATTGCCTAAGATTCCCCTCAGTCAAGGCTTGCCAGCCACACTGGCAGCCTGCTCAGGGCCTCACCCCATCTGTCTAGAACATACTTCCTCCATATATAAGCCCGACTGTCCCCTCACTTCATTCAATCCTCTGCTCAAATGCCACATCTTCAGAGAGGCCTTCCTTAACTACAATATCTTTACCCACTCTTCACTCTCTTTTACTCTGCTTCATGTTTCTCCATAATGCTTATGACTACCTGACATTCTAATCTGTTTATTATCTGTTTCCTCCAATAAATATGTACTTTTGGTAATAAATTCCAAAGCCCAGAGTGGTACTTGGCATGAGTAAGTACTCAATAACTATTTGTCAAAATGTGAAGGACTATTTTTTTATTTAACACAGGGAAAACTTGTACAACAGATCCTTGAATAATGTCATTTCATTTGACATTGTTTCATTAAAACGTTGATGAGATGCTGTGAGAATGTAACTCTTGTTTATGTCAATTAGCCTTTGGTAAAATTGGTTTTATTATATGTTGTCTTGCTTAAAGTCGCAGAACCTATTGACAACGTTAAGTAAGGTCTTATTGTATTTCCATCAAGTTTGTACCATTTTGCCGATATGATTGATACACATCTACCTCTGGTTATTAGGAATTATGCCATCATTTTTTCCACTTATGATAATGAGGAAATGAATTATTAGAAATGGGAGTGTTGTCACAGACTTCTTTTGGAAAAGAAGTTAACATTTAGCAATTTGAATTCCATAACACAATGTTCTTTTGGTCTTTGCCAATAAATTTACATGCATTGAGAAAGGGAAAAGACCTTTAGAAAATATTACGTACAGGGAATTGATGAGTTCCTGATTTTTTTTTGCAATGATTTTCTGTATAAGCAGCTTCGTTGTGTATTTGTTTATTGTTTTCATCAAGAGGAGCAACTATTGAAGTGTAAAAATTTATTATCAAAATATATTTTGGTTGGTATCCACAAACAAGCTTATCTCATTCTGTACTGAAAATTCACTTTAGTAAAACAAAAATTTGAAAGCTTATTCAGGACCCATCTTGAATGTCCTTAGGTCAAAAGCCCCCAAATGCTTTATTTGGTCTGATTAATCCAAGTCAATATTTTAGAGAATATAATGAGAATATAATATAGAGAATATAATCAAGAGCTATGCTCAAAATACAGATAGATATTATAAGGAACACAAATATAAGTAAGGGTCATTACAGTGGGTGGTCAGTAGTATAAAGTAGAATTAAGAAAGTGTGTTTTGGAGTTAAGCCTCCTATGTGACTTCACACATTTGTTAACCTCTGTGTCTCTTTATTTACCTTATAGTGATGTGATGGTTAATTTTGTGCCAACTTAACTGAGCCATGCAGTGCCCTGATACGAACATTATTCTTGGTGTGTCTAAAATTGTTTCTGGATGAGATTAACATTAGAATCAGTAGCCTGAATAAAGTAGATTACCCTCCCCAATGTGGGTGGGCCTTATCTAATCCATTAAAGGCCTGAGTAAGGAAGAATTTGCTCTCTCTGGCTGAATGTCTCTGCCTAGGACATCAGACTTCTCCTGCCTTAGAACTCAGACCTGGACTAGAACTTATACCATTGGCTATCCTGCTTCCCATGCTTTTGGACTTGAACTGGAACTGCATCATGGGCTCTCTTGGGTCTGGACTTCTCAGCCTCCATAATCACATGAGCCAATTCCTTATAATCTCTCTCTCTCCGCCCCCCCATCTCTCATACACAGAAAGGTAGATAGACAATAGATGATAGATAGATAGATAGATAGATAGATAGATAGATAGATAGATAGATAGATGATAGTTAGATAGATATGAGATATATGAAGAGGGCGATAAAGAGAGAGACCTAATACAATGCTAGTACAGCTGTTGAGTAATTGAATAGATAAGGTATTTGAGGCTTTTAATGCAATGCATGGCACATAGTAAGCACTCAGAAGTGTTACCCAACAAAAGGCATTTTAATTAGAATTAGTTAAAGCTTTAAGAGCCTGAAAACCCAAACTAATATTAGCTTAAATCTAAAAAAAAAAAAGTTAAATCACTTTCAGGTAAATGAAGGCCCAAAGTATGATATAATGAATGTTCATCGACCAATCCAGTGTTGGTATGGCCACTCAGTACTCATCAGGAACCCTGGTTCCTTCCATCAAATTACCTGCATATGCTCAAAACTTGCCTATCAAACTTTGCTATGCCCACTCTTGGTGGTTTGGGGGTTTAGAAAATAATCAAGATCACTTGGTTACAACAGGCCACACTTGGCTTTACTTAGACAAACAATGACCTCATTCACTTTCACTGGCAGTGTATGAAAGTTAAAGCTGCTCCACATCCTAACATTTTTTTCCCAGTCTCCTGGTTATATTGTGGTAATTTATTGTAGTCTAAATTGGTATTTCCCTGATTATAAGTAGAATTAAGCAATTTTTTATATGCTGATATCATTGGATTTCTTCTTTGTGCAATGCCTACTCACAACTTTTGACTATTTTTACTATTGGGTTGTTTATATTTTTCTTATTTATTTGTAGGAGTTCTTTATATATTCTCAATATTAATCCTTTATTGGTTACATGTATTGCAAATCTTTCCTCCCACACTGTGTTCTTCCTTTTTCATGTTTGTGGTGATGTTGAAAAAATTCTTAATTCTATATTAACATCTAAAGTTTTATTATTTTTAATTTAACATTTAACCTACGTTACATCTGGAAATTATTTTTATATATGATTCGAGATAAGAAATTGCTGTTTCCTTTTTTCCCACATGATTACTCAGTTGTCCCAGCTTCACTTATTGAAAAGACTGTCCTTTCTCCACTTCCATGCCCTGTTTGTCATGAATCCAGTGTCCATTCATCCTTGGGTCAATATCTGGGTTTTCTAATCTGTTTCATTTTCTTACTTAGCTACCAATATGATCATTATTATAGCTTTATAAGTCTTAAAATCCTGTAATTCAAGCCGTCCCACCATGTTAATACCTCTCAAAATAATTTTGTCTATTTTTGGCCCTTCGTATTCCCATATAAGTTTTAGAATAAGCTTGTCATGTTCCACAAGAAAATTTGTTGAGTGTTCAAATGGCATTTTATTAAATCTATTGATCAATTTGGGATCTTTTTTTATATATTTATGTTTGTTTCATATATATTTTTACATGCACATACACATACTACTGAGCTACCCCATCTGTGAATGATATATCATTCCATTTATTTGAATTGTCTTTAATTTTTTTCATTAAAGCTAAAGTATAGAGGTTTAGATTTATTCCTAAGTAATAGATAATTTTTAATTATCATTTATATCTTTTATTTCATTTTCTATTAGCTTCTAGTACAAAGAATAATTTGATTATATAATTAATACATTTTATTTTTAATGTTAATTTCATATTCAATAATCTTTTAAATTATACTAATTTATCTATTGATCTCTTTTTGGATTTTCCATGTATACACAATGGTTTCCTTTTATCTCTTTCTTTTCAATCCAACCTAAAGGCTCCCAATATGTATATCCTTTCATATATTTACTATGTCTTTGTATTTGTATACAAATGTACTTAATTTTTAAATAAGTTTTGATGTAGTGATTACACATGCAGAAAAATGCATAAATCATAATTTTATAAGTTGATAGATAGTTACAAAGAAAACACACCCATGTAACCACCACCTAAATCAAGAAATAGACCATTACCAGCACATCAGAAGTCCCCTTCTTACCTCCTCACAGTCATTCCTTAACCTAAGCTTTCCCTACAAAGTTACCAGTATCCTATTTTCTAACACTTAGCTTGGTTTTACCTTTTTTAAAATTGTATATATGTGCAAACTTATAGTACTTAATCTTTTGTGTTAGTTTCTTTCTCAGTTTTAGTAAGTGTAGCTATTCATTTGCATTGCCCTGAAGTATTCCATTGTAATCTACCACGCTGATAACATTTTGGTAGTTTCCAGGTTGGAGATTAGTAAGAATAACGTTGTTATGAGCATTCTCATACATGTCTCTTGGTGCACATATATACGTGTTTCTCTTCAGTAATAACTAAGAATAGAATTTCTGGGTCAGTAAAATAAAATGGAAAACATAGAAGATCTCAATAAGTTCAGTAAAAGTATTATAAAATAATGATTAAAATCACAACAGGCAGAGTAATTGTGCACATATGTCTCCAGGCATATGTAATCAGTTATCTACAAGGCCTTGGAGAAGCTGTGCAGCAGTCCTAGCCATCGAGGTTAATTAAGTAACTTCCCTAAAAACTACATTTCTTCAACCACTGTATAAAGACTTCCTATTATGAGCCTGGCATTGTTTTTGACTTGGGATGCAGTGATGACTAAAATGTCCATTGCTTTAAAATCCATTGCTTTAAGTTGATTACAGCCCAGCACAGGATTTTCTCTCTAAGTTAGACCTTTGTAGCTTCTCCACTTAGAAATACCAGCTAATCCATACTCTGGGTGATTCCTTTCAGATACTTTTTAACCTATTACATTGTCTCTAGGTATAATAGCAAATTGATTTTACAAAATTACTAATGATTTAAAATGGGTCATTAGAGATGAATAGAGACAGTTGCCTCTTAGCACAGTAGGCCTCACAGCCAGTCTTATAAAACAAGTCAGTCATGTTACAAAAAAATTTATAATACCAGAGTCAGTTCTTAAGGAAATGTAATATAGCAAAAGAAAAATCTAACAGAAACAAAGAAACAAGAAATATAAGAAAGGAAAATAATATACAAGAGAAAGTCCATGTTATTTTGAAAATGATTTTAAAAGATGGGTATTTAAAAATATCAAGATGATAGTATTAACCACCTTTGTCACCAGATGAGATGTGAGGAAAATGAGAATCAGAAAAATGCTCACATAATGATAAACAGATGTCAAAGAGAGAGTATAGGAAGATTGTGAGTACTTAATTTAGAACTTATTTGAATATCATGAGTTTGGAAATTTTGATGTAATCTTAGATATTGTTTATACTTCTAGTTTCAAGTTCCTGATTTTAGAGGGGAAAACACCTATTGAGTCTCTCTGAAAAGTGCAGAAGTTTGAGTAACTTTTAAATGTTATGTAACATTTGGATAAAGTCTATTTTTTTTTAATTCAAATTATTCAATGAATAACATGGATTTTATGCTTGAGACAAAGGCTCTCATCAGAATATGTTTAGAATCTAACTAACTAAATTTCGGAATAAATTCAAAATCAGATTTGGACAGCCCAAAAAGAGCATGGAATTTATCATCATAAATCTTTAGATTGGATTTTCATTCTAACGCTACCAACTTGTTTAATCACTGTAAGGAACTTGATCTGCCTAAGTATGGGTTGTCTTATCTCTAAAATAGGCACAGTGACTTGAAAGGCTGCCATTTTTAATAGATTCAACAATGGTTGTTCTTATTCACAAGGTGGAGATGTTAACAATATTATGCGAATTTAGCAAATAAAAGCCACTGATGTGTTCCTAAGACTCAGGACCCCTCGGTTTCGACCTCCAGTGACTTAAGTGGAAATTCTGAAGGTGGTTCTTCCTTCATTTGAGGAGGAAAGAACTGCAGCAAAGCACAAATTCAAAACTACCCTACCAACCCTTTAGGTTCTTGGGATTTTTCTATACTAATCATAGCTTACCTATACACAGTTTATGTGGGCTGTGGAAAATGTCACTGTGATGTATCATGAATGTTGCTGAGTTCTCACTTTTACTCTATTAATTGCTCAAACCTTCCAAAAGAGTTAATTTTGTTGATCACATGGGTCCTTGCGTAGGAAACTTGTAGAATATATTTCTAAAAAATGCAATTCATTTTTATATACTGTTGGTGGAAATAGAAATTAGTACAATATTTCCAAAGAGTGGTAATATATGTAAACATTTAAATGCACATATTTTTTGACCCTAAATTATAGTTCTAGAGATTTGTCCTACGGATGTACTTTAATAGGTGCACAAAGATGTATGTTCAAATGTGTTTTTGCAGCATTTTTGTAATAGCAAGAGAACAAAACAAGATACATGTCTATTCTCAGAGGCTTGTCTGAATTAATTATGGAATATAATGCCCTGCCATCTTTGAAAAGCATGAGGTAGAACCATATGTAATGGCAAGAAAAGAGGTAGTGATATATTATTTTAAAATAGATTATAGAACAGCATATGTGGTCTATATTTAGATAAGTGTCTATGTATCCATGTATTTATTTAAATGTAATAATAACATCCATTATCAATAGCTCTATTTGGGGTTAGGATTTTGTGGGAGATTATCACTTTCTATTTCATATGCTTATACATTGCTTGAAATATTTAATTAAAAGGTCACATGACTTATATGATGTTGAAAGAAAATTATTCTTTAAGGATCATTGTTCTAATTTGCCATGGCCATTTAAAAACATATCTTGTTTTACAACCGCATATACATCAAGAACACTGACAGATATTCTTCTTGGTCCAGATCATCAGCTAAGATTTATTCACAAGATTTATTCCACCCATTTTGACTTCTTCCCAGTCAACTATCATTAACTCCTTGGATGCCCCCGGAGCACTGTGACACTATGGTCACTCATGCTCTCCCCTAACATACCCTACTTTCTGTTGTTTCTTACCCACTAAGTCTTAATTCCTTTCATCCAGTTTTCTTACCTGACTGGCTTGATTCAAGAGCTCATGTACATTCCAGCCCATATCTTCTTACTTCTTTTGGGATCCAATAGTGATCCAAATGACATCAATATAAATAGATACGTATATAACGTATCACCTCTGTGGCACAGACATGTAATTCTTACCAAAAATTCATTTTTCACCTATAATTCCTGGCCACCTTGCAACCAGGCAGAGCCAAACAGACTAGATCTGGACAATGGACTATAAGAAGAAGTAATTATTGATGGACTGAGACAAAATAACTCAGCTTTCTTCTGTTATGATAATCTTGGACAGCAAGATGTCAGTAGACCACTTTCCCTTCTCTTTCAGCTTCTAGATATGGTTCAGGTGCCTCTCATTGATAAAACTTAATTGAAACCCTGTTCTCAAGAGAGTACGAAAAATATAGTTTCTAAGATCCCAATGTCGGGATATGAGAGAGAGCTTTAAAAGGGCACAGTGGGTTCACCAACAACAAGTATTGCCCATGAGTGCTATATTTCTTATAAACATAAGAGGTTCAAGTTTATTCCTATAACAATGGCATTCTCCTGCATTTGCATGCCAAATTTCCCCAAATGGGGAAAGAATAGCGTGATATTATAGTGAGTGAGGTAGGAACTCATTTTGAAGAATGTTTATTCATGAGATCAATGTTGAGACAGAAAATAAATATTGAGAACAATTGGACTAGAGAATCTGGAAACACATCTTCAGATTTTCTACCCCAGCTCCATAGCAACAGGTCTATATTGCCCTCCTTCGGGCTTCTGAAAAGCAGTATAAAGTTTTCTTACATTTTTTCCCTTTCAAATGGATATGAAGAAATTTAAATATTATTATGTTTAGATTAGCCATGTTTTGAATATGGCTCTTCCTTGTGTTAATTTAAAATAGTTCTTTTCAGGTTCATGTGACCCTCATTCTGGAGGCAGTAGAGAATAGAGGTTAAACACACAAGGATGGCATCAGATTGGGTTTGAATCTATCTTAACCACTACTGGCCATGTAACCTTGAGCAAGTTCCCTAATTCCTCTCTGTCTCAGTTTCTTCACCTGTTAAATGGGAAGGATAATAGTGCCTATCTTATAGGATTACTGTGATGATTAAGTGAAATAACATACGTATAGTACTGAGAACAGTGCCAAGCAGGTAGTAAGAGCTCAATAGTATTAACAATTATTATTCAATGACATATTTCTCCCACGGGCCTAATCAAAACTGCTGTAACCTCTATATGAAGCTTCCTTACTCTGTACTGTGGGCAGTGGCTGTAAGAATCTCTCTGTGTATCATGGTGTGAGATTTTTTTAAGAAAGTGATTCCATTCATAACAGAATCAAAAACGACAAAATACCTAGGAATAAGTTTAACCAAGGAGTCGAAAGATCTCTACACTGAAAACTACAAGACACTGATGAAAGAAATTGAAGAAGGGAAGAAGGCACAAATAAATGAAAAGATATCTTGTGTTCATGGATTTCAAGAATTAATATCATTAAAATATCCATAAGACTCAAAGCCATCTATAGATTCAATGTGACCCCTATCAAGATTCCAATGGCATTCTTTTTTCTTTTTTTAAAAAAACTTATTTTGAGATGACATGGATTCACATGCAGTCATCAAAAATAATACAGAGCTCCTGTGTATCCTTCATCTAGTTTCCACCAATGGTAACATCTTGCATAACTATAGTACAACATTGCCACCAGGAAATTGACATTGATGCAATCCATTAAACTTATTCAGATTTCACCCGTTGTACACGTACTTGTGTGTGTCTGTGTGTACATGTATTTAGTTCTACGCAATTTTATGATGTGTTGCTTCACGTGACTATCACAATCAAGATGCAGAACAGTTCTATCATAGAACATCTTGTGCTCCCCTTTTATAGCCTTAGCCATGTCTTTCTCCACTCCCTACCGCAACCTCTGGCAGCTACTAACAACCTGTTCTCCCTCTCTATAATTCTGTCATTTCAAGAATGTTATATATGGAATAATATAGTATGCAACCTTTTGGGGTTGGTTTTTTTATGCAATATAGAATTCCCTTGAGATTCATCTAAATTGTTGCAATTATCAGTGGTGTATTCCTTTTTATTGAGGAGTAGTATTCCATGGAATGCATGTACCACAGTCTGTTTAACCAGTCACCCACTGAAGGAGATTAGAGTTTTTCTAATTTGAGAATCTTACAAATAAAGCTTCTGTGAACATTTGTGTGAAGATTTTTGTGTGAATATGTTTTCATTCATATAGAATGGTGCAATTGCTTGGTCAAACGATAAGTGCATGTTATTTTGTAAGAAACTGCTATACTCTTCCAGAGCAACTGGACTATTTTACATTCCCATTAACAATGTTTGAGTTGTCCAGTTATTCCACATCATCACCAAGAGCATTTGCTGCAATCACAATTTTTTTTTAATTTTAGCCATTCTTATAGGTGTGTAGTGATATCTCATTCTAGTTTTAATTTGCATTTCATTAATGACTAATGCAGTTGAACATTTTTTCAAGTATGTTCAAATAATTGCCATCTGTATATCCTTTTTAGTGAAATGTCTGTTCATATATTTTGCTCATTTTCTAATTAGATTGTTTATTATTGTTTTTAATTTTTGATCTTTGAGAGATAATATATATACATACTTTGTTAGACATGTCATTTGCAAGTATATTCTCACAGTCTGTAGCTGTCATTCCATCATCTTAGTAGGACCTTTCACAGAGTAAATATTTTATTTTTTAATTTTTATTCTTTTAAATTTTAATTAGTTTCAAGTATACTGTACATTGGTTAGACATCTATATAGTTAGTAAAATGATCCCCCCAATTGTTCCCTCCCTCCTGTGACCCTCCACCTAGCCAAAGTATTAATGCTATCTTCATTCCCTATGCTGTGCTTCCCAACCCCGTGACCACCCATCAGCTACTAATTTGTACTTCTTTAACTCTTCACCACATTTTCCTAGCCCCAAAACCCCCCTCCCATCTGTCTGTCTCCAAATTATCCACTATATTTGTAAGTCTGTTTTTGATTAGTTTGTTCTTTTTATTCCTTAGGTTCCACGTATAAGTGAAATCCTTAGGTTCCACGTATAAGGAATGTAGTTGTTACCATTCTTTATTCCTGTTTTCGATACATGTTTTTTCTTCTTAAAGAAGTCCCTCCAACATATAGTGTTTATCTTTCACTGTCTGACTTAAATACCTTATAGGTCTATCAAGGCAATATCTTTTTCCATCCCCTTCCTTTTCATATGTAGGGGTCTTGTTTTTCTTATTCTTTCAGCCTCTCTATCTTTTGGTTGGAGCACTTAATTATTTTCCATTTAAGGTACTTATTGATAGGAATGTAGTTATTAGCATTCTTTATTCCTGTTTTTGATACATGTTTTTTCTTCTTAAAGAAGTCCCTCCAACATTTCCTGTAATACTGGTTTGGTGGTGATACATTTCTTTAGCTTATTTTTGCCTGGGAAGCTCTTTATCTGTCTTTCAACTCTAAATGATAGCTTTGCTGGATAAAGTAGTCTTGGTTGTAGATCTTGGGTATTCATCCTCTCGAATATTTTTTCCCAAGCCTTTCTGTCCTGCATTGTTCTTTTGAGAAATCACCTGCCAGTCTTATGGGTTGTCCCTTATAAGCAATTATCTGTTTTTCTCTTGCTGCTTTTAAGATTCTTTCTTTGTATTTAACTTTTGGCATTTTAATTATGATGTGTCTTGGTGTGGGCCTCTTTGGATCTCTGATTTTTGGAATTCTTTGAGCTTCCTTGGGTTTTATGTCCATTTCCTTCATCAGGTTAGGGAAGTTTTCCATCATTATTTCTTCAAACAGTTGTTCACCATCTTGATTTTCTTCTGTTATGCCGAACAGATGGATATTTGGAGCCTTAATAGTGTCCCATATGCTCCTTAAATTACTTTTATAGTCTTGGCATTTTTTTTCTTGCCATTCTGATAGAGTATCCTGATTGGCTTTCCTGTCTTCTAGATAGGGCATCTGATTCTCTTCTTTATTCACTTTGTTTATTCCTTGTTTATTCCATTTAATATACTTCTCTTCTAAGACAATGTGTTGTCCATTTCAGACTGGTTCACTTTTTTTATAATTTCAATTTCCATTTTAATATTTTATTTATCTCTTTGTTGAAGTTCTCACTGAATTTAACCAGAAGTTCATTGAGCATCTTTACAAACCATGTTTTTATTAGTTGACTCCATTATATCTGGATCTCTGTTCTGTTCTCTCTATGGTTTCCGCTTCTTTGTCTTCCCATTTTGGCTGACTTTCCATGTCTGTTTCTATGTACGAAGCAAAGCTCCTAAGTCTCCCAGTCTTATTAGTGTGTATTTGTGAAGTAGGTGTCCTGTGGCACAGTCCTGAGAACGGTTCAGCTGCAGGCCAAACTTAGCCCGAGCCTTTACCTCTCCAGGGCCACCTGTTAAGATTCAGCCAGCAATCCACAAATGCTATGCTTATAGTTGCCTCAAAAGGCCCCACCAGAAACCAAGGCCAGCTGCCTCCACCAGTGTGAGTCTCAGCAAGGAACACCTAATGCACTGAGTATAAACCTGGATGTGGCTTGGGTGGGGCCGCAAGTTGCAGAAGTGGGGTTTCAGGGAATCCTCCGGGCTGAGCGACCTCTGCTATACAGTTTAGTGACCTCAGGGCAATGGCAGCACTGTGTCTTCACACTGGGAGGTGGGAGGACTCAACAGGGAACAATAGATATCATTGGCACTTCTGTACATTGCAAGTCTCACTTAGGACCTCACTGCAACAATGTCTCCCTGTAAGTCCCTGGTGCCACCTGTGCGCAGCCTAATGGGCACTAGTGCTCAGAGTGAGCAGGTCTGTCACTATAAAAATCTTCTCACAGACACAGCTCCTTTAAGAGGCGTCTGCCGCTGCTGCTGCCACAGTCTCCATCTCACTCAGCCTCTTGAGACCAGGTAGCCCCGTGTCCTTGCCCCATCCTACCTTCTGCCATTGCGGGGTGCTTTCTTGGATTTCTCTGTAGCTGTATGGCTTGTTCATCAAGATCCCAGGTGATTTTTCTTTGCTGTTGCTCCTTGTTTCTGTCACAACTTTGATTTGGTCACCAGGGGGATGAACAGAGCCTCTATCATCTATGCTATTTTGGTTCTTATCTCAGATTGTTAGCTCTTTTGGTGTTAAGTTGTATGAGTTCTTTATACATTTTTGGATATTAACCCCTTATTGGATATAACATCGGTGAATATTTTCTCATTGGGAAGCATTTTAAAATCTGAATTATTCCCCATACAATGGAGGTCAAAGGCTCACTGAATTATATGCAGTGTTCCAAACTGCCAGGCTCTCTCACTCTTCTGTGGCTTTACATGTGCTGTTCTTCTGTCTGGGATGACCTTTATTCTTCTGCATCTGGATAACTCCTATTTACCCCTTAAGATACAGTTTAAACATTACCTTCTCTCAGATTCCTTTGCTAACATCTCTACTGCTCAACCCAGTACCAAATTGAGTAAGCTAGCCATCATTGTTCTTCCCCTGGATCTCTGTATATTCCTCTGTCATTGCATTTATCCCTGTCTTTATACTATTTCTTTGTCCTCTTCCACCATCATCACTGTGCATTCTTTCAATACAAGAATGGTATTTTACCTTTATCCCTTGTATCTGGAAAAATGGTTTCATGGAGTAAAAGTAGGAGCTCAATAAACATTTGTGAATGAATCAATAAACATATGTCTACCAGACATGTTATTCCTTCAGTACTCTGGATATGTGCATGTAAAAGAAAAACAAAACATGATTGATGTTCTGAAGAATGTATAATCTAATTAGAACAGGAAGGCACAGACACATGAAAATGTAGACGTGAAATATAGTTGTATCAGCAATTGCTACGATAAGGCTCCATAATAAACAAACTTAAAATCTCAGTGATATGAAACAGCAAGCATTTTTTTTCACTCAAAGGTATGTTGTTCTGCTGGTCAAATTCAGGATTCATTCCAAATTGGAGTCATATCTGTCCTTCCAGCAGCTAGTTAGGGTACGATCTTCTCATGGTGAATCCCTGGACCACAAGAGGCCAGCCCAACTCCCAACACACACTTAGGCTTCTGTTCACATTCCACTGCCAAGGCAAGTCACATGACCAAGAACAGCATCCGTGAGGAAGTATTCTCTACCCACAGTGGGAGAGGTAGGGAGTAAATATTTGCTGAATGATAAGTTATTATGCAGAATATCAGAATATCCATTCTAAATGCGTGGTAATGACACTAACTGCTCTGAATGTACAGAGAAGAGAAAGGCATTAATGGGCCTGAGTAGTCTAGGAAGATTTGACAAATAAATCATTTCAGCTGGGTCTTTAAAAATAGGTAAATTTAATTAGACTAAGTGGGAAAAGGGGTATATGGGGGAAAGAAACTGAACTAGCAGAGGTAAAGAAATGGATATTCATAGTACAGTTCCTAACACAGTATATTTAAGATCTGCTGAGTGCAATTAAAAGACCAGAAACGTAGACTATGGAAATTAGAATTTATCCTTCAGCACTTGTTTGCTGTTGAAGTATTAGGAGCAATGAGGTGACGTAACTCCTGACTCTACTTGTTTGCTCACTTTGGTCACGTAGCCTTCCTGACCCCAAATATAAGTCAGGATTCCTTAGTTGCAAGAGACAGAGACTAGCTCTGGCTGACTTAGCATAATAGAATAACAAAGAGGGTGAGTAAACCAGGACAGGACAATGGAGGCTCTGTGGCAGCCATGGCCACAGTCATATAACATCCCATATATCTAGCAAGAGTAGCATGTGTGCTCTTAAAAACTGGGTTCGGAACTCACACCATCATAATTGCAGCACACTGAGACATAAAACCTTAGGCCTTACCATCAGCATCACTATTTCTACAGCCCTTCAATAAGGCTGGCACTGCTGCTGCTGTTTCAGCTACTGCTCCTCTGCAAAGTGCAGTCTTATTAGTGCCTGCTATTATACTCCTGTTTCAGATCTAAACTTTGGGATGAGTGCCCCCCAATTGGTTGAGCTGAGATCACTTGTCTGTATCCTAGCTACAGAGGCCTCTGGGAAATCAAGTGTATAGTTAATTTTTAGCACTTATTGTGGGAGGTAGCCCCCACTTCCCATTTATAAGGTAGAAAAGTATTCAGGAGCAAGAAGTGGATCAGAAGCTGGCAGTTAAAACAGAAATATTTAAAAAAAAAACAACACAGAAATATTCACTGGAGCTCTGCCTCTAAATATACTTTCCCACATTTTTTAAGTATTAACATTCCAGCCTCACACGTTCTTCCTCTGAAATGCTAGAGTAATTTGTTTTGGAACCACTCCTTTGATATTTGTCTCATGCAGTTTTGAATTTTCAGAATGCATGTGTTTGTCTCTATTGCTCACTTATACGCAATGTGGGGGCAGTAACCACGAATTACAATTCTATGAATCCAAAGTGTTTGTCCCGGAGAATAGCTCATAGAGCCTCAGTGTGATTTTTATTAATTGACTGATAAAAGTAGCAAATGAGTGCTGAGAAACAGAAGGGGCAAAGAGATTACAACATTCTAATATTATATTGTTTTAGGCAAGCAGTAACAAAAGTCTGAATTGGGTGTTGAATTGGAAGGAAAGAGACAGATGAAGACATTAAGACAGTGAAGTGCTGGAGCTGCTAGCATCTGCTTGAGAGAGTGGACTGCTTGCATGTCTTTCCAGCTGCCGCCAAACCTAGGTTTCAGTGACATCTCAGTAGTTTGGAATAGGCCATGGTGGCAAAATTTATACCATAGGATTCTGCAAACGATGTGAATCTGGGCTTTTTTTTCAGGGAGCTAGTTGTTAAACATTGACCAGAATACCACTGGACTAAGAAAAAAGAAAGGTCCTCTGTACTTATTTCATTTTTGAAATCAATATTCAGCAATTTCATTCCTATCGCACATGTTATCTATATTTTGAACATAACTCTTCCCGATGTGGAGGTCTAAGTATGAATAATTTTATTTTCATACTTGTAAGGAAATGATAGGAGTGCATGAGAGAATGGGAGAGTTTGTATATTCATATATTTGATAAGAAAACCTTTTAGTTTAATTTTTAAGATACTTATAACAACTCAAAATGGTCATCGAATGGAATTTAATAAGTGTGGTTTAATTTTAGGACATTAATTAGGTAATAATAATGCAGAAAAAAGAGATTAACAGCTAAGAACAAGTTCCTAACTCAATCTTCATCCACTGCCCTTTCACCCCACTCCACTAGACAGCTGCTGTTGTAATATGGGTATTCTTGCCTCAGGAGGTAGAAGAAAATTAGCCATTTACTTCTGTGAGTGAAGGACAGCCAAGGCCCTGCACCTTCAAATGAACGTTGGTATAAGACAATGGAAAACAGCTCCCCTCGAGTAGAAAATAATATATGCATCTCCATTCAAACTGCATGATTCTATTACGGCCTCATAACCTTCTCATTCGAATGTTAATGAAATGCTTTTCAGCATGCTTTAACAGTCAGGATTTGCTCTCTGAAAGCATCACTGCTAACGGGTGGCATCAGGCCGTGTTATTCTCCCAGGATTGTTGTGGAAGCTGCTGCCATGTGTCCATCAAAGAGAACAATGCAGAGGGGTCTCCAAATGACTACTTTGGCCAGTGTTAAGTGGCAGAATGCCAATGTTTCAGAATGCCAACCATTTCCCTTTGTGAAATGAAGGACATTTGCACTTAAAAGTCTTTAAGAAGAAGAAATATTGAGAGCAATTTCTGTAAAAACTTGAAATTAAATGTGTGGTTTTCCTCTATTGTGCTGCATCTGGTGTCTGTAGAATGAATCTTGTTGATGCCAGTTTCAAGGTTGCTATTCTTTGTGCTTTTAAACCAAGGTCAAGTGAGAGGCAGCTCAGAGGCCTTGAGATTGTCATTGACAAGGAAAATAGAAGTTTTATAGCTGGAGCACTAATTAATCACTTCTAGAAAAATAGAAATAGGATATATATATATATATATATATACACACACACATACATATATACATACACACAAAATTTTGCATGTCAACAGAAAATTTACTTTGTGATGTTCTGCATGTAATTATATGTATATAAACATACTTTAAGGCACATTAAAATATATACTCTGTAACTAGATAGGTTTAGGGAAAAAATATAAAGTAGTCTATATGACAATAACTTTCTAAATTACAGTTATCAAGGCTGTCCTTCAAGAATTCCAAAGTTTCAGAGTTCACTATCTTCGTTAAAATTGATTTGAATCTTTATTGCTAATATGTATCACTAGATTTCAATATCTCATAAGTAACAAGACAAAGAATGCTATGGATAGTCTCTTGATCTTCATTTATAAAATAGAACAATTGAAACCAGAAGAATTAACACATGAAGCATTTCTCAAAATAAGTGTTTAAATTCAAAACTCACACATGAAAATTAATTTGTTTCAAAATCATAGTTTACTCATCCTGACCAGTCTTTAGCAAACCTTTAAAGAACACCTATTGTGTGCCACGTGTTGTGAAATGACTTTACTACAGACAAAGAGTATATTTTAGATATTTTTCTGAAATATCTAACATAGCGCATAACTTTTTAGGAAAGCCACTCAACCCAGAATGGGGATTCAGGCAGGGTTCCACACAGAAGGTAGCCTCTAAACTAAAACCCAAAAGAGGGAAACATTTTAGCTAGGCAGGAGAAAATAGTGGCATTCCAAGTAACAGAAGGAACAACTGTTTCAGAGAGGAACAAGACCTTGAGGAAATTAAAATTCACTTAGTTGTGTCTCAAGTTTAGCATTTGAAAAAAATTGGTGAGAGATGAGGTTCTTGAAGGTGAAGTGGAGCAAATTCAGTATGGCTCTGTGAGTCTTGTTGAGGGCTAGGCCTTTGCCCTAAGGACAGCCCCATGCAACTGAAGGGTTTCAGTAAAGGATTACCATAAGATGTGTGTCTTAAAATGATCCCTCTGTTCATGGGGTTAAGAACATAATGAAGGACACCAAGACTGGAGGAAGGGAAATCAAATCCTCATGATATCAAAGTGTGAGGGAACACTGTCCTGACCTAAAATGGCGACAGCGAGGATAGAGAAAAAGTGGTCTGATTGGAGTGATGATTAGTCAATGGAATCAGCAAGATTGGCGATTGGTTGTACATCGAAAGTAAGGGTGAGATAGGTCTGTGCCAAAGTTTCTCACCCCTGGTACTACTGATATTTTGGATCAGATTATTCTATACTGTCGAGTATTGTCCTATGCATTGTAATATGTTTAGTATCATTCTTAATCTCTGCCCACTAAATAACAGAAGCCCTCTCTCCCTAGCTGTGGCAACCAAAAACGTCTCCAAACATTACCAATGTCCACTAGAGGAGCAAAATTACCTCTGGTTAAAAACTACTTGTTTGTTCAAATGACAGTGTTTTCCAGCCTTGGCTCCACATTAGAATTAACTTGGAAGTGTTTAAAATACACCAATGCCCTGCCCTCATCCGCTACCCATTAGATTGGAATCTCTGAGGGTCACACCTAGGCATGGCTATTTTCTGAGATAAATTCTAATGTGCAGCTAGCATGAGAGAGCTGCTGATATAGGTAGCATTTAAATTTAAATTTAAAAAAAAACAGATAGATTAACATGCTTCTGCAAACACCACACCTTCTGTGAAATTTTAAACATTTTAAATTAAACTTTTTAAATGTCTTACTCTTCATAGTGAACATAATGTAAATATTCCTTTGTGATTCATATCCATAATTAGGAACATTTCAAAATATTAATATACAACTTAAGGAACTGCTATTAGGCATTATTGCAATGGGTGGTGTGCCTAACTCATTTACAGATGGCCCAAGGCTATGATTCATCATTTTTGGATACCTCTAGTGAGTTCAAGGAATTATTACATTCGAGGGGCATTTCTTGTTATCAAAGTTCCTATATCTATTGCTTTTCTTGCCCTCACACAGTAACCTTTATTCACTCTAATTTTCACTCTAACATGGAGTTTAATCAACTATAGACAGAAACTCTCTAAACCAGATTATTGTAATTGAGTTAAATAACCAACATGGCTTTTATGAAGAGTTAAGAATGTCCCCAACAAAGTAATATAATAATATTTACTACATGGAAAGCTTCCCAATTCATTCCCAGCTCGTCATTAGTACAAGGCAGGTATCAAATTCAAACAAGAACTCTCTCTCTCTCTCTCTCTCTCTCTCTCTCTCTCTCTCTCTCTCTCTCTCTCTTTCTTTTTCTCTCTCTCTCTTTCTCACACAGGGGGGTTCATCTATCAATATAGATGCAAAAATATAAATAAAACTTTATCAAATCAATGAATTAAAAGAATAATACATTCAGACTTTGCAAAGTTTATGACAAGAGCAAAATAATTCAATTTAGGAAGCATAAGAATGAAATATAATGCATTAAAAAAATAGGAAGGGCACATAATTATCTTTAATAGATATTGAAAATGTGATAAAAATCCAAAAGCCATTCTTGTTTTTAGAAAAGATTAAAATTAGTCATCTATATCACTTATCTGTGGGATATAAACCTGAAAGCAACAAACAGAACAAACAGAGACTCATGGACATGGAAAACAGACTAGTAGTTACCAGAGGGTGGGGGGTTAGGGGGGAAGAGGCAGGTAGATGGGGTAAAAGGGGTCAAATATGTGGTGACAGAAAGAAATCTAACTGAGTGGTGAACACACAATGCAATGTATAAATATATGCCTTACTGTTGAATTGAATACCTGAAACTTACTGGATTTTGTTAACCAATGTCACCATAAAAAAAAAACCCTCACTAGTGGCATAGGAGGCATATAACAAAAAATAAAAAATAAAATTAGTCATCTATAAATACAAGACTTTCCTAAACCTATGAGACAATGAACACAGAAACCACCAAAAAAAAGTTGATGAAATTTGCTACATAAAAATGGAAACTTATATCACAAAAAAAAACATAAACAGAGTTAAAAAATAAGCAAAAGACTAAGGTAAGGGAAAATATTTTCAAATAGTTTTCAAATGTCAAAGAATTGTCATTCATAATATTTTAAAAGTCCTAAAAATGATAAGAAAATGAAAAATATGTAAAAAAATTGGCAAAGGAAATGAACAGATGGTTTACAAAAGAAACCTAAATGACTAATAAGTATATGGAAAACAAAAACAACCTCATTAGTAATTTTAATTATTGTTATAATATCATTTTTTCCAAATATTGTAAATTCTTGAGAATTTTCAAGGGTATAGGGGGGAAAAGATCACTTTCCTACAAGTTGTTGGTGGAGTGATGTTACAGCCTTTTAAAGGGACAATTTGGTAGCAGTCGCCAAGATTTTAAATATATTGGACCCAGCAAATTCTATTCCTACTATTTCCTACAGAATAATCATATATGTGCCCAAAGAAATATGGATGTTTTATGAATTGTTTTCAAAGTAAAAATTTGGAATCCACATCAATAAAGATTAAATACGGTGAAGAGGAATAAGAGGTTCAAATTTTCAATTATAAAACAAATAAGTGATGGGGATATAATGTACGGCACAAGGACTATAATTAATAATATTGTAATAACATTGTATGGTGTCACAAGGGTACTGGACTTTTCATGATAATCACTTCTTTAGGTATATAAATGTTGAATAACTATGGTATACACCTGAAACTAATATAATACTGTATGTTAGCTATATTTTATTTTATTTATTATTATTTTCTTTTACTATGGTGACATTGGTTAACAAAATCCAGTAAGTTTCAATTGTATAATTCAACAATAATTCATATATATTTTGCACTGTATGTTCATCACCCAGAGTTAGATTTCTTTCTGTCACCACATGTTTGACCCCTTTTACCCCATCTACCTCCCTCCCTACCCTCTGGTAACTACTAGTCTATTGTCCATGTCCATGGGTCTCTGTTTGTTTGTTCTGTTCCTTTGTTGTTTTTAGGTTTATATCCCACATATAAGTGATATCATGTGATTTTCAACTTTTTCTGTCTGGCATATTTCGCTTAGCATGATTATCTTGAGATGTATCTATGTTGTTGCAAATGGCAGTATTTCATCTCTTCCTATGGCTGAGTAATATCTCATTGTATATATGTACCACAGCTTCTTCAGCCAACCATATATCGTAGGACACTGGTTGTTTCTATGTCCTGGCCACCATGAATAATGTTATGTATGCTACATTTTAACAAAAAAAAAGGGAAAAGAAAAAAAATTAAATAAGTGATAGCATATCTATATCATGGAATACTAGAAAACCAAATAATTAGTTATGCAGTTTATATGTATAAAACACTGAAACAGATACATATGTACGATGGAAATAGCTCCAAGATACAGTTTATAAAATCAAAAAAAGATTTTATTTTATACTTAGATTCTTATCTTTCCCTGTCCTGCCTCCCTCAGTACCTTATCAGTCTCCCCCAGTTAACGGTTCCTAAATAAATCATTTGCACATGAATCTTCATCTCAAAGTCTGTTTCTAGGCCAATCAACCAAAGATAGACACCTATAGGGGCATGGTGGAATGAAAGGGAATCTCCACACTTACCCTTAGGGGCTACTGAATAGAACCAGCACCGGAGCTCCCTGTTAAGTGAAACACTCAAAACAACAACAAAAATATGAAGGAAAGAAGAAAAAGAAACACTCTTCTGCATCCATAGAAAAATGAGCAAAAATGTGTAAAAAGTTACATAACAAAACATTAAAGAGTGGTTATCCCTGGGAGGTAGGGTTGAAAGAAGGTGAACAGGGATTTTTACCTTTTATTCTGCTTACTTCTTTATCTTCTTTATCATCTGAATTTTTTAGAATGAGCATGAGTTCAAATATTACAGTGTAGTAAAAACAAAAGCAAAAAAATAATTTATTACAGTGAGCACGAGCCCAAATATTACAACCGTAGTTTAAAAAGTGGGGAGGGTCTTCGCCACTTTCATTTTGTGTGCATAACAGTTTTCAAACTGGGAGATGGGATTGGGTTATACAGAGAAAACACGAAGCCTTCCAAAGCGATATATGGGCACCAAGACTTTTTAGAAAATCGATTTCTAGATCCTAACTTCCATATGTACTCTTACCTTAAACTGACAATACTGACCCCTTTTCAGCCTACCTTTACAGAATTACACTTCTGTCACTTTACTTTTCCCCAATCCTAAATATTGCTATAGTGTATTTCCTTCAGAGCATATCTATGGTGCCAAAAAAAAAAAAAGAATACTTAGAAATAATTCAGAGAGATTAGATTAAACATGGCAGCATGAGAGACATCCCCAAATCTCTCCCCTTAAAACAACAATTAGCTGAACACCCAAAACTCAACAAAAAACACCTAAACTGCACACCAGCACATCTGAGCATGGGATCTGCACATAAGAGCTACTACAGGTCAGAAACCCGGGTGTCAGGTGGTGGACTGGGAGAAACAAAGAAGCTGCTTCTCACAGCCTGAGCTCCCTGGAGGAGGAGGGGGAGGAGAGAAGGAGTGGCGAGTTCCCTGAACAGCCCTACCTGAAAGTGCTGTGAGCTCCACGTGGCCGACAGCAGTGCCCAATCATCAGAACAGAAGGCAGAGAAACAGGAATGGCAGAAAAGCGGGGACAGCAGAGAAACAACAGCCGAGGTTGCAAAACTGAGACTGAGCCACAGCCTCCAACCCCCACCCCAGAGGGCCCCAACCCCCATACCCTCTGAAACAGAAGCCAAGGAGCCCCAGAGGAATCTAGAAACCGCTACCGAAACTGTCACTAACACTGACAGGAACAGAGGCTGAGGGTAGCAAACATGATCAAACATCTATAAGGGGGGAAAAAGACATTATTAACACTTGATATAAAGCAGAGATCCAAGAGGCTTAGACACTACCTACTGGAAACGAAAAGAAAAACACCTTATTTGCAACAGGCTAGGGACCATTATATAATAAATCTCTCTTGGGGGAAAAAAAAAGCAGAATATACTTCCATTAATGCCCAGGTGGAGAAATAGTCCAGTAAACACCATGAACAGCCAAAGTGACAAGGCATCTCAGAAAGAAAGAGAAAAATCTCCAGAAAGTAAGCTTACAGACATAGAAATATGCAACTTAAATGACAGAGAATTCAGGATGGTACTTCTGAAAAAACTCAGTGAGATCTGAAACGAGACATATCAACAAACTCAGGTATTGAAAAAACAACTAGATGAGCAGAATGAGTTCTTTATCAAGGAGATTGAAACCCTCAAAAAGAACCGAATAGACCTTCTGGAGATAAAGAACACACTGTAAGAGTTGAAAAATGAAATAACAAGCTTGAGAATGGAGTCAACTAAATGGAGGGAAGTATCAGTGATATTGAAGACAGAAATCTAGAAATAAATAAGAAGGAAGAAGAGAGAAAATGGAGAACTAAAGCATATAACATAAAACAACTGATATCATCACGAGAGGAAACATGAGAATAATGGGCATTATAGAAGGCAAGGAAAAGGAGCAGGGACTAGAAAACATTTTCAGACAAATAGTTGACGAGAATTTCTCAAATCTAAGAAATGAGCTAGAGCTTGGAATTCAAGAAGTCAATAGAACACCCAATTATCTCAACCCAAAAAGGCCTTCGCCAAGAGACATCATATTAAAATTATCAAAAATCAATGACAAAGACAGAATTCTCAAGGCAGCCAGGGTAAAGAAAACAGTAACCTATAAAGGAAAAGCCATTAGATTATCGTTGGACTTTTCAGCACAAACCTTACAAGCCAGAAAGGAGTGGAGTCAAATATTCAAACTATTAAATGAAAGGCACTACCAGCCTAGGATAATATATCCAGCTGAGTTCTCCTTTAGATATGAAGGAGAAATAAAGACCTTTCCAGACATACAAAAATTGAAGGAATTCTCCACTATAAGGCCTGCACTATAGGAAATACTAAAAGAAGTCAGCTCACCTAAAAAAATGACCAAAAAAATGCACGATTAGGAGTAAGGTGACTAGTAGGCTGATAAAAGCAGAGGAGCACAACCCTTACTATGAACAGGGCATTATAAGATTAAAATAAGAAGAGATTTGCTATAGCAGGATAGTAATGAATGTTCAGCATACATAGGGACAAAATGAGACAACAATGACTGAAAAGGGGAGGATTCAAAGATCCAAATTCGCAAAGGGGAATGGAGATAAGGCGCACGCAGAAGAAAAGGGACGACTGTATAAATATGACTATCCTTTTCATATTCATAATGGTAACCACAGCCCAAAGATTTAGAACTAAAGCATATAACATAAAACAAGAAGGACCAGAGGGAAACCTCATAAAAGCCAACCAAAATAAAGAAAACAGAAACATAAGGACAAGGAAGCGACGGAAACACCAAGCTACCAGAGAGCAAAAGATAAAATGTCTATAAGAAGACCTCATATTTCAATAATCACCCTAAAAGTAAATGGACTGAACTCACCAATAGAAAGGCACAGAGTTGCAGAATGGATCAAAAAACAAAATCCTGCCTCCAGGAGACACATCTCAGTTGCAAAGACAAATATAGACTCAAAGCGAAAGGGTAGAAAATGATGTTTCAAGCAAATGGCATTCAGAGAAAAGTGGGAGTAGCAGTACTAATATCAGATGAATAGACTTCAAAATCAAAAAGGTAAAGAAAGATACTGAGGGACACTTCATAATGATAAAGGGAATCATGCACCAAGAAGACATAACACTTATTAATCACTATGCTCCCAATCAGGGAGCCCCGAAATATGTAAAGCAATTACTAACAGAACTAAAAGGAGAAACAAACCAAACGGTATCATAGTAAGGGAACTAAATACCCCACTGTCAGATATGGACAGATCATCCAAATAGAAAATCAATAAGGAAATCACATCCTTAAATGACACATTAGACCAACTGGACATAATTGACATTTACAGAGCCTTCCATCCCAAAATGGCTGCTTATAACTTCTTCTCTAGTGCACATTAAATATTCTCAAAGACTTACCACATACTAGAATTCAGAGATAGCCTCAACAAATATAAGAGGGTTGAAAGCATACCAACCATATTCTCTGATCATAATGCTTTGAAACTAGAGATCAACTGCAGAAAGAAATCTGGAAGAAACACAAATACATGGAGATTAAACAACATGCTACTGAAGAATATCCGGGTCAGAGAAGAAATAAAAAGAGATCAAGAGATACATAGAAATGAATGACGATACTACGATATATTAAAACTTTTGGGACATGGCAAAAGCGATCATAAGAGGAAAGTTTCTATCATTACAGGCCTACCTCCAAAAACAAGAACAAGCCCAAATAAACAATCTAATGCTTCATCTTAAAAAACTAGAAAAGGAAGAACAAATTAAGTCTAAAGTCAGCAGAAGGAAAGAAATCATCAAAATTAGAGCAGAAATAAATGAAATTGAAAACAAACAAAAAACAATAGAAAAAATAAATGCAACAAAGAGCTGGTTCTTCAAGAAGGTTAATAAAATGGACGAACACCTGGCTAGATTCACTAAAAAAAAGAGAAAGGACACAAATAAACAAAATCAGGCATGAAAGAGGGGAAATTACCACTGATATTGCAAATATACAAAGGATCATACAAAAATACTAAGAAAAAGAATACAAAATCAAATTTAATAGCCTATAAGAAATAGACCAGTACTTAGAAAAATACAACCTTCCTAGACTGAATCAAGAAGAACTGGAAAATCTAAATAGACCAATCAGCAGTATGGAAATGGAAGCAATCATCAAAAATCTACCAAAAAGTAAAAGTTCAGGGCCAGATGGCTTCACCAGTGAATTCTACCAAACATTCAAAGATTTAATACTTATTCTCCTCAAACTCTTCCAAAAAATCAAAGAGGAGGCAATACTTCCCAACTCATTTTATGAGGCCAATATTACCTTGATACCAAAACCTGGTAAAGATAACACAAAAAAAGAAAACTACAGACCAATATCTCTCATGAACACAGATGCAAAAATCCTAAATAAGATACTAGTGAACTGAATACAGCAACATATTAAAAAGATTATACACCGCGATCAAGTGGGCTTCATCACAGGGGCAAAAGGATCATTCGATGTATGCCAATCAATTAATGTGATACATCACATAAACAAATTAAAAAATAAGAATTATATGATCATATCAATAGATACAGAAAAAGCCTTCAACAAGATACAGCACCCATTTACGATCAAAACATTTAACAAAATTGGTATAGAAGGAAAGTACCTTAACATAATAAAGGCCATATATGACAAGCCCTCAGCCAACATTATACTTAATGGTGAAAAACTAAAAACCTTCCCTCTAAAATCAGAAACATATCCACTATCACCACTGTTATTCAATATAACATTGGTGATCCTAGCGAGTGCAATCAGACAAGAGAAAGACATAACAGGAATCCAAATAGGAAATGAAGTAAAACTGTCACTATTTGCAGATGACATGATTCTCTACATAGAAAACCCTAGAGACTCCACAAAAACAATACTAGAAACAGTAAGCAAATACAGTAAAAGCTCTAGATACAAAATCAACGTTCAAAAATCCATAGTGTTCCTATACTCTAATAACAAAGTGTCAGGGGAAAAAAGTGGGAAAAAATAATTCCTTTTGCAATTACAACAACAAAAAAATAAAGTACCTAGGAATAAATCTAATAAAACATGTGAAGGATCTATATAATGAAAACTATAAGACCCTATTAAAAGAAATCGAAGAAGATATAAAGAAATGGAAAGATAGTTCGTGTTCTTAGATTGGAAGAATCAACATAGTTAAAATGACCATATTACCTAAAGCATTATGCAGATTTAATGCAATCCCCATCAAAATCTCAACATTTTTTAAAGAAATAGAACAAAAAATCATCAGATTTGTATGGAAGCACAAAAGACCCCAAATTGCCAAAGCTTTCCTGAGTAAAAAGAACAAGGCTGAAGGCATCACTCTGCCCAACTTCAAATTATACTACAAAGTGACAGTAATCAAAATAGCATTGTATTGGCAGAAAAATAGACACATGGACGAGTGGAACAGAATCAAGAGTTCAGAAATAAACTCATATTTATATGGGCAAATAATTTTTGACGAAAACACCAAAAATGTACAGTGGAGAAAAGAAAGACTCTTCAATAAGTGATGCTGGAAAAACTGGAAAGCCACCTTTAAAAGAATTAAACTAATCTGTTGTCTATCATCGCACACCAAAATTAACTCAAAATGGATTAAGGACCTGAATATAAGACCTGAAACAATAAAATGCATAGATGAAAATGTAGGAACTAAACTCAAGGACCTCAGGCTTAAAGAGGATTTTATGAATTCGACCTCAAAGGCAAGGGAAGTAAGAGCAAAAATAAATAAATGGGACTACATCAAACTAAAAAGCTCTGCTTAGCAAAAGAAACTGTCAACAAGGTAAAGAGAGAACTATCCAAATGGGAAAATATATTTGCAAGCAACACTTCCGATAGGGCCTAATATCCAAAATATACAAAGAACTCATACAACTCAATAACAACAACAACAACAACAAAAGAAAAAAACAGACAATCCAATCAAAAAATGGGCAGAGGACATACAAATGTCCAAGAAATATATGAAAAGATGTTCAACATTGCTAGCTATTAGGGAAATACAAATCAAAACCACAATGAGATACCATCTCACACATGGTAGAATAGTTGTTATCAACAGGACAAGTAATAACAAATGTTGGAGAGGATGCAGAGAAAAAGGAACCCTCATACACTGCTGGTGAGACTGCAAATTGGTACAACCACTATGGAAAACAGTATGAAGCTTCCTCAAAAAATTAAGACTTGACCTACCATATGACCCAACAATCCTTTTACTGGGTATTTACCCCAAGACTTGAAAACTCATATCCGAAAGGATATTTGCACACCAATGTTCATAGCAGTATTATTCACAGTGGCCAGGACATGGAAGCAACTGATGTGCCCTACGATAGATGATTGGCTAAAGAAGCAGTGGTACATATATACAATGGAATAGTACTCAGCCATAAGAAGAGGTGAAATACTGCCATTTGCAACAACATGGATGGACCTTGAAATAATCATACTAAGCGAAATAAGCCAGACAGAAAAGGTTTAAAACTACATGATATCACTTATATGTGGGATATAAACCTAAAAGCAACGAATTAATAGGAGAAACAAACAGAGACTCAAGGATATGGACTATAGACTAGCGGTTACCAGAAGACTATAGACTAGTGGTTACTAGGGGGGCGGGAGAGGAGAGGGGAGGTAGATGGGGTAAAGGGGGTCAAATATAGGATTTAGGGAGAGGATGAAGTGGGTAAAGGGGATCAAGTATATGGTAGCTGAAGGAAACTGGAGTTTGGGTGGTAACACACAATAATGTACACCTGAAAATTATATAATTGTATTAGCCAATGTTACCCCAATAAACTTAATTAAAATATATATGTATATATTATAATTTTTTTTAAAAAAAAGTAATCAAGAATGATAATAACTACATTCTTATCAACAAGTACCTCAAATGGAAAAGAATTAAGTGCTCCAACCAAAAGACAGAGTAGCTGAATGGATAAGAAAATAAGACTCCTACGTATGTTGCCATAAGAGACTCACTTCAGATTAAAAGACACACACAGACTTAAAGGAAGGGGATTGTAAAAGATATTGCCTTGGTGGACCCAGAGTATAATATGCTGAATAAAATGGGTTGGATAGAGAAAGACAAATATTACATGATTTCACGTACATGTGGAATCTAAAGAACAAAATCAACAACAACAACAACAAAAGCGAAAATAAGCTCATAGATATAAGAATATTTTGAGGGCTACTAGATGGGAGGGAGCTTGAGACGGGTGGTAAAAAAAGGCAAAGGGATTAAAAGGTACAAATGGATAGTTGCAGAACAGACATGGAGATGTAGAGTGTAGCATGGGTAAGATGGTTCATAATATTGTAATAAATATGTAAGGGGGAAGATGGGTTCTAGATTTAGTGGGGTGATTGCTTTGCAAGTTATGTGGATCTCTGATCACTCTGCCGCACAACTGACTGGTATATTATTGTATGCCATCTATAATTGAAAAAACTCATTGAATTGTACAATGTAATATCAGCAACTAATTGTCTATATTTCAATAATTTCAAAATGAAAAAGATTTTTAACAATGTAAAACAAAACAATATTGAATGTCAACTGTAAAAAAATAAATTAAAAAGTTTTTACTTTCAGTGTTTAATAATTATTTATAAAATTGTGTACTAGATTTCCAATGGTTTTCTTAAATTATGTCCTAATAATAACTGACAGATAATCTAAAAAAGAATTTCTTAAAAACTAAAGATTAAGGATTGTGGCAATTTTTAAAAATTAATTTTGATTCATATACATATGTTCATAAGGGAAAAACACAGGATAAAATTATGTGATAGAAGTGGAATAAAAACTCAATTTTAAAGAAAAAATGAAACAGTAAAACTTCCTGCTATTAAAAAAGAGTTTGTGCATTTATTTTTAAACTGATAATGGCCAGTATCAAATAACTATGATATTCCATATACTATGATATTTTCCAGGATATATTTGTTTCTAAGAATGATGTAGTTTTATTTCTAAAAGTGTACCTAAGGGTAGGTAGCAAATTTTTATTAAAGTAAGCATAATTCTATGTTTAGAGCAGTGTTCTGGAATTTAGGGCTTTTAGAATTCCAACCTCTGCAAAAGTAAGGATCGATTAAGTGATGTTTTGAAAATGAGGTGAAATCTCATTCATTAAGTTATTTTAGATAGTGCGAAGAAGGAACAGTCTCTTCTAGGGTATGGGCTCTTCAGCTGACAGGTTTGGGTACCAGAGTGACTCCACTAAGCTGGGTTTGAAGTAGGAGATTGCAGCATAAAGGTAGGAAACAGCTGAACAGGTTAGTGGGAAATGTCTTGAGAGAACATACTGCTCTGGAAACAAGTAAAGGAGTCTGCTTCTCTGACTAGTGACTCATGACCTTTAGAATCTGCTTCTTGGAACTTGGCTGATCTTCCATTGTGTGCTTAGAATCCATTCTATATCTTATTAACTTCTGAAAAGATTATTACTGATATTTGATGGAATGCTGAAATTAAGATTTTTTAAATGCCTTTATGTCTGTTAAATAATTATATTAAGATACCCAAATAGACATTCCATTAGGGATCTAAAAATTGTGCTAGTTCACTTGGTACTTGGACAACTAACAGAGGAATTTATTTCTTCTTTTTAAACTTTTTTTTACTTTTCAATTACAGTTGACATTTAATATTATTTTATATTAGTTTCAGGTACACGGCATAGTGGTTAGACATTTATATAACTTACAAAGTGCTCCCACCCGTAAATAATACCCCCCCGACACCACAGATAGTTATATTACAATATTACTGATTATATTCACTTATGCTATAATTTACGTCCCTGTGACTATTCTGTAACTACCAATTTGTACTTCTCAATCCCTTCACCTTTTACATCCAGACTCACAGACAGCTATTTCTAAAAATGTTCAGTAATCAAATATAAAAACTTAGGTCCACACGATGGCCTGGTTCCCCTTCATAATCACTAATACTTATTGAACACGTAATAAATACTAGGCACCGTGCTAAGCACTTTACAAAGAATATCATGTTAATCCTTATAACAATCCTATGTGAAAGGTACTATTTTATCACCATTTTAAAGATCAGGAAACTTAGAACCAGAGCACCTAAATAACTTGCTCCAAGTTACGCAGCATTCATATCCAGCATGTCAAGTTGTTTGTAAAATGATAGATCTGGGATTTGTAGGTGTTTGCCATGCTGTTATTGCTTGAAAGCAGATCACGTACATTTCCATTGAAATTTTTTATCCACCACAACTCTCAGGATCATAATGTAGATGAATTTTTTAAAATAATTATTGTGGTAAATGTTTGCATGTTAAAAATGGTAAGTCAAACTTCCTGTTTTGTAATTTTCATTTTCAAGCATGTACTTCTGCAAATCAGTAGTCCTTTTCCTCTTTCTATTCCTTTTTTTTTCATGGAAGACATGGTCGTATTAATACAAATGAAATAATTAATCAGAGGCACCTTCAAGATGCCACTTTTAAAGTTTTTTTAAAAAATTTGCTCTGAAAAGGGCAGATAAGGACTACTTCAAAATTATACTCTCAGGTCGGGAAATAAATACAAATCATCCAAGTAAGTTTAAAAATTGTCCTGAAAGCAAGAAGCCAAGAACTAACTGTGATGAAGTTAATAAGGTTTATGAAGCATTTGTGCTAACACAAGTAGGGGGAAAACACAGGCTCTATTTAAAACTGATTCTGTGTTTTTAGGACTTCCATTACAACGTAAGGGTCAAGGCTCATCTGTTTTATACAGTAATGTATCCCTAGCTCTTAGGAAAGTATCTTGCATGTAATTGATGCTCAATATGTATTTGATGAGGTAATTAATTCCTCTAGTGTATTACCATACTAAATAATGATCATAATGATCATATTGGTTGCCAGACAATGGTGTTAATTGCATCATTTCATATTCTTCTTTACTGAATATTATTGCATATAATAGCGATATCCTCTAAACAATGATACTGTTTTGCTTGCCACTTTCTGCTTGTCTGAGATAGTAAGATGGCTGAGGTATTGTCAAGGGAAATAATAAAACAGAACATGTCTCTAACATCTCCTCCTGTCCAAAATATCTCACTACAGTGCTACTGACAGTGTGGTCCCCAGGCTAGTCCTCGGCTGTGAAATGTTTGTTGACAGTCTATGACAAGATTAAGGACAGAAACTGAGGAGTAAGCAAATAGAAACCATTTCAGCAATTTTACATTGCTGAGACATCTAAGAATTCATATTTACTGTGATTTACAAAGATATCAGACCTTGGTAAATTCAGCATTTAAAACACTCTCTTACTGGTTCTTGCATACCAGCAGAGACAGTGTTAAAAACAGGTTGGATTGGAGCGATCCGTATTTTTTTGTGACTTTGTTAAAAGAAAACTCTCTATCCCAAAATGTAAATCACACTTCATGCTAGTCTATTATTGTAGCATTAAACTCCTTTGAGTACTGAAGTCTTTTGATGTTTAAGACATCCCCTACTAAGTGTAAATATCGCTAATGGAAATCTTGTTTACATCCATTAACCATTGACACTTTAAAATCACTTCCAACCTGAGCATAATAAAGGGGAAAAAGAACAAGTCAGCTGGTACTGAAGGTGCCTAGGAAAAGTCTTGAGTAACAACAATGGCTTCCGGGTGTGGGACCCAATGGCTTTTAGTCCTGGAAATATAGCCACTGCAAAATTAAAAGCTGCTGCTGTTGCTCAATTCCCAGATATTACAATGACCCATGATTTCTAACTGTCTGAGCAAATCAGACAGTATTTTAGTTTACCCTAATGTAAAAATCTATTAGAAAATAAACTTCAACTAGTAATTTACTACAATATGTGACTTTGTTTCTTTAAAGGATGCTGTTGATTTGGCAATATCTTTAAATGTCTACACCTTATCAGGTAGGTACTGCCACAGAAAAGGCAGCATAACAAATCACCCTAAAACTCAGTGGCATAAAACAACAATAATTTCTTCTTGTGCACACACCTGCAGTTTGGCTGAGGGCTGGCTGATCTGGGTTGGTCTCCGAAGGGCTTGGTGCCACACTGCACATTGCGTCCAGGTGAGCTCCATGTGCCTTTCATCTCCTCCTTCTGGTACAGAAGCACAAGAGGTGGGGTGGAAACACAGAAGCCTCTTAAGAATTTGGCTCGAAACTGGCACACTGTCACTTTCCCTCATATATCATGGGTGAAGGCAAACAACATGGCTAAACCCAGAAAGAATGTTCTACATTTAGTGGGAATAACTGAAAAGTCACATGGAAAAGGGAATGGATATAAGTAGGGGTGACAAATTTAAAAATTTACCATATCCATTAAGAGTCTTACTAGAATTTATTTTTCATGAGACCAGGGGACTGTGTCTGATATATTCTCCGCTGTGACTTCTGCTATGTAAAAAGCCTCCCCAAGACTTAATGGCTTAAAGCAGCAATCATTTATTAGCTTATGATCACATGGTTTGAAAATTTGGGCTGGGCTCAGGTGACCAGTTTTCTGCTTGTTTCCTCCGGAATAACACACAGTTATAGTCAGCTGCCCAGTTTGCTAGGGGGGAATTGGTTTAGGATGGTTTTATTCACGTTGCTATTTGGTATTGGACTCCTAGATTGAGTGGCTAAGATGACAGGGCCCCATATCTTCACAACCTAGTGTGGGCTTATTCAGTTGCTAAATGTTCAAGACTTCTAGGACCAGCAAGAGAGAGTAAATACACAGACGTTTTTCAAGTTCCTGCTTGTGTCACACTTTAACCTGATACATCACAAGCACTCAAAAATATCACTTGAATACTGATGATTTGTCTATTATATTTTTTATTATCAGCTATAGACACTCAAAATCTTTGCAACTACTATTGACGCATGACTAATATATTGATCTCTACCAGAGTAAAGTGTCCAGGGATGTGATTTCCATATCAAGGGAATAACAAGGGCATGCTTTTCAAACTTTAAGATGCCACAATGTTTGAAACTAATATATTGGATGACATAATTAAAATCTAAAATATTAAATTGGAATAAACACAGTATTTTTATTTATTTTTTAACATATAACATTTTAAAGGATAAGTAGTATGTCTTACATTTAGGTACCAAAAATTTATTTAAGTTTAGAACGAAAGGCTACATTTGACCTCAAGTCATTTGAACACAATGTTAGGCTTTAGATAATCCCAAATTCACCTGGAACCCACAATATAATATGTCCAGTAAAATACATAAAAATGCAATTTTTAGCCTATATAGGTATATAGTATCATCATCATGGACATCATGGACCCTAATAGTTTTGATAAGAATATAACCCAAACCTTCTGTGCACTTCCAGATGTTCCATCTAAAGCAGGGGCCCCCAACTCCTGGGCCACTGACCGGTACCAGTCAGTGGCCTGGTAGGAACTGGACCTCACAGCAGAAGGTGAGCGGTGAGCAAGCGAAGCTTCGCCTGTATGTGCAGCTGCTCCCCAGCACTTGCGCCACCGCCTCAGCTCCGCCTCAGATCATCAGGCTTTAGATACTCATAGGAGCACTGGCCCCTGGTGCCAAAAAGGTTGGGGACCACTGATAAATAACTTTCACATATTTATTGGCCATCTGTATGTCTTCTTTGGAGAAATGTCTACTCAAGTCTTCTGCCCATTTTTTAATCACATTATTTGTTTTTTGGTATTGAATTGTATGAGTTCCCTACATTTTTTGGTTATTAACCCCTTACCAGATGTATCATTGGTGAATATCTTCTCTTATTTAACAGGTTGTTTTTTTGTTTCATTGATAGTTTCCTTCGCTATGCAAAATGTATTAATTTGATGTAATCTCACTTCTTTCCTTTTTCTTTTGTTTCCCTTGCCCAAGAAGACATATCTCCGAAAAAATATTGCTTAGAACAATGTCAGAGAGTTTACTGCCTATGTTTTCGTCTAGGAGTTTTATGGTTTCAGGTCACATCTAAGTCTCTAATTTATTTTGAGTTTATTCTTGTATATGCTATAAGGAAATGGGCTAGTTTCATTTTCTTTGTTTGTATCTGTCTAGTTCTCCCAACACCATTTATTTAAGAGACTGTCTTTATCCCATTGCATATACTTGCATCTTTTGTCAAAGGCTAATTGACCACATGAAAAGATGCTCAACATCACCAATCATCAGAGAAATGCAAATTAAAAACATAATGAGATATCATCTTTTATCTGTCAGAATGGCTATTATCAATAAATCAACAAACAACAAGCATTGATAAGGCTGTGGATTGATGGTGGGATCGTAAATTAGTGCAGCCAGTATGGAAAACAGTATGGAGGTTCCTCTAAAAAATAAAAATAGAACTACTTTATGACCTAGCAATTTTACTTCTGCCAATTTATTTGAAGAAACCCAAAACACTAACCCAAAAAGATATATGCACCCTTATGTTCATTGCAGCATTTACAATATCCAAGATATGGAAGCAACTTAAGTGCCCATCAATAGATGAACGAATAAATATGTGGTACATATATACAATGGAATATTACTCAGCCATAAAAAAAATGAAATCTTGCCATTTGCAACAAAGTGGATGGACCTAGATGGCATAATGCTAAGTGAAATAAGTCAGACAGAGAAAAACAAATACCATATGACTTCAATATGATTCCACTTATATGTGGAATCTAAAAAACAAAATAAACAAAGAAAACAGAAACAAACTCATAGATACAGAGAACAAATTGATAGTTGCCAGATAGGAGGGCAGTGGAGGATGGGTGAAAAAAGTGAAGGGATTTAGAAGCAGAAATTGGCAGTTACCAAATAATCACAAAGATGTAAAGTATACCATTAGGAATATACTCATAATATTGTGGTAACTATGTATAGTGTCAGATGAGTACTAAACTTATTGGGGTGATCACTTCACAAGTTATAAATGTCTAACCATTATATTGTACACCTGAAACTAATATATTGCATGTCAACTGTAATAAAAAAAAATAATTTAAAATAAAAAATTAAGAACTTTCACAAACTGGAAAATGTCTCAAGGAAATCAGCCAAGATGGCAAATGACATGGAAATCATTTTACATGAAGAAAAGCAGAGAGAAGTACAGATATTTGCCCTAAAGCAAAGAAATTTGGATTAACATGATGTTGATCTTCAAAATCTGAAGAGGTATGTCATGTGGAAGAAAGAACTATCAACCTATGATGTTCAATCAGCTCCCTAGAACCAGTAGCTAGAAAGTTAAAGGGGAGCAGATTTTTGCTCAATTCAAGGTCTACCAATTAGACACAAATGAAATGGAACACCTAGTAAAGAATGCGCTCCCCTCAGCTGTCTTAGGGATGCTGCAGAAATATTTTTTTTTAATTTGGAATGAGGTTGCTCTAATGCCACTTAAGTTTCCTACCAAATTCAAGATTGCATCTGTTGCTATTTATGTATGGGGTTTGGGGAGGGAGGACTATTGGGAATATTGGAAGAGACTCAGTGTTTTCACTCGTATATGAATTAGAATAATAATATTGCAGAGAACCATGCCAAATAGAAAACTAGTCAAGGTTATTTTTAATAGAAACTGAATTACTGACAACTATTTCCAGAATGAGAGTTACAAATTCATTTCAAATAAAAAAAGCAAAACCAGAAATGTCCTATTTTAATTATTTTCTGTACAAATTTGATTGTTAACACACTCATGAGTTTGCCCTATTATTCTAGTAAAATGTATGTTTTCTTCTTTTTTCTTCTCTCAATGTACCAATGTTTTATCCTTTTATTACTGATAGGAGCAAACATTTATTTTTAAATCATAAAACCATTACAATTATTCTTCCATTAATTAATTCTTTCTCTGTGGCTGTGGCTTGTAAAATGCTGCTTTTCTGTATCTAGAAGTAGAAACAAAACAGTTTTTAAATAGGTCCCTGTGATCTTAAGGACAAAGAAAAAAATAATTTCTGTTCACTGTCAAGATTTATCTATTTCAAATTTTTCTTAAGCACAAAGTGTTATTAATGAAGCACTTAGCATTAAAGTCCCAACATCCTGGTATAAAACTTACAATAATAATCTACCAGATAAGGAGAAACATGTAAAATAGTTTTCAGTGAGAGCAGGGGAGAGATATATGTACTTTTAATGGAATTTTATGGGTTCTAGGTTCCTTATTGTGTCAGAGATATGAAGAAAGGGAAACTGAATAATCTTTTTAATTGATTCCAAAGAGTTTAGAAAACAATTGGGTAGATCTGAGGTTGAGTAAGAGGTAGAGTGAGTGAATGAGAGCACATTTTCTCGTTAGATTTTCACTCTTCAGAGAGCCAAAGGAAGTTCAACAATAAAAACCAGAGACATCATCTTGCTCCCTAGTGGTTTAACTGCAAGAAGGGGACCATGCCAGGAAAGAGGGCTGTCAGTGAACTCACATTTAGGAATCCACTGGATAATCTTTATTAGCAGAATAAAGGGAAGGATCTATCAAGGCTGTCCCTAATGGGAACTGAGTTTATGCCAAAACTTGCTAAAGGAGTAGGGGATGCTGGCTGCATTTTGAAATAATAATCAAGGCTTTGTGGTTCAAAAGAATGTGTATGAGAAGCTATGAGGAATGTCTTTGTGAACAAGAAGCAACAGAACAAAGAATAAGGGTCCTTTGGCATATATGATGTTAGAAGTGCATCAAAGTTTTTAAAGATCACATTTTACATTTACCTTCTTGCCTGTTTTGTAGATCTTCATCTATGTCGATGATACAACTGATTCACCCATCAATAAGAGATATGAAAGGAGTCTTTACATTTTTAGAAATGAACTAGACTAAGCCCAGCTGAATCTTGAATCTTATCTCTCTCGCAGCCCAAAACAGGTATGCATGAAATGACTGGCTGTAATTTAAAATATTATTTTTTTCCCCAAGAAACCAAATTTCTCACTTAAAAGACTTATTGACCCCAATAGAAAGCATAAAGTTAACACAAGTCCTACACATATAGAGCTAATAGAAATAGCACCCATTTCAATAGATATTGGCCTTATATGAACATTTTTATTTCCCCAAAAAGTAATATACTTATTGCTGAATATTCAGATATAATTTTATGTAAGTTCCAGATTTTTAAGTTCAAGAATTAACATGATGATTGCACTGGGCATCTTTCATTTGTGCAGAGTTTTCACTCTTCTCCTTTTACCTGCCTGCTGAGATCCAGGAGGCTGTCCCAGATAAATTGTTATCAATGGACTTTGCGTCCCTCTAGTTTCAGGTTCAGTTTGACCACTGGGGTGTACTGGCAGGAGACAGGAGGGAGGGAAGTAAGGTGAGAGAATTTAGTCCCCCAGCTCATTGTCTGCCCTGTCACCTAATTTTGGCTACTTTCCTTCATCAAAGACTGGAGGTTTTATCACCCTTCTCCCCTCTTCACCCTGCCTTCTCTCCCTGAGTCCCAGTAGCTGGTCCCTCTCCTCACACCTTAAGGCTTATGAGTGGTAACAGCATTCAGTAGTTACTTGTCCTGGGGTACTTCATATGCTCTATAGTTTTCCTATACTCTGACTACTCATTTGTAATTGTATTTATTAAACTAGACTCAAATGACCCAGATTGACAGTGCCATCTTGATATTAAATGATTTAAATGCCTACAGAATTTACTAATATATAAAGAAGAGAGACTATCCATATGAAGGTGAAACTTTTTCTGTGTGTCCCTGGATGCTATAGCATCTCAGCATCTGCATTTTATTTTATTTTTCCCATTTTTTACAGCTTTATTGAAATATAATAGACGATTAGTATCTTATATTTAAACTGTACAATTCAATTAGTTTTTTTCGTAGTTAGCATATAATTATATATTAGTTTCAGTAGTGCTGCTCAGTGATTAGAGATCCATATAACTGACAAAGTGATCACCCCACTAAATCTAGTACCTCTCTTCCCCCTTACATATTTATTACAACATGTTGACTATTTTCCTTATGCTACACTTTACATCTCCATGTCTATTTGGTAACTATCCATTTGTACTTCTTAATCTCTTTGCTCTTTTTCACCATCCCCCCCAACCCCCTTCCATCTTGTAGCCCTCAAAATATTCTCTGTATCTATGAACTTGTTTCCATTTTTGTTGTTTATTTTGTTCTTTAGATTCTATGTGTATATAAAATCATGTGGAATTTTTCTTTCTCTATCTGACTTACTTTATTCAGCACAATACCCTCTAGGTCCATTAAGGCTATATCTTTTCCATCCCCTTCCTTTTAGTCTGTGTGTGTCTTTTCATCTGAAGTGAGTCTCTTGTAGGCAGCATATGTAGGGGGCTTGTTTTCTTATCCATTAAGCCACTCTATCTTTTTGTTGGAGCACTTAATTCTTTTTCATTTGAGGTACTTGTTGATAAGAATGTAGTTATTACCATTCTTTATTCATGTTTTTGATACATGTTTTTTTCTTTTAAAAGAAGTTGCTCCAACATTTCCTGTAACACTGGCTTGGTGTTGATAAATTCCCTGAGCTTATTTTTGTCTGGGAAGCTCTTTGCCCTTTGACTCTAAATGATAGTTTTGCTAGATAAAGTATTTTTGGTTGTAGATTCTGGGTTTTCATCACCTCAAGGCCTTCTGTCCTACATAGTTTCTTTTGAGAAATCAGCTGCCAGTCTTATGAGTGCTCCCTTATAAATAATTATCTGTTTTTCTCTGGTTGCTTTTAAGATTCTTTCTTTGTATTTAACCTTTGCATTTTAATTATCATGTGTCTTGGTGTGGGTCTGTTTGGGTTCCTCTTTCCTAGGACTCTGAGATTCCTGGGGTTGTATGTTGATTTCTTTCACCAGATGAGGAAAGTTTTTCATCATTATTTCTTCAAAGAGCTCTTCAACTTCTTGTTTTCCTTCAGGTACCCCTATGATATGGATATTTTTACATTTAGTAGTGTCCCATAGGTTCCTTAAATTATTATTATACTCTTGGCTTCTATTTTCTTGCCATTCTGATTGAGTGTCCTTGGCTTCCCCATCCTCTATATTGGTGGTTCAATCCTCTTCTTTATCCACTCTGTTGATTCCCTCTAATATACTCTTAATCTCAGATAATGTGTTCTTCATTGCCGATGGGTTCCCTTTTATCATTTCCATTTCCATTTTTATGTTTTTTTATCTCTTTGTTAAAGTTTTTACTGAGTTCATCTACACTTCCCCTAAGTTCATTGAGCATCATTATAACCAGTGTTTTGAACTCTGCATCTGTTAGATTACTTGACTTCATTATTTCTGGATCTCTGTTCTGTTCTCTCATACGGTTTCTCTTTCTTTGTCTTTCCATTTTGGCTGCCTTTCTGTGTTTGTTTCCATGTACTAAGCAAAGCTCCTAAGTCTCCTGGTCCAATTAGTGTGGTCTTGTGTGGTAGGTGTCCAGTGGCCCAGTCCTGAGAAGGGTTCAGCAGCAGGCCAAGATTAGCACCAGCTTGTGTCCCTCCGGTGCCACCTGTTAAGATTCAGCAAGCAATCCACAGGTGCTGTGCTTATAGTTGCCTCAAAAGGCCACGCCAGAAACCAAGGTCGGCTGCTACCAGCGTGAGTTTTGGCACTGCTCAGCAAGGAGCACCTGACTCACTGAGGACACACTTGGATGTGGCTTGGGTGGGGTCACGAGTTGGGAGAGGTGGAGTTTCAAGTAATCCTCTGGGCAGAGCGACCTCTGTTACCCAATCTGATGATGTCTCAACTGTGGTGGTACTGAGTCCACAGACTGGGATAGGGGAAGGACTCAACAGAAGAACAATGGATACCACCGAGCACCTCTGCCTGGGAAAGAGCCTTGCCTCCAGCCCTTGCTCTAACAACTCAGTGTTGCCCTGTAAGTCCCTGGTGCCCCCTGAGCAGTCGACCCAGCGTTGGTGCCCAGAGCAAGCAGGTCCGTCACCACGAAAGTCTGCTCATGGAGATGGCCCCTTTAAAAGGAGTCTGCAACTGCCTCAGCCTCTGCTTCAGGGGCTCAGGACCAGGCCACCTCATGTTTTCCCCACCTCCTACCTTCTACTATTGCAGGGTGATAAATTATTTCTCTCCCTAGTTGTAGGTCTTCTGTTCATCTAGACCCCAGGTGACTCTGCTTGCTGTTTGCTCCATGTTTGTGTCACAACTTTGATTTGGTTGCTAGAGCAGACAAACAAAGCCTCTGAAAATCTACACCATTTTGCCCCAAGATCAGTGAAGGACTCATGGGCCTTCACTGGATCGTGTTTTATCTGAATTCCATGTTAAAAACCACTGATCTCAGGAGTTTGAGCAGTTAGTTATTATTAAACACAGTTAATAAAAAGTGGATTACTGGTAAATTCACAAGGCAATGGTTATTCAAGAGACCCCAGATAGAGTTGAATATACCATGTTCACCCACTGAAATATGTCTCCTAAAGGCTGAAATACATTAAATGGCCCTTTAAAAATTTTTATTAAATTTATTGTGGTGACATTGGTTAATAAAATCATATTGGTTTCAAGTATATAGTTCAATAATACATCATCTGTATATCACATTGTGTGTTCACTATCCAAAGTCAAATCTCCTTCCATCATAAATAGCCTGTTTTTAAGTGAGCAGTATTTAATTCTGATGCCATTTGTAAACATACAATAATATGAATATAATATGTAAACATACAATAATAGGAAGATAGGCCACTTCACTTAAGTGTACATTCTATTTACACACTTGATTTGATGACATTAGTTTGCAGGTGTCTGTACTTCAATTAATTGCATATTGGCAAAATGCGTAATTTAAACTCAGTACAAAACTGAAGTATACAAATGATAGTCTCTTCAATATAATTATTCCATATAAGTTAGAGTGCTGACAAAATGTTATCCTTTATTTTCTTAAAATTGTAACTTCAAGAATGTTCAAGATTACATAACAGAAAATGTCAATAAGGTATAACAAATATGATGAAAATAATGAGATTAAAACTTTATCTTTTTATCCATTTATTTCCATAGATTCACACATTATTTTTTCTTACGAAGTCAGGTTACGGAACCCAATGTCCTGCATAGTTTTTGCAGCGTGATATGAAAAACAAGGGAGAGTACCTGTAAAGAGGCTACATAAAGACAAAGTATTTTTGCTTATCAGTAAGTTAGATGTTGATCTGTGAAAAATACACTGACTTCCTTTTATTGTAATAGCAAAGAGAAAATGAAAATGATTTAATTCAACAGAGGAAATACACAACTTATTCTACACACTCTATTTGAAGATTAAGTTAAATAGCTTTTTTTTTTATATATATAAATCAACTTCTTCCCTGAGTAGATATTGAAAAATAAATATCTGTGTCCTTTCACTAAACCCAGAATGTGAAAAATATCATTTTATCATTGAGTCATTCACTGACATAGCATCACACTGCTACATTAACATTCCATTCCTATTATAATAAGCATAGTTCTATTTATGCAGCACCTAGTCAGTGATGGGGTCTTTATATATAACATTTCTGTGGTCTGCTGAATAATATCTCCCATAGGTTCTAATCTCTGGAACCTGTGAATGCTGTTTACATGGCAAAGGGGACTTTGCAGATTTTATTAAATTAAGGATCTTAAAATGGGGAGATTATCCTGGATTATCTGGGTGGGTCCGATGAAATCAAAAGAATCCTTATAAAAGAAAAGGAGATGTGAAGATTCAAACAGAGAGATTTGAAGATGCTATTCTGCTGACTTTGAAGATGGAAGAAGAATCCAAAAACCAGATAAGGCAATGCATTCTGGCAGCCTCTAGAAGTTGAGTCAAGGAACCAATTTTCCCCTAGAACCTCCAAAAGGAATCAGGCCATCTGACACCTTGGCTTTTGCCCAGTGAAATGAATTTTGAACTTCTGGCCTCCAGAACTTTAAGAAAATTAATTTGTGTTGTTTTAAGCCACTAAATTTGTGATAATTTGTTACAGCAGCAGTAGGATGCTAACACAATTTCTAATTTCAAACCTACTCTGGAAAGATGGTATTATTATTACAAACACACACACACTTATCAGGTGAAGAAAATGAGACATGAAGAGAGGTATACATACACACACACATACATACATACATACATATGCAGGCAAATGTACATAGCCAAGGAATGACAGGGAGAAGCATGGCATCTAGGTATATTACTTGAAGCCTACAGACCATTCTTCTCTATCATACTAACTCATATGAACCATCAAGGTACATTTCAGTATGGCTTGTTCCAAAAGTTTTTTCCTCTTTTTAGAAATAAAAAGAGGCAAATCAAAGGGTTCCAAGTTATATGCATTTCAAAGGAAAAGTATTTGTTCTAAACAATGAAGTGATTAAATCAAATATTTGCAAGTCACCCCCCAGTATGTTTCCATAAGGGGACTTTTATATTCCAAATTAAACTCCTTTGTCTCTATAGGTATGGTAAATATAATTATAAAGCAGTTATCAAGAATGGATTCTGCATGGAAACTCCATGGAGAGGGACTATAAATTTAAGAGTAGCCATCCATAATGAAGTCACCGCGCAATTTGAAGGAGTCCAGGCTCTACTAATTCTGTGAAGCTTTTCTGTAGTGGACATGTGACATGCTTCTCATCTAGACTTCAGAAAAGTTCTCCTTTTGCTAGTAAAATCAAAATTCAAAAGGAATTCTCCAGAAACACATCATTTGGAGTTTTATTTTGGAATATTGGAGAAGTGCTGAATTAAAAGATGGCCTTGTAAATCTAAAAAGCATAGAATGAAAAAGGGTCAAACATTTGGTGACAGAAATAAATCTAATTATGAGAGGTAAACAAAAATACAATGTACATATATATGCGCCTTACTGTTAAAATGTACAGCTGAAATTTAACAGATTTCGTTAACCAATGTCACCATAAAAATAAATTAATTAATTTGAAAAAGTAAAATAAAATAAAAAATAAAAAGTATAAAATAAAGTAAATAATGAAAAAGTAAAATATTTATTTAACCATGATAATTTTATCTGCCCAATGTGTATGGGGTTGAGAGGGTGATTATTTCAAAGTTCATAAAAAGTTCTAGATTCTGTGGGAAATGATCAGATCATTTATGATTTGGTCTTTATTCAAGTGAAATTTTATAACTTTCTCTACCAGAAAAATTTTGACAATTTCAGTGAATGTGTTTCAATACGTTATTGAAGCATCAGCAAAGGCAATAGTTTTAAAACATTACAAGAAAAGCATTTAGATATTAAGCTGGTAAAATAGTGACATCTTGTGGTGAGAATTAGCAACACAATCCCTCAAGTTAGAAAAAGTTAAGACAAGGAAGCGAAGTAACATGGAAAAAAACAACCATAAATTAAAAAATAAACTTTATAAGTCTTTGTTTTTGAAGATAAAATAATTTTTTTCATTTCTTATTTTTGGCTGTGAGAAAAAAATTCTGGGTTTCTGCCTTATATTTCCCATACCAATAAGAAAAAAGGAGTTTAACCTAGAAAATAAAAACCCTTTATGGAAATAGACCAGGACACTGCATTTGAAATTCACAGAACATGAGAAACCTTGATTTTTGTTTCAACTTTAAATAAAAATAGAGGAAACATGTTTTCTCCTTTAGTGCCTGTAGCAGATGCTTTTGGCACTCTTCCCCATGTTCCTTCTGCTAACCTCAGCAGTCACCTGCAGCTTGGGTGGACAGTTACATAGCACACACCTTCTCTGCCTGAGGTCTATCTCTGGCTGCAGAAATGAGTCCTGCATATGCAGGGAAGGCTGGAAAGGCTTGGAAGGTAACACTCCCATAAGCCACTTTCAATCAAGAGGACAGGGCACAAAGGAATAAATACCTCAGCTTTATAAACCATTAGTGGGAAAATTGTGAGTGTATTTTACATGATTTCTCAGGGGGTCCCCAGAAGAAATGAACTCCAGTTTCCCACAGCGATAACTTGCTCATTACTGCACCTTTTCTTTCTTTCCTAACTCCCTCACCATGTTTTCGGGAGTCGCCACCCAATAAAACACATGCACCCAAATCATTGTCTCGGATACGAATATAGTGATCTACCCATGCTGCATACACATGCACATGTGTTTAAAGGGCAGGGGGGGGGAGTCACTCCAATAATTTTTAATTAAAAAAGAAATAAAAGGGGAAAATGAAGTCTAAGCATTTTTACTAGTTTCATTAGCAAAACACCAAAATGAAAAAAGCAAAGACAAGTCTAGCACATTTTGGTATAACTGCAACCAAAAAGCATTTGACAGCTGCAGTGTGGCTGATATTTCCTTTCAGGAGTGCTCTTTGTGGAAATGAAAGTTCAACATAGGGAAGTGCCTTAGTAAAGAAAGAGGACACACCTCCACTGCTGGGGTTTCAGATCCATTCTAAAGTCTCTGCAAGAAAACTTGAACTGGGTGCTAAAAGATGGTTGAACATATTGATTTAGTAATTGGTTAGGAAATAGTACATTAAGATTGTATACCTGAAGACAAAGTAATTAGAAATATATTTTACAAAAGCATATTTATCTATTAGAGGTTGCCTTTTTCTTTTTTAACAACCAATTTAATCAACTATTTTTCTTTATTTTCAAGGACATGTATGGGGCAGAGAGACCAGTGAGTATTTCAATATTTTACAAAACAGGTCCCAGTCCAGTAGGTGATATACAAGAAAAAGAGGGGGTGCAGCGAGTCAGCACTTTGACCATCAATCACATGTAAATTTCAACCCCTGGCCACAACTTTGCATTAAGAGTCAATTTATTCCAACTTGATGGTAATAGAGGGGCGAAGAAAAGCTGTTTTTTATTGGCATGTTGAAAATTACAAAATAAATTTCGTGTATTCACCTGAACTCTTGGTCACAAACAAGTCAAACTGTTAACTACGGCATGTGATTAATAACAATTTATACACCAAGTGATGTTTGTAAAGTCATGTTTTTATTTCCCTTTAAAAGAAAAATATTTCCAAGCCAATTATTCAAATTTATAAAGTCTAACAAGCATTAAACTAAAGAAAGAGAATTTATCTGTCCCTAGTTTTAGAATAAATGGCTTTTTTTAAACCACCATATATTCTAATATTTAATTTGCTATCTTGAAATCCATGCATCTCTCCTACTTCATTGCATTTGAGCCCCAAAGTATGTTTGTAGCTGTAAGTATAATAATAGTAATGATGAGGCACTTTGCCTAGTGTTTTACATATGCTATTTTATTTAATGCCCATAACTGTATGATATAATTACATACATTTCACAGATGAGAATACTATTTAGGGAGGTTGCCCAAATTCTGATATGTCTGAAAATTCAAGTTCTTACCTATGGTATCAGCCAGCTATTGCTACCTAATACACAATCATAAAATCTCAATGGCATAAAACTAAAAATATATTTCTTACATGTCTGCACATTAGGTGAGGGGGCTTAGCTGATCTTGGTTGGCTTAACTAGATGGCTCCAGGCTGCAGGTTAGATCCAGCTCAGCTCCAGATGTCTCTTAACCTCCTTGATTAACAGACTATTTGGACCATGATCTTCTCATGGTGATGAATAGAAGTGCAAAGGGTAAGGGGAACTCCAAAGGCCTCATAAGGGCTAAACTTGACACAGGTACAGTGCTGTTTGCTCCCACATCCCACTGACCAAAGCAAGTGATGTGGCCAAGTTCAAAGTTAAGGGGCATAGAAGTATATTCCTCTTTCAGTGAAAGGACATGCAAAGTTGCATGGCCAAGAGTGTGGATACAGGAAAGGATGAAAAAGTTCTGAAAACCTGAAGTCTAGCATCATTGACAGGGCCCATCATGGACAAAATCATGAAGCAGGCAAATTTGTCTTTGACACCCTTTAATCTCACCTCTAATCATCCCCACTTTCATGCCTCTGCTTTATCTATTTCTCCTGTCTTCATGACCAAATGTTCCATCCCTGTTGCCCATTCTCTCTAAATCCTATCCTCTACATTTCAGAGCTTAGCTATCTGATAACTAACACCCCTGAGACAGTGACAGCTGAATAGGTTTTTGCTTAAAGACATTTTGACAGGGATTCCTGGGCACAGAATATGTCAGCTTAAATAGCAGTGTCAAAAAAAATGGGTAAGACATTTTTATCTTCAAATCTTAACACAAAACCTAATTTATTAAAAGATAGTAGTAGTACCATACTATTATCTAATTAGTCAAATAACATTAATATGATTATTAATACTTAACTATTTTTAACAAAGGGGGAAGGAGAGAGACAAACCCACTTATTCTTTTGGTCTCCTCCTCATATCACCTTGCTGACCTCTAAAGTTTTTCCACAGAATCCCCAAGTACTAAGAACGCAGTTTGAAAACCCATAACATGAACGCTCATGTTTTGAATGTCTCATAGATCCTCTCATCTTTCAAATCACACTAAGCCTCCCACAGTCCCCATAAAAGCATAAAGTTTCTTAGTCCCAGGGCCTCTGTGATGTGATCTGAAATGTATGTGAAATTTTCTTTCCCTTTAATCTGCTACAGTGCATGAATATCTACAATTGGAGGTACTACTCCTTTGGTCTAGGGCATTTTCTTGTCCAGGTGTCCTTTCAAAAGTGTAAAATCTCATTAGAGAAATAATCCATCAGTCTATTAATACCTTAGCTTGAACAGAGTTTTTTGGATGGCCTCTAAACAGCACACATAGGTGGGGAAAGAACTGTGAGAGAAGCTCTGAAAAAAAGTGAGCAGGAAAAAAAAGAGAGAGAGAAAGATAAAAGTGGAAAGATGAGGTGAATTCAAAACAGAGGTAAGCCTTGTCTGAAAAACACTTTTTCACTAAGCAAACTCCATCAAGTACCAGGTAGAGATTATTTTCTCTAAACACAGAGCTCTCAGGAAGTTCATTTCTTTCTCTTTCTGTGGGGAAATCTAAGTAAGTGGACTTCCTATGGATTCCAATGTTATTTTAGGATTTGCTAGAATTCTGATTGATCCAGAGCTCAAAACATTCACTTCATACAAATTAGTAGTTAAGAGATGGTAACGGGGATGGGGAGCACGGCATAGGGAATGCAGTCAGCAGTAATGTAATGGCTATGTGTAGAGCCAGAGGAGAGAAAGAGCAATTGGAGGATCATTTCATAAACTATACAAATGTCTAACCAATGTACTGTATACTTGAAATTTATAATAAAATTAAATTTTAAAACGTTCACTTCAAACCATATCATTTTGGACTGAATCTCCCAAAGAAGAACAATTGCAAAATTATCTATTTTTTTGATTTTTATTGATGTTAAGAAGGAGAAATGGGACAAAATGGGCATGGATGGGGGTTATCTGATAGTTGTGCTACATCTTCAAAAGTCTGTCATATAGCAGAAAGATTCAGAACTCATCAAATTACTATAGGAAGACTTATTTTGGCTTAGATAAGTAACAGGTGGTTGCTGAAAAGGTAAAAATTCATAATACACAGAAATAATTTAATGTTTCCTGTAAAAATCTTTAGGACTTCCCTAGGAGCTTCCAGTGTATTTGTTTAATTCAGTTCAGCAAATAATTATTGCCTAGTTTATGCCAGGCACTGTACAAGGTGTTGGAAAGGCAAAGATAAATAAGACAATGCCTCTGCCCTCAACATGCTCAAAATCTAAGTAAGGAATACAGAAATGTAAATGACTAATTATATTACTGTGTAATACGTGCTACATTAGAGGTATAAAGAGAGTGGCATGGAAATAAGCGGGGGAAAGAATGCTCCAGTTTCTGGCTGTCGAAAGGAGGGAAAAGATCGGGTCAGGGGAGATTCTGTAGTTAAGGTAGGCCCTGAAAAGCCGCTGCACACTTAAAGCTGGAGAAGGACATGATTAGATCAGCTTTCTTGAAAAAGCTCTCAGACAGAGAAAGAAGGTAGTCAAACGAGTTAAGAAGTTCTTAAAATCAGTCAACATCTGTTAAAAGAGACCAAATAAAATGTGGAGTTTAGAGCAGAGGAGGGATTTCTTCCAGGTGACCTCAGGAGACAGAAATAATGAAAGCTCGGTACTCAAATAAGAAGTATATAAAAGACAACCACTTATACATATACATGAAAAACTAATATTTTCCAATTCCTATTGTGAATGGCGGTAGTTATGCTGGTAATCATTTCCTCTAAGAAAGAAACCAAGAAGTTCTTTCTCAAGATTAGTCAAGTAGCTACTAGGGACAAGACATAAGTCCTGTCATAGGGAGACTCATATTCTCAACTGAAACAGAACTACTATATTATTCTTTGTGGAAACCCTCACTTGAAATAGCTGCCTTGACAGCGTGAGTAAGAGGAACTTCAATTTGCATTAGGCTAACATGTCTTCATGATAAATTTCTGAGAATCACTTTGTCACACATGTACTATGCAAAACACTGTAAAAACAGGTAGCAAATACAATGCTAGAGCTCCATGATCAGAGCTGGATATCATGTAGTAAGTAGCAAAGATGACAGTGGGAGTGGGGATGTCACCTCATCAATGAAGGACCTACTATTGAATGCCATCACCCAGAAATCTACCTGGCATAGAGTAGTACTCAGAGAATATTTGATGGATAAATGAACGAAGAAACAGGAAAAGTAGAACTCAAGAAAACAAATAACTTTTTTTTTGTTATACTTGTCTCTGAAATGGTAAAAAAAAAAATACTAATGGCCTCCCTCATATGGTTGCAATAAAAAAGCATAATAAGTATTTCGTCATATTCTCTGGTTTTTCTTTCCCATTTTCATTTTCTGCAGTTCAAAGCACTATTCAGACTCACAAATATAGTGGACAATTTGGTGACGGACAGAGAGGAGGGGGGCTTGGGGAACTGGTAGAATGGGGTGAAGGGTTAAAGAAGTACAAATTAGTAGTTAATAGTTTGTCACAGGAATGGGAAGCATGGCAGAGGGAATGCAGTAGCATTAATATGATGGCTAGATGGAGGGCCAGGGGAGGGATGGAGCAACTGGGGGGATCATTTTATGAACTATGTAGATGTCTAGCTAATGTGCTGTATACTTAAAACTAATTTAAATACATTTTTAAAATAAATAAATAAATAAATTTAGGTGTTCCCCTTCTTGTACCTTAGTGGAGAAGAAATATTTTAATGAATAAACAAAATGTGGGATTAGATTCATATACTCAGAATGAAATAAAGTGGCAAAAAGTCCTGGGGAGTTACGGCAAATCGTGGTACAAGTAAGTGGTCCTTAATACCCTCATTATTAAGTAGTGGGGCATAACCCCATCCACAGAAAGAGAGCTAAATCCCCAAATTTACCAGAATAAAATAAAGAGTGACCCAATATGTCAAAACTCAGTGAACATTTTTACGACCCATCAATTGTATCATTGCAAGTCGTTAGAGTGAAGATTTTGATGAACAGCAATTTCTACATCAAGAAAAATAAATGAGTTTCCATTTCTTTCCTTCCCTTTGTCCTCACCTTCAAGTTGTTAAGGTCTTTGAGAAGAATAAAAGATGACACTTCAGTAACTCACAAATCAGATTTAACTGTTCCCATGTCAGTTTGAGTTTAGAAAAGATTACTTTCATCTAACAGCCCTCTCAGATACAGTACTACAGGGGGGTACTATGTCACCTCCAGAAATGATTTATACTGTATCTATCTAAATTTTAAAATATTAGAGAACTCTGCCTTCTATCTATCTCCATGCGCTTAAAACAGCTCCCAATAGAGCCTTAGTAGCACAAAGAACAAAGAAAGATATTTTCCTATTCCTTAACTACCTACAATCCTAAATTAAGTTAGTGTCTAGAAAGAGGTTCAAATCAGAGGTCAAAATGAATGCTTACACACACACACACACACACATACACACTCTCTCTCTCTCTCTCTCTCTCTACTTTTCTAGTCATCATGAAATAATCCAAACCTAAGATTTAATCTCTTTTCATTTTAAAAAAGCATAAACTAAATGTAAAGGGCCTGTGAGGATTGCAAATATAAATTATTCCTTTCCTCAGAAAACTCCCAATAAGAGATGTGCACAAATACTTAAAATGTACAGAATAAGAAGATAACAGTCTTACCGAGGTGTCAAATGTGCCAGCAATGCTCAGAGGAAGAAAGGATAACTTCAGAACTAACCAGGACTGGCAACAAGAGGGCATTCTAGTCAAAGAAAATGGGATAAACGTGGGACCAGGGGTCTTCAAGAAGAAGCGGAGTCCAGCTCCCTAGGAGCAAAGAGAGCAGTGGAAGAAAGTCTAAAAACAAAGTGTAGAACAAAAAAAAAATGAGTGACCTTGAGTGTCAGTACCAAGAATCTAGATTTTATAAGCTAATCAAGGAGAATGCTTCAAAGTGAGGAAAAGACATGAAGGGCTCTTAAATGCGTACTACTAAGTGAAAGAAACCAATCTGAAAAACCTACATATTGTATGATTCCAACTATATGACATTATGGCACAGGCAAAACCACAAAGACAATAAAATCAGTCAATGCAGGGAAGTGGGAGAAGGTATGGAGGGAGGGCAGATAAGTGATGAATAAGCAGAAAACAGGATTTTTAGGGCAGTAAAAATACCCTGTAAGTAATGTAGTCAGCATTAATGTAATGACTAGGTGTAGAGCCAGAGGGAGGATAGAGTAATCAGGGGGATTACTCTGTATAGTTTTATAAACTATATAAATGTCTAACCAATGCACTGTATACTTGAAACTAATAATGAAATAAAAATTTTAAAAACACTGTATGATATTATAATAATGAATATATGTCATTATACATTTGTCCAAATCATAGAATGCACAGCAAGGGTGAACCCTAAGGTAAACTATGAACTTTAGGTGATTATGATGTGTCAATGTAGGTTCATCCTTGGTAAAAAATGTACCATTTTGGTGAGTGATATTGATAATGAGAGACTATGCATATGTGTAGGCGAGAGGTATATGAGAAATCTTGATACCTTCCTTTCAATTTTTTTGTAAACCTAATATTTATCTTAAAAATGTAAAGTCTTTAAAAAAAGAAGGACATACTTTCCAGGATTTCATTAGGGCTCAGATGTGAAAATGAAATGGGTACAGACAAATATGAACTAGCTGCGAAGTCTGTGTGACTGGGAAAATGGCATGGCATTAATACAAATTAGAAGCCAAGAAAATAGGACATATGGAAAAGGAGAGATAATTAGTTCAAGTTTAAATGTGGTGAATTGAGGCACCTATGGAACAATTAACTAGGAAGTTTCACTGAAGTTTAGTGTCATGAACTTCAGTAGAACCATTCTGTTTTGTTATTTCTTCTTGTGTGTGAACAGAAATCCTAGAGTTAATCACAGTAGAGTTTTTCACAGGCTGATTATTATCACCCACCTGTGAATGAGATCCACTTGGAATGAATTCAAGACCTTACTGAGGACAAGACCCATCTTGAATGCAGTGAAGAAGAATAAGTATTTCAAATTACCAACAAAACCATTCTTGGTCTTGAAACCTAAGTTGGAAAGGATAGAAGAAACAGACCCTGTGGTTTATTTCTCTATATGAAACCTCCTCACTTCCCCTGATTTCCATGGCTTTTTCTTTTTTGTTACCTAGAATTACTACAGCTTTTTCTTCAAGCCTTTCAGATCTGTTCTAGTCTTTCACCTTGCCGCCAGCCCTTGCAGATAAGTATAACCGGTAGTATAATTAAATCATGGTTTCCAAAATATAGTCTGTAAAGTGAGATTTTGAAAAAAGAAAGAAAGACCACTTTTGTCAGACTAAAGAATAGAATAGAAATTTGGCAAGTTAGCAAAGCAATATTTGCCATCTCCCAAATCACCACCACAGAGACAGAAGAAGGGGGAAGCAGGGAAAGAGGGAGAAGAAGCAAGAGGAGGATGAAAAATGAACAAGAACAAGAAGGGAACAAAGGAAAGAAGGGATGAGGGAAAGAGAGAAGGAAGAATAAAGAATATTTTTAATGGACTAGTGGTTACCAGAGGGAAGGGGAAAGAGGGAGAAGGAAAACAAATAAATAAAATATTTTAAAAAACAAATAAATAAATAAAATGTTTTAAAATTTTGTTAAAAAGAAAAGAATGTTTTTATTGAATCCATAGAGGTACAGTAGAATCAAATAAAGATGATTGCTTTTCAATAATTTTGGTCAATGTAGAGGCAAGAAATCCAGATTTGCCAGCCCTTGACATTCATTAATCAGATAAAGCTACATTCATTAATTCTGCTTTAGAAATATAGACCCTACTTCGGTCTATGAGAAGCAAAAATCAAGGTAAAAAACAGAAGATCTTGAACAAGTCCTGAACAATTTTGTGTTAATTCAAGCTTTGCTTTGTATCAACTACATGAATTAGGATACCTTATTTACCTTATTTACCTTTAAGCCTTAATTTCCTTTTGATTAAGAATTATAACAATACTCACCTTATGGTATTACTTTAAATTAAAATATGTACATGTATGTGTGCATACCTCATGCACCATAGAATTAAAGTCTCAATAACTTCCAGTTCACTTCCTTACAGAATTACTGTTAGAATTAAATGAAATAATGTGTTTGGAGGCACCTGGAAAGCAGTAGATTAGCTTGACAAACTTACAAAGTAATAAAATGATGTTTGAATAGCTATAGCTATGTACATAACCTCATGATTCTTTTTAAGTTGACATTTGAAAATTAACTTATTTTATTTTACCAAATAATACTTTGTAGACTTATTAAAGTTCTAAATATCCTACATGCTAAAATAAAATTGTAGTACGTTCCCTGGAGTATTTTCAATTACTATAAAACACCATCTAACTGCAGTGCATACTTTTTAGATGCAAGCCATATTTGACTTTGAAACTATGCTGACTGAGAGAGAAAATGCAGTGTCAATTAACTTTCTAAGCCCCACTAGATTTTCAAGATAATCATCTTCTACTCTACATTTTAATTGTATAAACATGGCCTTAATCTGCATTTATGTGACCTTCAAAATTTAGATTAAAATGGTTACAAACTTGGGGGGCTGGGTGAAAAAGGGGAAGAGATTAAGAAATAAAAAATTGATAGTTATTAAATAGTCATGGAGATGTAAGGTATGGCATAAGGACTATAGTCAATAATACTGTAATAACTATGTATGGTATCAGATGGGTACTAGATTTATTGAAGTGATCACTTCGTAAGTTATATAAATTTCTAATCACTATGTTGTATACCTGAAATTAACATCATATCATATGCCAACTATAAATAAAAAATTAAAAAATTATTTAAAAATATAAATAAATACAATGGTTCCAAACTCAGATCTCTGATTCCTTATGGTAGTAAATCATCAAAGATCTTCAATTTCATACACACATAGAATGTTAATTTCTCATTAATTAAATAATATATCTCATGAATATTTGTGCCAATATTTTTAATATTACTTGTTCTTGGAGATTAATAAAATATCATCTTGAAGTATTTGTTAGAAAAGGCTCTTGCTTTAAAGTAAGGGAAACCCAATTCAAACTAAAAATTATATTTATGGACTCATATCTGAAAAGTATATGAGTAAATCCAGGCATGAATAGTTCTAGGGACCCAAACCATGAAAATGGTACTCCACCTCTTTAAATATCTCAGCTTTATCTCCTGTCATTGAGCTTTATTTTTATGCATACTTTATCATTGTGAAGGTGGTTACCAATAGCTACAGGCTTATATAGGCAAACTCCAATGGTCCAGGACGAAGAGACTGCCTCACTTTCAACAGTGCCAGCAAAGGTTCAAAGACCATCTCAAACTGGGTAGTCCGTGCCCTTTCTGGAGATAATTTAGTGTGGCCAGGCCTAGGTCACATGCGCACCCCTAGAACCGACTAAATCAAAATCATCCAGCATGGATGAACTGAGAGTAGAAAAGGAGAGATGGATCACCATAGGAAAATCAGGGCACTGGAACCTCAATAAAGGAGAGAGATGCTGACCAGCAAAAATAATAAATGACCATCATAGCTTTATGGAATCCATAGTGATAATTTGCAATAACACATTTTTTCCTCAACCTATGTGGATCTTAAAATGCTTTGATGTTTATAAAGGGGTCCTTGCATTTGAAAAGTTTTAGAATCTAATCATTTCTTCTTTCTGTAGGAATATGTGGACTGATATAGATCAAGTACATGGATAACTAAAAATTCTGTCCCTCAATTAAGATGATTAGTGTGGTGAGTTTGATGCCTTAGACAGCTGCTTTGGAACTTCTTGTGCCTTTAAGTCACTAGCTCAGTGAGTTTTCTTGGCCCATTAAGTAACTTCACAAAGCATTGCCTTCTCCAGGAAGCAGGAAATACTATGAAAGAAAATTATATAAAGCACATTTTCAGTAGAATTTTCTTTCAGCTGAAGTGTTTATGCTTGAATCTTCTGAGGTATCGAAGTTAGCTGCTTACAGAATGAGTTTATGAATTTCTTTAGTGCTAATTTGAAATTAGTTATGCATTCTACATATGAAGGCCTTTAAATTTTTAGTACTTCTTTCCATGAGATAGCTCAGCTCAAGGTAATTTTATGAGATTGATCATCAAAGCACACTCTAAATGAGCACAATTGTAATAATTATGTACTCATAAGCAACAAGTGTACCCCTTCCACTTTTGTACCCTCCTAGCTACCTGGATGTTCATTCTTCTTTAGAAGGTACATTTATAGTGTCAAACAGACTACTTCACAATATAAAGCATACTTGCATGATACAGCTCATTTTAATCGTATATTCTTTCGGCAGTGTGGTTTAAATCTCACATGATGCTACATAAATAACAAACTCTAATCTATTCATAAGATCATAATATGTCTCAACTATACTGTAATACTTAGACCCCCAAATCCTCTTCCCTAACAAGTTACAATTAAATAATTTAATATTAAAGATTCTGATACATCTTAACTTTAAAAAGTTGATTGTTCAAAGCAGTAATCCATATAACATTTGCAAATAATGAAAATTCATTTGTCTTTTTCTTTTCCCTTTCTTCCTTGTCTTTCATCAATTATCTCTTAAATAATATTATCATTCTTTTTTTATTTTTAATTTATTTTTTATGGTGACTTTGCTTAATGAAATCCAGTTAGTTTCAACTGTACACTTTAACAGTAAGGCATATATATATATATATATACACACACACGCATAACAGTAAGGCATACACACACACACACACACATAACAGTAAGGCATATATATATACACACACACACACACATAACAGTAAGGCGTACACACACACACACACACACACATAACAGTAAGGCGTGTAAATATATATATTTACATTGTGTGTTCACTGCCCATAGTTAGATTTCTTTCTGTCACCACATATTTGGCCCATTTTACCCCATCTACCTCCTTCCTCCCCCCTTCTCCCCTACGCTCTGGTAACCACTAATCTGTTGTCCATGTCCATGAGTCTCTGTTTGTCCTGTTCCTTTGTTGCTTTTAGGTTTATATTGCATATATAAGTGATATAATGTAGTTTTCAACTTTTTCTGTCTGGCTTATTTCTCTTAGTATGATTACCTTGAGGTTCATCATGGTGTCGCAAATGGCAGTATTGCATCTTATGGCTGAGTAATATTCCATTATATATATATATATATATATATATATATATATATATATATATACACCACAGCTAATATTAGCATTCTTGATGCTTATGTTTGTACTGACTCCCAGTTAAAGCAATCATAAAACTTACTTTATTCCCTTCTTCTCACAATATCTTTTTAAATGCATTATTTTAAATATTGTCTGGACATATAGATTTATATTATCATCTGTCATCCTAATTCCCACATATGTTTTAGTATTAACTCTGGTTAAAATGTATTCGGTGCTCACCACTAGTCTTTTCCCCAGTCATCTGTTGGTTGGCTGAACTTCATCCTCTTATAATTTTCTCAAGAAGAGCTCGTGACAACAATACCCCCTTACATTCTTGCATATTCATAATTATTTTCTGTTGCCTTTATATTTGAAGGACAGCTTGGCTAGATATAAAATCCTTGGCTCATTATTTTGCTCCTTTAGTATTTTATAGGAAATTCACCTTTGTCTTTTGGTCTGGACTGATACTACAGAGATATCTGAGGCCAGCCTGAGTGACTTGATTTTTTTCCCCTGGTTACCCAATGCAGTGTTTTTAAAAATAGTACTGAAAGAGAATTTTCATAACATACTTATGAATATTCATTTGAAAAAATATTTGGGGCATGGATGTATATATTAATAAAAGTATTCAAATTTGGATTCTTTAAGGTTCAATAACTTACCAGGACATGTTTTAATGTGGATCATTCTAAGTCAGTTTTTTTCCTGCATACAGTGTAAAAGTTATCTTTTGTTTAAGATAAGTTTTTTTAATTACATATTTCAATATTGGTCCCTTTCCATGTTTTGTTTTTATTCTCCTGAGACTTTACTTATGCATATATTAGATGCCTTTTGGCTGTCTTCTGTAACTATTATTTTTTTCTCTAATATCTTTTATCTCTTTCTTTACTTTTCATTCATTACATTTGCTATTTTCACTTCTATCTTCTATTTCTGCCTTGCTAGTTTACGGTAACATCTGTAATTCCATCTAAGATCTCTTATTTTCTCTCCAATTCCATCTTTATGGAATTAGCAGTTCTATGATTCTGTCACTTTTCTTCTAATACTCTACCATGTTATGACAACTCACTTAATTATCTTCCTGATATCTTATCATATTTTTCCCGAGGTTTTACATTCCTTCTTTGTGATTTTTCTTCAGAGTGGCAATTGCTTTTAATAATTTTTTTTAATTCTTGGTAAAATGTTTGATCACCATCGTAAGTTGGCTTCCCTCAGAAATAGACTCTAAGACATGGATGTGAGGCTAAGTTGTTTTTTTGGGAGATGATCCTAAAAAGCACTGGTGTGAGAGTGGTAAACTGAGAAAAGGAAGGGATAGTAGCCAATACAAGGTGCTATGGACAGTGGGTCCCAATCTTGCTGGAGTCCTCTAGGACAGTGGTTTCCAAATTTTGGCAGCAGGGACCAGTACTTCTATGAATATCTAATGCCTGATGATCTGGGGAGCAGCTGCAAATACAGATGAAGCTTCGCTTGTTCACCCACCACTCACCTCCTGCTGTGTAGCCCAGTTCCTAACAGGCCACAGATGTGTACTGATCCATAGCCTGGAAGGTTGGAGAATCCTGTAGGAGACTGTGTCTAATAGGGATTTTCCAACTTTAATGCCATACAAATCACCAGAGGATCTTTTTGAAATACAGATTCTTATTCAGCAGGTCTGAGATTCTGCAATTCTATCAAGATCCCAAGTATTGTTGAGTAATAGAATTGCAGAACCCATCTCAGCACTGCATCTCACATTTCCAAAGGGTGAATTTGTTATTAATTGAAGGCTGTTCTTAGGAACATAAACTCTTGCCCACTTTGACTTGCATGTGAGAAAAGCTGCCAGAGAAAGCTGTCATGAAATCACAGGGGCTTGCAGCAAGAAGCCATCAGCATGTTTAGGAACTATGAGTGCAAAGAGGATGAAGCAGGCACCAATTATGTCTGTTAGTCACATTTTTCCTTGGTTCTAGGGCAACATTTTTCTGGTGAGTGTTCTTCAGGTATTGGTAAGATTTATTGCTCTATCACACAATTTTTTGGTATGGTGTCTTTGTACCTGTTCCTTTTCTATTACTCATAATTGAATAGGTTACATTCTTGTAGGTCAGCTATTTCCAGTGCATGTTTATAGCAGGAGGTAGAGGGTATAAGGGGCAAGGGAAGCTTCACAAAACAAAGGTTCCTTCTCTGCTACCATAGCAATGAATTGCTTCCTGCAATTATGTCTCATCTGGTGATTATCTGCGTAGTCCCAACTTTCCTACTTCTCTGACCCAAACTGGACTTCAATCCACAAAAGAAAATATGTGCTCAAAATTTAACCTTTTTTTTCTGAAACTGAGCGGACTATATTCTATACTCCAGTATCACTCAGCTATTGCCAAAATAATTCAGCATAAGAAACAAACTCAAAATCTCAGCAGAATAAGCATTTTTTTCATAGGCTCATCTACACAGGCTTTGGCTAGATGGTTTAAAATTATAGGTCTGACTGGGCATGGCCGGAGTGGCTCTACCCCCATGTGTGGATTCTAAAGTCCAATAGAAGGAGCATAAGCTCTCTAAAGGAATCTCTGTTCATGGTGATGATAGAGTCTCAGGAGGGTGTAGAAATATGCAGGCATCTCAAGACCTAGGCTTGAAACTATCAAACCATCATTTCTACCCTCACACCACTGACCAAAGCAAATCAAAGTGTAGGGAAGTATACTTTCAGACTTCTGTGTGAGAAACTATAAATTATATAGCAAAGGTATAGATTAAAAGTAAATAATTGAGTCTAGTAATTTCAATCTATCACAACCCAACAACCCACCATATGGCTAAAACTAATTCTTAGTTACATCAGGTTTTCCCTTTTGGGTTACATCTATAGATTAGGCAATGAGTTTTCATAATATTAAGCATGAGGGGTGGGGAGCATCCTCTATAGGTAGTTATCATTAATCCATTCCAGCATCTTCTAATGTTCCTCTTTATTCCACTCTGCTCTTTAGTCATCAGTCTATAAAAGTCAATGCTGAATCTTTTTTGGCCAATAGCAAGGCCTTTTCAAGTGGGTTCACTCTCTATCATGTTTTCTTGGCTACTAGTACGTCCTGTGTGGTCATACTTGAATGGTATAGAGATGTCTCAGGCACGTCTGCCTCTATCCGATTAATAAGTGGATTATAAAAGTTCCCCCATCTCAGGGAAACCTGAAAATTTGATCTATGGTCTAACTTCTTACAATACTAACTTCAAGAATGTATAGAAATATACTAGATCCAAGGGTCCTCTGGAGGTTGCTATGTACTGAGCATTGTTGTATGGGCAAGCTATACATGGTACGCCTGAATGTTTACAGTATTATCAAATTATAAATGCTCATGAGACCCCAGAGCATCCTTGATCTGAAGTAGTCCATATATACTCAACCTCATCTCTTGTGACGTTGCAAGTCCCTGTGTAGAGTAATTAAAGACACTGGAATTCATGCCTGAGAGTTATAAGGCCTCTGTTGTCAATGTGTATGCTGTTTTTTCTGTTCTGCATCTTTTAGTAAAGTTAAGCAAATTTGGTGCTGTGTGAAGCTGATGGCACCTTTTGAATATGATTGTCAGTCTGAACCTAAACATCCTTTAGTGGTTTTGTAGGGTTTAAGTCTTCCTCTCCCATAACAACTTGGCCCATTTGGGGCAGGGGAAAGGGCCTCTTTTCAGGAACTGCATTGATGTTCAAGTTTTTTCCTGTTTTCTGACATTATCTCCCTTTTTTTCAGTCTACCAATCTCTATCTAGGCTCAGGGGTGAAAAAAACCCTTCTGTTACTGGTGATATAATCTTCTAAATCTTTTGTCTTAAGCCATAACCTTGGCTTTGCTTTTTAAATCAAAAGCCAAGACACTGGCTCTGTTGTCTGTGTGTTCTGTAATGTCAAACCCTCTGTGAGGAAGTACAGGTAAAATGCCTTAACTGTCTTGGTTCTGTCTCTATTATCCTGTTGTACCTGTCAGATGAGACAGAATATTATATTGTGAGATGAAGATCAGCTTTGGTACCAAACACACCTTGGTTCACATTTCAGCTTCAGTTCTTAGTAGCTGTTTGATATGCAGCAAATCAATTAACCTCACTGAGTCATTTAATAAAAGTATTCTTTTGTCATGCCCATTCTTCTTTCAGACTCTCTCAATTCTTTTTCTCCAGTGTCACAAAAATTTCACTTCCCTGCATTAGAATGAGGTGTCATATTTAAGTAGCATTTCTCCCCCTTACCAATTTTAAAATTGAAATATATTTGTACCTCCATCATCTCTACTTCCTAGTGTGACAATTTTAAAACGTTTTAAATTAAATTTATTGGAGCAACATTGATTAATAAATAAGTTTCAAGTGTACAGTTCAACAGTATGTCATGTGTTTACCACCCAAAGTTAGATTTCCTTCCATAACCAAATATTTGATCCCTTTTATCCTTCTCTATCTCCCCCTCCCCTCTCCTCTGATAACCACTAATCCATAGTCTATGTCCATGAGTCTCTGTTTGTCATGTTTGTTTATTGCTTTAAGGTTTATATCCCACATATAAGTGAAATCATATGGTTTTCAATTTTTCTGTCTGAGTATTGAATTAGCATATGACCAAGCAATCCCTCTCCTGGTAATTTACCCCCAAAACCTGAAATCATTTATCTCCCGAAACATGCACCCCGCTGTACACAGCAGCATTATTCACAGTGGCCAGGACATGGAAGTAACCGAAGTGTTCTTTGATAGATGACTAGATAAAGAAGCCGTGGTACATATAATGGAATATTACTCAGCCATAAGAAGAGATGAAATACAGCCATTTGTGACAACATGAATAGATCTTGAGATAATCAGGCTAAACGAAATAAGCTAGTGTAACAATTTTGGGGAAACTAAATGGTGGAAGAGATGTAGGAAGGAAAGGAAACCTCCACCTGTATGACTAAAACAATTTTTACCTCACTTTCTTAAACCTCTGCAATGCCTAACTATACCAGAGCACAGATCTACCAGCACACCTTTTCTTTAATCTCATTGTTATTTCTTCAGCCTCTATCAGATTCTGCTTATCAGAAACTCAGTATCTCTCTTCCCTCTCCCCCGCACCTTTCTCTTCCTCTCATTTTGCTCACATTCTCTTTATATCTACAATCATCACAACAGTTTTGAAAGAGGAAACCAAAAATTCTCATAAAAAGTGATGGTAATACTTACCTCGCAGATTTTAGAAAAGATCGAGTGAGCCCACTGATTGGAAATTCCTTTGTAAATTGTAAAATGCTATGCACATATAAGTATTATTGTATGCGTAGTAGCCGTAGCAGCCGCAGTAGTAATATTCCTGACACCAGATCAAAACCAATCAGGGATACAAACCTACCTAACCATGTCTGGCTAATTTTTGAAGTAAGTGGTCGGAAGTTTATTTGCATGAGAATGAGATTCACCTAGGAATTACCTCATTTTTAGGATAGAAAATAGCACAGTGAATGTGACACAGTAACAAAGCTACTGGAGATGATTAATTAATGTTGCAGCGACTGGAGACCATAGAAACCTAATCTCAATCATAAAGATCTGAAACTAACACCAAAAACTTTTATCACTTAGAGGCAGTAGCGACTCTGAGTACAGTGTGGTGGCAGTCATTTGAATTTAACCTTATGTCTGAAGGATTCTTGGGTCATTTTTTTTTAGGAGAAAAAAATAGCTGTCATGAAAACCTAGACAACTTTTTTTAATCTTAGAAAACATTGGGCCCCCTGCGCCATGCTTTTGTATCCCTCTAATGTCAGGCAACACACAGCAGAGATCACAAAATACCGAGAAGAATTGGTACATTAAGGTCACCAGGAATATTCGGAAGGGGTATTGGGGAGTAATTGAAAGAGCACACAAAGATGGATAAGAGAGAGCCCCTGAATTAACAAGTGTATATCTCCTTTAGCTTGGAAGATAGTGTTAACATTCAAGAACCATTGAGAAAAAATAAACACAAACCAATTAAGGCAAACCTATGCTAAACCTGTTCATGAACTAGTTATAACTATTTTTGAACTAAAAATAATGTGCAGACCAGCAGAGGTTTGTGGGCCACAATTTGAGCAGCTATGAATTTAAGAATAAGCAATTCCTGTCTTACACACACACGCGTGCGCGCGCACACACACACACACACACACACACACACACAAACACACTCCTCTCCTATGAACTTTTCTGTATTGCTACAGTGAGATTTCTAGGTATTTATATCAAAGTGATCTTCCATCCTTAGTGAGATAAGGAAAAGGGACTGGCTTCTTCTATTACTCCATTTTCCTTGAGAGTCTTCTTAAATTTTATAAATAACAAGAAAAATTTTATGATTCTTAAACAAAGATAAAAAAGTCCATGCCTGCAGTTTCAGATCATTTTTCAGAATTCTCTTGGAGCAAAAAACCTTCCACAAAGCCTACCAAAAAAACTAGTTGAATGTGTCTCTTATCTGGCTTGGGTTTTTAGAAGACACTTTATCTTCCCTCTAGACATGCATATTCCCATTGTGAGCCTATATATGTTCATATATGTTACCATTTTATCTTGTTTTTTCGTCTTCATTTATATTCCACAGTGCCAGACAAGAATTAACGATTATTATTTACGACTCAGAAATGGAAGAGTAAAGGTAAGAACGTAGATTCTTCTAGGTACAATAAATTGCTATTTGACTGAATAAATCACTCATATTTTAGACACTGGCTATAATAAACAGAAATAATTAAAATTATTGTACAGGCATTAAACCATTGAACCATTTTTCAGTGAATGGCTTTAAATTCTTAGAATCCTTGAATCTTAGACCTAGGAGAGACTTTAAAAATTACATAGTACAATGTAAAAATTTTAAAACCAACATTATAAATATGGTTCATTGTCATTAAAGATAATTTGGAAAATATGGAAAGACAAAAAGTCATGTCTAGCCCCATTACTCATTACATAAAATCACTTTGAATATTATGTGTCCTTTCTTCCAGCCTACTTTCTATGCAAAGGTGACTTGTTTTATAAAAACATAACAGTAAATCATACTGAATATACAATATTATGTCATAATTTTGCACTTAATACTGCAGAGTAAATTTTTCTACACTATTACATAATCTTGACAAATGGCATTTTAGTTTTACAAAATAATTTATCAAATGCCTACCATAGATTACTTAAATATCCTTTTTAAAATTAATATTTAATTAATATATTAATTTTTATGATCATAAATTATACTGAAATTAATGATTCATAAAAGAAATATCTTGCCTATGCTGAGTCACCTTAAACTAACTCCTTCATTTTATATAACTAGTTTATTCTTCTCCATTCCACAAGATAAAATAAAAATTAAGTTTTAGTCCAATCTGGTAAACTTCATTAAGTCTAATGATTTAAACTGAGTTCTATTTGGATGAGCCTAGATTTCAGATTTTCTTAGTATCTACCAGTGTTTCTGAGAAGCCTGTAGGGCTTACTCTACCTCGTGGCACTAGGGGAAGAAGATGGGGTCTGTAAGATGTTATTGCTCTGATTCCATCCCTGTGTGTTCTGCTGGCATCTGCTGCTGAAATTTTGGCTGATGTAATTTGTGACCTGTTTTCCTGACAACTTGACCTGATCAATGGTGCCTGAGAGACCTGTGAAGTCATGATATGCATCAGTTAGCTTTAGCTGCATAATAAACCACCCTAAAATTTAGTACTTAAAAACAACTATTTAACTCATGATCTTGCTAGGCAATTCCTTGTCTGGGCCAGGCTCAAGGGCTTGTTCACACATTTATGGTCAAGTTGCTAGGTCACCTGGGAGCTGGGGACCTCATATGGCCCCATTCACATTTCTGGTAGTGGGTAGGAGCAATGAGGGTTACTAGCTCAAATGTTCCTTGTTATCCAGCAGGCTAGCCCAGGTCGTTTTATATTGCAACTGAATTCCAAAGGCAGAAAGAGGGCAAATTCCATTGTTCAATTGTTTTTCAAGCCAATGTTTGCTAATGTCCCATTGGCTAAAGCAAGTGTCAGATTACACTACTAAAGGACATGAATAGGGGGAAAGAAATAATTTGTGGCCATTTTCACAATCTACAGTTTGCCATTATTGTAGTTCAATTACAGACACTAGTGCTATAGCAATGCACTCTGGTATACTACCTGATTAGACTCTAGGCAACCCATCAGGAACATGCAGAAATTTCCTGATGCCATTTAAGAACCAAGGGAAGCTTTGGAGTAGTAGCTCTAGTTATCTAGCTCTAGTGGAGTTACCACTCCACTGTTCCTTGTTTCTGAGGCAAGTGGGAAAATGACCCCATCTCAGCTTTATCTTCAACCTCGCTTAAATACCTCCTGTGTCTGCCAGAAATCTTAGTTGTAGACAATGGGATTCATGAACTAATTTGGTACAGAATGCATACTAAAATATGTTAGATAGACATTCCAAAAGAACTAAAGAATGGACCTAGATGCTATCCTCTCAGTATCAAAGTAGCAAGAGTTAATACAGCGTAGGAAAATACACAATTCTATCCTAGATTCACCACTCGGGTGTTTGACACCGGATGCCAGAAACTGTACCGTGGGTGAAAATCAAATGTATCAGCCCCTGTACTTTCCAGATGATCAACTCTTCCCACGTACAACAGTTAACTCACATTGCTGCCTCCAAGTTCAACATTCCTGTTAAGAAACTGAGTCACATGCAGAACTCTTGAGGCAAGGAAATCTGAGACTTGTAGTTTTTAAATTTCCATCTTTTATTGTACAGGAAAGTAAGCTCAAAGGTGGCCGCAATGGATGCTAAGTGATCTAATCTGCAGTGTCTATTGTAACTTCCTATTCTAAACTCCAAGGGTAGAGAAGGGAGATCAGGATGAATAATTGACTACATGCTCCCCCAAACCCATTTTTTCTACCCTTCTTACAATCTCATGAGCTTAAAGGGAATGGCTTTCTACTTTCTCTTTTGTGTGTATTTGATCTACACATAGGGCCACTGAGCCTTAATGGTGGATGGGGCATTTGGGGGTTGGGTTCCCTAGAAACATACCCTGGGGCAAAAATCCATATGTAAATGATTTATGTAGGAAGTGCTTGGGATAAACTGGTGGAAAAAAAAGTGGAACCAGAACAGAAGGTTAAGAAAGTGGGCGAAGGCAAACAAGGTTATGACTGCAGGCAAAATCATTAGAAAGATAGATGCAGTTTAATCCCACAAGGCAATTCTGAAAATGTAATTCCTCAGAGTTTATCCCAATTAGAGACAGGAAGTAAGACTAGTGCACTCTTCAGTTATTGTTGGCTAATGGTCTTATCTTAGTCTGTTCAGGCTGCTACAACAAAAATAGCACAGACTGAGTGGATTAAACAAGGAACATTTATTTCTCACCATTTTGGAGGCTGGGAAGTCCAAGATGAAGGTGCCAGCAGATTTAGGGAGTGATAAGGGCCTACTTGAGAATTCATACATTGCCATTTCTTGCTGTGTTCTCACATGGCAGAAGGGATGAGAGAACTCTCTGGGGTCTTTTTTATAAGGACACTAATCCCATCCATGAGGGCTCCACTCTCATGGCCTAATCACCTTCCAGAGGTCTCACCTCCTAATACCATCACCTTGATGGTTAGGATTTCATTATCAATATTTAGTCCCTTGGGCCTGGATTTTAATCTTTCTGATGGTATAGTGGCTTGACATTCAACATCCATTCCACCCTCTTTCTGCAGTGGCCAGAAATCAAAACCTAGGCTTCCTTGTAATTAGAATTCTGGGTATGATTTAAAATCAGGCCATCAGATGCATCCATGCAAAATTTAGAAAGTGGAAGTGAGAGCTTCTGCTATTTTTATCATTTTTGGTGGTGAGCATTGTTACGTGGGCATTTGGTTTCCTGTGGCAGCATTAACAGAGGTCTCAGGATCCAGTCATAATTTTGAAAGACAGGATGTAGGGCATTCGTTTTGCTTGTGTAGATTATAGCAAGAGTGATGCAGCTCTGGAGCTCACAGCAGTTTTTTTATCATGATTGTGGAAATAACAGCATGATTCTGGACCCAGGGTCCTCCTGACCATGTAAGAGGCAGCAGCTGTCTTGATGGCCAGGTTTGGTGGTGAGTCTGTGAAAGTTGTTTCTGAAAGCTCAAACTAGAGTCTTTTTCTTCAGCTCTCCCCACAATTGTATAATCTCTTCCTGCCTGAACTAGTTAAAGAGCAGCCTATTCTGTACAACTGTACCCTGACCCAAACAATACACTAAAGGGAATTATAGGAATTTAAAATCTTTTTCTCTTTCAAAAATATCAACATACTTTTCTTGATCATATTTACATTATGTGATTTTTGCTTCACTTAACCTGATGACCAACCGAATAATTTTCTCACTTTAAAAATTCTATTTTAGTAGTCAAAACTTAAAGATTGATTTTTTTTAAATCTCTGCATTTCCCATCATTACACATATGGATGCTTTAGGCCAACTAAAAATGCCATATACATAAAGACACAAAAGGTAAAACCACATTGATACATTTTAAAGTAATCTCTCTGTTATATACCTTTATAACTATTTAGGATACTTTCCCAGAAATGAAATGGGACCATGGACATTTTTCACTCTGAATATTTATTTCATATCATTTCCTAGAGTCTTGCACCAACATATTTTCCTTCCACAATGTAAGATCCCTTTCAAGCATTCGTCCATTGCACATGTCTCCCAAATAGAAATCCTAACAGTTTTTTTTCTAATTTGATGAATAAATGATGGTATCTTATTATTACCTCAATTTTCATTTTTTGGTCATTGGGATATTTGAAAATTTTACAATATTTACTTGACTAAATGGATTTCCATTTGTTAATGGAGTCTTTAAAGCCTGTGAGACTTTTGTGCACAGAGTAAAAAACCACCACCACCTGGTCTTTGCTTTAATGTTCAATTTATCAAATGTATATATCTGGTGAATAAAACTGGGAAAGTCACTTTTTCTTAAAGACATAGAAGTTAAATGTTGTCTTAATTAATGTTCTTAAATAATTTAACTTGCAACAATAAATTTAGTGTAACTGATTTTTTGAACACTTTAGACACTGTAGCAGCCATTTGAACATTTCAAACACTCAACAGCAGAGAGAACATGAATAAATACAGTGATTATAAACCCATTCCTACAAAATAATAACTCCTCGAGTTCCCATTTCAGTATTAACCATGATGGTAAACTAGAACAACTGGCATCCTCAAGCCAAGATAGGTTTTTGAAAGATAACATCAGTGTATGGAGAAAACCATGAGAAACCCTTCAGAGGTTCAGACCCCTGATATGGGTATTTTCAGAAGTTAAATTGGGGCAGTACATAAACAGTGCTGAAGACCTGAGGAAAATGGGTGCAGATTGACTAATCTCCAGCAGTCACTTTCCCACTCTACCCCCAACCTCTAGAGCTGATGCCCTCTCCAGATGTTCTGCAGTTGGGGGAGGGAGTTGCAGAAAGGAAAGCCTTGACATGAAGAAACAGCTTGGTAGAATGAAGAGTGATTAAATGTGAGGCATCCACCTCTGGGGGTCTTATTCCCTCCATAGTGACTCCTTGAACTTATTTAAGCTGACACAGATTGAGATCTTGCTGCTGACCCTTTCGCCATAGCCATTACTGAGAAAAGTAGCCTGTACTGCAAGACATATGAGTCTACAGGTTGTCTGAAGATCTCAATCTTCATACACACTACTAAGAGAAGTAAGCCAATCTGAAAGAGAATGTGCTATATGATTTCAACTATATGACATATTGGAAAAGGCAAAACTATGGAGATAATAAAAAGATCAGTGGTTGCCAGGGATTAGGAGGGATGAAAAGGTAGAACACAGAGGATTTTTAGGGCAGTAAAACCATTCTGTATGATACTGTAATGGTAAATACATGTCATTGTATTTCAGTCAAAACCCATAGAATGTATAACACCAAGTGTGAACCCTAATATAAACTATGGATTTGGGGTGATAACAATGTGTCAATGCAGGTTCACAGGTTGTAACAAATGTACCACTGATAGTGGGGGAAGTTGTGTGTGTGGGGGGGGGTCAAGTGATACATGGAATCTCTGTCTTTTCTGTTTAATTTTGCTGTCAACCTAAAACTGCTCTAAAAGATAGTCTATTAAAAAAAGAAGAAAATGGGTTAAAGGCACATACGAGCATCTTACAGAAGAGGAAATGACTATGACCATTAAACGTATGAAGAGATTTTTCAGCCTCGTTAGTGGTCTAGAAAATACAAATCAAGGCTCAAAAGAAAGACCTTTTTTTTTTTATATACTCCATTGGCAAAAATTGTAATGTTTGACAACGTCAAGATTTGGCAACGATGTGGATTGACAAACTGTCTTATATATTGCTAATGAGAATGGATTTATCTCCTTAATTGGAAAATTCACATAGCCTAGGTGTGTACCCAAGAGAAACTCATATGTACATATGGTATCATCAGGTACACACACACACACACACACACACACACACACACACAGTGCCACTAGGCTGATAATGAGGTCAGTGGGAAACCAAGAAAATTATCAGTGATGTGTATATGAAACACATACGGGAAAAAGAAACTGAACAGTCTTCAGAAAGAAGTATTAACGCTCTTGCTACACAGTTTTGTCATTTATTGAATACTGTGAATCTACTGCCATCCATTTTGTTGCATATTAATGCTTTTTATTTTGGACTAAACCTTTTTCTATATAAAAAGGAAGAATATTAGTATAATTAAGAACTGAATTTTCATTTCTCAAGAAAAAATATTGACTGCGTAACTTTAGAAAAACTTTTGTCAACATTTGTCATCAGCCACAGTGATCACAATATTACTGACTACATGAAAACACAAATCTATTGAAAAAACATCCACATCTATGACAAAATTTTATAGTTATTTTAGAATTGTACCTGAAAAAGATCAAAGGTATATGATACTTTACTTTTTATTGTGATCAAATACCCATTCTAAACTAATTTTGCTAATTTTCAGTTTGAGGTTTTTTTGTGTATGTATGTAAAGAAGCTAAATGTAATCATTATAAATATGTGTATGTCATGAACAAAAGAGGAATTCCTCATGAAGTTTAATGACCCCAGATGCTTCATGAAGAAAATCAGTTAATTCCAATAATGGTTCATTTTTTTAATTCAATTTATGTAATTAAAATAAAGCTTTGTGTGCTCATTCTGTTGAAGATAAAACATCTGACATTAATACCAATGCTATTACAAACTCAATTAAAAAGTTAAACTTTGAAGACAAAGTTTCTACTTTTGAGAGGATAAAATGATTACTAATTTTGGTAGAGCATAGCATTATAGTGAAAACAATGTTCTCACTAAATTAAGAAACTTATAAAGCAAAAAGATATTCAGAATAGGTCACTGTGAACACAAAATTCATAATTGTATCCAAACGAGGAATAATAGTCTACCAATTCAAATAAAAGCTATAAACATTTTAAAGTAATTTTAAAGACAGAACAAGTGAACTATAAAATGTTTGTTATAAAAGTGATACTGAAAACTAAAAATACTAGTATGAGTTTTCTCTGCTTCCTATCATAAATCAGATTTTAGAAATATTTGCACCTTTGAAAAACTCCTTTGTAAAGCAACCTAAGTATCTTATAACATCATTTGAATTTTATGGAAATCAGCCCTCTCAAATTTGGTTCCATTTGTCCAAAGTCATTAGAAACCTTTGAAGCTTCTATAAAATTGTGATTATTGAAAATAAAAATTGTGAAAAGAAAGATTGAAATTTTATCTTTGCCAAAAGAAAGTAGGAACTAAACAATTGAAATGATGATAGCACAAATAGTATACAAGATTTAATTTCGATAGCTCCAAATAGGATCAGAAGAGTTCCGAATTTACCTGTATCCTTTGTGGAAAAACTTTAAAGATGGCCAAAAATGCCAAATCTCTCTCCCCAAAGCTGCAGGACACCTGAAATCTACTTCTCTTTATATACTTTTGGGAAACTGTGCTCCAGGGAAACTAGTAGCAGAGAGTCAAAACTTCTTAGTAACTGTGCCTTCATGTTATTTGATACATTAGAGAAGTTTATTTCAGTGGCAGCCCTAAACGTTTTAAATTAATGACATATATTTATTTTTGTTCAAACTATGCCTTTATCACAAAAGCAATGTTTCAGTACCAAATGTGCAATGGCCACATATTGTGCCCACACTGAGATTAAAGCCAAGTCAAGGTCAAAACCAGGACTGATTACTAAAGTCCATACTGAAGGTACCCCATACCTACTCATTCCCCAACCCCTGGAGTGCTTAGACGATTCTAGTCAGAGCCCTATTATAGGGGCCCTGGGTCAGAAATTAAAAATAAAATACAAGATAGGCAAAGGCTGCAGATGCCGAATTGAGATAAATTGAAAGAAAAAATATTCAATGGACCCTAAATAGTCATTGCACATGTCTTGCTACACTCAATGTGCCTTACTTGATAGGTTTTGAGCTACATAACTAAGCTCTTTAAAAAGGGACTGTGTCAATATTTTCTTTTCATAATAGTTCAAGCTCAATAAATATTTGTTAAATTTAGTTGAATTTAAAGTGTGAGTAGTCTACAGCCATGCCACCCTGAACAAGCCCCATTCCACCTGATTTTGGAAGCTAAGCAGGGTTGGGCCTGGTTAGTAGTTGGATGGGAGACGACCTAGAAAGACCAGGTGCTGCAGGTGTAAAAAAAAATAAAAATAAAAAATAAGGGACAGAATAATGTCCCCCTCCCACCTCACTGCAGCAAATATTTACATCCTAAACCCCAGAACCTGTGAATATGTTACTTTATAAGGCTAAAGGGACTTTGCAGACGTGATTAATTGAAGAACCTTGAAATGAAGATGGCAGCCTCAATTATCCAGGTGGGTGCAATGGATTCACAAGTGTCCTAATAAAAGGGAGGCAGGAGGCTTGGAGTCTGAGAAGCAGATGTGATGGTGGCAGCAGAGGTCAGAGTGTTTCACAGCCATGCGCTGAGGAATGTGGGAAGCCTCTAGAAGCTGTAAAGGGTAAGGAAACCATAAAGGGTACGGAAACTGATTTCCACCTATAGCCTGCAAAAAAGATGCAGCCCTGCCAACATCTTGATTTTAGCCCAGTGTGGATGACTTGGGACTTCTGACCATCATAACTGTAAGATAATGTTTGTATTGTTTAAAGCCACTATTTTTTTTATCATCTTATTGCAATAGCAACAGAAATAGCAATAGCAAACTAATATAGTGCCCTATCATGCATTCATTCAGCTCTTGTTATAGCTGTCCACCTGTCATGCCAAACCCTCTTATGCCTCTACCTAAAACACATCTCCCATTCATCTGCTTAGAGCCTATCTTGTTCTTCAAAAGTAATTAAACCCATCCCTTCTGCCTTGGAACCTTTGCCTGCACTGGACTCTTCCACTGTCTAGTGCCTCCTAACATTCTCCTTTTCAGCACTTACCACTCTCGAGTTGTAATCACTGAAAATTGTTTTCCTGCTTGTACCACTTTGCCAAGTTCTTGCTTAGTAAGTGGCTTTGTTACTTGTTCCCTGGTCATTTGGTGAGTTTCTCTAACGGTATAGTAAGTTTGCAGAGAACAGGGCCTACTCTTGTGTGTGTACGCAGCATGCACATGAGTGTCTTCTCTACATATGTTTAATACATAGTTCTCCAACCCCTCCCCCACAAAAAAAAACCACAGCATCAAGTAAATGCTCATTGAAAAAAGGGAGCCAGTCTACAGGCATACTTCATTTTATTGTTTTGCTTTATTGTGCTTCGCAGATGTTGCATATTTTACAAATTGAAGGCAAGACCATCCACCAGCAAAAAGACTATGATTCACTTTATTGTGATACTGGCTTTATTGTGGTCTGGAAACAAACTTGCAATATCTATGATGTATGCTTGTACTTTGTAACATATTATTTCTCAGTAAGCAAAAGGATAAATATCTATGATTATATTTTATTCATTTTATTATACTACTTACTAACTTGCTATAAGAAATTAAACTCATCTATTCAGTTAGTTTTCTATCCAAGGAGGAACCCTCATTAGCACTCTTCTGGTCACCATTATCTCATTTCCATATTGATGGTCCTTCACTTCAACCACCAGATACAGTATCTGAGACAGCCAAACCTATTTATCCTTTTGACATATATTAATTGGGTGCCTACTATGCGCAAATACTCTTCGGCACATGGAAAAACAAATGAATAAATAAGAGTTTATCTCCTGGAGAGAGAAAGATATACAAATAAATATCATCAAGCAAAATAAGGTCAAAATGAGGTAACATAATGGTAAAGACATTAATGAGTTCTTTTCCTTTGGAGTAGAAAACCGGTTGTTACTGAGACAGAGTGGTCAACAGGAGAGTAGGTGGTAGTGGTTATGAACCAGGACTTTTGAGTTAAATGAGACTGGATTCAAATCCAGTTCCACCACCCATCGTGTGCCCTTGGACAAATTACTTAACTTCCCTGAGCCCAGATGACTCATCTGTTTGGGGCATGGAGGTAGGGCACTCTCATAAGGTTATTATGAGAATTATGTAAGATAACTCATACAAAATGCTTAACATGGTGCCAGACACATAAGAAGTACTTAATACATAGTAGCTATTATATTTAAAACAATGAATAACATTTCCGAATAATTATTTCAAAAGCAGGTTTCTTTATGCAATTTTTTTGTTGTAAAAAATACCGTTCACTCTACAAATACTAAGAAATGTAGAGGATGATGTTTTGCTCCACAGATCACTCCTTCTGGACGAGAAGCTCATTCCCTCTGCAGCTTTGAGTTTGGCTGCTGAAGACCCACTCTTGATTCCTCCCACTCTGGGAATTTTGCACTCAACTGAACTGCCTCAACTAAAGTTACGCCCCCTTCTGGTCAAGATAGTGAAACAAAGCCAAGCCTCTAATTTTAATTTGGGACCATTTTGAAGGACCACCCCAACTCTAGAGCTCCCTGAGTTGGCCTGAGGGCTCTCTGGAAACCTCTTCCACTCTCCTCACTTCCTCACAGAGGTTCTTCCCAATGCTTCCCAATGAATATGCTCAATAGTTTCCATCCCAGAGTCAGCTTCCCCAGAGAAGCCGAATTATGTCAAGCAACCATTATATGAGCAAGGCAGCTTCTTCCATAAAAGGGCATATAGTGTATTAGGCTTTGGATGGCCATGTATTCTCTGTCATGTTTGTTGAACTCTGCCATTCTGGTGTGAAAGCAGCCATAGATTGTACATAAATGAATGGGTGTGGCTGTGTTCCAATGCAGCTTTATTTTTATTTTTTTAATACAGCTTTATTTTATGGACACTGAATTTGAATATCATAACTTTTGCATGTCAGAAGATATTCTTATTTTCATTGGTTTTTCTATTTTTAAATGGTTGAAAAAAATCTTAGCTCATGGAAGTTGAAAAAAGATGTAACTAGATTTATTGTAGTGACCATTTCACAATATGTACAAATATCAAATCATGTTGTACACCTGAAACTAATGTTATATGTCAATCATATCTCAAAAAGAATAGGTAGCAATGAGCCATGATTTGTCAATCTCTGTGCTAAAGGAAGGAGGTAGAGCAGTGTGGTGCTCATGAAGCTACTGGTCTGGTGAATAAATTTACAGAATTTTCTATGGGACCCTAGAATTTGTAACATTGTTTTCAGGATGTGGAAGACCCCCTTCCTGACTCCAGAAGCGTCAAAAGAGCATGGAGAAAAGGAAGAGAATATGGGAGGAAAGATTCATAATTATGACCAAGAAAATCATACACAGCAAAATCAAAATAGTTTTATGTTCACTATGTGGCATTTTCCATTTAGAACACTTCATCTCCACTAATAAATAGAATTAGATTTGAGTGGCTGTTCTGTGGCTTTGGCTGTAGCTAAGTAATCATTCAAAAAGGAAAACACACTTACAATTTGCTACTGTTTTAATGTTTATAAAGAATATATTTTAAGTGATCTACTTATACAGAACAACGAGATAAACATATTTTGAAAACTGAACCTGTCTCTCTATCCAAATATAGCAGCCTTCTATAGTCCATTTCCCTCAAGGAAAACCAACTTGGAGAAATTTTTTGAGTAACATTCTTAATTCTTTGCCCTGAAACCTTTGGCTTTTTAATTTTAACATGACGTGTTTAAGTTTCTTTGGCTTGTGGTCTTTTCATTTCTGTACCCCCCTTAAATGAATCCCATTTTTGCTTTTTTGATCATCTTTATTTTTGCTTTATTGCTTTGAAATCATTCTTTATAGCTCTTCTCACATTCCTTCATCATGTGTAATATGAGATTTCCCCTTAATTCATACCTAACCTCCAGCTGACCTTTACTTCCCTTGTTCTTGACTCCTTTGCAACCCCCTCCTCCACAACCCCCTCCTCCACATTCTCAGAATAAATGAATAAAGTGGTGCTTTAGCTGTGAGTAGTTAAGAGGAATGAAAGCATCCTCTATGGAGTCACATTACTATACTGAGAAATATGGAGACTAGGAGTGCTGATTTCAGTAGACACCAACTGTAACAGGCGGTTAATGACTATATCCCTGGCTTTTGAGGTCTCCAGGTTCTTTTCTCTAGATACTTGGAGACTAATTTGGTCCACATTTGTCATGATGAGTTCAGATGCCAGAATCTGGGTAGGGGAATGATCATGAAACACAGTGTCCATAATGTATTGCTTATATAACTCCACCACCTTCTGCTCCAGGTACTCATTCAGCACCGCATTAGAAATAGGCTTCTGCATTTGCAGACTGCTTTTCTCCTTGATGCTGGTTATTCTCCAGTAGGATGAATACCGCTGTATAGGTTTTTGGGGAAAGTCGCTGAGTTGAGTGGAAATGGAATCCTCCATGGGCAAAGGAATCTCAGACGATTTCAGCAAAGGGCCATATTCAAAACTGCTCTCAGAGGGAAAATCTGTTGTCACTGAACTAATGGCCATCACTTGACCCCCTGCAATATGTAAGTCATTGTAATTCTTGCAAATACTTTTGCAGGAAGGTGGAACCAAGTAGGTCTCTCTGCTAGGGTGTCTACATATTTCCACTGCAGCCATATTTGGGCTTTCAAACACAGGATTGGAGTTTTTCTGTAGCACTGTGATTCTCTGATTTCTACTGTGTTGGCTCTCTCTCGAATGCACTGAAGAAATAAACTTGCCAGAGGATTTGCAGCTCACATAGAGACTTCTGACTTGTGTTTCATCCACAGAGGAGTAGGAAAGAGCAGATTTCATCTCTTCTTCCTTCTCTTCAGCCACCTGCTCATTATAAGATGCACAACTCCAGTGGATATCCTTCTGGTAGGCAAGTCCACTGAGGTACCCTTCTGACAGCATCCTGGAAAGAGACTTGGTAACATTAGGGGAAATGAATATTAAAAATTTTTTAATTGGCAGTTGATATATCAAAAAATGTAAGGGACAGTAAATGAAGTCATTTTATTCATTCACCAAGCCATTACTAATTCCGAGTCTGCTGTGTACTTAGACTATGGCATGTGCTGGAGATATAAAGATGATTAGGACACAGTTGCATCCTTTAAGGAGTTTCTGCTATGGGAGAAAATAAACTAGACACAAACAATTCCAATATTATCTCTCTGAAGGTTAAAATAGCGATAGACACAAAGGAAGTACAGAAGAGAAGCCCCTAATGCAGCCTAGGGGGGAGGGGTTACAGAATGTGTGACAGAGAAGATGACATTTCAGTTAAATTGTGAAGATGAAGCATTCCAGTAATAAAAGAATATGGTGGCATGGTCTATTCACCATATACCAAGACGCTAAGCATAAGAGGCTGAGGCAATAGGCTAGAACTGGGTCTTGAAGGGCCTTAGAAGTCAAACAAAGTCTTTTGTATCCTGCTGCAGAGGAAAAGGAGAATGACTGAGAAACTGAAAATTAGAGAAGCAACACAGCTAGTAAGTTATGAGAAAAATGAGGAAACATGTTGCAAATGCCACTGAAAATAAAAGCTGTATTTTGCTAATTTTTATATTTTATCCCTAGGAGCTAGCACAGTTGTTTCCATTTAGGAGGGATTCAATATTTGTTCATTTGAATTAGTTGACAATAATTGTATGGTTTGAAATTCACTATCAACCCATCTTGAAGGACCACAAAGCCCCATCTACTTTTGCAGCCCAGGATGAATTTTTTGCTTTATCCCACTCACTTCTCAATGCATCTTGGAAATGTCTCTGCACCCAACCAATGTATTTACTTCTACTCTCACTACCAAGGAGCCTTCCTGACCCTGGGCTTTCACTATACCTGTCTCCCCTCTCCACTCTCAGCAGTTGTCACCTGAGTCTGGAGTGGCTAGAATAGGCTAGAAACCAGCAGCTGCGTTTTCTAAAAAAGGAACACACTGGAATTCTTGGCACTCGGTAACAGACAACAAGGAAAACTAGTCCTCTTTGGCCTTGAGCACTGGGCTTCTAAAACAGACCTGTCAACTTGAACCTGAATTGAAAAGTCAAATTACAAAAGGATTATTTTAACCATATATAAGTGTTCTTTTTTATAATTTTAGCATCTCTTTTATATTCATGTAGTCATTTCCCAAGTAAATTCTTTAACTGTATAAGGTAAATATTGTAAATACAATTAATATAATTGTTTTAAGTATATAAGGGTAACATTTATTTTCCCTTTTGGAACTATTCGAAGATATATTTAGCAAATTTCTCAATTATTTAAATGTTTGTATTCTAGGCACCATCATATGCCATAAAGATACAAATCCATGAAGTAATTCTTGTATGCTTGACATTTATAAGAATAAAGAAAATGTTCTTCCCTCCAAAAAAAATAAATTAAGTGTTGTTCTGCCTTCAACAAACTGAACATTCAGGTGAAAAGGCAAATTTTTATATGTATGAGAAGATAATAGAGCAAAAAAGTTGATCCTAAAGGTTTTATAGTGATGCAACCCTTGCACTCCACCCCACCCAGCTAGGGTCTTCCCCCCTAAGGCCTCACAACATCATTATGGAAAACCAGAGCAGAAACACAATGCTCAGCATTTGAGTTTTTAAACTGACTTCAGAAACTCTCAGCAAAAATCAATTTTAGAGAAATGGCTTTTGAGATACTATAACCTGGGCATTTAAACTTCAGAATCGTTGATGCATAATATTTAGGCATCGACGATAGACTCAGTGGATGGAATCCCCCCATGGAGTGAAATGGTAGCTCCAGATACATTTGGAAGCCAAAAATAGAAGAGGTCTGTGCCCCTATGTCCCAGGCAGAATCTGAGGAAGCAGGAAGTCTCTCATGCCCAGCGTGATGTGGGAGCAGGAGGAGAGCCAGCCACATGGGTTGCCTCGCTAGACAGGTCTGAGGCTTCGTCATCAAGTCAGCTCACATACCAGCATGCTATCCAGAGCCTACAAACCTGCAAAAGACCTACATTTTGAATGGGAAGATTGCAGGCATGATCTCAATAGACTATTAACCAGGGACCACGTGAAGGATGAGAAGTTGACGTGGGTTATCAGTGTGACTACATGAAGGTAACCAAAGAACCCTACCATCCCTACATTAGCAACTGACCCGATGGCTCTATGTAAGCAAGCTGGAACTTAGAGACATCTCATGAAGGACAGAGGCCTGAAGTGACTAAGGAAATCCTGATTGACTGATTATTTGGGAGTATGTGAGCTGAGCTCAAAAGTGAGATCAAATCGAGGTGGAGAAAAGCAGCTTTCCAGGAAAAATAGCTGGTTAAGCATATGCATATATTTCCCACCCCCCAAACTTCATTAAAACAGCAGTAAGTGATTTTTTTAAAAGATATCTACAAGAAAAGGGAAAACAGGAGAAGAGACTAATGACATTTTAGAAGCTGGGAAACAGGAGGCCAAGGGTTAATGACTTAGAAGACCTGAAAAAGCTGAATCCCAAAAAAGCCATGGGAAAATCCAAAGGGCAATCTGATTTAAATTCTGGTAAATGTTCAGGAATTGGGGCATCACATACCCTTTGAGAGTAGGGTAAAGAGGGTATATCTAAAATAAGAAAGATTGATTGAAAGTATTTAAAAGGCAGTCAGAAACCCAGATCTTCTCCTTCACTCCATGTACTCAGGTGACCATTTCCCATCTTCATCCCCAAAAGAAAATTTGAGATTTATTCTCCGAAGACTAAAATGTAGGGTCTCTGAGATACCAGTTGAGGGTAGAATTATTGAACCAATAACAGAAAAATTAAATAAACATGTGCATGTTGGATGCTGAAATCCATGACCCTCTATTCTTGCTCCCAGAATGCTGGCGGAGGAGCATCCACCTTCCAGGCAGGACATTGGAAAGACTGTTCTGGGGAAAGCAGACTGGTCTGAGAAGGTCGATTGGCATCACAGGTTCTCCCAATTAAATGAAGCAGCTAGATCACCTTTTAGTCAAGCTCACAATCAATAGAGCACATTGAGCTTTTTGGACATCCATCTTTAAGTATGAGTCAAACTTTGAAATATCTGAGGAAAGCTCTGAATGAGAGAGACCAAACAGCCACTTAGAGGAAACAAGCTTAGAGCAGGGTAGGGAGGGAGAGGGATTCAACTACCATCAATATTCTCAAGGAGATAAGGATAATATTGCAATCTTGAATTAAGAATAGGATGCTATTTTTAAAAATCATTCTGAAGCTCTTAGAAATTAAAAATGATAGAAAGTTTTAAAACCTGATAGAATGATTGAAAGTTGAGGCAAACTCTCATTTTTTGAAAGTATAACAAAAGTACAAGATGAAAAATAGCGAAAAGATAAAATTAATTAACCAGTCCAGGAGATCCATTACCTGAATAATAGAAGATCCATTACCTGAATAATAGAAAGAGGACAGAGAAAATAGAGAAATTCAAAGAATTCAAAAATATTTCCCAGAATTGAAGTACATGAGTTCCTAATATACTGGGTAAAAATAGACCTACACCTTTTCTCATTATTGTGAAATGTAGAACACTTGGGACAAAGAGAAAATAATTATGTTTCAAGAGAGGAAAAAGTCAGGGAAGAAAAAGAAAAACAAGAACCAGAATCTGCAGACTTCTCAACAGCAACATGAGCAGCCAGATGATAATGTAATAATGTCTAAAAATTCTTAAAAATTATTTCAACCTAGAATTTAATCACAAAATTATCAGTCAACTATGAGGATAGAATAGAAATATTTTTAAGTCAAAGTCTCTAATAGTTCATTTCCCAGGCAACTTTCTCAGGAAGCAAACAGAAGATGTGCTCCTCTGAAAGGAGTAAGTCAGTCAATAAAAAGCAGAAAAGGAATACAGGAAACAGGAAATCCAGGACTGGGGATAAACAAAGGAGCCTTCAGACCTGTGTAGCCAGAGACTCTGTTCCAAACCCTGCACTGTAAAGGGCCCTGCTCTAACCCTCCTTCAGATGTGCCTCTCCCAACAGGGTGAGGAGTCCTAGAAGCCAACATGATAGAACTCACCAGTCTCTACACTGCTGCCTTCTGAACCACGCATCTAGTACTCAGGACCTCAGAACTCCCTGTTCAAATTGACCAGACCCAGTCTCAGAATTTGCACGCACTCTTTTCCAAATTCATCATGACTAAGGCTGACTTAGGGGCCAGATATGTACACATGTCCAGACCCAGTATGTGGGACCAAGCAATGAGCATGGATGTATGGACTTAGTGTGAGGCACAGCCAGGATTAGGAAGAAAAGATGAAAGGGCTGCAGACTGAGGCTCCCCATTTTTTTTCCTAGACCCAGGAAGTGTCAGAATCCTACCATGATGACAGTGAAATGACATTCCAGGATGAAAGCTATGTAACAGGGTCAAAAGACTACCTGGCTAGTTGGAATAGATCAAAAAGGCTTTTGGAGATAAAGATGAAATCAAAGACAACTTAGTAAGCTGACCATTTTGAAGTAAGATTTATATAATCGGCTGTGGACTTTTGGGGTGAATTAGGAAAAGCTAAGCAAAAGAAAAGTCTACACCAGTGCTGTCCAACAGAACTTTCTGGAATGATGGAATGCTCTATATCTGTGCTGTCTAACATATTAACTAACAGCCATATGTGGCTACCAACCACTTGAAATGTGATGAATCAAACTGAATTTTAATTTTATTTAAATTAATTTTAAAATATCACATAGCACTACTTTGAACAGTACAGACTTAGAAGATAGTGAAGGTGATAACATAAAATTGTAAAATACTGATGGCAAAAAAAAAAGAAAAAATACCAAAGGCAGTTCATTATAATTGCAATTTAAAGTTCACTGGATGATCACTGTCATAGCAATAATTCTAGAGTGAAATTTAATTAATTCACTTATTTCTGTACTTCTTTCAAAGGGTATTAGAGGGAATATATCAAAAGATAATAATAAAAGAGTATAAACTTTTAGATATTTGGTAACAAAATGAGATCCTTATCTGAAGCTCTTTTTATCTTGGTATGTTAAAATAGGGACTATATAGAACTTCCTTTTAATTTTTGCTTTGTTTTTATTTGGAGAAGTGTAGAATACCTGTGTGAGCATGAATGTTCAAAAATATTTTTAAAGCTATTTTTGTTTTAATCATGTGGTCTCATAGGTTGTCTCTGAGGTGATGAAAGTGCTGTCCAGTAGAATTTTCTGTGATGACGGAAATGTTAAATATTTGTGCTGTCCAATATGATAGCCAATAGCTGTATGTGACTAATGAGCACTTAAAATGTGTTTAGTGTGACTGAAATCTTATATTGCTACATTTGGCTACTATATTGGACACCGCAGATCTAGACAATTATAAACTCCAACTCATACTTTAAGAAAACGTTGTACAGCAAAAAAACTGTGGTGTATTACATGGCTGAGTTGTAAATAGCTTTTGCATAGTCATAATAATATTTAAGTCACTGAAAATTGATCTAACCAAATTTAAAATGTAACCATAAGATGATAATAAAACCAGGAAACAAGGATAATATTTTATCATTGATAGTAATGTAATGTCAATAAAAATTGCCTTGGGCATTTGCATATGTGTCCAGATTGGGTAGCCAGTTCGTATAGTGAGAGGAATAGGACAAGGATGTATGTACTTGGTAGAAGCCAGAGGAGGAAAGAGAACTAAATCCTATCTTCATGATAACAAGTCTATAAATAATGCCCCAAACTGAAAAATCCAAAAGTTGTAACACAAGCATGCTATTTAAAGAAATGGTAGTAAATATCAAATAATTAGTTAAGGGAGATTAAAGTAATTGCTTGCTTCTGTAAATTAAATCAACTTATCATCTGTGGTATTATCTAGAGTCCCCTCAACCATAATATTGCACGAGTTTATGACTGACTATATTAAGAGGAGAGTTAGGTATTACTGAGAATCGAAATTCATTTCTAAAAAGTTAGCAGCAGAGGGCAGCAGAGAGCACACTAAAGCTGCTTTTGAAAGATTGTTCTAAAGCTATGCAAACAAAGAAAGTAATAATATTAGCTGATAAAACAGAAATCGTACACCTATTAACTCACTTAATCTTCATAAAAACCCTTTAACATACCATTAGAATGAAAACGGTGCTGTATATAATGATGTTCTAAAACTTAAAAATAGAAAAATAGAGAAAATTATTTGGGTTTATTTTGATTAATTGTTGGCATTTTTTCTTAATACATTTCAGTGATTATCTGTGAAATTTTTAAAGACATCACTCAATCTTTTCAAAGGTATTACAAAATACATGCTTCAAACAAATGTTAACTTCTATTATACTTTATTTCATCTGAGAAAATAAAACTGGACTCAATGGATTACTTCAATCATTCTAAGATATTTTATCACTTGAATTGGTCATCATAGAGAAGCTTTATATATACACATACACATACATGTATATATGAAGCTATATACATATTTATATATGTATGTATATATAAAATAAATATATTTAGACTTCTCCATGACTGATTAAGTGTGAAGGAAAAGACACCCAAGGACATTTGCAGATGAGATGTTCTAAGCAAATTTTGCCTATATTAATCATTACCGGACAGGGGAATACCAAAATTAACCTTATGTGCAAATTCAAAACTTAGAAATATGTACTAAAGTACAGCACTTCGTTTAATAATTTACTTAGATTTCAGAAGAAATTGCAGTATAAACTCTTCCTTCTACACTAGCCTTTACATAGTTTCTCAGAAAACTGTTGTTGTAACTTTTGTACATTAATACACTTTTAATTTACACCCAAACAACACAAGTATGGACTCAAAAAGAAAACATAAAGAGGAAAGAACTTTATAAGAGGGAACACTGGAAAAGCCAAAGTTAGGGATCAAAAAACTTTTTCTATAAAGGGCCAAGTTTTTAATATTTTAGGTCTCTGTTACAACTACTCAATTCAGAAAAGTCGCCATAGACAATACATAAACAATTGGGTGTGGCTGTGTTCCAATAAAACTTTATTTACAAAAACCAGGCAAAGGGCCAATTTAGCCCATAGGCCATGGTTTCCATACCCTTGATCTAAGTCAAAAAGCAGATGCAATAAGTTGGATAGGATATAATAATAATAACAATTGTGTCAAGTGCTTTCCATATATTCCCCCTAATCTTCCAATAACACTACATGTTAGATATTATCATAATCTAGTTTTCAAAATGAGAAAACTGAGATCTGGGTATGACAGATGACCTTCGCAAGGTCACAAAGCAACTAAGTACTAAAGACAAGATTTAAGTCCAAATTTACAAACTCCAAAGAGTGTGGTCTGATCTTAAAATATATCACAGTACTACATAATTGGGAGCAGTTAATATCACACAGTTATAACAAGCAATTAGTCCTTCCAGGAAATGGGTATCAGCCCTGACTCCATTTAATAACAACAGCACTTGCTGAATAAAAGAAGGAAGGTGCAGTGAAGTTCACAAAGAAAAGCACCAGGAAGACAGCCAGTGCCCACCCCAGAGGGGTGGCCCAGAGGTCTACATATATGTCCCAGTCATGTGTCAATGCTCATATGTCTTTGAGGTGTACAAATAATTTATCCTCTGGCCTTTTAATCTAACCATATGAACATTTTCCTTAACCATTTCCACCACTGTAGCCTAATATCATCTCACCCTTAATTTTACAACCAGAGCAATTTAATATTACAGACACCTGTTTAAATATCAACAGCTCCCAATTACCTCCAGGATAAAGTCAATGCACATTAGGCCCTCATAATACATGGTCACTATCTGCCTTCCCAATCTCATCCCTGCCTGTTCCCCAAGGCCCAGGACCCCAGCCATTTTGAATTTCTCCTAGTTCTTCCAAACCCGATGCCCATCCCAGATATTTGTGCTCTTTTTCTTGTCTATCCCCTGTCCCACAACCAATACCCTCTATGTCTCATCTCATATAGCAACATTTCAGAGACCCTGGCCACCCATGCAGAATCTATGTCCCTCAATTAGAAAATGGTTCTAGGTTCTTCTTTTCCCTACCCCAATATATTTATCAGGATTGCATGGAATTTGAGTAGAATTCAGCTGCTACCTTAAACACTAAAATAAATCATTGAGACAGTCCTTTGAATAAAAGAGTAACTTGCAGTAGCAAAAGAAAAGTGGGAAGATTGGAGTTTGATAGGAAGTGGGGGAGTTGGATAATGAGAAGGTGGCAGAACAGGCCCTGTCTCTGGAAATACAATCTCAGTGCATGAGAGCTAAGACATCTGAGAAGCTAGATTGAGACAGTGCAAAGAAGATTACAGCTGCATGAAAATGGAGGCAGTGGGACAGGGCTACCTCCTGCATCATGGGATGTAGCCTTACGGAACTGATGACAGGAAAACATCTGCTGTTTCATAGATCTTGGGCCTAGCTAGCTAGGGTGCAGTTTGGTTCCCATCTGTCAGCATGGCTGCTTATATGGATCTGCCTTTTAATAGTTACAAAATTGTACATCCACAGGTACATCTTATGTTAGTAAATCATTTCTCATAGTGGACATTCCATTTTTTTTTTTTGCTTTTTTAATATGTGTCATCGTTGCATATGCCTCCATGAATGTTTCCTTAGACCAGATTTGGAGAAGCTGAATTACTGCATCATAGCTATTGCAAATTGCCTTTCAAGTAGCTTGGGCCAATTTATTCTCTCACCAGCAATGTTTGAGATTAACTTTTTCCACTGACATTCTTCGACACAATATTATTATTTTTTAACTTTCCAATCAGATAAGCAAATTTATTTTTTGCCTCAAATTTGAGGGTGAAGCAAACTGTCTTGTTAAGATTATGTGTAGGTGATGTATCAGGGTTGCTATTTTTTAAGACCCCCAAACTCTCAAAATATTCTATTTCATCTCTTCACTTCTCTATTTCCCCTATAATCTAAATTCTAGATTCCATAATTCCAATCCATGTATTTTAAGATAATATTGATTTTGGAGACTTATAGATAAACCACTGAAGATTATCATTAAAAAACTTGAACATTATTTTGTTCATAATCTTGTTATGATAAGTAACAAAATCCATATTATATTTTTAAATTTTTTTTAAGGAAGGATACAAGAACTTTACCCTAAACAACAGGTTTCTTTAGGAAGGATTTCCTTGTATAAAAAAGTATCTGCTAATTATGCTAAGTGAAATAAGCCAGACAGAAAAAGTTGAAAATCACATGATATCATTTACATGTGAGATATAAACCTAAGAGCAACAAATGAACAGGACAAACAGAGGCTCATGAACATGTACTATAGATAGACTAGTGGTTACCAGAGGGGAGGTATTTGGGTATTTGGGTTAAATAGGGTCAAATATAGGGGGTAAAAGGAGGGTGAAGTGGGTAAAGGGGATCAAATATATGGTAGCTGAAAGCAACTGGACTTTGGAGGGTAAACACACAATAGACTATACAGATATCAAATTATAATGTACACCTGAAAATTATATAATTGTATTAACCAATGTTACCCTAATAAACTTAATTTTTAAAAAAAGTATCTGCAGTTTCCTTCCTCTTATCTTTGAAAGTACAGGCTCTTTAGAGCTGGAAATAACCATTCACTTAATCATATACCTTCGCTTATATCTCTATTATTTCATCTTTTGTGGCATTTGCTGACAGATGCTCTAAAGTATCACTCATCCATATTTCAATTCCTGTTACAAAACATAAAATTTGGGATTATCTAGTCTTCTATCAAATATTAAGTGATTCTTAATGAATTAATTTCTGAAAGTCTAATTTGGTGGCTAAGGTAACATAGTAAGTATTAACATCACCAAGTAAATAAATAAATTTCTGTTTGGTTCTACTTAGATCCTTATGACCAAAGGTAGCAGCTACTTCTAAAGACTTTATCTGGATATGTAAATTTTCTTATTTCAGAAAATGTCAATTTTGGTGCAGAAATATTAGTAAATATATTTTTTCATAGTTTAGATTTTTGTTCATATTCTGTCTTTACTTCTTACAAATGGAAAAATTAAAGTTTATGATTACTTTTTCAAATTACTTTTGAAGTATTTTGACACAAAATGAGAGAACCATAAAAACAAAAATGGTATTGACTGATGTTAAATTTTCTTGGTGTTAATAATTGTTAATCATTGTTAATTATATTGTCAATTATATTGATTAACATTAACACACACTTAATTGTAGGCATATCAACCAAATGCAATGCAAGATATTTGATTTGATCCTGAATTTAAAAAATAAAAACTCTCTAAAGAACATGTGGATAATTGGGGGAAATTTGTATGTTAGATAACAGAATTTATTGTTGTTAAAATTCCTTAACATTATAATTATGTAAAAGTCTGCCCTTTTTCTTAGAAGAGACATACTCAAGAATTTGGAGGTGTGATGTGCCCTAAAGTCAACAATATACTTTTAAACAGCTTAGGAAAAAAACTGAGTATGTGTGTACGTATGTGTGTGTGTGTATGTGTGTGTGTGTGTGTGTATATACACACACACACATACACACACACACAGAGACATAGTGAGAGACAAAATGTGACAAATAGCTACAACTGATTAATCTACATGATGGAAATTTGGGTGTTCATTGCACTATTCTTTCCATTTTTATATAGGTTTGAGATTTGCAAAACAAGAATGGGGGAGGTTAATAACTATCTTTAATTAATGAAGGCAAATTTATATTCTATCATGTTTGTGAAGAGCTTAGAGGAACAATATCTTATATATCTAAGAAAAATTAGTTATGTGATTGAAAATGGTTCAGTAACTTGAACTATTGAAAACATCTCATCAAAGTGATATTAGAATTATTTCACTATCTTTGTACATTCCCCAGATTACCTTGTTTTACACAAATTTTAAGTACTCTCTATTCCTTCAAGAAACTTCTCAAATTCAGAAACACAATGTTCTTACACTGCTGTATGCAAGCAATGTTTTAAAAATATCCAATAGGAACATTTTGGACAAACCAGGTCTGTATTCGAGCACAGATGGATGTGCACAAAAATAATGTTTAAGCAGGTCTAAAGATAATTCAAACAAATGCCCACCTGTACATGCACTGTCTTTAATATCAACAAGTAGATTTCCCCCAAATCGCCCAGATGGCAATTCGAAAGCATCATCACTGTAGATCACATTCACTTGGAATATGTCCTGCCACTCAGAAAAACACTTATCACAAGCTCACTGAATGAATAATTGAGAGTCAAATCCAATTGGAATTAATTATGATTGTATTTCTTTCTAAAACTACATCACTATAACTGAATTCAAGAGTTGTGCTGTCACCGTGTAAATATATATATGCCTTATTGTTAAAGTGTACAGCCAAAACTTATTGGATTTCGTTAATCAATATCACCATAAAATAAAATAAATAAAATAAAATAAATAAAATAAAATAAAAAAGAAAATAAGCAGTCTACAATTATATTGCTTTTATAAATAAAGTTGAAATTATTTGGATATTCAAAGAGAAAAACAACACGGTATTTCTGTAGTAAGTGAATAATTGTTAGTATCTTTCACTTTTTAATTAAACAAATTAAATATTCAAAAAAAAAAGAGTTGTGCTGTCCCTGCAAAATTTGGCTTAGGTTTTTTGGCATTCTTTTATTTGTTTATTTTTTTATGAAAGTATAGTTGACCTTCTTTTAAAAATACAGAAGCTAAACCTGTGTAGGAATTAGTGAATGAGGACTAAATAAATTACACAACAAATATTTGATCAGACCAGTCAAATATTTTGGTTAAAAAATATTTTAGAAATTCTCCAAATGTGAACATGAAAAAGTAAGATGAAGGGGTGTTTAACTTCACTTTTCTCTTATTGTCCAATTCCGCTGAATGTTTACTTAAACTCCCACTCACCTTTGATTTGCTAAACTAGAATAGCATTTTAGATGTCATAGGATTGGATCTGAGTTCTGATGATAAAGGGACTAAGTAAATATGAGAAGAGAAATGGCAGAAAAGTTAGCAGTTATAAGGCCTGTTGCCTCCTTTTTCTTACCTTCACTAAACAATCTGCTCCTTTGGTCCTGCAGAATCACGATTGACCATATAGAGATGAATAAGCCAGGCAGTACTTTTTTCAGAAATGTTCGTAAGCCTTTGGTGAGTGTACCTTTCACTGCTAAAAACCAAGAAACTAAGCTACTTGTTGCATTTCCATTCTTTTTATAACTAATCCTATGGAAAAAGTTGTTTTTGCTCATCTGATTTGTTCTAAAGAACAGTGGGAAGTCCCGGAAAGGGGGGAGGCAATAACTGACAAACCCACATCGAGCCACAGAATGGTGTTTCTTCCCCTTTTTCGAAAAATGAAACCTATCTATGAAACTATCTCTTGTTAAAACTGTTTATCACTGCACATTATGTAAACGTAAATTTACTTCTAAAGCCATAAATTCCCTGGGACCCCTCTCTCAAAAAAGAGCTAAAGTCAGATACTATTTTTAAAATTCTGTTTAATCACTGATTATAATTTTTAAGAAGTATTATTTCTTCGTTGTACTCCTAGTTTTTAAAAATGCAAGTGAAAACAGTTTTCTTTCTCAAATTAACAAAAGTAAAAAAAATAATACATTTAGTGGCAAGGTTTGAGAGAAACAAGTACTCTCATATACTCTCAGTGAGATTGTAAACATTTTTAGAAGACAATTTCCCAGTACCAAAGTTTTTTTTTCAAATATTCATACTCCTTGAACCAAAAATTTTATTTCTATAAATTTATCTATGTGATATTTGCACCTGTGCACATAGACATGTGAAAGATATTTGTTGCAGCATTGATTAAGAAAGTAAAGAGCTGGGAAAAAATTCACAAATAGAATAATGGTGAAATAAGTGAGAGACTATCCCTACTGTAGAATACTATGCAGTTGTTACAGTAAGGTGGCTTTATGTCTAATAATAAGAAAAGATCTCCAAGATACATTGTTTAGCAAGAACATATAATTGGCTCCAATGTGTATTTTTAAAGAAAGAAACATATATGGAAGAAATGTATTTATTTGCTTATACACATATTTCTACAGGGATATACAAAAAAAACTAGAAATAAGAAATTGCCTTTTGAATCTCACTTTTTACTCTACACCCTTTTGAAATTTCTACTATGTGTAAAGTACTTTTTCACCTTAAAAACTATTTTAAAACATTTTTATTCACTTTTTTATTTTTCAATTACAGTCGACACTCAATATTATATTACTTTCAAGTGTACAGCACAGTGGTAAGACAGTTTTATAACTTATGAAGTGATCTGCCTGATTGGTCTAGTACCTACCTGGCATTGTACATAGTTATTACAACATTATTAACTATATTCCCTATGCTGTACTTTACAAACCTAGAATCATTTTGTAACTGTCAATTTCTACTTCTTAATCCTTTCACCTATTTCACCTAGACTCCCTAACCTTCCTCCTACCTGGCAACCATATTAATTCTGTATCTATTAGTCTGCTTTTGTTCTGTTTGTTCATTTATTTTGTTATTTAGATTCCACATATAAATGAAATCACGTCTTTCTCTGTCTGACATTTCACTTAGCATAATATCCTTTAGGTTCATCCATGTCACAAATACCAATATTTCATTTTTTATGGCCGAGTAATATTCCATTGTGTGTGTGTGTGTGTGTGTGTGTGTGTGTGTGTGTCACTTCTTTATGCAATCATCTGTCAGTGGACATTCAGTTTGCTTCCATATCTTGGCTATGGTAAATAATGCTGCAGTGAACATAGAGGCGCATATATCTTTTTGAATTAGTGTTTTGGATTTCTTTGGATAAATACTTAGAAGTTGGATTATTGATCATGAGGTAGTTCTATTTTTAATTTTTTAAGGAACCTCTATACTGTTTTCCATAGTGGCCGCACCAATTTGCAATCTCACCAACAGTGCACAAGCATTCCCTTTTCTCCATATCTTCGCCAGCACTTGTTTGTTAATTTATTGATAATAGCCATTCTGACAGGTATGAGGTGATATCTCATTGTGGTTTTAATTTGCATTTCACTGATGATTAGTGATGTTAAGTATCTTTTCATTTACCATCTGAATGTCTTCCTTGGAAAAATATCTATTCAGATTCTCTACCCATTTAATCGGATTGTTTGGGTTTTTTTGGTGTTAAGTTGTATGTGTCCTTTATATATTTTAGATATTAACCCCTTATCAGATGTGTCATTAGTGACTATCTTCTCCCATTCAGCAGATTGTCTTCTCATTTTGTTGATAGTTTGTTTCCTTTGCTGTGAAAAATCTTCTTAGTTTGATGTAGTCCCATTTGCTTATTTTTTCTTTTGTTTCCCTTGCTTGAGGAGACATATCCCCCCCCAATATATATATATATATATATTACTAAGAGCAATTTCAAAGAGTTTACTGCCTATCTTTTCTTCCAGGAGTTTTATGGTTTGGGATCTTACATTTAAGTCTTTAATCCATTTTGAGTTTGTTCTTATGTCTGGTATAAGAAGGTGGCCCAGTTTTATTTTTTGCATGTATCTGTCCAGTTTTCCCAACACCATTTATTGAATAGACTATTCTTACCCCATCGTATATTCTTGTCTTCTTTGTCATAGATTTATTAACCATAGAGGTGTGGGTTTATTTTCAGGCTCTCTTTTCTGTTCCATTAATCTATGTGTGTATTTTTATGCCAATACAATGCTGTTTTGATTACTATAGTCTTGTAGTATAGTTTTATATCAGGTAGTGTGATACCACCAACTTTGTTCTTCTTTCTCAAGATTGCCATGGCTATTCTGGGTCTCTCATGTTTCCATACAAATTTTATTTTATTTTTTTAATTAACTTATTTATTTTAATTAGTTTCAAGTATACAGTACATTGGTTAGACATCTATATAGTTCATAAAATGATCCCCCAATTGCTCCCTCCTTCCCCTGGCCCTCCACCTAGCCAACATATTAATGCTAACTGCATTCCCTATGCCATGCTCCCCATCCCCATGATCATCTATCAACAACTAATTTGTACTCCTTTAACCTTTCACCCCATTCTCCCAGTCCCCCAACCACACTCCCTGTCCATCACCAAATTGTCCACTGTATTTGTAAGTCTGTTTTTGATTAGTCTGTTCTTTTTCTTCCTTAGATTCTGTATATAAGTGAAATTACATGGTATTTATCTTTCTCTGACTTTTTTCACTCACTATTTTAACCTCTAGGTCCATCCATGTCATTGCAAATGGTAGAATTTCATTTATTTTTAATGGCTGAGTAACATAACTATAATTTCTTTATCCAATCATCTGTTGATGGGCATTTAGGTTGCTTCCACATCTTGGCTATTGTAAATCGTACTGCCATGAATATTGGGATGCATGCATCTTTATGAATTATTATTTTGGTTTTCTTTGGATAAATACCCAGAAGTATAATTGCTGGGCCAAAAAGTATATCCATTTTTAATTTTTTGAGAAACTCCATACTGTTTTCCATAGCAGCTGTACAAATTTGCAATCTCACCAACAATGTATGAAGGTTTCCATATAAATTTTAGAATTATTTCTTCTAGTTCTGTAAAAAATGCTATTGGTATTTTGATAGGGATTGCATTGAACGTATAGATTGCTTTGGATACTATGGACATTTTAATGATGTTAATTCTTTGTAACCATGAGCACCATATATGCACTAATTATTTGTATGTTCTTCAATATCTTACAGTTTTCTAAATACAGGTCTTTTACCTCCTTAGTAAAATTTATTCCTAGGTATTTTGTTCTTTTTTATGCAATCACAAATGAGATTGTTTTCTTAATTTCTCTTTCTGAAAGTTCATTATTAGTGTATAAAATGCAACCAATTTCTGAATATTAATTTTTTATCTAGCTACTTTACTGAATTCATTTATCAGTTCTAATAGTTTTCTGGTGGATTCTTTAGGGTTCTCTATAGTTATCTTTTTCTTGTCTGATTGCTATAGCTAGGACTTCCAATACAATGTTGAACAGGAGTGATGAAAGTGGGCATCCTTGTCTTGTTCCAGATCTTAAAGAAAATTCTTTTGGCTTTTCGCCATTGAGTATGATGGTAGCTTTAGGTTTGTCATATACAGCTTTTGTTATGTTGAGGTATGTTCCATCTATTTGCACTTTGCTGAGAGGTTTTTTTTTAATCATAAATGGATGCTTGATTTTGTCAAATCTTTTTAATGGGTCTTTGACAAGACCATATCATTTTTATACTTTATTTGGTATATCACATTAATTGATTTGTGGATATCAAACCAACTTCATATTTTGGGAATAATTCCCACTTGATCATGGTGTATGATCTTTTTAATGTATTGCTGAATTTGGTTTGCTAATATTTTGTTGAGGATTTTTGCATCTATGTTAATTAGGGATATTAGCCTATAATTTTTGTTTGTAATATCTTTGCTTTTGCAATCAGGGTAAAGCTGGCCTCATAAAATTAGCTTGGGAGATTTCCCTCCTCTTGTTTAACTTTATTTGATTGGTTTTATAGCCAAAATGTGTGTCTTTCCTGGAGGACAGACAAGTCTATCTGCAAATGGGTCAGTTATCCTTGCCCAAAAGCAAGAAAATGTTTAGAGTTCTCAGAATAATTTAGTTGGTTTATTCTGACTCCTCAGGTAAACCAACGAATAACCCTGCCCAAATAATACTACTATTGTCTTTTTCTTCCTAACTCTGGTGAAAGCTAAGTTCCAAACCCTTAATACGTGAACATTTCCACTTAATGGGTTTGTTTTTTTGTTGTTGTTTGTTTGTTTTTTGTTTGTTTGTTTGTTTTACCTTTGTTCTATGACTTATCTTAAAAAGCTATAGCTTTAAAAAGTGTACTGACATTTTTTTTCTGGGTAGAGTCTTTTGTGATTTTCTGCATTATTTCATGGAATATTATTTAGACCCAGTTAAAAAGGCAGGTTCCCACATATAAGCCATGATATGAACAGTTTCCCAACTAGTTCCCAACCCGAATTGACCTGCTACCATAAGAACAACCAGACTCATTGACCCAGAGGTAGGTTTGGTTGCAGTATAATCTTATAAAATCAGTCCCAGGGATGTCTCCAGGCTTTTGTAGCCAATCAGGAACTTAGCTGTGTACAAGATGTTTTGGCAACTTCAGGGCCAATTATTGTTTTATTTTATTCTAGTGTAGGTTCAACCACAGCCAGATATACTGAGGATATCCTAGAGTGGGTCTTAACTACCCCCAGAAACACTTTCTGATGGGTTCCCCAAGAGCTCACCTGGCAATGCCATGCAATAACCATTATGGTGTGACTCCATCTGCTCTAGGTTGGGTTAAGTCACATTTATTGTTTTATTCAAATGCAATTTGAAGAATTTTTAAATACTCATTCCTGATTGTATCTCTTTAGTTACTCATTTTATAGAAATCATCCTTTGCAGAAAATATTTTCTGTAATCAAAAAGTTGGCACTATGTCAAGTTAGCTTACCATTACTCTTTTGACATAACCTGAGGTTATGAAGTTGGCTTTAAACCACTTTCACTTTGCTGACTATAATAAAGCAGAATTACATTCTTTATAGCTAAAATTTTATATGATCTGATGGATGGTGGGCAAAGAGTTATTGCCTCGATTTATGTGCCTCTAAATGAATAGTATTCATATTATTCAGTTACCTCTCCTGGTGTCAAAACTTCTTCAAGCTGTTTCCATACTTAGCTCACCCCCAATCCTCACCAGATTTTCTTTACCCTATCCACCCTCTATTCACCTTCAAGTGTTCTTACCAGCACTCTTAAATTCCTCAACAGTTTCTTCTTCTGTCACATTATACTTGCAAATTGCTGGTTCCAGATAAAATTCATTATTACCTTTCTCATAACTAGAGAAAGTTATATATGTACGTGCATATTTGCATATACACACAACTAATGAGTTCACAAATTTATTCCATCAAACCTCAACTATTTCAGGCTAAATTCTTTGTCTTTCTGAAATATGCTCTCTAGCCACTTATAATACAGTTTTTTTCCCTCAATATCAAATGACTCAACTGAATCTAATTTCTCAAATTTACCTAAGTCCCTTAATCATCAAATCTAATAACCTTTATCTCAATCTATAACTTCTTTGACATTTCTACAGTGTATGACACTGTTCACTAATCTTTTCTTATTTTTAATAGTTTATTTTTAAAAATTCGTGTACGTGGTAAAAAGTATAAGTGGTACAAAAAAGTATGCAGTGAAACTTAAACCTCTTTCCCTATATGATCTTAAGTTCTCAAGCCCCCTCCTCAGAGGCAATTACAATAGTCAGTTTCTTGTATATCAGTCCAAAGATTATATCTATCTTCTTTTGTATACAAATATTAGGATACTACATATGCAATTTTGTCCTTTATCTTTTTTGTATAAATTTTCAATGTCAGTACATGCCGATTGACCTCATCCTTTTTAATAACTATGTATCCTTCCAATGCATGGATGATCCAGTAATAATGTATTTACACAGTTCATTATTGGTGCAGCTCTTCCTTTAGGAAGTTCTCCCTACCACCACTGGTGAATTTTGTATCATCACATGTTGCTCGTTATTCTCCTACCTCCCCACTTTCTCCATTTTAAGCTCTTTCATTGGTTTCCTATCAACCTTATATTTTCTAGAACTGAAATTCTTGCTTCCCCTCCTTATCTCTCCCCATATCTTATCTTGGCGAACTCATTATTTGCCATACTTTCCATTATCTTCTTTGGAATACCTATGAATCTGTATCTCCAGTATTGACATCTCTCTCTCTTATGATATCCAGATTCTCATTTGTGGTTATTTGATTGCTTCACATAAATAAGGTTCATATAATTTTTTAATTTAATCTTTGACCCCAAAATTCACATCCTTACTTATCTTTATAGCATTACCCAAGCTTAGTACATTGATGTCTTCTCTAATTCTACCTTATCCCTGATCTCTACACTTAGTCACCAATGCCTGCCCAGTTGACTCAATAGACCAGAATAGTGTATAACTGAATTTTATCTGTGCCTCCAGGAAAAGTGAGCAAAACAAAAGCCCCAGTGTCCATATGATAGTACATAATGGTATAAAAATAAACTTTTTCACAATTAAGTATAACTTACAGAACCTTTAAAAATGATTCTATTTTTCCATATTCATTTATCAGCCATTTTTATAATCACTATTTCCTACAGACACAATTACAGTATTATATATAAAGTTTTAATGCATTTCCTCTACAGAAGATTAATTTTAATTGATATCCTATAAAAATTAACTTGAACATATTAGAATTCAGGAACATGTTACATATCCCATAGAGTAAAATTAATATGACATTTAAACTTCTTGATTATACTTCAGTAAGTCTAATTTATACCAAAGAAATCCATAAGGTAAGCTCCAGGGCAAGACTGCTTATCTTGAGGACCGGATGACAGATTATAATTGCTTTATTAAGTACAATATTACAAATTCCCATGAAGCTGTAATGGCTTGTTGTGCACTAGAGATTTTGTTATTTAGAATATAATTGATTGTAATATATACTGTTTGCCCCTGAATAAATCCCATTTTCCACCTCAAAGAGATTTTCATTTTGGCCTCAATATGATTACTATATTTGTAAAGTTTCTGAAGCATTTTGAAATTCTTTCAGTTGAAAAATAATTCAAAATTGAAATATGATATAAATTAAAGGGACAAATTGAATTTAATTCCATATGCTTCATTTTAAGGTCATTAGAATAACTGATCCTTGCTGGCTGTTACCCTGTAGTGGGCATTAATCAGAGATAGAAAAGTAAGTACTTGAATGCTTAAGGAATTAGCAATCCCATTAACTATTTTGCTTTCTGCTTTCTAATTGTCAGTCTTTGCTATTACTTGCATTCTCTGCCTTAATGATCTAGCAGAAATCCCTAACATCAAAATTCAAATCTCTATCATTAACTCTAAAATAAATTACCCCTGGAAACACTTGACAGAGTTTTGCTGCACATTCTTGCTTCTTTTTGCTAATTTTTCCACACTTCCATCCCTCTTTCCTAGTTTTTATACTTTTTCTCTGTTAACCTATTATCTCTCCCCAGTCTGATGTTCAGGTCTTAGAAATAGACACACTTTCTCCTCAAGTCAAGATAATACTTCACTTCCTCTATCATAAATTGGTCTTGAAAGAGAAAAAAACTTGTTCTGTTCCTTAACTGAGAAACAGAATTTCCATTTTACTAATGTTTGTTTACCTATTCTTTGCAGCTTATCCAAATGAGTATTTGCATGAACTCTGCTTTAGCCTCATAATAATTTATTCCTGTTAAGACCAGGAGGCCAAAGACTCAACCAAATCCATGGAGAATCTCAATATTCATGCATCAACTTTTATCCTAAACCCAAGTCTATCTCTTTCTTTCTTTTGTCTGCCTTTCGGACTTTTAAAAGAAGGAAGGCAAAGAGAAAGTTGGGTCTGTTAGTATCCCTTCTTATTCATGCCTCCCTAAAAGATGAAAAAGATATATTAAATTAATAGGTTAAAACTGGATTTTGATATCTGATGGATTCCATTCTCCTTAGCATCCTTGTCTCTGCACTTTTAGATTATCTGAGCTATAATACAAGGAATGAGCATAATAAAACTTTAAATTCAAAGGTGATAGTGGGCTCCCCAAATGCATCTTTCTCTCCCAGACTGATTGATTTAGGACAGTGGCTCTGGAGGGCAAAGATCTCAAGCAATTTAAACACTGCTCTTCACCCATGCTTTTAATGAACACTTTAGTTTTTGTCACCAAGCAGTTGTTAGAAGTTTATAGAATTTGTCATGAAAGCCAACTGAACAGCTCTTAGATCCTGGGCCAAAAGTAAAGGGGCCTAGAAAATTAAACCCATATAAACTTTGTGATCTCTAATCTCACCAGATTATTCAATTTGAGCATATTTCCAAAGGAAGAAGGACTACATACTCTAAAGCCAAGTAGAAGTTTCTAGCACCCCAGAGAAAGTTCTAGATTTTCAAAAATTGACACTCTTCGAAATGCTGCTTCTTAGTTTATTCCCCTTAATTCTATTTTTATCATGCCATTGTACTGACTCATGTTTATAAAAGCAGTCAGAAACACATGAGACCTAGGGAGAAGAAACTAGAACTTCAGTCCAAGTAACATTATTTCACAAATCAACAGGGAAGTGAAAATAGTGCTGTTAGTAGTGCTGTTGAGCCCTTAAGTCTCCAGATTTCCTCCCTTTGTAGAGAGGCTTCTGGGGTAGAAATTTTCCATCACTGTCTCCTACCGGCCACATCAAACCCTCCTTTGGTTCCTGTCCCTATAATGTAAAATTCAAGCAATCTATATATTGTATTATAGATTCAAGAGGTAACTGTGTTTAAGTGACTTCTATTTACAAGTATCATTTACAATAGCAAAATAATTTCTATTCTTTGTAATTCTTTCCTTCCTCTTTAATTACTAAAAAATGGAGAAAAAAAGATTTTGAGACTAGAGAAATAGGAAAAAAGAAATATTTTTTATCAACTTTCTTGGAGGAATTTCTACAATGTGTATAATGATGTAAGATTTCTTTGAGGGGCTCATTATCAGAATTTCTTATCAAATAATGAGACTAAATGAAAATCAAATCCAGCAGATATGAGTGTTTAATTGCCCAGATATTATGTCAAATCAATTTACAGATCTCTTAGCTTTACTTTAAGGTCTTTAAAGGCAGTGCTTCTTAGACTTTAACATGCACATGAATCACCTGAGAACCTCATTAAAATCCAGATTCAGTAGATTTGGGGTGGGAACTGATATTCTACATTCCTAGAAGTCTCCTGGGGTAAGACAATGCTGTCCATCTGCATAAGACCACTCTTTGAGTATCCAGGTAGGTCTTCAGGCACCTGTGTTCTGCATTTTTTAACACGGGGCTTTATTCATAGCAAACATTTTTAAGTAGACCATACCTACTATATGTGCAGTACTGACACACGATTTGATTTATGTCATTTAATTCTCAAAATAACTCTATAAAATACGTTTTTAATAAAGTTTGGCTTTCAGAAAACTTAATTCTTTTACCCAATTCTTTTACACAGCTAGTAGGTGCCAGGAATTTGGACCCAGGTTTTTTTTGTGTAAGTATCAAGGAAGTGTAGACTATTGAGTTAAATAGTAATAAAATTAGAAAGGAAAAATTAATCAACAACATATTTCTGTAAAATTACTTTGGATTAACTCTCATTAATCTCTGTTATGTTAAACTATGGAAATATTTCCAATAGAATTTAAAAATTAGCATTGGCATGCTGGAGAAGTAGGTGGAGGAACTGAAGATTAACTTCAAAAAAAAGAGATAGATGTTGGGTAAAGAGTGAAGACAAGGAATGCAGGTCATTTAGGGAAAAGGAATGAACAAAGGTATATGAACAATGGTTTGCGGTGACAATTAAATGGACCTATTTGACTAAAGCAGAGAATTCCTAATTTAGAAATTGTATCAAGGTACCAATTGCTGCATAATAAACTATATCAAAATTGTGGTTTAAAATAACAACCATTTATTTAGTTCACAACTCTATAGGAAGGTTCTTCTGATCTGGTCCAGGCTGGACTCATCTCATCTGAGATTGCTCATGTGTCTGTGGTCAGTTGGAGAGTCAGATGGGAGCTGACTGGCCACAGGTGGCCTGGCTAACATGTCTAGTGGTTAGTTAGAACAATGAGGATGAATGGGCCCTTGTCTGTCATCATCAATGAGTTAGACAGGTGACAAAGGCACCCAGGTGACAGGCCCCAGTGAACCACTGTTTTTCAAGCCTCCACTTTTGTCACATTTGCTAACATCCCATTGATCAAAGCAAATCACATGGCCAACCCATGTTCAAAAGACCTTACCTCTTGATAGAAGATGAGAATTGTGGGCATTCCAACAACTGTCACTTGCAGATAACAGTAAAGAGGAAATTGGAACTATTCTGAGAGTTGGCATTGATAGGAAGAAAGAGAGGTCCTCAAGGTCCCTTCGAGGTCTCCACTTCTATGATTATTTAATTCAAATGTTAAACTTGTCATTTTTAAAATACCTATAAACTAGCTGCTAATGGTTAAAAAATATGTAATACTAGAAAGCCATAAAGGGAAAAGTCTCCTCCCCTAATCACCTCATTTCTACTCCCCAGAGGAAAATACTGTTTTCAGCTTTATGGTTATCTTTTCTGGAAGAACTAAGTTTTTCTTATAGATTTTTATAAATTTTCGGTGTGAGCCTTGCTGAACACAAGTTACATTAAAGGAATGTCTGTATAGAGTTATTAATATTTTGTACATTTTTAACACTGAGCTCTAGATGAGTGATCACAACTATTGCTGAGCACTTATTATGAACCAGGCACTAGGTATTTAGCACATAAAAACCACTAAGTCTCAATTTCTACCTCCACTCATTTGTACTTCAGTGATTTCTTTATTTCTCTCACCAGTAAAAAAAATGACTGTGGTACTGCAGACAGGAAATTACTATTTCATACTGGCAGAGTCTTCTTCCTGTTTTAGCCAAAGATAAAAAGTAGGAATTTGAGGGTGTATTCTCTTCAGGCAAGTTTCACTTCTCCACTGTGATTCCCATAAACCACATTCTAGTCTGCACTCTAAGGTAATCCATTTGAACCCCTCCTTGGATTTATTTGCCTTCTTATAACTTACAAGGAAATGAAATTGTTGTCTTAATAAAGTTTTTATCCTGAGTACAAGACAATCAAGAAAAACTGGTTCTTACCAGTCCTCTAACAAGTCCTTCCAAACACTTGGGCTGAGGAGTCAGCTGCCTATCCGGAATTCACTCGCCCAACCCAAATTTATAAAGTTACTTCCCACAAAACTGTGTGAAACTTGAGTGGCATGGGAGAAAAGTCCCTCCATACAAGAATAGTACCTTGTCAAATAATTAACTATTCTGTCTTTATTCATTTAAATTTTAAAGTCATTTCTGCATGCTAAATCTCACATTCAAAGGTAATTTCCCAGGGGAAGTTTTAAGGCGTGTACTCCAAACTTTGTGTGTCGAATCTAGTTGAGTAATGCCTTTCGTAGCAACTAATACCTTAGCTAGCCTACCATCAAGAATGAGAAGGTTGGGAAGAGAATGGTGTAATGTTTCCCAAAAGTTGTCTCATTTTATGAATCACCTGAGATGCTTATTAAACAGGCAGATTCTCCAGCCACTTACCCTGGAGATTTGGTTCATTGGATCTAGGGAGGGAATGAGATTGCTACATTTAACAACTGTCTCAGACGATTCTTATGATTGGGCAAGTTTTAAAAATACTACACTAGGGCAAGAGTTTTTCAACCCTGAATGTATATTAGTATTACCTGGATAACTTTAAAATATACATATGTATATATTATTGCCCAGGCTCCAAACCCAGAGATTCTAATTTAATTTATCTGGGGTAAGGCCAGGCAGTGGTATTGTGAAAAGCTCCTCAGGTGAGTCTACTGTTCAGCTCCTCTAGTGTTCAGAAATAGTAGTCCAAAGCAGTAGATTTCAAATTCTTTGGTGTCAGGATCCCTTTACACATGTAAAAATTATGGAAGATGCCAAAGAGCTTTTGTTTAGGTAGGTTATATTGGTATTTTCCAAAATAGAAATTAAACTAAGAAAATTTTCAGATGTACTAACTAGTTTAAGAATCACAATGATAGATACATTAAAAAGTAACATGAATAGCATAATTTTTTTTAATTTTATTTTCCAAAACACCAAGAAGAGTAGAACCAAATCTCTTTAATGTTGGCTTAAAGAAGGAAGCTAGATTCTGCATTTAATTTATTGGGATATATTGTTTTGGTTGAAGATTTCAACTTGAAGTATGTGAAGAAAATTAAGCCTCTCAGAAATATGCAGCTGGAAAAGGGAAGAATATTTTAATAGGCTTTCAGATAATTGTAGATATTCTTCTTTGACAGAACACTAAAAATCAATCTGTGGTAATTTCTTATAGGTTGTTTGTAATGAGAAATCTGAAACCATATCAATGAACTTATACTGTGTTACATTAAAATTCACCATTCTACCTTATACTTCAAATATATCCTTTACTCGTGTGTGATTTTGTAATATCATGTGGTGACCATTTGAAAAACTATTGGTTCACGGAGTTATGTAGCCCTTAGAAGTGCTGACACATGTTATATAATATCAAAAAAATCACATTTGTTAATGTCACAACAAACTCATCAGAAAAGTCTTCAAATGTTGTGAGGCCATCAAAATCATAATATCGGATCAAGTTTTTTCCAAAATTTTAATTTTAATTTTAAAACTTAAATTTTATCATTGGCAATATATACTGTCGATAGTTTTCCTCTAAGCAAAAGACTCCCTTCATTTTTAAAAAGATGTCTGCCAAAATTCAAGTCTGAATAGCCATAGTTTGTCTATTGTCCTTCCAACTAAAATTGATATTTTATGAGAAAATCTGCTAGTTCCACTCGCTACTCAGTCACCTCAAGTGATTTTCCTGCAGGCATCAATTCTACTCCAGTATGCAGCAAAAGTGCTTTATACATACTTCACATTTCATTACAGACAATATTTTTAAAGTGTACTCAAGGGTCAAGGTTTAATAGATTTAATAATTTTTGCTGTTTCTTCAAGGACATTTTTAATTACATAGGCCTTTTTTATGAATTTGATGCTATTATAAATGCTATAATATTTTTTTACTTTCTAATTTTTTATTGCTAGTATATAAAAATATAATTGACTTTTTAAATTAAGTTTATTGGAGTAATATTTATATAATTATATAATTTTCAGGTGTAAATAGGCATTTTTTAATTGTGATTGTGTGGTGGTGAAGAATAAAATGACTACTGTCTATGGCCATGCCACCCTGAACAAGCCCTATCCCATCTGATTTCAGAAGATAAGCAGGGTCAGGCCTGGTTAGTACTTGGATGGGAGACTACCTGGGAAGACCAGGTGCTGTAGGTATAAAAAATAAAAACAAAATAAGGGATTAGAAGCTGACAAGGTCCTTGCAATCCGTGAGGTCAACCAAGGGTTGCCTTTCCAAATAAACAAACAAACAAACAAACAAATAAATAATGACTAATAGAGTTTGATGCCATTGCCTTGTTTGGGGCTAAGGAGCCAAAACTTTTTTTTTACTGTTTTTATACCATCAGTAAAAATATCGATGCAGTGAAAAAGACAAATAGCATCTTGGTATTATGAAAATGGTTTTGACCTCATGGACTTCCTGAAAAGGTCTTAGGAACCATACTTTTATAACTGCTGACCTAAAAAAACACAGAGCAGTATTAGTAGAGAAGTTGGGTGGGACAACTTTAGCATTCATGCATACATACACACATATGTGTGTGTGTGTGTATCTGAGACTAGAATATCTACTCGCATGTAGGTTATTTACTTATTATGTCATTTAAACCTCACAGTAACATTCATGAAGTAGTTATCATGATTCCTATTTTACAAATAAGAAAATTGAAGTTCAGAAATGTTAAATAATTTTCTAGATTAAGTAAGGGCCAGAATTTAAAAATGCAAATCTAGATCTTCCTAATGTTAAGCTTGTTCTGTTGCTACTACACCAAGTTGTTTTCCTTCTATTGAACTATTTTGGATTTAAATAACAGCTACTAAGACTTAATGAGCACTTATTGTACACTAAGAACTGTTCTCAGAACCTTAAATGTATTACCCCATTTAATCCTCCCAACAGGGGCCATATTAGCCCTATTTTATACATGAGGAAACACAGAGCAGTTACTTAACTTTCCCAAGGACATAGAACTAAAAACTAGGGAGCTAGGATTTTAACCCGAGAGTATTGACTTTAAAACCATTTTGCTAAAACATCCTCTAATTTAAAACACTAATGAGATGCCTAAAATTACATATATATACATATATATATGCATACTTGTAATGATCACTTGATTAAAAGAACTACTTAAATATGTGAAACAGATACTTTTGCCTATTTGCATATCAAATATCATGTGATCAAAAGGTCTTGGTTTGTTTGTTTCATTTATTCAAGAAGAGGCAAAAGCATGTGTGAAAAAACATTCTTAAGCGTGTGGAAATTTAAGCAAGAAGTTAATTCACATAAACCACGAAGAATAGAGTCCCTAAGGGAGCATAGTTCAGTTTACATTTCAGATTTTCAAGATCAGGATGTGGTGGCCAACTCTGCAGATGGGAAATGATGTGGTCTGTGTCATCTGAACATATGACAAAGAGCACAGCTGTTCCTGGAGAAAGAAGACCAGGGCCCTGGAACAATCATGGGTGTGACAATAGAACCATTTCCTTTACCATCTACCACTACAAGAATTAGTCTCCTTGGGGTATGTTTCCTTTTTCTAAAAATAATGGCAGTGGTATTATTACTCAGTCCACTAAAATGGGTTTATAGGTTAACTTCCAAGACAAGAGCTCTTTTTTTTCTAAGTGGAATTTCGTTTCCTCAGCTAATGAGAGACTCTATTTTAGAAAAGTTATTCACTTTTACCTATGATTTTCGTAAAAATAGGAACAGGCTCTCCACTTGCTCCTTCTACGTGTATTCAAGAAACTGCTTCCTTCTGGACCATGGAGTTCCTTTACTGCCCCCTCCCCTTCACCTACTGCAGACCCTGCTGTCGGACTCTGACTCTACTTCCCTGCCTCACCTCTGTCTTTTCTCAGTCTCTCTTCCCATGTTCTGATTGCACCTTCCTGCCTTTTTCAGGTCAAAGCAGGGTGGAGGGTCTCTTCAAGAAGAGGAGGGACTTTATGGACAGGAAAACCATCCCATGGTGGGCAACAGCATCTACTAGCAAGAAAGTAGGGAAGAGAAAATCCTCTTCTCTAAGGACTCCAAACATTTTAACTGCCTTTCTTTCTCTTCTCTCTCCTTCTACTTGCCCTCTCCCTAAACCTCTGAGTTTTCAGTCTCTGCTTATCACATACAGGAGGCTCCCCAATGACACAGATGAGAAAGGAAGAGACAACCAACATGTCCTTTCCACAGGAATCTTTCTTTCCCCAAGCTCATCAACTCCTTCACACCCACTCCAGCCCCTAAGCTCAAAACCCACCCTCCTAAGGCCATTCCACTCCCCACGAGTGTTTCTATTCCCCAATTGCAGAATTCCCATCCTTGCCCAGATGGACTCCACCTAGAGCTTGAAATTGGAAGAACCCACCATCCCACTTAGAGCTGCCTCAAGGGATAAGGAACCTCCAGAGACATTTCCTCTAGAAGTATTGCTACACCTAGTGGTTCTCATCTATAGTGCTCTTAACATAGACTTCACGTCCATTCTGCTTAAATTAACTTTGTTGTGCTAGCGTGGGAATCTAACCACATTTTATCTACTCATTTATTACTTCTACTCATTATCTCTACCTACTCAGTGTACTTTCTGAACACAAAGCCTAAGAATTATTTTAGACATTGTACAAAATGAAGTCCCTACTTTCATAAAGGAGACAAATCCATTGATCTAACTTGAGGGCTATCACAGGAGGCAAGTAAAAATCACCTCAGCCCAAGAATTATAACACAAAGTATACCTTGGGCCCCTTAGAAGGTTGACAGGAAACTTGTTCCCTTAGAAAGCAAGGAGCAGCCATTAATTCTCAAGACTTCCCACCTCTAGGCAAAGAGCAAAGGATCTCTGAAAAGCTGAAGCTCTAGTGCTGTGCCAGGAAAGGTACTGAATGAGGGTTCTGGATCCCCTTGGAGAGCGGGAACAGCGTCCCAGGGTAGGGGAACTTGATGACTTTCTGGCATCTGTACCAGACATAGTAAAGAAGTCATCTCCAGCAGAGCTACACAAAGGAGACCCAAACTGGCCTTGAGAGTCCCCTCACATCAGGGTAGTCCTGCTGTGGAAAAGAGGGTTGCAAGTGCCTGGAGAACCAACTAGGACAGCACTTGGGGTAGATAGGCCATAAGGATATGCTATGAAGTATAAACTAGGGATTGCCACTAGGCAGAAATTTCTCCTTTCCACATATGACATAGAACAACACCAGAGATTCTTCAGAATTTCAATAGTTCTTACTCATTCTTCTCTATGAATTTCTCTTTCTTCTCATATATCTAGTCACTGACCTTGGCCACTCTCATTCTCTCCAGCTTCTTCTGCTCCCAGCTAGAACACAGCAACTCCTTCCTCTGCCTCTAGACAGTTTCCTATATCTACTCCATAGTTCTGGCTCTTTGCCTAATCCCGTTCTCTGTGCCTTCTGATATTTGCAATTCTGGGTATCATTCCAGAAATATTTGTTTCTCTTTAACTGTTTAATTGTCTTAATTAGTCTTACTCAAAAAAAGATATCTTCAACTTTAACAGTTCTTGCCACCTAGCAAAAGTATTGAAAATTTCGGTGAACAGAAATGTAGTAGAGTAGATCTTCAAGATCTATTGTAAGGAAAAAACAAGATGTTGAATGTTTGGGATGTGCTACCATTTATGTGGGAATATATATAGAGAGAGATAGATAGATAAATAGATATATAGATAGATAAGTATATAGATACACACAGATATAGATATAGATATAGATATAGATATAGATATAGATATAGATATAGATATAGATATAGATATAGATATAGATATAGATATAGATATAGATATAGATATAGATATGTATGTATATAGAGAGATAGATATGCACACACACACATATATACACACACACACATACATACATATGTACGCATACACATACATACGTATACATACACATATATATAGTTCTAAATACATACATTATGTCTGGGAGGGTAAATCTTTAAAAAATGAAATTATCGTATATGACAAAAGTTATTTTCCACTCAATTATGTTATAAGCAAGATTATTAAGAGATTTTACTTTGGGTGTTGAACACACAATGTAATATACAGATGATGTTTTATAGAATTGTACACTTGAAACCTATATAATTTTATTAAATAATGTCACCCCAATAAATTAATAAAAATTTTCAAAAGATTATTAAGAAAAATGTTTATCTACCTTAGTCACCAAAAATTAACAGTAGTTATCTTTAAAAGATGGTATTTTTAAAAAGTCCTTCCTCCCCTTTGTACTTATTTGAGGTTTTTATGTTTTATAGTGAATATTTTACTTATATATTAAAAATAATAAAGTGGAAAATAATGAGCATGTGTGTAGGCAGAGCCTTAATGGGAAATCTCTGTACCTTCTGCTTAGTTTTGCTATAAACCTACACTGCTCTAAAAAACAGTCTTTAAAAATGATTGGAATATTGTCATATATAAAAGACAAATTATAGAAGTTAAAGGAACAAGAAAAAAAGGAAAATAAACTGTTTACAGAAATATACCATACAAATGTCCATACATATCTTCTTAATTGCTGCCCAGTTTGAAGCTAGAGCTATTTTCTACTATTTATCTACTCAATATACTGATTGCCTCATTTGTTATTATAAATATACACCCACACAGTACAGCTTTGTGTCTATCTAAACATCCTCAAACTTCAAGAGGTCCGAGACCTGAGAGCCCCCTCTTCAAGATAGTCTCAGCTTAGGATCACCTAGGACATCCTTTCCCAAGTAGCTAGTACACAAATACCTTCAGCTCATTGCCCTGACTGGGGCAACTTCTGATTTCAGAACTGCACCACTTCCCCTTGAATGCACCTTGATCAAAGCGTCTTGACCAAGAAGTCAAGATTCTAGTAGACACCCTTCTTAGTCTTAGGAAATAAATAATGTATTACTCCGAGAACTAGGGCCACACTTGTCATTTCTACATACCCTCAGCTGTGGCATTGCCATTTACCTCCCATATGCTGTCTTCTACGTCATTCTTTCTTTATCTATTCAGCCAATTAATCATTCATTCCCTCCATAAGTATTTTTTATCTTACCCTCTGTGCCAGAGGCTAGGAGACTTCCTACTGTCAAGCAACCATCTGTATTTCACTACCCAGTTAGTGACTGTCAAAGTTGAGTCATAAATAATTTCAAGTTAGAATATCATAAATACACTAGTAGGGAAATTATTTTAAAGTTGCTACTGGAGTAATTAGTTATGACCAAAAGGCTTAAGGAGGATTTTACAGGTGACTAAACATTGCAGCTGAGTCATGAAAAATGAAGAAGCGATATCCAAGTAGAATTGGTGAAAGAATATTCCAAAGAGAGAGACCAGTGTAGATAAAGTTAAGATGTGAAAGCTGTTGCACATTGAGGAAATAGCCAGTAATTCTCCGTAATTAGAGTACAGAGACCTGGGGTGGGGGTAAAGTGAGGGATGGTTAATGTAAAGGAGACAAAAGTACAAGAGCAAGGAAAGAGGAATGGGGACCTCCACTTGGAAGGAGCTAGCATGCCTTGTGGATCTGTGACCCCAGCCTCACCTGAACTGGAATTCAGGCTTACCTGACATATGGTCAGTAATATTAGGAGGATTCTTTGTACAAAGATAACTTCGGGCAATGAAAAGGACAACCTGATGTCTACTTACATATGGGTTCCTTGCTCCTGGACTCCTGACTTACCATAGAAAATATGGCCTGTGCACAGAAGCTGTAGAATTGGTTTTTAAGAGGAAATGTTGGCAAAGAGGCATAAACAGGCCTGGGTCAATGCCCAGGAGATAAGGTACAGCATTGAGTGGGGGAAGATGGATGTTCTCCCTACTTCTGCATGAAAAATCACCCCACTTTGTTATATCAAGGACTCCGGGGAATGAAATGGGATACTGATACCTTGAGGGTGTGCACCATTAAGAACCTAAGAGACTTATCAGGTGATCACTTCGTAAGTTCTATAAATGTCTAATCACTGTGTCATACACTTGGAACAAATATAATAGTATACATCAACTGTAATTGAAAAATAAAAAGATAATTTACAAATGTCAACTATATAAAAAAATTTTTTTAATTGTAAGCATCAAATTCTCTGTATTAAATCTCCTACTGCTTAAAATGCAAAAAGAAAAAAATTAATAAAAAAATTAAGAAATAAAAACTTGAAAAAGAACCTAAGAAGACAGTTTCCTTAACATAAACAGCAGTGTTCTCATGGACTGAGAAATCACCATCTGTTGTAGGGTGTAGAGACCAACCATCAATGATTTTTGTGGGAAACAGATACCCACAAGAGTACTAAAGTAGATGAACTCAACATGACAAGTTATGAGCTTATGTGAGACCCAAAACAAGGCCCCCAAATTAATTGCCGAATGTACATTTAAGATTGTGAAAGGAGGCTAGAGGCCTTTGCTATGCTGAAAAGGGCAGAGCCAGTATAATTTGAGTTAATGAGATAATGCATATGGAGCAGAGACAAGCAATCTCAGCTGAGAGGCCACTTGAGCAACAGCCTGACCACTGTCAGTATGTGAAGACATCCTAGACCACTGAGCTTCCAACAAATCCTGGCCAAAGAACAACTGCCCAACTGGCACATAGCATCATGAGAGCTCATAAACAATGTTTTTTGTTTTAAGTCACTAAGTGTTGAAATGGTTTGTTACACAATGAAAGCTAATTAATAAAGACCCAAGATGAGAATTGGTGGGAAAAGCTGCTTAAGTATGGGCGATGGTTTGGTCCAGGTCCTCAAATGCAGGGAGCATAAACCTGAATGACTAGATCACTTTGGAAGGGTGTGGAGGATTTGTATTGTGGCAACTTAGCTAAGCTGAAACTACATTTCCCAGAACTACCTTCCCTGCATAGTTCCAATTTAGCTGGGATTATGGGACATTCTTCATATCACTCAGGAGGTGAAAGTAGAATCATTTTCTCTTTATTTTGGAAGGTTGGAGTGGAGTGTAAGGTGCTATTGCAGCTCATCCATGTATCACCTGTCTGCTGAATCATCTGGTTGGCATGTGGCAGCAGCAGGGCCCACAACTCTCCCAGCTTCTATCACATCCTCCTCCAGCTCCTCTCACTCCCAGGCTGAGCATGGTTAACTCTGTGCAAAAGGTACCAGCTTCTCCTTCAAGATACCCCCATCATCAAGGTTAGAGGCTTAAAGATTGTGAGACTGACAAGGGTTCCAATCCACCTTCCTTGGTTCCAGCTCAGCATCACAGGTCCCAGCTTATTCTTGTTTCTCCCATTTCATGTTTCTTTCCTCCTCAACTGCTTGCCTAGACCCTCAGGCTCCAGCATCAACAGCCTTAGAAACAACCACCTTATATAGATTTTTTAACTAGCTCCCACAATTGGATAAAGTTAAATCCCTATAATATATAATATATAAATACAATGTATAATATACAGATGATATATAGTGCATAAATTATAATAAAATTATATATATTTAAATTATTTACTCATCTTTAATCATTTTGAGTTAATTTTTATGTATAATGACAAATGGCAGTTTAGTTTCATTCTTTTACATGTGGCTTTCCAGTTTTCCCAATACGATTTATTGAAGAGGCTTTCTTTTCTCCATTGTATGTTTTTGGCTCCTTTGTCAAAAATTAGTTGCCCATATATGTTTATTTCTTGGCTCTCAATTCTGTGGGTTTATTTCTTGGCTCACAGTTCTGTTCCATTCATCTATGAGTTTGTTTTCATGCCAACATTGTACTGTTTTGATTATTGTACCTTCGTAGTGTAATTTAAAGTCAGGGAGCATGATACCTCTGGCTTTGTTCTTTTTTCTCAGAATTGCTTTGGCTATTTGAGGTCTTTCTTGGTTCTATACAAATTTGAAGATTTTTTCGTTCTATTTCTGCGAAAATGCCGTTGAGATTTTTATGGGAATTGCATTAAATCTGTATATTGCTTTAGGTAATAAGGTCATTTTAACTATGTTAATTCTTTCAATCTATGAACACAAAATATCCTTCCATTTCTTTGTGTCTTCTGCGCTTTATTTCAGCAGTATCTTGTAGTTTTCAGTGCATCAGTCCTTCACGTCCTTTGCTAAGTTTGTTCCTAGGTATTTTATCCTTTTCGTTGTAATTGTTTTCTTCATTTTTCTTTCTGATATTTCATGGTTAGTATATAGGAATGCAATGGATTTTCATACATAGATTTTCTATCCTGCAAGTTTGCCATATTTGTTTATAGTTTCAAATAGTCTTTTGGTGGAGTCTTTATACAAACATACACACATACACACACACAAATTATATATGTCTGCATTTTGAAAAATCTCATAGTTCTCTTCCTCTGACTGACCAACGTAGAGAGCCTAAAAGACTTGCCCAGCCAAGATGAGTACAAGAAATTTCTAGTGGCTTCCTTCCACAAGGGGTTAAACTACCAGAGCCCTTGGGTGGAAAAAACTGAGATAACCATCAGTGAATCAGAGGAAAGGAAGTGCAGAGGGCAGAAGCTATGGTAGTACTGTACTATCAAGGGTCTCATTACTAGGGACCCCTCGGCCTAAGAGCACCCAGCTTCTTCACAGTTCCCTAAGTGGACAGTGAAGGGAGGAGGGTATTCTAGAACATCGGAGAATTTGTTCTGAGTGGGAAAGACCACAGCTGGATGTCAGATAAAATAGTTGACATGAGGTCATTATAAAAATTGCTGAGAGATGTTCAGCTTCACTATTATCAGAGAAATATAAATTAGAACTAGAAAGCGATTCCATTTTTCCCTCACACAAATAGTCAAAAATATCTGTAAAGAAAATTAATTACACAAACCTTCTCACTAGGCAATTTCACTCTTAGTTATTTATCATAGAGTTGTTTTCACATGTGTGTGAAATGATGTATAAGTGCATAAGGGCATTCATTGTGGCATTTTTCATTATAGCAAGAGATTAGAAATTACCCAAGTGTCCCCCAATAAGGAATTGGATAAATAAATAATGGTCCATCTATATATTGAACCATAACACATCTATTTAAAAGAATGAAGCCTCAGTATGTGTACTGATATAAAATCATCTTCAGGATATATTGTTAAGTGAAATAAAGGACTTGCATAATGTGTATACAATATGTCTCTCTCTCTCTCTCTTTCTCTCTCTCTCTCTCTCTCTCTCTCTCTCTCTCTCTCTCTCTCTTTCTCTCTCTCTCTCTCTCTCTCTCTCTCTCTCTCTCTCTCTGTCTCTCTCTCAAATGCTAGAACATCTCTGGAAGAAGTCACATAAAACTGATAACTTTGGTAACCTATTACCCTTTTGTAACATGCATCTTTATTATCTATTCCCCAAAACATTTAATTTTATTAATTGTTGCAGGCTTGTTCCAAATACTGCTTTTGACAAGATGTCCCTCAACCTTTTCCCCATTGCATGAATGGCCTGAAAAACAAGAGTGACAATTATATCTAAGATTAAGCAAGCTAAAACCCAGATTTCCCTGCAAAAAGAGATTCTGCTTAGGAGGTATTACAGTAATTAGGAACATGTATAGGCAAGAAAAAAAACACATATATAGATTCAGGAAGGATGCCAAAGAGTGAGATACTCCAGAGAATAAGAGATTTAGTGTAATGAGTGCATAATCAGTTTAAGGGATGGCATAGTTGCATAATGAGCAAGATTATGCCACTCACTATGTTGAATGAAGAACAATGAAGACATTTATGTGGCAGAAGCCAATGGACTAACAGAAGGGTAGATGGAGATGGTGTGTTAGGAAGGATTGGAGCTCAGGTAGACAAAGGTAATCCAAGCTCTAAAACAGAAGTTTGAGGATGCCACAAAGACAATGAGGCAAAACTCCAAATATTGATAATTATGTATGTGGAATAATAGAAGGGGGTTTTGTTTTGTTTTCAAGCTGTTTCTTCATTGTGAGAGAGACAGACAGACAGACAGTCACACAGACACACAGACACACAGAAGTGATAAGAACAGTCCTAAAACATGGGCTAGCATTTGGGTAAAGAACAAGACACATTTTGCTAGCTAGTGAATTTCTGATACTAAGATACGGCTACACAGGTAGAGGTGGAGAAGGCATGCCTCTTGGTACACAACTTTGATGGAACCTCCAAAACACCCTTAAGATCTTGATGGTGGGCATCTGGGCATAAGCTCTTACATACCAATTCTCCATTCCACTCAACCCAATAATCAGATAAAATACCCCAGTCATAAATACAATTTTGCAAATATACATTTCAAATTTTGTTTGAAGTACTTGAAAATGGAATAATTCCTCTATACAAGCTGCAAAGTCTGTTCTTTTTAGCTGTTTAATAAGTTGTTTTACTTGAAAGTTGATAACTTGCTTTAGATGTTGAAAATAATTGTTTCTCATATTAAGTACTTTATTAAGTACTTTATAATTTGTAAAATTACTTTCATAAATGTATTTCTTTTCCAAACAAATACAACTATTCTCAAAACAGTTCTTAATAGATGTAGAGTATTATTACCTACTGTTCCTAATTTTGGAGGTATACAGTGGCTTGCCCATAAGTCACACTGTTGGCTCATAGCTGGTTTCTGCAATACTTGTCATTACACTATGAGAGAGACAGTGAGTGAGGGGGGGACAGGGAGGGAGAGAGGGAATATGATGTATTTTAAGGAATTTCCTCATATGATTGCAGGGACCAGAAAGTCCTAAATCTGCAGGTCAGGATGACAGGCTGAAAATTCTAGCAAGAAGTTGATGTCTTGAGTCCAAAGGCTGTCTGGAGGTAGAATTCCTTATCCTTGGGTGGACCTCAGTCTTCCCCTTAAGGTAGCAGTCCCTAACCTTTTTGGCACTAGGGACCAATTTCATGGAAGACAATTTTTCCATGGCCCAGGGGTGGGGTGGTGGTTTTGGGATGATTCAAGTGCATTATGTTTATTTTTATTTTTTTATTTTTTTCCCCTCTTTAATTCCCCTTCCCCCACTTCCACCCCTGACCTATGGATGTTGCCATTTTCCCCTTAAGGACTGGATCTCTGAAACTGGGGCATCTCCTCCCACATGCTCACAGTGTACACCCAGGGCCTGGTACACCCGCAGCCTGGCACACCCACGGCCTGGGACCATACTTGGGATATGGTCTGTGACTCCACCTGGGGGGCAAACCCAGGACCCTCTGCATGTAAAGCAAACGTGCTAACCACTACACTATGGAGCCACCCCAAAATGCATTACATTTATTGTGTACTTATTTCTATTATTATTACATTGTAATATATAATTAAATAATTATACAGCTCACCACAATGCAGAATCAGTGGGAGCCCTGAGCTTGTTCTCCTGTAGCTAGACAGTCCCATCTGGGGGTGATGGGAGACAGTGACACCTGAAGTGTGTTGCTTATGTTCAGTCTACTCCATAATCTCGTTTTGCTGTCAGTGCAGAAAACCCTGCTTCACAAAGATAGGGTGTTGGAAATGGAAGCAGGCTTTTCAGTGCTTTTGTGGCAATCTCAGGTTATTCCGCCTTGACTTTAATCCAGAATGCATGGAGCTTTGAAGTTGTCTCAAACATACTGTTAAAGCCACTGTTATTTGCAATCTCAAGCAGTTGATCCTCTTCTAGAACGGACAAAATCAATTCACCCGGCTTATTCACAAACGGGTCACAGATCCACTCCTTTCCAAGTCAGGGGTCTTTTGTGGTTGGGAAGTAATGCTCTAACTCTTTTTGAAAGCTGAGATAGGTGGCCATGCACCAGCTTGGAGAAAGAAGGTCCTGGCTCAGTCTCTTTCAAAATCTCTGCTAATGTCTACAACACGTCAAAAATACCAAGGTTCACTAATCACCCTTATATTTCCAGTTTGGCTTTGAATGCAGCCACTTTATCTGCCGACATGAATACAATTTTTCTCTACTGAAGTAACAGATTGAGTTGGTTAAGGAGGTTGAATATGTCACACAAGTTAAGTTTTGCGATCCATTCTGTGTCACTGAAATATGCTGCCAGTGGTGGCTGTTTTTCTAAAAGAAAGCTCTGGAGTGTTTTCGTAACTCAAAAACTCTGGCCAGTGATCCACCTTTAGAAGCCATCTCACTTCTGTGCATAAGAGAAGACATGTGTATTCTGTGTCTATCTCCTCAAGAGCTGCACAAACGGACATGAGTTAAGGGCGTGTACTTTCACGTTTTTGGTAATTTTAATCACATCCTGCAAAACGCTGTTAAGTTCAGGTGACATTTTTTGGCTAGCCAGGATTTCTCTATGGATGATACAATGTGTAGGCTCACATTCAGAGGCAACCTCTTTGATCTGAGTTGTGAAACCAGAAAGTTATCCAACCGTGGCAGCTGCTCCGTCCATGCATAAACCGACACAGAATGACCAATTCAGTTTCCCTGATATGTAATCATTCAAAGACTTGAATAGTTCTGCAGCCGCGGTGTTGGTTGGCAACAAAAGTGCACATAACATACCCTCATGAACATCCTCCAGAAAAATAGATCGTACAAAAATAAGCATGGTTGCCTCGTTATCAACATCGGTAGACTCATCAACCTGGATTGTGTACCACAGTGGCTCATTAATCCTGTCTAACAATTGTGCCTCAATATCCTCTGCTATTTCATCAGTTCGTCTAATTATTGTGCTAGCTGAAAGAGGAACACATGCCACCTTTTGAACTGCAGTCTCTCCTAAAAGTTCATAGCAGCAGGCAGGATCAGCTCTTCACCAATAGTAAAGGGCTTCTTAGCTTTAGCAATGTGATTAGTCACTAAGAATGATATTCTCAGTGCAGACTCATTTGATGAAGGGGTGACCTTTAATAATGGCTTCTTTTCTATGTGTTCACATTTTTTTCTTTTGAAAAATTCCAAAAGCTTGTCTTAGAATGCAAGGTGCTTGGACTTCATGTGTCAAAGCAGTTTTGAAGGTTTCATGGCCTTGTTGGATAGTCAGTTGCCTCATATTATACAAGGCAGACTTGGAGAAATAAATCACCTGTTGCAATGAACCCATAATCTAATTAGGACTCAGTATTTTCATTTAAATGCTGTTTTCTTTTTTTGTTTGTTTGCTTTGGCAGTCTTAGAGTGTTCTGCGGTCTCATCATTGGATCGGTCCCCCTTTTCAAAAAAGCTCTCCTATGACATTTGCTTTTTACTCATTCTGGCTGTGGTTATCTTGTAGGCTTACCAAAACTGTGACTGAGACAAGTACGCAGCACAGAAAAGAGGCATGAGTGGAAATGGTAAATAAAATAATGGGGGGGCCACACGCAGACTAAAATAAGTGTCAGATTATGACTTAAAGCCTGCCACCAGATGCAGCTATACAATTGAAATATATCAACTCACTTGCCACTCTAAAGCGTGCCACCAGATGCAGCTTAATTGTCTTTTGCCACTCAGCGATAGGGTTTTGATATGCGTCTGCAAGCAACTGACTTATTATGGTCTCTGTGCAGTCAAACTTCTCTGCTAATGTTAATCTGTATTTGCAGCTGCTTCCCAGCACAGACATCACTGCCTCAGCTCCACCTCAGCTCACTAGGAGTTAGATTCTCATAAGGAGTGTGTGAACTAGATCCCTAGCATGCACAGTTCATAATAGGGTTCACGCTCCTATGAGAATCTAATGCCTGACGAGCTGAGGTGGAGCTGAGGCAGGAATGCCTCACACTATTCACATGCTTCAAATGCTCTAGATAAGCATTACAGGGAGTAAAGAAGAAAGACTAGATAAAATAGTACATAGAAAAATCGTAACACTCCAGTTCTGTAGCAGCTTTGCAGAATAAATGCTTTCCATATGAATATTTTTTCTAAATAATGTAATCCCTTATGAATTCAAACAAAATCACAGGTGTCACTATGTTGGATGGAAATTGTTCTAAAGAAATTACTAATTTCACTAGTTTCTTTAAAAGACAGTCTTAAATGTCATTTAAATTATTTTTAATGAGTTGGTATCATCATTGCAATCATCTACCTTTACCCTGTACCATATGTAAAAGGATGTCCTCAGAGGCTACTAATCAAACCTCAAATAATGGTTTGGAGACTCTCTCTTGTCCACTTCCTATAGTTTCTTTTCCTCCTTTCCAGCCTGAAGTTAGTTCAAGTTAGCACTCTTTGTTGTGTAGTATTTGCAACCCTTCCCATCCTTTCTGTTTTAGGCTTCTAATCTGTAAACTGACTGGAACACTTTTAGATGTGCCTCTCCACCCTTGGTCTCTATGAGAAGTCCCCTCTCTCTCTGAAACTTTTTCCTTTTCACTTCGAGGACAAGACACATATTTATTACCTAGCTTGTTCCTGTTGGATACCAACCCATTTCTCTCTGTCCTGTGTCCTTTGTCCAAAGCTCCTTCACTTCTCAGATAGTTTGGCTAATTTCGCACTACTGGTGAATCTGGACATGGTAAATGGTTTGCAAAGATGACCGTGAAAATTACTCCTATCCTTGAATTCATACCCTTTGCAATATAACTCTTTGCATACCCTTTGCAATGTAGCTGTTCTTCCCATCATTAGATAGAATTTATTTCCTCACTCCTTGAATCTAGGCTGGACTTTTGACTTGCTTTAATCAACAGAAGATAGCAGAAATTATGCCATGCCAGTTCCAAGTTTGCCCTCAAGAGATCTTGAAACTTCTGTTCTCACATCTTGGGCTGCTGAAGCTGACATTTGAGGATAAAGATGAAGCCCAAGGGTGAGAGAAGGCCAGTTGACAGCCAGTATCAACTACCAGACATGTGAGTTAGGCTGTGCAGGACCATCCATCCCTAGTCAACCCGCCAGATGACTGTAGCCACATGCATGACCAGAAGCAAAAAATGCAAAAGAATCATCCAGCTGAAATAAGCCCAAATTGCTGACACAAGTCCAAGTTGCTGACACACCAAATAGTGAGCAAATAAAATGGCCTTTGTTTTAAACCAGTATACACATGGGGGTTGTTTGTTATATAGCAATACAACACTTATGCACTGAATATGCCAGCCCAGTAACACTATTGATCAATAATTTCAATATTTTTTAAAATTTTTATTTTTAGTTTCAAGTATATGGTACATTGGTTAGGCATTTATATAATTTATGAAACAATCCCTCCTGATAGCTTTTTCTCTCCTGTGGCTCTACCCCTAGCCATCACATTACTTCTCACTGCATTCCTTTTGCTGTGCTCCCCATCCCCATGACCATCTATTAACTACTAATTTGTACTTTAACCCTTCACGCTTTCTCACATCCTCCCAATTCCCGCCCCCCCCGGCTGTCACCAAATCATCCTCATATTTATGAGTCTGTTTTCTATTAGTTTGTGCTTTTCACTCCTTAGATGTGACATATAAGTGAAATCATATGGTATTTATCTTTCTCTGTCTGACTTATTTAGCTCAGCATAATAATGTCTAGGTCCATCCATGTCATTAAGAATGATAGAATTTCATTTTTTATGGCTGAGTAATAGTTCATTGTATATATGAACTATAACTTCTTTATCTGATCATCTATTAATGGGCATTTAGGTTGCTTCTGTATCTTGGTTATTGTAAATAGTACTGCCATGAACATAAGGATGCATAGATCTTTACGAATTATTGTTTTGGTTTTCTTTGGATAAATGCCCAGAAGTGCAATTGCTGAATCAAAAGGTAGATCCATTTTTAATTTTTTAAGGAACCTCCAGACTGTTTTCCGTAGTGGTTATACCAATATTTGCAATCCCATCAACAGTGTATGAGTGTTCTCTTTCCTCCACATCCTCACCAACTCTTGTTGTTCCTTGATGTATTGATGATAGCCAATCTGACAGATATAAGGTGATATCTCATCATGATTTTCATTGGCATTTCTCTGATGATTACTGACCTTGAGTATCTTTTCATATGTCTATTGGCCATCTGTATTTCCTCTTTGGAGAAATATCTGTTCAGCTCTTCTGCCTATTTTTTAATTGGATTGTTTGGTTGTTTTTGTTGTTGAGTTGTATGAGTTCTTTATCTATTTTGGATATTAACCCCTTATCAGATGTATCATAAGCAAATATCTTCTCCCATTCAGTAGGTTGTCTTTTCAACAAATACTTTTGATCATCTGTTCTTAGTCTAGGCTATGTGCTAGCTATAGGAAATAGAGATGTAGATTTCTAAGATCAAGGATCTTCTGGTGTTATGTGGAAACCAGACTCTAAATAGGTAATAACAAGTATGACAAATATAAGAAAAAAAGAAATGTAGGTGATATAGAAGTGGATAATAAAAAGATCAGGCAGGGTGTCCCTGACAAATGACTTTTCAACTGGGGCTTGAACGAGAAGCAGTTTGCCAGGCTAAAACTTAGGAGTGAAGAAACTGAGAAGGAAGAACTAGATGCTTACTGGCTCAGAGATGGGAGAAAGTACGGTGTGTTCAAGGAATGGTGACATTGGTTAACGAAATCCAGTAAGTTTCAGCTGTACACTTTAACAGTCAGGCATATATAAATATTTACATTATCTGTTTGTTCACTTCCCATAGTTAGATTTCTTGCTGACACCATATATTTGACCCCCTTTACCCCATTCACCTCTCCCCCCCCCCCTCTGATAACTCTAGTCTATATATAGTACATGTCCCTAAGTCTGTTTGTTTGTCCTGTTAATTTGCTGCTTTTAGGTTTATATCCCACATATAAATGATACCATGTGATTTTCAACTTTTTCTGTCTTGCTTATTTCACTTAGCATGATTATCTCAAGGTCCATCCATGTTGTCGCAAATGGCAGTATTTCATCTCTTCTTATGGCTGAGTAATATTGAATGTTTTTTAATCTATAAGAAGATACCACCCTTGATTGATTTTTTGGAGGGCCTACATTCAGTTAAAAGAATTTAAGCATGAGGCACACCAATTGATATAAAGATTTTTTTTTCTTATTCTACTTACAGTTTCCTCATTTCTCTCTCTCTGTATGAGTGTGTGTATACATACTCACAAATATCTTCTCTTAGAATAGAAACATAGATAATACAAATAAAAGAAGAGCATTTCTGCTTTCCTTATAAAATATGTTTACTTCATTGTTCAAAGAGTTAGCAACACTACTTTGTTGAGCAGTCACAGTCATGACTCGCTGAATGACACAGAAGTCATTGTGATTTCATACCAGCAAAACTTACTGGAAACCCACTCTAACTTGCTGGGAAAAATCAATCCTCTAGGATTCTTGGGGAGCTGTCCACAGAGAGGCGTCCCGTGAGGGGAACTCTGCTATAAAATCACTCCATGTGGGGCCAAGAGAAGCTTCTGAACAATAGATACTGCTGGCTTCTGTGTACTGTGGGACCTAGATACTGAAGAAGCTGCACTTATGAAGCCCAACATCTCTAAGGTGCCTGCTGAGCAAGCACATCAGACCACGATATGAAATTCTTTCTTACAGCAGCGTCTCTCCAGCACCTTATGCTGAGAATGCTTTACATTATGTAGCTGGTAAAGCAAAAAGATTTAAAGGGTCCCGACTCATTTTCCTGGAGCAGGTAAAAAGGGTAAAGAGAATCAATAAATCAATAACTAGCACAAGAGGTGAGAAGGAAGGAAAGGAATCAGTGAGCAAGGTGGCGAAGGCCTAGGAAATGTCCACATAGGACACCTCTCACATATCTACAAGGTTCTGAGGAGCAAAGAAGCAGAGAGATGGTCCTCCATAGCCCTTCACCCATAGGTTTTGGATTAGCTGCTACCTCTCTGCAGATAAGAACAGTTTAATATTTGCTCTGGGTCTATGTGCATTCCCTTCAGAAAACTATGGTGTCTCAGGCAGAAAGAAATATCCCCATTCTCCAGGGTCTTCATTTCACACTGGCCATATTTATAAGATGTTACTAGGGGCCAAGGAGCATTTACCAAAAGATGATTGCTTGAATGGACTAACAGTATAGTTATATCCACAGCTTACCCTTCCCAGCAGGCAACCAAAAAGAAAAGGAAGGGTAATATAAGAAACATTTATTAAATGCTCTTTGCCACATACTATACTAGGCACTTTAATATGTTATATGTATATATTTTATATACATACATTTTACAGAAAATGCATCTGAAAACTAGTGACTTGTCCAAGCTGTGTAACTCATACCTTCTAACTCCAGTTCTAGAGTTCAGTCTACTAATTCATGCAACATACTGGCCCCCCCATAAATATCAACAAAATGACTTGTTGAAAAGACAAAGCTGAGTTCACTCTTATTGTGGTAAAAGAGAGCGACCTTGACAGAATCTTGGATGGGTAAAAACAAGACTGTGAACACTTACACAGACAGCAAAGGAGTCTGCCAGAAAACCAGTGGGGCTACTTGACATTCTGCCAGCCCTACCACCCAGAGCGCTAACGGACACCCCTACCTACACTCGAGGGGAAGTTAAACTATACAACAAGCTGACAAGAAAAGAGGAATCTACTGGGTAGGTTAGACTCCTAGACGGCCACATTGTAGTACCCGGAGCCTTGAGCCGAGACCTTATAACCCAGGTTTACCAGAGAGCCCATTTGAGAGGAACCAAGTTAACCAAACTGTTAAAAAGAGACTATTACATTCCGGGGCTGCAATGAATGGCCAAGCAGGTATCAGCCCAGTGCCACATCTGCACACAAGTGAATCCAGGGCCCTTCAAGGGGGTACAAGGGACAAGACTTCGTGGACAAGCCCAGGGAGAACATTAGGAATTCGATTTTGCAGAAATAAGCCCTGGAACTTTTGGATTTAAGTATTTACTTGTGTTCATTGACACCTCGTCAGGATGGACTGAAGCCTTCCCCACTAAGCAGGAGACAGCTCAGGCAGTAGCAAAGAAATTAGTCTCAGAAATAGTGCCTCCATTTGGCCTGCCCATAACACTGGGGTCCAACAATAACCCAGCTTTCATTGCCCAGACCAATCTTTAGCCAGGGTTCTAAAAATTAATTAAAAGTTACATTACATTTACAGACCTCAGAGGTCAAGACAGGTAGAGAGGATAAATAAGACCCTGAAAGAAGCTTAAACCAAGTTCAAATTAGAAACTGGTGAAAACTGGGTAAGCCTCCTTCCCTCCCCCCTGTTAAGGGCACGATGCACCCCCTACTGTAAGTAGATCACACCTTATAAAATCATGTTTAAAAGACCTCTTATTTGTTTTGATATATTCAGAATGTAAAATGAACTAAGAATCTTGTATATTAATTCATACATGTAAGACTAATGTGTTCATAAAGCATAGCTCTTGCTTTAAGTGTATATATAGCTTTAGGTAAAACCTGCTGTTCTTATGCTAACCATTCAGGCATTATTAGAGGCTTTAGTCAGACAAGGGCTCAGAGACAGAGAAGAACAACGCCGGAGGACAGGATCTTGGTATGAGAGTGTGTTTAACTGGTCCCTGTGGTTGACTACTTTGCTTTCCTCCATTGCAGGACCCCTAATATAAGCATTTCTAGGGTTATTATTTGGACCTGTATAATTAATTGGTTAATTACGTATGTCAGAAAAAAAGGGTGCAGGCAGTGAAACTCATGGTTCTCAAAGCTCACTGCCCACCACTCCAGGTTGACAATTCAATGATTCGAATTCCCTTAGAAAACCAAAGAGGAATGTAACAGTGTAAAAGTGCATTTCAATAACATCTTCCTTGTTCACATCTCCCCTCTTTATTCTGGCCGTTACTACTTTGGAAAATATGTTGTTATGGTTATTGGTATCAATCCCTCAGTAAGTCAGCCCCAAGGACAGGGCAGAGAGTGATATCTCCAGACGCCATCTGCCTAGGAGAAAATAGCTCCCAAGGCTCCCAAGAAGAACAATAAAACAATATTGCCGCCGGATAAAGATAACAAAACTAACGCCAACATCTGCTTCTGCACACCTGCTTGCTTGCGTAATCAAGTCCCACCAAGATGTGGGTTTAGGCTTTACAATCTGTCTCTTCTGGAAGCTCGGGGCTGATTCTCTAGTGGGGAGAATCAGTCGCTGGCCGGCTAATAAAGGCTCATAATTAATCTCAATTGGCTCCGTGGGTCTTAGATTTGAATGCACCACAACACTAGAAGGTATTTAAGTCAGAGAAAGACAAACACTATGATTTCACTTATATGTGGAACCTAAGGAATAAAAAGAACTAATCAAAAACAGACTTACAAATATAGTAGACAATTTGGTGATGGACAGAGGGAAGGGATTTGGGGGGCTGGGAGAATGAGGTGAAGGATTAAAGAAGTACAAATTAGTAGCTGATGAATGGTCATGCGGATGGGGAGCATGGCATAGGGAATGCAGTTAGCATTAATACGTTGGCTGGGTCAAGGGTCAGGAGAGGGAAGGAGCAATTGGAGGGATCATTTTACAAACTATATAGATGTCTAATCGATGTACTGTATACTTGAAACTAATTAAAATAAATAATTTTTAGAAGAAAGAAAGTAAGATTTATTAGAGAGTTGCAAGTCCTGGAGACACAGGTGAGCTATCACTCAAGGCTTGGTTCCCTGGGTTTCTCGGGAGTACAGATTATATAGGGAAAAATCAGTAGTCATGGAAACTAAAGGAACTGAGATCATGGGTGCTACTGATGGGACCATTGGAGAGGGTTGAAGATAATTAGTCATTATGTCCAGTTCTAGAATCAGCCATGGTGCCATCCTGTCTGGTCCTGTGGCCTGGGGAGTAGTTGTTCAGCCTCCATGTGCCTGGAGCTGAAACACATCTACAGCCAAGATGTTATCCTTAAGATCCTAACCAAAACCTACTGTCCTCATGATTATAGGCCTGAGGCTCAGTTAATCTTATATCCTAAGGCTTAATGATTAAGAAGCAGGCACACAGAAGTGGAAGGAGAAGGGTAAAAAAGCGAATGAGTCACAATGCCATTATCTGGGTACAACTAGCTTGCTTGCTTGAATCAGAGAAAAAAAAACTATTTAAAGAAAAGTTTGTGTGCAGTTACGCCTCATAACCCTCATAACCCATGCTATTTCTCTAGGTAGGTCACTCTTGTTTATGATTAATTTCCCCCATTTTGATTCATATTAGCTGTATTTCAGATGGCGATTTTCTTTTCTGACCTCATTTTCAAATTCTGAGTTGGATACTACTAATGCCACTGTGAGTGCTAAAACAAATTTCCTTCCACCTTCTAAATTCTTCTAGCTGGGCTAGGAATCAGATTAATGGAGACGGATTAACAGGAGAAAATGTCCAAATGTATTACATGAATGCACATTCAGGAGTGCCATAAAAATGTGACCCAAAGAGGCATTGGGCAGTTGAGGTTTATAGGCCACTAAGGACAAAAGAGAAGGGGGAACAGGTGTATTGGCTGAAAAGTGACTGCTAGAAATTTATTACTTGCAGGAAAATTACTGCTTGGCTGTGTCCATGAGAACATGGCTATGTCCATGGGAACATAGGCTGTTACCCACAGGACCATAACATTCTATACAAGCTTTCTGCTTCTGTAACCCCGCTTACACACCTGACCTGTGAGTTGACAGGTAGTGAATAGAAGAAAGATAGCCCTTTGTGTTTAGACAGAATGAAGAATGGGATTTTGGGCTTAAAACCCGTATACCTCTACATTTCGGGGCTGCTTAATTTGGGGTCTGCATACCCCTGGCAGACCCAGCTGGCTGAATAAAGAGTGTTTCCTATAACTCACTGAGTTCCGGTGGTCCGTGTGTCTTTTCGGGGGCTGGCAGCCACGACACAGGGCCCTGGGATTTTGAAAGGAGAAAAAAGGCAATTCATAGGTAGTCAAAAAGAGCAGAACACAAATGGCAAACAAATTCCCGCTAGACTACCCAGAAACAATGGGACAGAGGGACAAATCAGTTAACAGGCCCTTGCCTGGAACCTTCCTATCTAATGCTAAAATGAATGAGCTAAAATTCCCTTCCTGGAGGGAGCCTTTCCACCAGAATATCTTAAGCAGCAAAGGGTGAAGGTCAAAGATTCTGAGTCCTTTGTTTCTTAATAACCAGTTTAAAATCAATATCCCAAAAGGCGTTTTTACAGTGGCTAAACCTTGGCACCCTTCACCATGAAATCAGAAGGGAAGATTAAGTTTGGGGGTAAATTATATAATTGTTCTTAAAAATGTAATCGAATTCCTTAGAATAGAATTGATATTCGTAAACAGTATAATTTTGTTTAATTATAGAAGCAATCTCTCTTATTATCCCCAAATTTGCTTGTACTCCTGAATTTTGCATGGGGTTTCTATTTCTGGTCATTTCCTTTTCCCACCTAAACCCTCAGAGGAAATTTTGTGTATGTGTTTCTGTGCGTGTGTGTCACATATATACAACTCAAATCGGTATTGCTAACTCATACCTTTTGTCAGTGAAAAGTGATGGTGACAAGTGTGTTTCAGCAGGGGCTCTGGTGAGTGGTAGAACTTTCTTAGGAAATGAGCTAAGGACAGAGTACTGTGACAGCATGGTTTCACACTAGAGATGTGACTGTGTTGTTGGAGAAAGGATTCCACAAAAGGGCAAAAGCACTGATGCAAATTTAGCGCCAGTAAATACGCCTTAAATTAAAAAGTGGGGGAAATGTAGCCACCCAGATTTCTCTTATAGCTTTTTCTTTGATTCAAGCTGGTTTTGCCTAGATAATGGCATTGTGACTCACTTGCTTTTTTTTTTTACTTCCACCTTTGTATAACTATTCCCTTAACCATTAAGCCTTACGACATAAGGTTCTGGCCAGCATCCAATCTTTTTAAGAATAAAGCCTCAGGTCTATGATTATGAGGACAATAAGCTCTATTAAACTAAGGTTAACGTCTTCGCTTTAGATATGTTTCAGCCCCAGACCCATGGAGGCAGAACAGGCCCACCTACCAGGCCACTGGACCAGATGAGATGACACCATGGCTAACTCCAGAACCTGAGAGGATGATCACTTACCCCAGCCCCATCCAATCAGTAGTGCCCACAACCCCAATTCCCTTAGTTTCCATGACTAGGAATTTTTCCCTATATAATCTATCCCCTCGAGACACCTAGGAATGGGGCAGGTCTTTGAGCAATAGCTGGCCTGTGTCTCTGGGACTTGCAACTCTAATAAACCCTTACTTCCTTTGCTGCAAAACCTGCACGTATCTCATTGACTTAGACACAAGCAGGCAGAGAGACCTCTCTTGCTCTGGTAACAAAAAGATACAGGAATTAAGCAACTGGGAATCCTATTTGCTTCCCAGGTTCAACTCAGGTAGGAAACTAGTATAACAGGTTTTCCTTCAGGCTACATTAAACTGAAGCACTGTCTGCAAGAGATTGTAAAGCCATATTCAGCCTTTCCAGATAAATTCCTAGCATTCCAGCCTTTCTAGCTCATATTGGGAACATCTCTATATAGTTCCAGAAGTGGCCATTGTCTTCACGTCCTGTGGTAGACAGAATAATGGTCCCCCCAAAATGTCCATATTCTAATCCCCGGGGTCTTTGAATATTTATCCTTACATAGCAAAGAGAAATTTAAGGTCACTACTCCGCTGACCTTTATGATAAGGAAATTTTCCTGGATTATTTGGTGGCCCTGATGTAATCACAAGGGTCTTTAAAAATGAAAGGAGAGTAATATGGTGTGACAAAGAATGGACAGCCATTGTTGACTTTGAAGATGGCCCAAGTCAAGGGATGCGAGCAGCCCTCGAAGCTGGAAAAGACAAGAAGATAGATTGTCCCCTGGAGCCTCCAGAAGGGGAACAGCCTTGACAGTACCTTGACTTAAGTTCAGTGAAATCCATTTTGGACTTCTGACAGCAGAAATGTAAGATAATACATGTGTGTTACTTTAAGTCACTAAGTTTATGGTAATTTGTTACAGCAGCAATAGGAATCTAATTCAGGTCCAATATGGCTTCTTGGTGATATTTTTTATTTAGCTTTTTTTTTTTTAACATTTTTGCATTTTTATTTTTAAAACAGATGTTTTCTGTTCCTCAGAAATCCTGTGCACCTAAGGTTACAATGTAATAGTTATCCTTCCTCAGGTTTTTTCTTTAACGAAAATTTTCACTTTGCAATATGCTTTTTTCACTTAAATTTTCATAGACATTTTTCTAGGTCAGTTCACATGGCTATAACTCAATATAAAGTTAAAATATTTATTGTTATCAGAGAAATATAAAGAAAATATACAGAGAAATATAAAGTTGAAACAAGAAACATAAAGAAAAAAACGTTGACCCATGAATCTACAACATCCTTAAACTGTTGACTATTTTCAAATATCAGTAATAGATGTAAAAATAGAAAAGCCATATTGTACAGATTGATACAAGATATTAAGTGAAAGCTTTATTCTTTCCCTTTCTCCATATCCTTCTCCAAAGGCAGCCACTGTTCAGTTTCTTTTGTTTTCTTCTAGAATTCATACATATGTGTGTGTGTTTGTGTGCCTGTCCCATACACACTAGGGATCATTCACGATTATATACCTTGCTCTTTTTCTCTTAATAATTTATTTTACAGACCTTTCTCTATTTGACACGCACAATTTCACTTTTAGTGGTTGTATAGTATTCCATCTGATGGATATTCCCAATTTATTTAGCTAGTTTCCAATTAATCAATACCTTAGTGATTTTATTTTCTTATATGATAATGTTGTGATAACCATCCTTTTGAACAGACTTTGAAGAACTCTTGCAAGTATGTCTCTAGGGTAAATTCCTAGCAGTGGGATTTCTGAATGAAAAGTGCATTTAAAATTTATTTGCTATTCGAAATAAGTCAGATAGAAAAAGTTGAGAATCACATGATTTTATTTATATGTGGGATATAAAACTGAAAGCAACAAACGAACAAGACAAACGAACAAGAACTCATAGACACAGATAACACTTTAGTGGTTACCAGAGAGAAAGGGGGTAGGGGGGAGGTAGATAAGAGTAGAGAGTGTCAAATATATGTGACAGAAGGATATTTATTTTTTATGGTTTCAGCTGTACACTTTAACAATAAGGCATATATATATTTACATTGTGTGTTCATCTCCCATAGTTAGTTTTCTTTCTGTCACCACATATTTGACCCCCTTTAACCATCTACCTCCCTCCTCCCCTGACCCCCCTACCCTCTGGTAATCACTAGTCTATAGTCCATGTCCATGAGTCGACAGAAGGAGATTTGACTTTGGGTGGTGAACATGCAATGCAATACACAGATGATGTATTATTGAACTGTACACTTGAAACCTGTATAATTTCATTAACCAATGTTATCCCAATAAATTTAATTTAAAAGAGGAAAAAAATTATTTGCTATTTAGCAACAGGGGGTCCCTTCCAACTCTATCGCTTATGCTATAAATTTTATAAGACTGGTATCAACATATGTATGTTATTTATTTGTTTTACTTAACATCATTTTATAAATTTATTTCCACATATTTATATGGTCCTAACATTTGTCCTTTGTAATGGAAATATTAATCCATTGCCCAAACATATCACAGTTTGCCTGGCAATTTCTCTTCAGCAGTATTTCAGATACTTTCCAGTTTTGACTGGGATCTGATATGCAAATGTAAACGTCTTTGTACAATGGGTCCTTTTCCTTTCTTTTGAAGTATTTTCTTGGCGATGATTGCTCACATTCTGTCAGCAATGTATAAAAATATACTTTTTCCCCACACCCCTGTCAACAGTGACCTACTCAAATTGATTTATTCTTATATTTGAATTAAAAGGCGGTTAAGATGATACCGCATAGTTGCTCTAATTCACAGAATTTTAAATTCTTCTGAAAGATAAACTTTTGAATAACATTTGATTACACCATGTATTTCTTTTTATGTAACTGTACAAATTATGTTCCTTGACTATGCTCCCATTAGAAAGTAGTTACTGCCTTTATAAACCAGTCTCTTGCTTAGATATTTTGAGACTAAAATTTCTGTTTCTACATATCAATTACAAATATCTTTCCCACTCAGTTGTTTTCATTTTATTATTCATTGTTGTGGGAAAATGTTTTATTTCTTATTATATCTATTTTACTACAGATACTTTTATTATTTTAATTATCAAGAAATCTTCCTTCTATGACCTATTTAAGATCTATGATTTCATTTTCTTTTAGCATTGTTTATAGATGGCTTTCTAACATTTAACTCTAACTAATTTGAAATATACTTAGAATGTAATACAAGATATGGATGTAAATTTATTTTTCTCTGAATTCATATCTGTTTTCTTTAACACATTTATTAGTGATTCATTTTTATTACTTTGTGTCACTTGATTTGCCACATATTAATATCTTAAAATGTTACTAGTCTACTTTTTATATCTATTCTACTTCATCATTCTATTTTCTCTACTTAAGATAGCACCTGAAAGAATATTATGCTAAGCAAAATATGTCAGGTGAAAAAAGTCAAGAACCTACTCATATGTAGGATATAAAATTGAAAGCAACAAACATGACAAACAAGCAAAAACTCATAGACACAGACAACAGTTTAGTGGTTACCAGAGGAAAAAATGGGGGGGTGGGAGGAAATAGAAAAGGGTAAAAGGGTCTAATATCTGGTGACAGAAGATTTGACTCTGGGTGGTAAACAAACAATGAAAATGCAGATGATGTATTGTAGAATTGTACACTTGAAACCTGTATAATTGTATTAACTGGCATCACTCCAATAAGTTTAATAACATTTAAAAATAAATAAATTTAAGAAAAACAAAAGATGGTACCATAAAATTGTAACGATCATTTCAATGGTTGGCAGAGTCAATCCTATGATGTTCTCTTTTGTCTAAAAATATTGCTTGGTTGCATGTTTTTCCATAAAAAAATTTATAATAGTCAAGTTCTGTTAAATACTCGGGATTTTAACCGGTAACGTATTGAATCTGTATAAATTAACTTGTGAAATACCTTTTTTATTATATTACCTTCCGAAATGAGAGCACAAATATTTCTTCTTGTGTTGAGGATTATCATTTCTGCTATGAAAGTTGTGGAATCCTCCTTTATAAGTTACAGATGTCTCTCATTAGACTAGTACTGAAGCAGTTAATGTTTTTCTTAGCCCCTACATTTATTTCTAAAGCTTGGATCATCCAGAATTGTTTTCACCATATAATCACTTAACATTTTGTTGTTTACACAGCACATTCCCATGAATTATCTCATGTGAGCCTCACACCAACCCTAAGAGACAGGTCAATTTCCAGGCTTGTGACTTCAGAAATGAACACGTGTAAGTCTGTCCAAAGTTACTCAGCCAGTAACTGCTGGAAATAAGTCTAAAGCTCCAGTCTAAAACCCTTTCCACCCCCTTATTGGATTTCATAAGAAAACTGTGAAATGCCAAGTCTTTTCTTTGCTATTATTAGTCCTTGTTATCATTTCCTTCGAAATAAAAAGTCCTGAAGGGTCATGTGGTAGAGGAAAAAGCACAAAAACCCTGTCATGGTCATTTATTACTCATGCTAAAAAGCAAGGCTTAAACTCTTTGAGCTTTGTTTTCTTATCTGTGAAATCAGAATACCACCTGCCATGTGCATTTTGCAAGGTTTCAAAGATAAAATGGCATCATGTATATGAAAATCCCAAAGAAATGTTACCTAGCAAAGTCACCAAATTTCTCTTAATTTTTAATGTAGAAAATGAGGAGTGATCACCAAAGTTCTTCCAACACAAATATTCCATCGTTCAAGGCTGTTAACCAGGAGAGCAATTTACCTTTAATGTAAGGATACAATTTTCTAACTTGATAATTGCAATTTCTGCCTTTTACTGAGGGTGGCAGTGCTGGTCTCCATAGAGACCAGAATTTTTGGAGTTCCAGCTATCTTACTTAGATTTTACAAAACCCTATTACCTGTCCTAAATGTTGTATAGGGCATATGTATATTTTTAAAGCGGAAATGAAATGAAACCTTGTTTTGAATTAGAACATAGTGCTATCATCTTTTCTTTAACGGTGCGCCATTAGGATGTCACTGATACTGAGGTTAGAATTTCAGTCAGGTCATTTGTGTAACTCCAAGCCAATCCTTTATACTCGAATGTTCTGAAATTCTTGTGGGGTACCATCATTGCATCCATGTCAGTTCTTTAAGTAGGTTAGAGGTCATCCTGCACCTTCTCCATTTATTACCTATATGAATGGCAGTGTCAACCATCAAAAGTAGAAGAGTGGTCTTGGGAAGGGATTAGGGCACTCTGGTCTACCTACTAGATATTGGATTTTGTATTTTTTACTAAGCAGGATTAGTCTTGGGCAAAAATTGTGAAGGTTATATCATTTATCCTCCAGCTCCTAACTTTTATAACCAATCTGTGACCTTTTGCCCAGTTCTCTCCTATTAAGAGGAGCCAGATCTGAAAGGCAGAATGTAGAGCAAAGAACTTGGCTTTGGCATCAAAAAACCTATGTTGTCATGCTTACTCTGCTACTTTGAATTTAATTGACTCTAGATCAATCACTTAAACCCTGAGCCTGCTTTCCTCATTTATAAATTGGGATGAGTGACAGCTTATTGAAGGTTATCAGAAGATAACCTTTGCACATACTACTGACTGCTGGATTCTGACTCTAGAAAGCTGGTTAGAGTTCCCTTCCTAGAGGCTCCAAGAGTACTTATGCTTACTTCTGTTTAGTCTTTACCACATGTTACAATTAACATTTACTTGTCTGCATCTCCCTCTAAACCAATAGTCTTTTGAGAGAAGAGACTTTGAGGACATGCATCTTTATAGGCCTAGATAAATATATAGGATGTCCAACAGATAACTAACACAGAGGGAAGAGGAAGGAAAGGATGGATAAAGCAAGTACAGGTACAATGATGATAATACAAAGCAGACTATGAGATGGACTATGGGAGTTAAAGTAGGAACAGGTCATCAGCTTCATGGAAGAAGTGGAATTTAGAGATAGACCTTGAAGGATGAGACTAATTCGATAGGCAGATATTGGAAAGATAGCTTACTAGATGGTGGGAACAGCACAGTCAAAGGCACAGACTAGGGAAAAAGCAAGATAGCTTTGGGGAATGGAGAGCATGCTCATTGGCAGTGGGTAGAGTACAAATGGGGAAGTTGTGGGGGATGAGACTAGAAAGGTAAACAGGAGCTTACTCTGAATTCAGAAATGAGGAAGTTTAAAGAGTTCATACTGCTGCTTGGCCTGTGTCCCTTTCTGCCCCTAAGGGCTTGGAGCAAACTCCTCCCCCATTTCTCCTAACACTTACAGGCAGTCCACAGCCTCCTTTTTGCCATTAGTAACTAGCTTGCATTATGAGCCTCTTCTGGGACTCTCAGAGTAAACCAAGGCTAGCGATTTACTTTTATTTTCTCTTCCTTGTACCATCAGTTTACACCTACTGGGTCTTCTGAACTTGTTACCCTGATATCTACTCCTTAATTAATCAGAATCAACTATATTGACATGGGCCTGCTCTGAATTTTATTTTGAAAACTAGTTATATGATTTTCCACATGATCCACACATGACAAATTAAGGGAAGAGATAAGATGGAACATGATGAATTGCCAACTGAGTCATTTAGACAAGTGCTATGGTGGGTTGAAGGTAAGAGGTAGAGGGTTTATAAGACAGAAAAGGCACTATGAGCTAGTAGTATCAGTCCATGTTTGTTTTTTTCTTGCTAGGCCCTGAGGGCCTTCAATAACCTTCCATCTCTGACCCTAGCCAAGTCTGACCAAAGTAGACCTTCTGGGGCCTGAAGTAGTCTTGTCCTACTAGCTTTGAGCCAGTGCTTGCTGTCATGCTAACACCTTACCTCTGACTTCTGTTGGCCAGATATATGGCTGTAGATCTGTGTCGTTTTCTTGATGTGTACAGCAGTTTTCTCATTCCAGGGAATACAGCTCTGCCTTGAACAACTTGACTGTCTCCATCCATAGGGCCATGTCATGACCTAGAGATTGTAGCTATGGCACCATGTTGGATCTCCCGGAATAATAGTATTGATCCAGAGCAAGCTCATATCCATCATGTCCTTTTAAACAGTCATTTTGACAATCTTAGAAACCATTCCTATATACAAATTAGTTCCTCCAGGCCCTTGACCCATCTCTTCTAGCTCTTCACCATTGCTCAACACAACTACCATCTCTACTGGTTCAAAGATGAGCATACCAAAGGCATGAAAAGGGGAAAGTGTGCTGGGTTGCTTTGCTAGCCCCAGTTTTTCAGCCTTACCAAAGGCAGACACATGCCATGGGTGGAATGAATTTCCCTGCCCTTTGACTTTAGCCTTGGCCATGTAACTTGCTTTGGTGAGTGATATCTGGATGTAAATTCCAGTGTGACAATTTTGAGCCTAGCCCTTAATAGGCCTAGGATGTTTCCATTTGCTCTCTTGTGCTTTTACCATCACCACGAGATGAACATACCTAAGAACAAACTATCTCACTGGACCAAGGAAGATGATAACACACATGGAGCAGTGCCACCCTATCCAATACACAGCCGGAAGTGATAGAAAGAGCCACCCTAACTGCTACGGTCTGAGGCAGTGACACCCAGCTGAGTCTAGCCTAGATCAACAGAACTCCAACCAACTGGCAGATGCACAAAGTCTTCTTGCCCATCCTATCTGTCTGTGTCACTACTGCTGTCCAGATCAGGGTGATCATTTGATTAAACAGAAGCTTACTTGTAAGCAGTAGGAAAATGAGTTGAGCCAATGAGTTCTTTTTAAGGGTTTTTATTTAGAAACAGAATGTAATCAATAAGGAATAGAGTCTTCTAGACTTAGAGAATGAGGTGTCATTTGGAGCTCTATGCAACTCGATGAAGAAACAGAGAAAGCCAGTCTTCGGAGTGAAGTAGAAAAGCAGATGTTCAAAAAGTTTCAGAGAAGAGTCCCAGAGAGACCAAAAACAAACAAACAAACAAACAAACAAACAAACACATGGTTAGAATAGACTCAGTTATCAGAGGCTTCCCAGTACAAGCAACCATGAAGCCTGCTGAGTTAAAGGTCTTATGTCTAAGAAGTTGTCTGTTTTGTCATCAAAACCATTCTTAACCTTCCACTCAGCATGTGCACATGTACACACACACAGAGAGAGAGAGAGAGAGAGAGAGAGAGAGAGAGAGAGAGAGAGAGAGAGAGAGAGAGAGAAGAGAGAGGGCGCTTTTTTTCAACTAATTTAAATTAATTTGCTTCCTTGTAACTAAAGAACCGGACAAAGATATTTTCCATAATGGAAGAAGAGGAAAGGTAAACAATTAGTTGTGACATTGGTATTTCTCCATGATAGAAAACCAAACTGACTGCAAGTGGGACTGTGAATCATGTAGCTTTTGCTGCATAACAAATCATCCTGAAATGTAGGGGCTTAGTTGCCTCAGGCCACAGACCTCAAGCTGTTTGACACAGTTGCAGCTGGAGTGAAGCATCTCTTGCAAAGCAAGCGATGCTAGAGTCATCAGTGCTGCTGCTTTCCTCTGTATTATCTATATTGAAAATTTATGTATTGCTTTTGATTACTGTTCCGTCCTTGGGAGAGGAGGGTGGTGTTAGGGGGAAAGGCAACTTTTCCAAAAATGAGGCACAAGGAAATATGAGTAATAAGGAATTAATCAAACAACTTGATCAAAGGAGAAGGCAAGATTTACTTTCTGAGCAAGCCACTGTGTTGGTGCTTATGTGAAAGGCCCCTGTTAGGCCCACAAAGGCCGGGGGTAGGGAACATAGTGGCTGAAATAATGAATCTTACTAGAAATTACTGTTTGACTATCGTTATAGGAATATAGGCCTTTGTTTATAGGAACATTACAATCTAAACAAGCTTTCTGCTTCTGTAACCCTGCTTGCACACCCAACCTGTGGGTCAACAGGTAGTGAATAGGAGGAAAATAGACCTTTGTGTTTAGACAGAATGAAGAATGGGATTTTGAGCTTAAAAACTCTGTACCTCTACATTTCAGGGTGTTAAAAAAAAAATAAAACTGCCTTGCATCAAGGCTCTCTGCTTGTCATTTTTCTTTCGCCAACTCCACGTTTCCTTCATCCCTGGAATTGGCTGGAGCTGGCCTCCAGCACTTAGTCAACAGCCATGCCACCCTGAGCAAGCCTGATCCTGTCTGATCTTGGAAACTAAGCAGGTCGGGCCTGGTTAGTACTTGGAAGGGAGACCACCTCAGAATACCAGGTGCTGTAGGCGTTAAAAAAAAAGAAAAGCAAGAAATTTAGGGGCTTAGAACAACAAAATGTTTTTGGACAATTCTGTAGATTTTCCATGTTGGTTGGGGCATTTGGCACATTTGTGATGGCTCTTCTGGTCTTGGTCGGCTGGGCCAAGGGTGAATGTTCTAGCATGGCCTCATTCACATGTCTGATTGATTGTTAAGGTTGTTTTGCTAGTCGGGCCTCAATGGTAATGACTTGCCTCTGTTCCATGGGATGTCTCAACCTCCAACAGGCTATCCCAGGCTTCTCCGCATGGTGGTTTAAGGACTATCATAGGAGAAGCAAAAAAAAACTCTAGGCCAAATAAAGATCACTTGAAGTCTCTGCTATGTCATAGTTATTATTGTTGCTTCCTTAGACAAAACAAGTCACCTGGTTAAGTATAGACCCAGGGTGATGGATATACAGCAAGGGCTTGGACACAGGAAGAAGTGAACATATTAGAAGCCATTATTGCAACAACGTACCAGAAACCACAATGGACATGGGGGGAGAAAGGTGTACTGATAAAGAAAGGCCTATGAGCAAAGGCCAAAGACCAGGGAAGTATATTTTTAAGGGAGTGAGTCTGAGAAAACCTCCAGTTTGCTATAACTTGACCTACATACCTTTGGAAGAGTACAGATTTTAATTCAGGGAATTGTGACTCTGAAGCCATAGAAGCACTGGTCTAAATAGCTGTATAACATAAGTATCCTGACTACAATGCACATAACATGCTCTCTTATACTGGATAGCAGAGACGACACTCAAATAATAAACCTAGGAGAAAAACTATTCTGCTGAAAACACTTCACTGGGGGTACCACAGAAGCACCAAACCCTTATTTGAAATGGTGCTTGTTCCTTTAGGCTTCATACCCACAGAGCTGTGAATAATAAGTTAGAAATGATCACTCTGTTCCATATTCCTGAATGCAAGTGCTATTCTGGGTGTCCATATCTGTGAGACTGGAAGACTGAAAGTCTCCAAAGGTGGAAACAATATAGATTTGTCATCTGTAGGATATACAGGCATTCCAAAGTGTCTAAACATAGGCACTACATCAAAGCCAGTTCTCTTTAATAAGCAGAGATGTCATAACACCCCATCCAGCAGAGGAGGGAGTCATGGGAGGAGAGTCATACAAACCTATGGTTTCCTCACTGTACAAATATTAATTTACAAATGCAAGTTATTTCCCCTTTAACCAGGTTCCTCTTGCTATATTGCCTAACTGCCAACCAACGATTGTGACATCACCATCATTTCCAGGCAGCCAGACAGACAGAAACTAGAGAAAATTTCCATTTGTAGATTGTAGTGTCATTAACCAGCAATTAGGGAAAAGGGCATGAAAGAGAGTAGAGAAGTTAAGGTATATTTGAAAATGTTAGTACAAAGTGTACTTGAAATTTTCCTGAAGGGCAGAGATTTGGGGACCAACTGTCTTTAGGAGAAAAAAAAACTATTCTCCATAAGTTAGTGATCTCATGTTGTGCCAATATTTTACAAGATAGTTAAAATAGCCTTAGCTTTTAAAAAGAAAGCACTAAACTCATAAGCTTATTTAAGTGTGACTACAAATAATTCTAATAAAATTTATTTTATCATAATTCAAGGAAATATACCAATGAAAGCAATGTGGTCAAAAGCAAAGGAAGTTGAGACCAGAGAATCAAAATGGCGGTGGAAGGGAAAGAGTGGTGATTTCTCAACCAATGTAATGAAGGCTCAGCAATGTGCAGTCAGCCAAGGAGGAGGATGAGTAGGGTAGAGAACCATTCAAATTGATTCGAACTATCTCTAAAGTTATTTTATTTTATTAAGTTTATTGGGGTAATATTGGTTAATACAATTATATAATTTGGGGGTGTACATAATAATTTTTCATCTATATATTCTATTGTGTGTTTGCCACCCAGAGTCCAGTTTTCTTCAGCTACCATATATTTGATCTCATTTGCCCACTTCACCCTCCCCTAACCCCTCTATATTTGACCCCCTTTACCCCATTTACTCTCCCCTTCTCCCCCTCCACTACTCTCTGGTAACTACTAGTCTGTAGTCCATGTCCATGAGTCTCTGTTCGTTTGTCCTGTTCATTTGCTGCTTTTAGGTTTATATCCCACATATAATTGATATCATGTGATTTTCAACTTTTTCCATCTGACTTATTTCGCTTAGCATGATTATCTTGAGGTCCATCCATGTTGTCACAAATGGCAGTATTTCATCTCTTCTTATGGCTGAGTAATATTCCATTGTATATATGCACCACAGCTTCTTTAGCCAGTCACCTATCTTAGGACACTTCGGTTGTTTCCATGTCCTGGCCACTATGAATAGTGCTGCTGTGAACATCGGTGTGCAAATGCCTTTTCGGATATGGTTTTCAAGTCTTTGGGGGTAAATACGCAGTATAGGGATTGCTGGATCATATGGTAGATCAATTATTAGTTTTTAGAGGAACTTCCATACTGTTTTCCATAGTAGCTATACCAATTTTTAGTCCCACCAGCATGTATGAGTGTCGGGAGCCATTTTGAGAAGCCATTATGAGGCACTGGAGAAGTCACGTAGCTAAAAGCCATGCTATGGCTGATGAGTTTAAAACAATGGTCACCTTGGTAAGCCTCATAAAGTCACCTTTTAAGGTTATGGAATGTTATACTACCATGGAAACAAGAACATGTAGGATCTTATGTAATTGACAAGCATTGGTTTAGATATGTATGGTGTGCTTTGCTATGGTGACATGGTGATTGATTATGGTATTCAAAAATCACATAAAAAGGCTATGCTAAATAAACTTGGGGCTGCAGCTCTGACTGTATGCCCTCCCGGAAAGATCTTTCCTGCCTTCTCTTTTTCCCCTTAGGCTTCATCCCTCTCTTTCAGGTACTGAAAGAGAGGCTCCGGCATATGAGGGTTCCTTTTTCTCCGCATCTTCTCTAACATATGTTATTACTTGTCCCATTGATTATAGCTATTCTAACAGGTGTGAGATGATATCTCATTGTGGTTTTGATTTGCATTTCCCTAATAGCTAGTGATATTGAACATCTTTTCATATATTTCTACAGTTCTTTTTAATAGATTTTTTTAGAGACCATTTTAAGTTCCAGCAAAATTGAACAGAAGGGAATGTTAGTTCCCTTATGAGTCCCGCCTACGGTCTCCTCCACTAGTGACATCTGCCACCAGTGGGTACATTTGTTACAACTGATGAACCTGCATTGATACATCATTATCTACCAGAGTCCACAGTTTACATTAGGATTCATTCTTAGTGTTTACATCCTGTGGGTTTAGACAAATCTATAATAACACATATCTATCACTGTGGTATCAATACAGACTAGTTTCACTAGAGTCCTCTGTGCTCCACCTATTCATCTCCACCCCACCTCCACCTCCACCCCCCAACAATTACTGATCTTTTTACTGTCTCCATACTTGTGCCTTTTCCAGAATGTCATATAGTTGGAATCTTACAATACGTAGCCTTTTAAGATCGGCTTCTTTCACTTGGTAATATTCATTTAAGAGTCCTCTATGTCTTTTCATGACTTGCTAGCTCATTTCTTTTTAGCACTGAATAATATTCCATTGTCTGCATGTACCTGAGTTTATTCATTCACCTACTGAAGGACATCTTGGTTACTTCCAAGTTTGGCAATTGTGAATAAAGTTACTATAAACATCCATGTGCAGGTTTTTGTGTAAATATAAGTTTTCAACTCCTTGGGATAAATACCAAGGAGTGCAATTGCTGTATCATATGGTAAGAACATGTTTAGTTTTATAAGAAACCATCAAACCACCAAACAGTCTGCTAAAAGGACTGTACCATTTTGCATTCCCACCAGCAATAAATGGGAGTTTCTGTTGCTCTAGATCTTCTCCAGTATTTTGATGTTTCTCTACATTTTTTAATTCCTCATCGTCTAACATAGAGAGATAGAAGACAGAGACGAATACCTAAGTTGTGTGTATAGTGGTGAGAAATAGGGCTTTGGAAAAATGGAGTACAAAAAGTATAGAGACAATGAAACAGAATTGAGAGTCCAAAATTAAGCCCCCATATATATGGAAAATAATTTTTGACGAAGGAGCCAAAAATGTACAATGGAAAAAGGAAAGCCTCTTCAATGAATGGTGCTGGGAAAATTGGAAAGCCACATGCAAAAGAATGAAACTAGATTGCAATTTATCACCATACACCAAAATTAACTCAAAATGGATCAAAGACCTGAATATAAGACCTAAAACAATAAATTTCATAGAAGAAAACATAAAGACAAACTTCACAGACCTTGGATTTAGAGAAGATTTTATAATTTTGACCTCAAAGGTAAGGGAAGTAAAAGCAAAAATAAATGAATGGGACTATATCAAAATAAAAAGCTTCTGGTCTATGGCCATGCCACCCTGAACGTGCCCAATCCTGTCTGATCTTGGAAGCTAAGCAGGGTCAGGCCTGGTTAGTACTTGGATGGGAGACCACCTAGGAATACCAGGTAGCAATTTTTAAAAAGTGTTAAAAAATTAATAAAAAGCTTCTGCACAGCAAAAGAAACCATCAACAAGACAAAGAGACAACCATCTGAATGGGAGAATATATTTGCAGACAATGCCTCTGATAAGGGCTTAATTTTCAAAATATATAAAGAACTCATGCAACTCAACAATATAAAAACAATTGACCCAATTCAAAAATGGGCAGAGGACCTGAACAGACATGTCTCCCAAGAAGATATACAAATGGCCAACAGACATATGAAAAGATGCTCAACTTCACTGGCTATTAGGGAAATGCCAACCAAAACCACAAGGAGATACCTGTTACAATGGCTATCATCAACAGAACAAGTAATAACAAGTGTTAGAGAGGTTGTGGGGGAAAAGGAACCCTCATAAGCTGCTGGTGGGTATGTAAGTTGTTACAGCCAAAATAAAAAATAGTATGGAGGTTCCTTGCAATATTAAGCATTACCATATGACCCAGAAATCCCTCTTCTGGGTATTTATCCAAAAAACTTGAAAACATTTATCTGCAAAGATATATGCACCCTGATATTTATAACAGCATTATTCACAGTGGCTAAAACATGGAAACAACAAAAGTGTCCATTGATAGATGACTGGATAAAGAAGCTGTGGTACATATGTATACAATGCAATATTACTCAGCCATAAGAAAAGAAGAAATACTGCCATTTGCAACAACATGGATAGATCTTGAGATTATCATGCTAAGCAAAATAAATCAGACAGAACAAGTTGAGAATCATATGATTTCACCTATATGCGGGATATAAAACTAAAAGTAACAAACAAACGTAACAAACAAACAGGGATTCATGGACACAGACAGTGGATTAGTGATTACCAGAGGGAAGTGGAGGAGAGGGGAGGTAAATAGGGATAAGGGAGGGTCAAATATTTGGTGGAGGATGGAAATGTAACTTTGGGTGGTGAACACACAATGCAATATATATAAGGCATATTAATGAATTGTACACTTGAAACGTATTTTATTTTACTAACCAATGTTACCCCAATAATTTTAATATAATTTTTTAAAAGTATGGTAGAAAAACTATCTAAAAACTGACACAGTTTTTTTAGTGATGGCTTAATTATTCATACACATATATAATGTTTATATATTTACAGTATCTTTGGAAAAGTAATACTATTGATTCATTTTAGATTGGCTTTTGCTTTGATTTTTTTATGAGCAGTGATAAATTCATAAGATATACACTTATGTCTCACAACTTGGCAACCAATTTCATATATTTGAGCCACTTTGGACAAATTACCCAGATTCTTGCCTATATTTTCTTCAGCCCTAATAAGTGCAGTGGATCTAGACAATCTGTAAAGTTTTTTCCAATGCTTTAATTTTTAAAAAATTAAATCTATACGTTCCTTCATAAATAAGAAGTGCTCCCAAAGATACACATGATTTCAGTGGAATGTTTCAAAAATAAGTAGTCTCCCATTAAAAAGACAAAAAAATAGTCTATAGCCATGCTACCCTGAACAAGCCCAATCCTGTCTGATCTCAGAAGCCCAATCCTGTCTGATTTCAGAAGCTAAGCAGGGTTGGGCCTGGTTAGTATTTGGATGGGAGACCACCTAGAAAGACCAGGTGCTGTAGGAGAAAAAAATAAAAAAAATAAGAGATTGTAAACTGACAAAGTCCTTGCATTCTGTGAGGTCAACCATGGGTTTTCGTGCCTAAATAAATAAATAAATAAATAAATAAATAAAAAGACGAAAAATATACCTAAAGTAAGCCTATCATTCCTCTTTTCTTATATGCCATTACTGAGTGATAAATGACACATTTTCCTCCATTTTTTTTCTAATCAAGTTTAACCATGGAGTATAAACAAACTGTAAAGCTACTTTTTCTTTTCAAGAGCACACATTTTTTTAAGGAACCAGCAAATGAATGATTGTAATCTCATTGAGATTAGTGAGTTCCCTTCATCTATTCAATATATATTTTGTGCCTACTATGTGACTTGTCAGAGGAGGGACTAAATAATTTTGTATGAATATGTTAGTGGAGCACTTGAAAGGTCAGTGCCCCAGGATTATAAATGTAATACATAATTTGTTTTCATGAACATATTTGAACGTAACAGTGAATGTAATTATTGCTACTTTGGCTTCATTTTTGTTAGTATCCATATTGTTTACACCTCTATACAGCGGCAAAAGGCAAAAAATAAAAAGAAACATACATCTTTGTCTATCTTCTATTAGCCACTGGAGGCTTAGAGGTGGGCTTGTAAAAAAAAAAAAGGCAAAACAAACAAGCACAGAAAAGAGAAAGCATGAGGAAAATTAGAGGAACATGAGATTGGAAAGCCAAAGGGATGCTGAGGGAAAAAAATAAACATATCCAAAGTGACAGCCAAAGTACCACCTTAAGGACCATCTTGCCCTTAACAAGCCCTCAAGGGCATTTCAGATATTAGTCCTGACCCAGAACCTTGAAAATATCTCATATAACATCATTTTCTAGTTTCCAAACATGTTTGGAAAATTAGAAAACTTCTAGGTACTCATACTTTGATTTTTCCAAAAGACCCAGTGTCTTGGCTGCAACCCAATAGGACCAATAATTAAATGCTGTGAGGAAAAGAGATCATACCAAAATGTACTCGCTATGTCATTTATCTGTTGACAACAAAATGACTCCAAAACCAAATGGCCAGGAACAGCAACCATTTATTATTTCTCATGACTCTGTGGACAATCTGGGCTTAACTGGGTGATTTTCCTGCTCCAGGTCCCTCATTCAACTAAGTCACTCATTCAGCCACTGCAATCAGCTAGGATCTCTGCTGAGACTGAAATATCCAAGATGGTTTCATTCACATATCTGGAAGTCGGTGTCAGTCAACTAGAGTGCTATTGTGCACATGGCTTCTCATCAGCTAGTAGATTAAATTGGCTTTCTTACAGCATGACCACTGGGTACAAAGAGGGAAAGGCACACTTTTGCACAAGAACTTATCAAATCTCTGCTTGCATCATGTTTGCTAATGTCCCATTGGCCATGCAAGTCACATGGCCCAAGCCCAGTCTCCTCTGCACCTATGAAGAGACAGAAGTGAGTTGTGACTAATAAAGGTCATTGAGACCAGACCACGCAGTATAGTTACAAGGAGATGAGAATATGTGTAAGGTAAAGGATGGGTTTCATCTGCTTATCAAAGGAAATGTTACTGTTTTATACCAAAGGTATTCATATGGGCAGCCTTTGACACAATGTGTTCAAAAAGAGCTTATATTTTCAAATAATTTTTACAACTTAGACTTTATAATTACTGCCCTACTTGTGATAGTTGGATGCCTTTATTTTGTATCCAGCAGCAAAGCCTACACTAAAACTTTAAAACAATCAAAAAATGTAGGAGGGTAAAACCCAAGTACATTATTACCAGAAGGCATGATTCATCAGGAGTCACCTATGTAGCAATTTATCACACTGATTCATTCATTCATTCAATACTTATAGAACACCCAGGCCTGAGGGATATAATAATGATCGGGACAAAATCCCTGGCATCAAGGAGCCTAGCTCCTTGCATTTGAGGGTTTTGAGTAGGGAGAACGTGGCAGGAATCTGCATCCTTGACAAGTGTCCTAGGTGATTCTGACAAAGACTAATCATGTTTAAGAGCCTCTGCCTTAAGCGTCTGCCTTAAGCCTTTATCGACCAATATTCTAAGTGGATTACTTAATAGCAGAGAACTAAGATTTGTGAGAAAAGGCACTATTATAAATCATAAGATTGATTTCTCTTACCACACAATTTTGTTAACTCCTAGAAAAATAGAGATTCCAGCAGACCCATAGCCCAGTGGTCCTCAAAGTGCAGTCCCTGTACCAGCAGTATCAGCATCACCCGGGAACTTGTTAGAAATGCAGATCTCACCTACTAAACCAGAAATTCTGGGGTTGGGGCTCAGGAATCTGGATTTTAACAAGTCCTCTAGGTGGTTCTGATGTAGGTAAAGTTTGAAAGTCATTGCTGTATCCTATCACAACTGTAACATTGCATGAAGTGATACATAATTTTAGGCCATCACACTGAGATTTTTAACATGCATGTGAGAAGATTCTCTAGTTTGCATGGGGGAGGGGAAGACTCCCGATTTGGCCATTTTTGTTAAGTATATTTAAATTCTTAATCTGTCTTCAACTCCTTCTGCTACCTTGGGAAAATTACTTTTTAAATCTGCCTAAATCATTCCAGTCTCATAAATTAAGGAGTGCCCATGCTATTCATTGTAATCCTTTCCAGCACTAACTTTTTATGTTATACTTTCCGTATCTATATTAATCCATAGCCAAATTATCATTAGCATAGCAAGGAGAGATTAAGGAAAGGCTAGCTTTCTAAATCGAGTAGATTATCTAGGGATATAATCTTTTTGTTTATATGAATTCTGTGTAAATTAACAAAGAATAGGAAAAGTCAGAGGAGAAATAAAAGAAACACCTAGAGACTCTCCAATGGGGGTTAACATTGATTTCTTGCTCTACCAGTCAGAAATAATCCCAGAGGGCTTCAGATGACTCAAGCTACTTAAATCATTTGCATGAAAGACCTTGGTCTTCACCTTTGGGTTTCTTTGGTGGAGACAGACTTGCCAGTGAGACTGCATGTTATCTTTCATAATTAGCTGTGCTGTTCATAGAGCGCTTTCATAGGCATTATGTCATTTGTCTCACATGAATACATCCACGTCGGTGACATTTTCCCTATTTTACGCATGAGCAAAGAAGCCATGGGAGGAAATGAGTTACTCAAGGTCAAGAAGGTCAAGTGTTGAATGGCAGAGACAAGATCAGACCAAGGTCCTTAGCTTTCCAAGCCCATATTTGTTCCAGTGACCAGCATCCCACCTTCTTCCTTTTTATCAATTTCCTTCCTAGTTTTCCTCAGCTTCCACATCCCTCAGGATGCTGTAAAGGGGCACTAGGCTTGATGTCAGGAGATCAAAATTCTAGTCCTGGTTCTGCCACAGAAGGCTAGCTCATCTTAGGGAAGTCACTTAAGCTCTCTGGGCCTCAGGTGCCCTATTATAACTTCTAACTCTATCTTAATGATAGTATAATAAATGAAATCAGAATATCTATTAGTTGATTTTTACATTTATATAAATTTGAGTTTTCAGAAATGCAGCTGAGGAATGAAGGAATGAGAAAGTGCAGGCAAATGAGAGTAATTCCAAAAGGAAAAGGGAAAATGGGTCTATGGGAGTCAGAGTAAATATTTAGGGTATGGAGTTGCGATAGCCTGAGCTAGATTCTTACATTTAAGGCCCTTCCATATGACCTTCCCTGGTCTCTAGAAGATGTACGTGACTCCTGAAAGCTCAAATATTTTAACCTTTCAGTTTTGTTTTTATTATCAAACTCAAGGGGTTCGTTTTGCCTGCATGCATCAAAGCCAAAGGAGACACGGACAGGAGTTTGCAGCAAAGAAAGTAGAAGTTTTAAGAAAATGGTGCCAAGCCTAGAGACACAGGTGAGCTAGCGATCAAAGACCTGGCTTCCCATGGCTTCTAATGGATAGATTATATAAGGGAAGACTCATTAGTCGTAATAGCTAAGGGAGTCGGAGTCATGGGCTCTACCAATTGGTTGGTGCTGGGGTAGGAGGCAGTTCATCGTTGTATCAGGTCCTGAGGTCAGTCATGGCATCATTCTGTCTCGTTTTAAGGGGATGCCATAGGAGATAGGGTCTTTTCCCCTCCTTGAGTGTGGAGCTGCAAGATGTTATCTTTAGTTTGACAGAAACTGTTTATGTGGTCCACAGACCTGAGGCTTTGTTACTAAGACTGTTTAATGATGACCTAAGGACTTAAAGATTAAGGGAGTGGTCATGCAGTATGCAAAAGGATAAGGAAAGAAAATATGTGAGGCCAAGGCTAGTTTGAATCAAGGAGGAAAAGAAGAGAAAATGTCATTTTAAAGAAGTAAAGATTTGCACGGTTACATTTTGGTGAAAGAAATGAAGATGTGGAATACAGACTGTGTGCAAACCACAGGAGCAATATATTTAAGAATCTCTCATGTACATCCAGCCTACTTAATCTGAAATATCTGAATTCTGATACCACTATACTGCCAAACAAATAATTGGCTGTCCTGTTAGATTCTGAGAGTCAAAAGTATGTGAAAGTTAAAAAACAATCTGGAATTTTTTTTACTGGATTGATGTTTTAGGTTTGGTGGCTTTCTTTTTTACTGTTTGCTAGAGTTATGGAAATCCTTATCTATATCATTTAATTAATGCCTTTCACAGTGTTTAGAGGCAAGTTAGCTACTTCCTTTACATTTGCCTGTTAGCCTGTCTGTCTTTTCCTCTTCCAGGAAATTCAGAAATACTGATTCATCTGTCTTCCTGTCCTAAAGCAAGCCAGTGTAGTTATCAAGTCCAGTATCTCCATAAGCAGGCCTCATCTGAAACACCAGCATATGATTTCTAGATGGAGTACAGGAAAATTTACTTCCAGAGCAAGTGTGGTAAAATTATTAACACAGCGATGGACAAGTGAGGTGGTGTAGAGTAAGGGTAGATGGGGGCAAAAATGGAAATTATGTTCCAGAACATTGAGAAATTAGGGAAAGGGGTGGGGAAAAGTGAGAGAGCAGGAATAGTAGAGTGCTTTCAGAATCGAGAGAGCTTGGTGGTTTACAAAATCAATTGTGATTTTCAACTGGCATTAAAAAATGATATGCAATATAATAAAACAATTCAGAAGGCATTGCATAGAAGGATAAATATTGTTTGAGAAACATTTTTCAATATGTGTAAACAAAGGGGTTCAGAACAAGCTTCCCCAAAGTGTGATGTGAATTACCTTTATTTTTTATTTTTAAATATTTACTTTTATGTGTAGTTAGTATACAATATATTAGTTTCAGGTGTACAATGTAGTGATTTGACATTTGTATACCTTACAATGTGATCACCACACTAAATCTAGTAATCATCTGTCACTATGCAAACTTATCACAACATTGACTATATTCCCCATCACTTTTTTCACCCCCTACCCCCCATTCTCTCTTACAACCATCATTTTAATCTGTTTCTATGAGTTTTTGTTTTGTTTCATTTATTTGTTTTTTTATACTCCACATATAAGTGAAACCATATGGTATTATTTTTCTCTGGCATGTGAATTATTTTGAGCTGAAGACAATTCAGATTCTTAGGGATCGGGAGAACCTTTTCTCTCACCCTTAAAGAATTCAAATTGGGTCTTGCTCATTATAGGACTTATCAGAAATATCTTTTTATGACCTATCTATAGGGCAGGGCAAACTTTAAATTACTGACTATCTCCTCTTATCCTGAGACTTGCCCTCCTCCTTTCTCAGCCTCAGGCGCCGTACCTCATCCTTAGCTCCAAATGCCATGTATACCTCATTTCAACTGTCTGTGAACATCTCATATATGTGGAGTTCCTATTAATATGTATGTAATTAAATTTGGTTATTTTCTGTTGTTAACCTGTCTCATTGTATTTAATTATTAGACTAGCTGAAAGAACCTAGAAGGGTAGTTTCTTCCTCCTCCCAAAAAATACATATATATTTATATGTGCAACTGTAATATGTATACTATAAATAAATGCAGGTGAACACACATACCTGGGGTTGTTTTGTAAACTATTTCCTACAGTGAGTCTTGGTCCAAAGTTTGAAAGCCCCTGGAACATAGAAGCCGAAAAGGATCCTGACAAGGTAAAGTCAAGGTCAAATGAAAGACCCTTTTCTCTCCCTTTGCGGGCCAGAGCAGTTAATGAGGGGAGGGGAAATGACATGTGAGGGAGGGGACACCAGAGTGAGGTCAGGCTGAGGTGAAGCGAGAAGCCAGGGCACCTCAGGACAGGGAGTCAATTGAGGTACTTGGATAGGTTAATTTTGAGCGCTTCCTTTGCTAAACCGAAAGAACTTCCGTGTTCCTCCTCCCAGAAAAGCCCACAAAGGTGAGGGATTCGCGTTGCTTCTAGAGGTGACACTACTTGAGGGTCAGTCCCTGTAGAGGGGATTGTTACTATGCACGGTGTGGCGCGGGGGTGGGGGTGAGCGTGCGGGTGGGCGTGGGAGGGGTGTTAGGTGGGCGGCGCGTGTGGAGCGCGGGAAGGCCGACCGGGTGGGTCCGAAGAGCGGCTCATGCCAGGCTCTGTACAGCGCATCAGAGGAACACGCAGTTCTGCACTTCGGGACCCATCAACGGGCAGGAGGCCCACAACGCTGGTAAGATTGTGCCCTTTCCGTGGGCCAGTGGCCTTTTCTGCCAATGGGAAGCACCCGCCTCCGCCCCAGGCCGCTGCGCCGCCCGGCTGCCGGCCCCACGTGACTTACTGCGCTAGCCACCACCCCCGCCGCACCCAGGCCCCGCCTCATGACGTCACGCAGTCCTCCGACCGTCTGTACCTTCCGCTGCTTTCTGCATTTGCTAATTGGCTGGACCAGGAGACAGCGCCCCCCCCTTCGACACGCCCCCGGAGTCCTGGGGAACGCGGTTGGGGGCGGGGCCTGAACCAGAGGGGCGGGGTGAGAAGGCTCCGCGCGGGTAAAGGGGCAGCCTGGAGCGCGGTCGGATCGTTCAGCGGTCACACTCCGCATATCCCTTTGGACTTGCCGCCTGCCCCTCCCCCTCCCACCGCCGTTACCCGGGAAACGGGTCGCGATCGCCCTACGACCCGAAGCTGGTTTCATGGCAGCCGCGAAGAAAGCAGTTTTGGGGCCACTGGTGGGGGCAGTGGACCAGGGCACCAGCTCGACGCGCTTTTTGGTGAGCCCCGGGTGACATTTGAGGAATGAGCTGAGCCGGGGCAGGAGTCCTGGGAAGCAGGAGCTGGGTCCCATCGCGTCCCCATCCTGCGCCTACCCCGACCCCGGGCCCCAGCCTCTAGGCAAGGGAAGGAGGCCACAGCCCCCTGAGCAGGACCTGCCACACTGGGGCTGCCCCGCCTGGGCCTGGGGGACCTCGGCCTCTCGCGACCCCGGCGGCCGTGCCAAGCAGCCCCGGCCTTGGTGCTGGAACCCGGTCACCTACTAAAGGGAACACTCCTCTCCCAAAAGGAAGCTAGGAATTGCCGAGCATCAGTGTGGAGCAGCCAGCCTGCATATGCAGCCAGGGACAGGTGGCCACACTGACCGCTGCTGCGGTCTTCCCCAGAAGCATTTGGCCTGCGGGGCGCAGGACGTCCTTGGATGGGGGGAAAGCTGTGTCACGGCTGTGGTAGCCTAACACAACGTCCTTTGGAACAGTAGAACAAATATAGTATTAGCATGATGGTGCATTGTCATCCTCTCCCACAGAAATTGCATAAGGTAGAATGCTGTGGGGAGATGGGGGTGGCAGAACATATTAGGAAAAAGACAGGACACTGTCTTTACCAGAATCTTTATTTAATTTCTAATATTTGCAAATTTCAGTTCTGATACTCTGCCTATTACATTTTGTGCACATGCTTCACAGTGTAAAATGACAGGAAAATTCTGTTTCTCTTTTTATTTACCGTGTGTAACAGCAGAGTTCTACCGTAACAGAGTGCTGTTTAAGTGACTCCGCTAGGAAACTTGCTCTCAAAGTGAGATGCCGCTGAGTTCAGTAAGACAATTTAAAAGTAATTTCAATAAATGATTGTTAGTTAAGCTAAAATGGACAACATTTGACTGGCCGGGCAAGTTGATGTAAATATTTAATAATTATTTAGCTCCATCTTTGCTATTTTACCTCAGATTGTTTTTTCGTGCATGATTTAGTATGCATATGTATGTGGATGTATACTGTATGTGTGCATTACACATACAGTGTATATATTGTTCCAAATTTGTTTAGCTGACCCCTTGACCAAAACCTGAATTTGTGCGTTCATTTTGATACTCTTTCTTGTCTAAACTGGAAAGCTTTCAGTCCAATTTTAGTTTGAATCTTTATTTCATTATTTAACCCTGGTTTGAGCTGCCAAGACATTTCCACAGTCTCTTACATTGTTTATCTTTTGATCACCCTGGACAGGTTTCATTTTTGTCTTATTTTCATAAATGTTTATAAAGTAATCTTGATTCATAAGAAAGTCTGCCTGACTGGATTTGATTAATATATATATACAGTCACCATTTTGTATTTAAAATGAAGAGAGACCATTAAGACATAGTCTGTTGTGTTTTGAAGCCATATTGAAGAATTGTCCCCACAAATTCCTCCAAGAGCCAGGCAGGTAGAAGGAGGGGGGCAGACTGGAGAGCAGACTCAGACCAAGGGAGTGGTCAGTCTATAGTTGCCAAGCAGGAACACAAGCCCAGTGTCGCCGGATCTTCAAATTCTTTAAGAAAAGCTGGTCATCTGGAATTTTCAGTGACATTTTCCTGTTCTTCAATGTTAGCAACTGTTCACAGAGTATACTGGGGGCCAAACCAAACATGGTGAGTTTTTTCAAGTTTATATAGCCTTTGCCCTCTGTGAAAGTGGGTAAAATATTTTGTAACCGTTGGCTTTTTAGGAGCCAGCCTGACTGTTCACATAGCCCAACAATCTTCTTTATCCACCGCAGGTTGTTTGTGGTCCCTTGGATTCCATTGCCCAATAGACATCTTTCTGCACTAGTAGGGAAGGACTAAGTCAACTTCATATTCTCACCATCAGTTGTTCAGTGTGTGACAGGAACAACGTGAGCCTTTCGAAAGTTGGGATTCTCCTTATTGGGCTCTGTATGGAATGAGCTCAATGAGTAAGCTAAGGTGCAAATTCAGGAGAATTCCATCTTGCTTATAGAATGATGTGTAAAAGTTTATCAATAAAGTTTTCACTCCTTGAGAAAACTAAAAAAGAATGCTTCAGAGGTAGATCAAAGACTTAGAGATTGGCTGCAAAGTAGAGGGAAACTTGGGAGTGGTTTAGGCGAAGTGTTTTTCCCTTTGGCTATAAGGAAAAGAGCTTGCTAAACCACTCCCTGCAAAATGCAGATAATAGATTTGCTGAATAAGTGCTTCAATCACAAGGGGATTCCCAGGAGTTGTTCCAGTCATATTATTCCACATTGTAATTATGACTCAAAAATAATTGCTTACCTTCTCACGAAGACTATAGTGAATAAGAACTGTCAGAAGGAAGCTTATAAAGCTGAAGATATTTAAACAACTTCCTGGCCATTCATTAATTTGCATATCTAATTCAACTTTCATAAGACCAATAACCTCTCCAAGTTTTCTTCTCTCCTTTTCTCTGCTAGCAATATTAAGTTTCTCCTATTAAGGGACACATGATTTCTTTATTCGTGTTCCTTCATCCAAGGCAATTCCTCCTCTATTCCCATACCTTCTTAAAATTCTACTCTGCCTCCAAATAGTGGCTTAACTGCCGTGTCTTCCTCAAACCCCTAGTCAGAATTTCTCCCCCTTCCTTTAGCACTTATCTGTTAGTAGCCATTATCCCTACTTTGTATTATATTTTCTGTGTCTGCTGTACTGGAGAGTAGGGACCTCCTTTTAAGTGTTGTTCATCTTTGTATTCTTTAAAACATCTTGGTCAATACAACAAATGAACACACGTTTTGTCTATAGAGAGCAGTTTGTACATATTGAATAGATTTTTATTTGTCTTTAATAGGTCAACAGAATTTTAATCTTGGATATCCTTTTTACCTAGTCCAAAAATCTTAAAACTTTCTGATTTGAGTATGTTTGATTACTTAATTTCTTCTATTTTAGTAGTAGACCTGCAGTTTTAGAACATACTCACTTCTTCCTCCAGTTGTCAAAGAATTAATCTTGGCAACCTATGCATACGCCTTGTACTAAAGGAGAATTTCTAACTTGTCGGATAGGAAAGTGAACTGGCTTTGGTACAGGGTTACTCGGACTGCAGAGTAGCAACTTCTTAGAAAGATAATTACTGTAATGGGTTTTAAGGAGGGGCCATTTCTTTATAAGACAAAAGTTGCAGTTTAAACAGTCAACTTCCTTTTTTCATTTAGTAACTTTGTTTTTTTTCCCCTCATTAAGTTGAATATTAAAACAAAACAAAAGCTTCAGATGTGTTGTGAGTTAAAATGTGTCAGCTACTCCATTGAGGACTTTTCCAGCATTATCTCATTTAATCCTTATAACAACTGTGATGCAGGTATTATTATTAAGCTCCTTTACACAGGTAATTAGACCAGTTAGACCATGCTTGGGATTGTGCCCAAGGTCTCAGAGTAACTTGTGGAATGAGGGCTTAAGTCCAGGTCCATTGCAATCTGTCACACTGGGAAGCCTGTCCTCCAAACTTCTGCCTTAGGCCCCCTGCTACCTGGAGTACTGTAAAGGGGAGATGGGAGGCTGGAGAAGGCCACTTATTCACATGTCACTCAAGTGTCAGTCCTGATTATGATCCTCAATGAATCTTCACCAAGAGAAATATACTTACAGCTTGTTTTTACAATATGTAAAAAATTTTGCCTTCGAATAGGTATTGTTGATTTGTTCATCTTGTGATACAGCAACAGATCCTGGGCTGGACTCAGGTGTAGTAACAATGGATAATGGTTGAATAACCATTTTGTTCCCATAGCCAGCGTCTATGGAGAATGATTAGAGTTATAGTTCCGTGCTTGCTTTGGCAGGAAACACTGCCTTGGCCCCAGTTGTCTCATTATACTTAGAGACCTCATAAGGCTTAGGGATGATTTCCACTTCCTTTTCTTTCATTTATTTATTCAAGACATATTTATTAAGCACCCATTAGGGGCCAGGAACTAATGAACAGTAAACTTGGTAAAACTAATTTGGTTCAGAGCTGGAATGAGGCCACTCTTGTGATAACTATCATTGTGATTCTTTTGTGGGGATTTTTCCCCACTAAATTGGTTTGTTTTCTTGCCCATCACATTACACAAATGGCAAGAATACTTTCTCACCATAGAGCTGCCACCCTCTTTTGTCCTCTTGTGTCTCACAAGTATTCTAGAAGCTTTCAGATTTGAACTGCTCAAGGGGCGGAATGGTGTCTTTTTTTCCTCCCCAAAATAACATCTGGCATAAGACCACATGAATAGACATCAGTGGAGAGGGGCCTCAGGGCTCAGATGTGTTGACTAGAACTCTTGGATTGGAAGATTTGGAAGGTAAACTTTGTGGGGTGAAATTTGGCAACTATTGATGTGTTAGATGTATGTATAAGCTATTTAACATAATTTGATTTTTAAGAAAAATACAGTGTTATTTGCTATGTTTCCTTTAGTTGTGTGGCTTGTCGGAAGGTGCCATTATGCCTTTTGTGGTCAAGTTTGCAGTGTGATATATTTGTAGCTAGTATTTTTATTTTAGGTCATTCAAATTTATATATATCATAGTGTCTTAAAGAGGGCTTTTACATTCCTGAATAATGTCTTATCACATAGTAAAGTTGAGTATGGCATAAAAGAGTAAGCTAGTGGGGAAATCACATGGGAAGGGAAATGAATGTGCATATTTATGAATGACTCATAAAATGAGTGAGGCAAGCCTAAAGGACAGCTACTTAGTAAGGAAAGCATTTTGTCTCTCCACTACTTTCCTTCTAAGACAGAGAGGGCATGTGATGTTGCAGAAAGTTCCTATTAAACAATTTTTTCTAAACATAATTTTCCTTGTGTCTTCATTTTTCTAACTATCCCCCTCCTCCAAATGTAGAATTGACTCATGATTTGGGTACAGAGGTGCATATAGAACTGGTGACCCCTAATTCTAATCCTACCGCTTAGAGATTAATAGTAGTAGTAGTAGTAGTAGTAGTAGTAGTAGTAGTAGTAGTAGTAGTAGTAGTAGCAGCAGCAGAAATAATGACAGCAACACAACAATACGTTGCAATAATAGTAATAGCAGTAGTAGTGGTAACATCTTCTGAGTGTATGCTATGTACCTTCACAGTGCTCAAATCTTTTTCTACATTAAGTTTCCTTGTTTCTTCTGTTTCTAATTGCCCTCCCCCCAAAACAAAATCTGGAATCAATATATGTCTTGAGCTTAGAGGTGAAAATAGAACCGGGTATTTCAAATCTTAACTCTATCACTTATCGGTGGTGGTGGTAGTAGTAGTAATAGTAGTAACAGTAATAAAAATATAGCAGTCATAGCAGCAACAGTAGTGGTGGCGTCTTTTGGATGCATACTGTGTGCCTACCCTGTGCAGAAAAACCTTTCTTAAATTATTTTATGTAACCCTTTTACACATGGAAAACTCAGGCTCGAAAGTTAAAAGTTAAAACGGCTGGCAGGGGCAGGGCTGGGCTTGGCCCCTCACCCACAAGCAATGCACACCTCCAAGGCCTGTGCTCTTTGCTTCCATGTTATACCAGGCATAAGGTTCTCATCTGCCTTATTGGCAGACTCAAATTTTATCTTTTAGTTTATCTGTAATAAGAAGTCAAGAATAAATACACTTAGAATTTTTAACAATCAGTGTTTCAGTATATATTTTTTTGAAATGATCTACATATTCAACATGTAACTTGATAAAAGTCTAAGGTTTCACATTAACGAAAGATTTTGGGAAACTAAGTAGACATACCATAAAACCTAAGTATGGCTGAAAAGTTTGCCTAAAAACTTTTGAACCCATCTACATCTGTTTATTTTACTTGTTCTCAATAATTATGTTTAGGTTAATTATTAAAATTTTATCATACCAAGTTATTTTTCTTGCTGGCAAATTTTGCAAAAGAAAACATAGACTTAATTTGACTAATAAACCCAGGTAGGATAAAAGTGGTACTTAATGGTGATATTTTAAGAACATGCCTATTTAACCAAACCAAACTCAAACCAGTTTTAACATCAAATATTCTCAGGTCATGTGATCCAGAAAAAAAGCATTTGTGTTTGTTTTCTATTTTTGAGGATTTTCATATGAGCATTTATTTCCTTTAAGCCGATTAAACAGCTCTTTATAAACCATTTCTAGTAATCTCGGGAGGTAGACATACATATACATACACATTTATAGACATATGCAATAAGAGACCTGATAGTTTTGTTTTTAAAATTTTAGCCAGGAGACAGGTACAATGAGGCAAAAAAAAAAAAAAAACCCTCATTAATTTATAGCAATTGGAATAAGATATATTTATTCATTCAGATGGCTAAGGCTTTTTCTTACTAATATTTGTGAAGACGATGATTAAGATTTGTATTTGTTCTTGGCTTGGCAAGCAGCCTTGGAACCAGAGCAGCAGTTTGTGTTTTAAGAAACAAACAAAAACCCCTTGATTGCTGTTTTTTATCTTCAGTTTTAGAACTTGAGGACATTAAAGATCAGTGGGCTTTGAGTTGCAAATGCCTGTAGAGTTGCATTTCTGGTTTCACAAAGATTTGTAAGATAGGGACGCTTGCTCTCAAATCCCCTAAAGAGTTTGTTCTACTAAGTGAGATCTTAGGAACTTTGTCATTCCTAATTTGCTTCTTTCTCTCTGGGTACATTGTTTATTTTAGCTTAGGGGAAGAGGCTTTTTAAAAAAATCCTATCGGCCTCTGAATCCCCAGCTTCTAATTTTGCCAACTTTATGATTGAAAGTTATTAAATCTTCTCAAATATCTCGTCAGGTTTTGAGTGGGAGAAACATAAATTTTAAAGTACCTGTTCTAATGGCCAAAGTTATTTTTAGGATCTTTTTAGAGCTGCCTTTTTTTTAGGTCATTTTGTCTTTTAGAAGCTTCTACATTTTGATCAAAGAATGTAGCCCATCTTTGAGAGGTTTGGAATTCTCTCCTTTAAGGAGGGGTGGGAGCCTTGTGGTAGACTTAAAAGTTTTCCCAAATGGCCATTAGAATTTTAAATTCTTTGGCTAAGTTGGTTCACTTTATTAAAAAGGCACGAAAGGAGGAACCAAAATATTTGTACATATAGCTAGCCAGAGTTCCCAAAGAAGTAACTTTTTGGGAAATTTTAGAGGATGCAGATCCACATTAAAGATACATTCTCCTGAAAGCTGTCACTGCAGATAAAAGACAAAAGAGATGTTAATCACTGCCAAATTCATGCTGGTACCAGTACTTTTTGGATGGCAGAGATCAAAAAGCCAACTCTCAGAGTGAAAGAAAAACTTCATTTAAAAATTTTTTTATTATTATTACATGCACGCTAACGGCTTAAATTAAGCCTTGGGTCTCTTGGAGCCAGACTACTTAATACCTAAGGGGGCGGGATGTTCCTTGGGGTTAGGGATTGTGTGCCATTTTACAGAATTCTGCCATGCACAGAAATTTTTCTTGAGTTTAGCAGGTGACCTGATGTCAACCTAACCTCTTCTGTGCCCCAATTTCAAAGACAGTACTAAAAACATGCAAAAGATCTCATTAATATTTTTTATATTGATCACATATTGAAATGATAATTGTTTGGAGATATTGGTTTAAATAAAACGTGTTATTAAAAATAATTTCACCTGTCCTTTTTACTGTTTGTTTATGAGAAAATTTGAAGTTACATATTTTAAATTTGTAAACGTGGCTTGAATTTGTGATTTGTTTTATATTTTTGTTGGATGGCTTTGCACCAAAAAAGTTGTAGATTCTAAAAACATTAAATCTATAAAGTGTCAAACAAACTCAGGAATGGTACATAGGATCAAATCTAAACAACTAAAGGTGATGTTCATTTTCTCCTGATTCAGCACTCTAAAGAAGTAGGGAAGTCCACATTCTGTCCTGTTATGTCCAGATGCTGTGCGATCAGATAGTGTCATGCCCTAGCATGGCATATGAAATTCTTTTTTTCTGTGCCTATTCCAAAGTCCTATAGGCCCATTTCTAGTGTGAGGGTGCTAAAGGCAGCCTAGTCAAAACTAAGAAGTGACAGAAGAAGGGTACAACTCCATTCTTAGCCCCATAGGTCTGCTAGTGAGATTTTTTTAAGAATCCGGCCAGCAAAAAAGGGACACCTTGTTTCTTAATCCAGAGTCATTTTGGGAATTTGAGAGTAGACCCCAAGAGCAGCAGTAATATGAATAAAAAGAATACAGCTGTGGTTTCTTCCTAGTTTTTCTGCCACACAACTGTTTCTCATTTTATTTGATAATTTTTGTCCTAATAAGTAGTGCCTAATAGACCATATTTTTTCAGATATTCAAAAAACATTTATTGGTCATCAACTCTGTGCCAGGCACTGTTCTAGGCCCTAGAGATACTTCAACAAATAAAATAGGACAAATAAAGCGGACATCCTAGAGACATATGCTAATATTAAGTTGTACATTACATGGGCTTCTGCCAAGTGTCTTTTGCTTATGATGTGCTGTTAACCTTTGACTTGTAAGATATTTTATCTGCTCAAAGGGCTTGAGAATTTGCCTTCTCGCTTTCATTAATTATATTTATCACTTCTTCCCAAAAAGGAGGTGCATGTGTGGTAAGGAGGGAGGGGCATAACCACTTTGTGTGTTTATGTGTGTGTGCTCTTATTTCTTTCCCTTTCTTAGTGGCATTGAGCAGGTAATTTTTCTCCCACAGGAAAATTAGGCGAGGACAAATGTTCCTACCAAAATAGATGTGATTTTATTGCTGCAATTACAGTGATTTGGGAAGTTAACTTGAGTGGAAATATGGAATCCTTACTCTCAAAGACTAATTACTTTGGAACTTGAGTATAGGTACTCCCTGGTAAAAACAAACAAACAAACAAACAAACAAAAACATTATACACACACACACACACAGTTAACCCTTGAACAATGGGTTCGAACTGCATGGCCCCACTTACACATCGCTTTTTAAAAATTTTTTATTTATTTATTTTTTTTGGCGAGGCAACCTTCGGTTGACCTTACAGATTGTAAGGACATTGTCAGTTTACAATCCCTTATTTTTTTTTATGCCTACAGGTCTTCCTAGATGGTCTTCTATCCGAGTACTAACCAGGCCTGACCCTCCTTAGCTTCCAAGGTCAGGCGAGATCCAGCTTGTTCAGGGTGGCATGGCTGTAGACCACAACGCTTTTTAAAAAGTGGTCAGAGTTCAGTTTACTCACGCAATTCAAACTGTGTTGTTCAAGGGTCAGCTCTGAGGTTGAGAATCCAAGTGTGTGGAGAGCCCAGTGTAGTTACATGCGAATTTTCAACTGTATGAGAGGGACCACCCCCCATGTTATATGAAAAAAGGTTGCTAAGTTTGAAAAGTATTGTTTTTGTAGTATTAAAATTGTGGAGGCATGTACAGCATGTCTTTGTTAGCTTTCATCCATTAGTTTTAATGTTTTATATCAAGGGTCAACAACTCATGACAAGTATGTCAGAAAGCCCTCAACTGGATTCAAGAATATAATTCTACCCCTGCTCATATGGCTCTATTTACCTTTTACAAGAGCTCGATGTTTTTTTGTACTTCCCTTCAAAGGAATTCACACTGTATGCTTCCCTGCCTGGGCATCTGTGACTCTGTCTCCTCATAAGGATGCTGAATGGAACCTTAACGTCATCACTATCAGCATTTTACCAGCTCTCCCTTTATTCTTGGTTTTCCTATTGTCAAAAAGAAACCCACACTATTAATCAGTTGATGTATTAACTTTCCTACGTATAGAACTATTCTTTTCAAAGAGTAAGGAATTGTCTCTTTGGCTTTATCTTCACTAGGTTTCTATTTAACTAAAGAGAAGTTATTTCTGAAGCTATCTTATAACTTTCATGTTTCTACCTGAAGAGAAAGTAGAAGAGCCTATGGAATTTCATTTAATTGAAATTCTTCTATCAGTGAATGAGAACTTCAGTTGCTGAATAATTTTAAATATCTTTTCTCTCTACCTGCATTTTGACCATAATATTGCAATATATTTTTCAGGTTTTCAATTCAAAAACAGCTGAACTACTTAGTCATCATCAAGTGGAAATTAAACAAGAGTTTCCAAAAGAAGGGTATGTTTCCTAATTTAATATGTAAAGATATATCACATTTATTAGTCCATCTCACTCCACCTGCCCTGGGGCTTGGTAAAGTAAACTTGACCAAATACCCTCCTGAGAAGACTTGAGGTATAGGTATTAGTTGAGAAAAGAAGAGATAACTTGGTAGCTTGGTAAAACATGTATAGGTAATTTATGTCTTAGGAATTCAATGACAGCAAAGAAGGAGATGATAAAGTAATAAAGAAAAAGAGAATTAAATATCAGAAATTCTGCATTGACTTAGAAGTCATTTGGCTGTCTCTATCGTAGCCAAACCACTGCTTGGCCAATTTGAGTTTAAGAGGTTTTTTCTTAAATAAAGATCTGTTTTTTTAAAAAGCATTTACATATCTAATACTAAAATCATCCTTTTGGGGAATAATGTTCATATGTAGTAATTGTGATTAAATGATATGTTAAGTATATTATTTAAAATTTAACAATGTGTATGATACAACCACTTTAAAAAACTGTGTGGCAGTTTCTTATAAAATTAACCATACATCTATAGCATTGCACCCTTAGGAATTAATCCAAGAGCAATGAAAGCATATATCTATAGAAAGACAGATATGAATTTTTATAGCAGCTATGTTCATCATAACCTAGACTGGGAACAACCCAAATGTCTATCATCAGTAGAATGGGTAACAGTGAAATACTATTCACCAATTTTTAAAAAGTGAATTGATACACATAACGACATGGATGAATCTCATAGATAACATGGTAGGTGGAAAAAGCTGGACACAAAAGAGTACATACTTCATTGCTGTATCTGAAATCTAAGAAGAGGCTTAACTACTTTAGGATAATATAAATCCGAATAATGGTTGTCTGTAGAGTAGGCCATTAACTTGAGAGAAGCATGAAAGAACCTTCCAGAATTATGGAAATATCTTGCCTGGAGTGTTGGTTGATGGGTATGTACATTTGTTAAAACTCAACAAATTGTGGGCTTCAGATCAGTTCATTTTGCTATGAAGTTTACTTCAATTGAAAAAAGAGAAAAGATTGGCATCCTACAAATTTTATAATTTTCTTTCCATGAAAAATGTTATCCTATGTTTTAAAGAATTCCTTTGATTAATAATAAAAGCCATTGATATGTTAACAGTATAAGAATGACTGTCCACAGGCCTGATCCCACTGCAATTTAGAGAGAGGATACCTCAGTCTTAGAGGGACAAAAATTAGAAATATATGGAAGGAGATTGGGCTTTGGGAAAAGGAGAGTTTTAGAAACAACTTGAAGCACAGGAAAGCCAGGCAGGCCAGGGGAAGGCAGAGAAGAAAGGCATTTGGAATTCTCTTGCTACTTGCAGATCCTCCTGTAGGATTCTTTTACCTTGTTTCATTTCTGCTTTTGTGTTTCCTCAATCATCATTTGTTTCTCCCAGGTCTTCCTTCCTTGTCATTTATTACGAACCTTTAGGCCTTCTGAAGCCCTGGTACCTTACCAAAATTGCACTGGGATTGGGTCTGAAATCTTGGACCAATCGTTTATCTACTTGAAATAGTAGAACAAATTTAAATTTTCCCCTAAATTCTAACAAACATTTTGAGAAAAAATGGCAAAAGAGATTAGTGTACTTATTTGACTTTTTGGAATTCCTTTTGCTTTGTAGATAGGTATCAGTCTACTTAGAACCAGAGACCAGTGAAACATACACATAGTTTATCAATTCATTAAACCTGCAGGATATTAAGAATGAGGGAACTAATTTCTTACTGGATTTGAAAAAGATGACTTAAAAATGGGTAGAATATTTGCTATTTTTGTGGACTGTAATTTATTACTTGCCATTTTTCAAATAATGAATTACTGTATGAAGAATAATAGAAAGGTAAGGGAAAAAGGCTTTTCTTCAAATCATTTATTTATAGTGTTGTATATGCTTTGCTTTGCTTATCTGATTTTAATTTATGTACCAGCCATACCCTCACAAGTGAACATTTATAGAGAAATAAATTACAGCTGTATTACTTTCTCATGAACTAACCAAATACATTTTTCTGTTCAAAGATGGGTGGAACAAGATCCTATGGAAATTCTGCAGTCTGTCTATGAGTGCATAGAGAAAACATGTGAGAAACTTGGACAGCTCAATATTGATATTTCCAACATAAAAGGTATTTTAATAGAATATTTTATTCTGTGGCATGATTATTTCAATCATATTTATTAATTAATTAATTCAGCCACATAATTCAGTGCCTATGCAGCACCAAGCATTTCTGTGAGAACTGAGGATACAACAACGAACAGGAATATGAGATTCCTGTTCTCATGAAGCTTTTAGTTTGGTGGGGGTGAGACCAACAATAAAGACAGACAAATACGAGCTAATTTCTGATATTTGTAGGTCCCATGCAGAAAATAAAACTGAGTGATATGGTAGGGTGTGCCTAGAGAGATTTACTTTAGATTGGATGGCCAGAGAAGGCCTCTCTGAGGAGGTGGCTCAAAGGCCAAAGGGGGCCAGCTATGCAAATAGCTGGGGAAGAGTGTTTGACGAAAAAGAAACAGCACATGTGAAGGACCTGAGGTGGGAATAAGTTAGACACATTCCTGGATCAGAAAGAAGGCCAGCATGTCAAAAGTAGAGTTAAAGAAGGTCAAAGAGGGAGAGAGGGTGGGTGGGTAAGAGGTTTCAGTAGGAGCTGAAATCAGGGAAGTAGATAGGGCGTTGTAGCCACAGTTAGGAGTTTAGATGTTATTCTTAGTATTACAGAGAACCTTGGAAAGGTTTTAAGCAAGACAACCGGATGACAGGTTCTGACTTGCAGTTTAAAAACAACTTCCTGACTGCTGTGTGGAACAGTGTGAGGAGAGGATGGTAAAAGTGTAAGTGTGGACACTGGGAGACCTGTGTGGAGACCTGCTATGAAAGTGCTGAGAAAGGATGATGGCTTAACTGACATCGGTAGCAATGGAGGTGGGGACAAAGGGCCAGAACTTGCTGATGGATTCAATGTCAGAGTAGTAGAGAGAGCAGTAGGGTTTGGGGGCAAGAGATGGGTCAAAGATGATGCTTGGGTTTTTTGTTGGAGCTCCTAGACTCCTAGATAGATTAGGGATTGTTTTTACTGAGGAAAGAAAGACTAGAATAAGGAACAGCAGGGGAAGGGAAGGTTGTTTGAAATCAAAACACTTCACCTGTAAAATCTCCCTGAAGTAACTGAGAGTGTGAGACGATTACAGTGCGCTCGCTCACGCTCGCTCTCTCTCTCTCTCTCTCTCTCTCTCTCTCTCTCTCTCTCTCTCTCTCTCTCTCTCAATTTCTAGTAGTAGTTTTAATAGAATATCTACCTAAGTTAGGCTTTGTATCATGCATACAGGAAAAAAAAGAATAACCAAATCATCTAAAATTGATATGCTAGTGTAAAGGGTAGAGGCATAATGTGGTAATTGCCATCTATTTATACTTTAAAATTTTCAAGTTTATCATTCAAGGGCTAGTTTTTTCTTCATTAGGTAGTTTGACTCTAAGTAGGGGGAAAACATCAGTGAGATTCATGTCATCTTTCTTGGCTCTGGGATTTATTTACCAGCCCTCCTGAGATGAAACTTTGTTTTTTTTTCAGACTTTCCCCTATCTATGTAAACAAAACTTACTTTAAAAAGACTGAATATAATCAAAACCATTCATTCAGCAAACTCAGAGTACCTACTGTGTGCTGGGTGTGGTAGAGAAGCAAAGAAGCACTATTAGGGTCATGCAGCTATCAGTCGAGTAAGGGAAACATGTTAATCCAATAATCACAATAATTGAAAATTAATAGAAAATTGTAATAATAATATAGTTCTGTTATTGCAGATTTTTAAAAGAAATAAACACCCATGTAGATTTAATATTTTGATGACAATTTTTTAATATCCTATCCTCATTCTGTCTGTACATCTAAGCAGAAGTGCTTTGAGCTTCTTTTAGAGTTGTGTTCAACAAGTTTTAGAACAGTTGTGCATCCAAGTGATTGTTGATCATTTCCTTGAGTTGTTTTCACAGCTTTCATAGTCTAAACTGCATAAACACATAAAAGGCATTTGGTAGCACATTCTGTTAAAATATCTATTACCAAAGATGTAAATTATCTTAGTGGCTTAAAGCCATGTTCAGGATGTAGAGTCCAAGGTGACTGGCCAAATTTTTGACATTATTCTTCCTCCCTTATAGGTAAAGTACACTGTGACCCATTGGCCTTCTGGACCCACTTGGGTGCCATTCCCTTTTCTCTCTCTTATTTTTTTTGTATGTGAACATGAAACACAACTCCAGTCCATGTGACTTGTCTTCTACTTGCATCAAATGGTCTGTAAGAATACCAAACGTGGTGCTCTCTGCTCTCCACTCCTCTGTGTCTGGCCAGTGTAAAACCCATACCTGAGCCAAAGTGACCAAGAACTTCTCAACAACTGCCAGCCCATGGCCAAGGAAGAGAACATTCCACAGCCCCTCTATACCAAGCCGCTTGTGCTAAAAATTTTTTCCAAGATAATTTATTGAATTGGCTCTGCCAAAGGCCAAGTTTTGCTTGCCTATATAGAACTCTAGATCATAAAACCCTACTGCTGTAAAGGATCTTTCATCACCTAGACCTAGCTACAAATGAGGGAAAGGGACTTACTGCAGGTTATGTAGCAATGTAGTGGTAGATAACGTTAAAGCACAGCTCCCCTGTCTCCTGGTCCTGTGCTCATCATCTTCTTGAGCCACGCTGATGATAACCTCACAAAGCACTTCAGTTTTTACTTCTAGTGTGGCAAATGAATGAGTTTTTCCAGCTGAAGAGTGATTCATTTACAGTCTTAACTGATAATCCTTAAGAGCTCATTATAGCTGATTGTATTTCTTTTGCAAATTCCAGTTTCATTGGTTTTAGTCGTCCTCATCTGTCAGAATTCCAGGTCCCTATGAATACTCCCTCCAAAATTCAAGTTCATTCTCTAGCTGAATAGCACACATGAGCCCAATTAAATAGGCTGCTTCTTTACTTCTTGACTTAGAGAGTTGGGCAGCTCTGTTTGCCTAGACTGAAGGAACTATAAAGTATAAAGAAATACTTTATTCATTTTACTTTAAGAAAGAGTGAATATTTATGTTAATCAAAGCCTATAATATTATCCATGAGAAAATGATGTCAGATTAAAAATGAATTAAACTAAAATTTACATTATGGTCATATATTCTTAATTTATAATTTTCACATCTAAAGTAATTTTTCTAACCATCATTAAGCCCTTATGGTATGATTACAGCAATATTTGAATCAGGGAGCCACTAATCTAGATAATTTTAACACATATTCTTCAGAAGAAAAAAAAATTACAATATCAGATACTCTTCATTTACCCTTTTCATGTGATACAATCAAAACACAAGATAAACTATTTCAAAGCTGAGAGCATAGCATTCTCAGGAATTAGATTCTCTTATATCAAAGATAGTTATCTCAGTGATCAAGAAAAGGGAAACTATCTATTCCTCCATTGCCTTGCCTACCCGACATGGTCAAACACATTTCCATCACCTCAGAATGTACTCAGTGGTCTCAGAAAGATACCTCATTCACTTAACATAAAGAACTTCCCAGCTGTGCCCATATCTCACTTGCAATTGTTATAAGTGGCCTCAAGCACATACCATCCAGAGACTGTTTTCTTAAAAAACTTTATACCCCAACCCATTTGGCACTTTAAAGAGCCCCAGGGCCTTCCTCTAGGACTTTTATTTTGCTCTGCCTATTTTTTTTAATGTGTTCCAATTTTCAATTATGATTTTATTTTTAAGTAAGGGTGAATGCCATTCATAATTCTCCCAAGACAACAATTATATAACATCCTGGAGTATTTCCAAGGCTTTTTTCTAAGTAAATTTTCTTAACTATGATGATAACTTTTCAGGGGCAATGTTAAGCAAAATTAACCAGCGATGTTGAACGTAGCATTTAACTACTTAATTAAACTAGGGACACTCAGTGTTAAGAAAAATTCTCCCTGAGAAAGAATATGTAAATGAAACATGAATCTGCTAGATATGAGAATAATACATTGGGTTTTATATATGCTAATGATTATAGTATCTGCTACTAGAAGCCTGAAGCCAGCATTTATATACTGTATGCATATAACTTTCATACGCTCCTAAATGGTAAATGAACTAGTGTGAAGAATTACACAACCCAAATGTGTTATTCTGAGAAAAAGAGAATTAAAATTAGGAACTATTAAGAAAGGCACATGTGCTGGAATTATCAATCAGAAAAGTTTTCTTTAAAAAACATAGAGGATTTCAGGGTAAAAATAACAAGAAGTTAGAACATTGAAAAAGTTCAGAGGCACTGGCTAAAGCTGTGTGCCCTGGGAAGAAACTGGTCCTAGAGATGTGTTTGTGGCTGGAAGAGAATCCTGAGACACCATTTCACTGGACATTGATTGTCTGCAAGAAAAGCAATCTTACTTGGCATGAAGGAATTGAATTAAGGTTGAGGGAAAAGGAGTGGTCAGGGAGGAACCTGTGACTAAGAAATCAAATAGAAATAGCTCCGGATTACTTTCTAAATACAAGTTAGAACAAGCTGATAAAGATAGCGTGAGGGGCATAAAATAGTGACTCAAAGATTATGGCTAAGGGAGCACCCAGCAGCCTGTATATGGAAAATTAATGTAGTGGAGAAGGATAGGAGATTTTAGTAGACTGTGAATTCATCATGAGTCCACATTGTAAAGTCGTCACTAAAAGTATCACGTGAATAATACTCCACTTTAGTTAGCAGCCTGTGGCCGAGGTCCCATTGAGGTCTCTGGCCTCTGTTGTGCCCACAGTGCTGCTGGGGAATTCTTTTCTGTGTCCTGCTTGCTCAGTCCCATTCTCTGCAACTCTTACTTCACTGTCTCCTCAATAATAATGACAATGAACAGCAGCAGTAAGTAACATCTATTGAGTGCTCAGTATGTACCAGGCACTGTTTTTAATAGGCATTAACTCGGATTCCTCACTGTAAGATGGGAATCATTATTTATTCCCATTTTACAGAAGATAAAAAACAGACCCAGGGCCATGCTGCTCGAAAGCAGAGGAATTGGAATAGGAAACCCAGCAATCTGGCTTCAGAGTCTAAGCTCTATTGAATAGTGTCCCAATTGCTGGGTTCTACCTTTGCTAGGCCCCATTTCAGCAGATAACCTTGTGTGCTGCTTCTTTGAGAAAGTTGAGGCTCTGGGGCCTTAATGCCTCAACTTCCTGTTCCTGTAATTACTATCTGGATCTTTTTCCTCATCCATCCATCACAAGGAAAGCAGTACCCTTCTGCCCTACTTGTGGTTCTTCCCTCCACCTGGGCATTAATCCCATCCCGTCCTGTCACTACCAGGATCAAGACCATGCCCCATTGATTCCCAGCCCCCCTCTCCCCCACATTCTCCTTTCTCTTCCTTCTTTAGTTCTAGCAAGAATTATGTCTTCTGTTTTTTAAAAAGCACTCCCAAATCTCTTGCTTTTACCCTATGCCTCTATGTTTCCTTGGAGTAGAATCTTGATCATCTTTGTACCTCTAGGAAAGGCGTTAAATAAAGTAAGTAAATCTGCATTGGATAAAGATTATTTAGAACAAATTCCCCTCAGCTCTGTGTTATTCCTATGGAGCATTCCTATGGAGGTATAATTTGAGTAATACAGATGATTGCATGTTCCTAGGAGAGGTGGAACATACCACATGGAGATAGGGGCAGTGGAAAGGAATTGAATAGTTCAGCTTAGACAGAAGAAGACAAGACTTGATGGAAAAAAATATGTTTCAAGTGTGACAGGCTGACATGTGGAAGAAGGATTAACCTTATTCTGTGTATCTCCTAAGCACATAGCTAAGATTCATAGGTGGAAGCTACAAGGAAAGGGATTTTCTTTTTAATAGCGAAGCTATGCAATAGAGATTGTTCCGCCTCGAGAGAAGTAGTGAATATCTTGTCACTGGAAGTGTTGTTTAAATGGTCACATGACAGGTGATTCTAGAAGAGGCTTGAGCTTAAGGTGTGTTGTTGATTATATAGCTTTTAAGGTCTGTTCTAATCTTAAATTCTGGAAGAGCTCACTTTTTTAACCCAGTGCTTTCAACCCAGGTCGTACAGTAGAAACACCTAGGGAATTTTCAGAAAAAAATACTAACAGTATTTGTGCCCATCCTAGGTTAGTTAAATCAGAATGTTTGGGCCAGGGCCTGGGCATTGGTATTTTTAAAAAGCTCTGCAGCTGATTGTAACAATCAACCAAGTCTGGGAACCTCCGATTTAGCCGAATCAAGCTAAATTGAATAAGATGATGGTAATTCGCATTTTACTTACAGTGACTTACTGTAACTATAGCACTGGAGTTTTATGTAGGTCATTGTAAGTAAACATCATCATATATTGTACTTATGCCTGATTCAGACTCGTATGTCTTGTCATATTATTAAAATGCAGAAATAAAACTGAATTTCTAACTCAACCATATGCATTTGTTCAGCATGACGGATCTGACCTGTGGCTTTTTCTTAAAATCCAGGCAGGTGCGTGCACACACACATACAGAGAAAGAAATTTCTTGTAGCAATTAGTAAATGAATGAAGTAGTTGTTGGTCTACTCAGAATAATAAATTAGGTTTATGAATTTGGAAAGTTATTGCATTCCCTGTTTATAAGACAACCTGGGAGCTCTTCATTTGGATGTCGTTCTGGGCCCATGTTATTGAATGTTGATAGTGAAGCAGGAAGGAGTCTGCAACAATGAAAGGAAACACTTTACATTGGGTGTTCTCTTTTCCTGGGGCCACTCAAAGAAAATAAACTCAGTATTACTACAAATGTTGCAAATGTTTTTTTTTAATTGTTATTTTATTCGTGCCTGTAAAAAAAATGAGAATTGTTCTCCAATTTCATTTTCTACTCCCTTCTGTTTACTCTCTCATTAAAGCTATTGGTGTCAGTAACCAGAGGGAAACCACGGTAGTCTGGGACAAGTTAACTGGAGAGCCTCTCTACAATGCTCTAGGTAAGTTGTCATGCATGGACACCCAATGCAAGGTCTTTCTCCACTCGCAAGCATTGTCATACTAAAACACCCGGCTTAAAAAGCTTGCAGTCATGATCCCTATAGTCTGATGAGATGGGCAGAAGAGCCCTCTAAGAAATCCATTGTCATAGATTTACCATTTTCAGATCTTTATTCACAACCTTGAATTAACTCTTTCCCATCCTCTCCCCTTTTCCTGATTATTTGTATCATATAGATGGGTTGATGTTACTAGACCCGTTTGGTAGTCCCTGCTTTTTCTGACACCTAAAAGAGATCTCACCTCTTCCCCTCAAAAATCAAAATTACAAATGTTTGTGGTCATCTCTCTGTAAAGCACTTATATATTTGGTCTTCCCACCTAGGAATTTGAATTGACTTGTCTGAGGTTATGAAAATAAAATCTCAAGCTTTTAGCTCCTTTTGCTACAAATTATGCTATTTCAGTAGGGGTTCAAAAACTCAATATCTCAAATATACCACAATTAGTTATCACATGTTATGAAATGTAAATGACCATAGGTATATTTTAGTGTCTCTCTTAATATAGGACAATTGAGCACTGAACGACACTGTCACTTGCTAAAAGGAAAACTTTATTCTAAATGTATAGTCACTAAAAGTTGTCATTCTGTCACAATTAGCAAAGCCTAATTTTTTGTCAATAAAATAACAGGTTGTGGGGTGAGAGGAATGAAGAGCAAAATTACTAGAAATAGGATGACGTATAGTGTGAGCTATTTTTACTTTACAGTGACTTTAGTAATATAGTACTTTAGTATTGACTGGAAGAAACTGACTTTCGAGCAGAAAATATACTAAAAAAGGTACATTATATGAATAGCATGAATCCTTTAGAAATAATCTTTATAAAAAATTAAGGCATGTAATGTTATCGTTATTAGAAAGCATTTAGCATGTCTTCTGTATTTGTGATAAAAAAAATTAAAGACTTAAAAAACGTGGAAGAATTGCAACCAAGGTCCTACTACACAAAAGTACATTTTTAAAATCTTTATTTTGTTCTCATCTTTATGATCAGTGCATTTTGAATATAAGTAAAGCATCATATTACAATTTTAACAACTAGTACCTAAGAGAATATTTTTTCACAGATCAATTCTAGTCAACTCCTGAACTAGTTAGGGGTTTTACTTCCCCAACCCCCCCAGTGAAAGGAAGGGCCTATTCAGCAGAACCAGAAAGTTCCTGTTAAACTCTAAACTTGAATTGTAAAGATGCAACTTTGGACTTTGAGTTATTTTTAAGCAATTTGCTTAGGCTAGTTGAAGTTATGCTTATAGTGAAGGCTTTAAGTAAATATTTTACCAGAAAAACTTTCATTTTGTGATGTGCTTATTTACTCATTTTTTCCTTCTACCTGTGTCACTCTGCACCCCTCTCCCCTTATATGTGCTTTGGAGTATTAATTCAAACTGTACTTATGGAACATGAAGAACTTTTCCTCTATACTGAAGCACAAGCTTGTTTTGAGAATCTCTTACGTATTCGGCGCTATACTGGATATGTCATGGAGACTATAAATTATTGGCTGTTTTTGTAAACACTTTATAATCTAGTTTTGGAAAGATACTAACAAAATTAGGGAATAGCTGATACATTGTGTGTTTCCAAGTTGAATAGGAATTAGAGCAAGTACAGGTTAGTACAGATTTTGAATTTTTAGCATATCTTTGGGGGAGGTCGAACCCCATTTTAGGCCTTGAAGAATGTGTTGGATTACATTAGGAAAAAGGAGAATTGAAGGTTAGTGTAAACAAGCTATGCAGGTGAAAATGTGTACACTTGTTTCACTAAAGAGTGAAAAAATTGATCAGATTCAAGCATTGGATGACTTATTTAAGAGTTTTACTGGAACTATCAGTGATAATACTCAATAGGTGCTAACTGCTATTACTATGTACTAGGGATTATACTAAACACTTTACACATATTATTTAATCTCAATGACCCTGAAACAGGTTTTACTAGCCTTATATTCTAAATGAATTATGAGAAAGCTATATAACTTGTTCAATGCCATACAACTATGAGTAGAGATAAAGCCACAGTTTGAACACAAACCTCTCCAACCCCAAAGTCTGTGTTCCAATTAGATAGGTAGGCGTTGATGAGGCTAGAGAGGGCACTGAAAGCTGTGCTCAGGGTAACATGGACAAATGGATAATAAAAGGATTTTAGCTTCCCACAGTGGAGGAATAGGTTATTTCAGATGCACCGGTCTGCTGAAACAGCTGGAGAGGTTGGGGAAAAATAAAACTTTGTCCAGTTAGGAGGAATGTTTATTATACTATATAAATGTCTAACCAATGTACTGTATACTTGAAACTTAAAAAAAAAAACTTTTGTGTGAAGGACCAGGTTACCGAGGCAGTTAGGAATTGTGGGGCCAAGATCCAGGAGACAAGGAAAGCTCAGAGAGGTAAGCTTGGCATTTAGTGTTGCTTATTCCCTAGAGATATCTGTAGATTCTGAAAGGAACATCTGAGAAGCTAAGCAGCACTTTCATAGGTTCATAAAGGCAAAGAGGCAAACAATGGAGTCAGGCATTGCCAAGGGAAAGGATGAACATTGGTAAAATCCTAGACTTTCAATTGGATCTGTGAATGGCAAAGCCTGGGAGGTAAACTGGGAATATACCAACCCTCATAGGAATTGAAGCCCATTCAAATAATTTTAAACCCTGATAGGATTAAGGTGGTCTGAGATTGCCAGTGCTCCTAGCTTAACTTCCTTTCAGAAGAAAACTAGAACTTGTATATAAAACTCTGCAGATAGTTTTATATACAAATTCTAGCTTTTTATGACAAAATAATCAGACATACAAAACAACACATGACTAAAAACCAACAGTAACAAGTGACATTAGAAACAGACCCATAGGGAATCCTGATATTAAGAGTTATCAGACTTTAACTGTGATCAACATGTTAAAGGAATTAACTGACAAGATCGATAATCCTAGAGAAAAAATTAGCCATTTAAAAATGGAAATTCTAAAACTGTCTTAAAAACTCAGTCAATGATTTTATATCAGATTAGATACAGCTGAAGATGAATTGGTAAACTAGAAGAGAGATCAGAAGTAAATATCCAGACTGAAGTAGAGAGATAAAGGTTTAGAAAATACAGAAAAGAATCTAGGAGAAATATAGAGTAAAGTGAAGAAGTACAGCATATTTGTAATTGGAGTCTCAGAAGTAAAGGAAAGAGAGACGATAAAGTCTTTGAAAACTGATGAAAGATATCAATTCACAGATTTAAGAATCACTGTGATCCCTGGTAAGATGAATAGACAGAAAGCCATACATAAATGTATGCTGAGACTTGAAGATAAAAAGGAAAATTTTAAAGTAACCAGAGGATTCACCTATCTGCAGTAAAGTCGAGACTGCTAATGAGTTGATGGATTAGTGCATCAGGATAGAGAATGGAGAGAACACAAGTGAGTGAGGCCTTCTCAGTGAAGACACAGAGGGAAGATACAATGTATATGTTTGTAAATTGAATAGGGTATAGCGATGAGGGAAAAATAAAACAGAATGGCAAGATTTTTAGCCTGAGAGAATGGAAAGAAATTAAGTATTATTAAGGGATGCTAACGTGGGAGAAAAAAAATGGCTTTCTTTTTTGGACAATATCAGACTTGGAATCAAAGCTAATTTCTGGGCAATTAGCAATTTGTGGTTCTATTGTAAAGAGACTGTTCAAAATGTATACTTTAAAAGTAGATAATATAGAGGTAATAGTCTTAGTTTATTATAGATGAGTTTACTCTAGGAATGGATGTAAAATTAATTAATTCGACAAAAATGCAGGTGCCTTTCTATGTAACAGATTCTGTGATGACCATGAGCATATAGTGACAAACCGGGCAGGCATTTGGAAGAGAGGAGGAGGAAGAGCAATAGAAAAGGAGGAGAGAGAAAGATTAATAGCTGGGAAGAAAAGCCACTAAGTATTGACAAGGATAGAGTCTGCCTCCAATTTTATTTTACCCTGATAACACTGTGGTGTCATATCTCCATGCAAGCCTTCAGTTGAGAATATCGACAGAATATTAAATCTTTAGCAGCTTTATCTTAAAACAGTAAAAGGCGGGATTGATGGAAACGGACTCATATTTTCACATATATTTGTCTTTGATCTTCTTTGTCTTTGTTTATATCACAATCTGGATTTTACTTCTGTGTGTGTGTGTTCTTGTCTCTTTCTCTTGTAAATCTGTTGCTCTAGGCCTATCCTTTTCCTCTTTTTCTCTTTACTTACGAAATTATATAACCGATGAACAGTATTTGTTATAGAAAAGCAAATGAGGGGTCTGCATTTCTCTCTTTTTTTAAATTAACTTTTATGTGGCCTTTTTTATGGCTCAGGGGTCCTGGATAAATACTCAGCTTACTCTCCCACAGTACAGTAACATAGATAGGAGAATTTCAGGGTGCTTTTAGTGGACATGAAATATGCTTATTGAAGACTGAGAAAGCCTACTTGTTTTTTATTGCAATAAAGGAATGTTTGTATTTTGACATCTTTTATCATAGATACAATTATAAGCACAGAAAACAGTTTAGGTCCATTGAGGCATAGATGACCCATATTAGAAGTTTCCTATAGTTTTAAAATTTGTATGTTAATTCTGTGACTAGTGAGGTAAACATTGGTGTGGTACCTAAAATGAAGAAGTGTCACTTTGCATCACTACTTCCCAGTCACTGTGCCGTGTGTGACCTCACAGATAGATTGCAGGAACTTTGTGGCCTTGGATCTGAAGCAGGCCTTTGGCTGCTCTCGCCTTCGTTCGGTTATCCTCATCTGTCTGGGACTTTTGTCTCTCCCTTTTAGCATTATTTTCATCAATATTCTTTTCCAAAGAGTTCCCAACAGCCCACCCCCTGCCATTTTTCTAAGCTTTTTTCTTCCCAAACCAACTTTATTAGTGGTCTACACACCTTGGTATCTAAGTATTATTGGGAAAAAAAAAAGCTTGGGTTTACGAATACACCACAGACTGAACTGATAAAAAAGTATAAAATTACCCAGGTTGTTCAAACGATATCTAATGTGTCCTTATGCACATTTCGCTGGTACCACCAGTGAAATGTTTTGTCCTAACTAGGATGGTCCAACTGTTTTCCCCTTCTTGGTCATGTTTCGTCACTTGCTACTGCAGTTGATTAGTATGCAATATAACCCTCACTCTGGTAGCTTTCTGTAGCACAGAATTCATGATTTAATATAAAAATATTCATAGTCTATGGCCATGCCACCCTGAACAAGCCCGATCCCATCTGATCTCAGAAGCTAAGCAGGGTCGGGCCTGGTTAGTACCTGGATGGGAGACCACCGCTTCTCCTACTCTCCATTTTTTCTTAGGAAGACCGGGCGCTGTAGGCGTAAAAAAAGAAAATATATACATAGTCTGATTTAAGTCTGATTTAAGACTTTTAATGTATTGAAGAAACCCACCAACAAAAATCATTTGTCTCTGAACCATTTTTCTTTATTTAAATGAATTGCAAACATTTTTTCCCCTAAGATGTTGGATTTAAAGTTTCCTATGACACATAACTCTTTATGTGGAGTGCTGCAGTTTTAAATGTGGCTCATCTTCTTTCCTTTTTAAAATTTTTACATATTGGTTAATCCTGGGCCAATAATTAATCCTGTGTAATCATCTGTTAAGATCTGAAGGAATGTTGAGTTCAGTTTTTTAAATCTTTTCTGGAACTGGATCTGGGTTATATTTCAAAGTATCAGCATGAAAAAAAGCTATAGAGGGCAAACCATCTCAAAACTCCTAAGCACGGTTGGCCTTAAACAAGGAAAGTGTGGTTTTGTTTTTTATTGTTTTGCAGGTGTTTTTACTTTCGTAAAATCTAGAGTATTTAGCTTTATCAAGATCCACTCACTTTTCATGATTTCAAGTCTTTTGTTATGTGGTTCTTTGTGTGCCTTATATCTGTAAAGAAATACTGTCATATTTTGCAATGATTAAATTCTTTAACGCTGGCCAGATTAAATTTAAAAACACTGAATTAGATTTCAACTTTGAGGTCTCCAATCTTTAATATTTCTTCATAGTCTCTTTAAGACTATGAAGTCTTCCTGGCTACACCTATGTCATAGAGGTTTAATTCTGGATCCAGACTCTGGGTTCAAATCCTGGCTTTTTCACTACTATCATTCTGTGCCTGTTCCCTTGACAATTAAACTAGAAAAAAAATGAAAGTTGGACCTTATAGGCTTGAGGCGAAAATCAATGAGTTAAGTTAGCTATGGTCACTGTTCTGAACTGTCTGATAAAAACCTTCTTAACCCAGGAATGCCAGATGAAATGATTAATTTGTACAGACAGGTATGCTTAGGGGAAATACAAAGCCTACCTGGGGTGTCCTACACACTCATGTCAGTCATTGACATTTTGGCATTTATACATCTAAGAGATGAAATAGGTTCCAGCCCCCACATTTTGGAATATACATATATGTGTTTTAACTCATCCCCTTCCCCTACTCTCCATTTTTTCTTTGGCTCTACCTGATTTCTGAAAATGTCATCAGGAAGAGTCATCACATAGTCTCTTCCCCTTTGTAAACAGACTCTTACCCAGCTTAATTAATAGCTTAACTTTTGGCAAGTGGTAACACATGGAAGTTAAATCTGGTTTACTACTGTTGTGTGTCTTGTGGGGGAAACAACCCGATAACACTTTGTATAACTGTCAGCAGTCCTTGTTTAGGGTGTGTTCCATAACCTGGAGCCACTTCATCTCACTTCATGTCGGGTCAGGAGCTCCTTAAACCATCTCAGAGGAGAGGTATTGTCTGCCTTTGCTTCTAGTCAACTAAAGATAATTTACGTTATCCCTAGTATATTTTTCCCCCTTAGGTTCTTTGCTATTGTTATGCCTAACCAAAGTAATGCAAATTTCTAAATGTTCTAAACACAGTTTCTTCCTCTGTGCTGTTACTACATCACTAAACTAATCCTGGTCCATGGGAACTGAGAAACATTGAATGTGATTTTATTAAATACAAATGAAGTTTCAGATCATCCAAGTTGATTTTTTTAAATCTATTCATTTGATGGCCTATGGATGTGCTCACTCATTCCATCACACAGCCTTTGAATTCAGTGATTGGTGAGCTATCAATAACCAACTGAGCCACTTTTCTAACTAGGTTGCAGATACGTGGCCAGGTAGGGAAGAGTCATCTCAAACAGGAAGCAGGTCTTTACCTGGTCTTAGTTCAAATGGAAATGTTATTGAACCAGAGACTCTGACTGGACTGCCTTTGTTCCCCTTCTACTCCACGTCCTTTCTTTTTCTACGCTCAGCTGTGTAAAAAAAAATATTCATTCTGATGAACTTGGCTCAAGTGAGCTACCATTTCCTAAGTGGTCAACAAGAGCACACAGGCCTTGAATCTGGCCATCTCTAGCATGAATTGCCATTATTTCTCCTAATGCTCCAGCTGCTCCAGTTTCTGCTGGCCCTTCAGATCCAGTTGCCGTTGTTTCCTCTGGCTCTTCAGTTCCAGCTGCTGGTACTTCCACAGGTATTGGTGCTCTGGCTCTTGCTCACTTCCCAGCCTTCCAACTTGGACGTGCTGGGGGAAATTGACCACTGCCGCTGGATCTGGATCTGGCACTTCTTTTGATTGTTCTCAGAAATTACCTCCACAAGGTGCTTAGTCCTCCAGCTTGGGGTCTTCTCTTTGGCTTTTGGTCTCTTATTTTGCAAATCTAATTCTGCCATCCTAGCTTCTTTAATGAGTTTTCTAAATTTTTTTTTTGTTCTTAATTCCATTAATATTGAGCATTTGTGAATTGCTTGGTAGTATACCAGCCACTGACATTTTTTTCTCTTTCGCAGTCTTACTAATTCATTCTATGTATTCTAATTTCCTTAAATCCATGGGCTATTAAAAAATGAAGGAAATATCATGCCAGCTTTCTGTGATCATGGCATAATGGCAAGAGAGGGGCTTTAGACACCATTTAGTTCAACTGCCTTATTTTATGGTCAGGAAATCCAGGCCACAAAGGGTAAAATGACTTGCTCGAGTCACACAACTTGTTGGTAGCAAAACCAGAAAACGTAGAACTTTGATTTCTCAATTTCACATCCAACGTTTTGACTCTTTCTGGTGAGGGGTTAATTCTGCGGATCCCACTGTGGATGCTTACCAGTAAGTTTTCAAGTGAGGAGTAAAGTGCCTAGTTATGTAAGTGTAACCAGGAGCAGGAGTCAAGGAACAATAAAGTCACAGAGCCACTGGGACTCAGGGAGCTACATGATCATCAGTTTGTCTTTAGTTTTGTTTTTGAATAAATGCTTGGAACAAATCCAGTATCCTAAAAACATGCCCTATGAAAGAGGTTCTCAAGTTCTAGTATAATACTGAATAACTTGGGATGCTTATAACAAAATTAGACTCAGGCCTGTCTTGCCTAGACCTGCAAACAGAATCCTGAAAAGTAGGGCTTGGGATGTGTAATTTCAAAGTTCTCATGTGGTTCTGGTGTGCTTTCAGGGTAAGAACAGCTGCTGTGGAGTCTAGCAGTGTTTCTTTAAAGGGGGGCATCTATGTAAAAGCTATATTTCTGGGCCCCCTCCCCAGACCTACTGTCCTAGAGTTTCTGGGGATGAAGGTCATCTTTAAGCTCCTTGATGAGCATCACGTCCATTAAAATATAGAATACCAATCTAGAAGGCTTTATGTCATTAAACAAAAAGCCTAGAGCAATGGCTTTCATGTCTCTTGCTCGTGGCCCTCAGAAAGAAATATATATTTCCATGATTCAGAAAACCCACAGGACTAAGACAAAAGTTTCACAGGTCAATACTTGCCAAGTTCAGTGAACTCTGATACTTTCCATTCTAATCCATCCTATTTCATTTTTTAAAAGTAGGTCATCAAAAACTTAACTAAATTGATTTTAAAACCCTAGCCCACTTAGTTTGAAACACTGAGGACTGAGATGTACTTGTCAATTCTACCTATCACAGTTTTTAATCTTTTCTCTCAAATTCCTCTATTTTTTTGCAATTACTCCCGTGAAGCCCTTAAAACCTGCTGGGGTTGCTTGCCCATGGGGAAAGTCCACTTTTGTCACAGTCATACAATACTGCTACTGTGTGAAAAGTGGACTGCCCTTGTTCCCTGGACACGGGAGAACTTGCCAACTTTACAGTGCTGCTGCTTATGGCTTGTATCAATCACAGTGTAAGTAGTAGAAAACTCAACCACACTAAATGAAATTTTTTAAAGAGAGAATTATTTGCTCATTGAACCAGCAATCCAAGAGTAACTTAGTTTGGGTGCTGTTTTATTCCAGCTTCACAGTCGCATGGATCCCCCCAAATCTGTCTTTTCTGGAATGCCTCCGGAAGTGGCCAATTTAGCTCTCTCTTCATGAGGGCAGCAGGCCCCAGCCACACAGTGCCAGGCTGAGCTGAGAAAAGAGATTCCTGCAGACCAAGCACAAATCTCAATTGTGCTGATTAGACCACATACTCTCTCCTGAGCCGATCATCGGGGTCAAGACAGGATACTGGAGCTAGAGGTGGGGTTGAATCTCAGGCACACCATAGTCTTCCCCTTTGTCTCCATTTCCTTGGCGGTAATAAGCCTTTTCTTGCTGCTTTTCACACCTATGGAAACCAGCAGAGTGTCCTGAAGTCCCCGATTTAAATCTCATGTGCAGTAGCCGCTGTCAAAATCAAGCACAGACAGCGCTCAAGGGAAATGAAAGTTTAAATAATTAGAAAGAATTGATTAAAATTCACTACAGGAATTTTACTGGTTTTTAAATGAAGAGAAAGAAATTCTATAGTTAAAGGTGACCCAAACTAGGCAATAACTGTCGACATTCACATGTGTAGTGGAGAAGTATGTATAATCTTCCCTGGTGTCCTTTAAATAGACTACGGGCCTGAGTCTTTTCAGGAGCCATCTAAGCACAGTCAGTGCCTAAAAATATCAAGTGGCCTCTAACACATTAAAAGTTATAAAAGTTAAGTACAAAAGTTAAATCTGGCAAATGAAGCCTAGCTGATACTATTGGTTACCTTTCATGATTGCCTTATATACTACTTAATGCCTTCTCTTTCTCAAGCCTTTTGTCACGAAGCAGAACAAAAATGCTTTCTACTAGGGAATCAGAAAGTAGACGATAGTTATTTAGTAAAATGATGTTGATCTGTTAAAATGGAGATTTTATTCTTTTACAATCCAGCATGGAGAAAGAATGGTGAAATAATTTTAACTATTCCAGGTTCTTGCCTACTTTGAAAGAGTTTAATGTAAATAAGCATTTCATACATGAGAAATTGAATCTTATTTTTTCCCTCAATAATAGTATCAGATTCTCTACTTTGTCACAGATTGCTCCCAAGTTTTCAAAGATACATGCTTTAAACAGAGTATAGTGATTCTGGGCTGCACATTCCACCCTGGCAACCAACCTTGCCTAATATATAGATTTTCTCAGCAGTCATGTATGCTTAGAAAATCCATATTCAAAACATTTTTTGGTTTTTTTCTGTAAAAAGGATATAAAATAAGTGCCCTAAGGTTTGTATTATTCTCTTAACTTGGTCTGTGATTTTGCATAAAAGCTTTAAATTCTCCCTCATAAATTATTCTCTTCTAACAATACACCCATTCATTTCTAATTTTCTAATTTTTGTCTTTTGAAAGCTATAGCATTTTAATTGCTTATGGAAACTAATTGGTCTCCTATCTTTGGCAGTGATTTTATTAAGATATGATTTTTGTAATGAAGTTTTTTATCTATATTATTATATTTTGGCTTATAGTGTGGCTCGATCTAAGAACCCAATCTACCGTTGAGACTCTTAGTAAAAGAATTCCAGGAAATAATAACTTTGTCAAGGTAAGAAATCTCTTCAAAAGTATACTATAAGAATGCTTGTTTAAAGAAGTACAAATTGGTAGTTACAAAAAATCATGGGGATATAAAGTATAGCATAGGGAATGTAGTCAATAATATAGTAATGACTGCGTATGGTGGGTACTACACTAATTGGGGGGATTACCATGTAAGTCATATAATTATATATGTCTAACCACTATGCTGTACACCTGAAACTAATACGAAGTAATATTAAACATCAACTGTAATTGAAAAATAAAAAATAAAAGTAAAAAGTCAAACCTGAAAAAAATGCTTGTTTAAAAAGGTTTAGAGATTTCACCAGCGAGACTATTCAAACCTTACTTCTTATTTCACAATAATTATTTGATAAAATTTATAGAATACTTCTCTGTGAATAATTGAGGACAACTCAAGTATTTACCTTTCTGTCTTCCTTATCCTGCGGTGGATCGGAGGAATAATATTCCAAGGTTGATAGACTGGAGGGGATTATAACGTTTCCCTGTTTTAAACCATACTTCCCAGGGGGTACTTCCTGTAATTCAACCCTACTTTCCAAATTCATTCTTCTGTTCTACCATCCATCAAAGAAAGTTCTGGGTGCTTTTTAATTTTTAGACATCTGGATTTAGGAAGAGAAAATAGAAGACACTTTGTTGAACTTTCCTTCCACCTTCTTTATATGAAGATGGCTAACTAAAATTGCCTGATTTTCAGTCTTTATATAGATCTCTTTTCAGATAAATGGAGAGGGAATTTTTGAAAAAGACAAGATGTTTCTCTTAGCAAAGTCAAGGCCAAATTCTCTTAGTATCCAAAAGGAAGTTCTAGTTTTGGGTTTATCTCCTTTACATTTACCAACGGGACTCTGATGGCAGTTTCTTGTTCTTGGTTCTGAAACTGATGTTCAAATCCCATTAATCACAGCAGTTTACCAGGCCCTTCCCTTCCCTGAGCTGTGCAAATAACCAAGCTAGTCCTGAATATGCCCTTACTATTTCCTATTGCGTTCTCTCTGTCACCCTGCCCAGCCTTCACCCCCACCTCCAGCTACACTTTGCTTCAAGGGATGCATGTTTTTCTCTCCATTGCCATTTTAGGCAACTTGTACACTTTCTATCTAAATCATGAAAATGAGATAGATATTACACACTAATTTACACTATTAGCATTGTGGGATGACCTTTGGTCCTTCACATCAAAAAATATTCCCATTAACTATTTCTTTTCATTATTTTTGATAATTGATTTTTTTCCCCCTAAGAAAGCTGGAAAACTATGAGTTAAGGTTCTTAACTTATGGGTTGCATTAAAATAGTGGCCCCCAACCTTTTTGGTACCAGTGACCTGTGCTCCTATCTAATGCCTAATGATCTGAGGTGGAGCTAAGGCGGTGATGCTAGCGCTGGGGAGCAGCTGCAAACACAGATGAAGCTTTGCTTGCTGGCCCGCTGCTCACCTCCTGCTGTGCGGCCTGGTTCCTAGATGGCCACGGATTGGTACCAGTCTACTGCCCAGGGGTTGGTGACCATTGATTAAAGTATGAAACCCTTGGTTTGAGTTCTTTTACCAAGGGAGATAAGAAGGAAAAAGGTATCACTTTCTGTAGTCAGTTGATAAATGAGTCAGTTGAATTGGGGAGGGGAAAGAGAGTTGCACTATTTTGAAGCATGTATTTTTTTAACCACTTTTGTCAGCCCTTATAAATATATTTGATTCTAAATAAATTTGATATTTAATATACAAACAAAAGAGTTTGACTTGATCCATTCTCAAGGAAAATTGATAAGCCTATATATGTTTCATTATTACCCTTTAACCTTTATTTAGTCTACCCTCCCTTCGTTTAATGTATTTGCTGAATTTAGGGCAGCTACTTTCTCACATAGAACAACTCTGTTGTTTTAATGTGGCATGTCTTTGAACTCTATTCACCACTAATTCGATTTTATGTTATTTGAATATAAATGTGTGTAAATATATATTTATTTATAATATATTTTTACACATATGAATGTAACATAAAGTCATATGCTTTTAAAACAAAAGTTTCCGGTTATGGTCATTAGTTTATAATTTCATATACTCTCTGATCATTAATAGTTTAAATATCACTTTCATGGAATATAAAATAAAAAGCAAAGTTTTGGACTAGGTTAATACTAACTCACCATAAAAGTTAACATCTACATCTTCACTATCTAGATTACAGGGCATTGTGTCATTTAATTTGCTCTTTTACCTTGCTACGTGGATGCTCTTTGAACTGCAAACATACCACTTTTGATCTTTGCTCATGAACATGCTTTCCCGTGCCATGAGACAGGAAAAGTGTTTTTATCTGTAATACTGAGGGATTGCCTTTAGGGCCATTGAATATTTTGTGATTTGTTGAGTTTCTTGGTTTAGTGTTTTGTTTCATTTTAAACTGTTATGAATTTAATTTCTCTTTTTTAGTCCAAGACAGGCCTTCCACTTAGCACTTACTTCAGTGCAGTGAAACTTCGTTGGCTTCTTGACAACGTGACAAAAGTTCAAAAGGCTGTTAAAGAAGATAGAGCTCTTTTTGGGACCATTGATTCATGGCTTATATGGGTATGTTACAACAGCATACCTGTATGGAGAAATTTTTTCAGAAATTTTTTAGATTGCCTTGCCTACTATCTGTTTTCTACTAAGAGTTCAAAACTTTCGAGTTGGTGACATTATTCAGAAGCCACTGAAGAAATAGCAGAGCATTTCGGCTTCCATTCGAGTGACATTTTTGCCTACTTCTATTTTTACTTGCCTTATTTCAGTAAAAATGGAGGATGATTACAAACCACATTTCATATCTTTTATCTTTAGAATAAGTAATTTAGGTTATTAGTAATTGGTAATCTAGGTAGCCTTTCTCTCTTGCTTATCATATACTTTTCAACTAGCCATTTCTTAGAAAAATAACTAATATGATAAAACATTAGGCTACTTTTATTATTCCCTTTTAATGTTATATGGCTGTTTTTTATTTAATTAAGCCATAAAATGCAAAATCACAGTGGAAATTTCTGATGTGTAATCTTTTTACTAAGCCAAACATGGATAAGTAAGTAGAAGCTAACATTATAAAAATTTCCCAGATATATCTTAAAAGAAAATGTTCTCTCTCTCTCTCTCCCCCTCCCCTTCTCTCCTTCCCTCTACCCACCCCCTCTCTCCTCCACCTCTTATCTTTACTATGGGAATTTTCAAATATACCCCAAAGCAGAGGGAATAGTCACACAACCCCCAACACACACACACACACACACACACACACACACACACACACACCAGTGCTAGCCCAGGGCAGGCTGTGCTCTGTGCTCATGGCCAGCAGTTTTCACACATGTCAGCCACAGTTGAAATAGCTCTGACAATTGCCTGGAACCAGAGTAAAGCAGGATATGGGAACTGTGAGCTGCAGGAGACTCAGAGGGAGCACAATTGGCCATGCCTCCCCACGTGATATCTTTTCTCTCCACTTTTGTTCATTTCTTACCGCATTGCGTCCACATAAAAGAAAGCAACAGTACTTCCAGGTCTGGTCTGTGGATATTAACATTAAAGAGTTTAAAACTCTGCTTTTGAGATATGTGCTTGGGTCAGTGCACGTACGGCCCGATGAAAACTGTTATTCCAAAACCCCAAAAGAAACAATAGCAGCACCAACAGGGTTCATTCAGTAAGATCCTGAGGAGGCAGACATTTCAATGATTTTCACTTTGCCAAGTTTAGTAAGACTTCATTTTCCAAAGATAAGAGGATAAAAGCTAAACTGATTTTTTTATTTAACTATCAGTGAACTAGAACTGTACTGTCTAATATGGTAGCCACTTAGCACTTGAAATATGGTTTGTCCAAAATGAGAATGTGTGTGAGTGTAAAATACACATCGTATTTTAAAGTGTTAGTACCCCCAAAAAAGGGGTAAATAAAAGATACAGTATTATTAAAATTAATTTCACCTGCTTTATACATTTTAAATGTAACTATTAATAATTTTTAAGTTTACAAATGTAGCTCACATTATATTTTCTATTGGACACTGCTGGAAACTAGATAATTAAGTAATTGAAATGTTCTATTCTCCTGCTTTATATGCTCTGCTGCCAATTATGGCCCTTGACAAAATATAAATTAAATTGCAAATAAGTACAGAGTTAACATTTCCTTTTTATTCTGTCTAGAGTCTGACAGGAGGAGCCAATGGAGGCGTCCACTGTACAGACGTAACAAATGCAAGCAGGACGATGCTTTTCAACATTCATTCTTTGGAATGGGATAAAGACCTCTGCGAGTGAGTCGTGTTTGCCCCTAAGAATAATTATCCAAGTACATTACCTATTTTTAACCTAAATCTTATTCTTTTAAGATGTCAGTGGAGTACCAAACTTGAATTGTTGGTATTTCAACTACAGTATACAAGTCTGTGTTGTGTATTCTTTTAAGAGAGACTATTGTTCCACATACACTAAACATGCCAAATTAAGTAATTGTCTTGATTATTCTCCATGAAGATTAGGTTCCTTTAGAAAACTACTTTGGTTTCTGCATGCTTTTTATTTATTATTGATTTGTTTGTATAAAATTAGAATGTTAAAATTCTAGTCATACAACTCTTCTGCTGGCTTATTTATTTGTTACTATTTAATTCTATACTCAAATCCATCCATTTGCTAATAGTTATTTACATTTTTTTGTTTTTAAATACATATAAATGTTTCCAGATATTTACTTAAAATAGCATTAAATACTCAATGTTATTATTTTTCAGATTTTTTGATATTCCAATGAAAATTCTTCCAAATGTCAGGAGTTCCTCTGAGATCTATGGCCTAATGGTATATAAAAAATTTTTTTAATTTAAAAACTTTGCTATTCAGGATTTAAAACTCAGTTGTGTTAATGTTTGATAGTTTTGAGAGTTGTGACATTTTTGTTGGTGATATGGAAAATAAGAATTTAATATTGTTTAAATAGTTATAACTTAAAAATCTTAGAGCCTTTCTTACCAATTGACTTTACATCTTATAAACTTTAATTGGCTTTTCTTTGAGTATTATGCTTTTGAAGTATTAACTGTGATAACTAACTCCAGAGGGTGGCAGAGGAATGTTTGAGTCAGTTTAATTCTTTTAATCCAGATAACTATTTAGTAGTTGTGGTGTCTGCCTTTAATTTATAGGAGGGTCTCTTCACCTTTTAGTGGTGTTTTTTCTCCTGTTGAATCTCTTTTAATGGCCAAACCATGTTATATATTAGATTCTTGGTCAGCCTGAGTAAAATTTTAGCAAAGAAACTGAAAGCAAAGAATCTGCTTCTGATTTCTGATTACTAATTAAATTGAGTTCCATAATGGACATTTTTACTATTGCTTTCATTGAAACTTAGAGAAAAAGTAGTTTGAGCAAAAAAAAAAAAGTGCTTAGATCGAATATCTCTGATTACACATCAGAGGTTAAAAGCTCTAGGAGAACCTGAAATGATGTTTGAGCACAAAAATCTTGAATTTATAATAAAACTTAAGAATACATCTAAGATAAATTGCAAAAAATATTTAGATATTTCATGGCAAATATTAGAAACTCTATGTATAGAGTTAATAATAACAGAGTTGAACACTACATGCTCTGGATAAAACTTGAGCAAGAATTCTTAAATATTTCATTTATAATAAAGCCATTTAAGGCAACATAGAATTTTTAAATAGCCACTGCTTATCTACAATAAAAGTGCTTTGATGATTTTATAGCTATCTACAAACTGACTTGGGTCAGAGGGAAAAAAACTATTCTTGAAAAACGGTTTCAGAGGATGGTTGAAAAAATATTTAACTGGCCTAGTTTTCTCTTCCATTTAAAATATTATGCTTCTGTTCCCCTTTTTCCCCCATGCTGACTATAGAAAATCTCTCATAGCCTGGTGAGTAGGTTGCCCACCAATTATGCTACGCAAAGATACAGTGCATTTCCATTTAGTTTTAAACAAGCAGAACTCCATTTACCAAACAGATTAATCTAGCATTTCCATGACCCTTTGAATTATTATAAGCTCTAGTCAAGTTTTAGGGTTTTTTTTAACTTGATCTTATTTGTTTGTTTTTAAGTTTCCCATGAGACTGAGAATGATGTTTCAAAATAAAAGACAAAAGTAGTTTCCTGGCGTGAGCAATTCTGATGTCCCCATTACAAAGTACAGTTGCAAATGTGCTTTGGGCTTTAGCATAATAAGTAAATTAAGTATAGTTTTTAAATGTCCTAGGAGTCTATCTTGACTAACCTTTCAGACCAGTTAGTTGGAAATGCACTGTCACTTTTTCTGCATGCTTCACCAGAGGACAGTTCCCAGGAATCCTCCAGAGACCCATTCCCATGAAAAAGGAGCGCTTTCCCATGCCTGGCCGCACATAGTAGATCCTGCTGGTAGTTTAATGATAAAGTCAATAGTAGAAGCAAAGATATCTTTTAGCATTTAAATATACTAAAGTATATAGCTTCTAGGTTTCCTACTAGTTCACTTTCAGCCCTTCCTTTATGAAATTTACCCTTCACTTAATATTCAAGTTCAAGTTTTCTAAATATGCATCCAGTACATAAAAATAGCAGGTCTTGAATTAACAAGAAAGCATGGAAGAAAGGCCATAATATCTGCTATTTAAGGGTGTTTTCTATTTTGTGAAGGGTTTCTACATATATGCTATTATTTCCTTATCATCAGAGACATATAAGGTGGCCTCTATTCTTACCCTCACTTTAACAGATAGGGAGCCAGAGCTCTCAGAGGCCCAAGACTGGCCCACAAATGACTAGATGACTGCTGGTCCAAAGCTTCTGTTTGGTGCTCTTCCTAGTACAGCACACCTACTTCAGAGATCACATTTCTTTCCCCTAATCCCTTAATACAAGTTGCTTTGTGTTGGTGTATTTTTTAAAAAAAACATTTTTTTTTCTTGGTAAAGTACACCATCAGCCACTTGAATCTTGTTTTCTTCCTGGAATGCTGGCCATACTTGATCAAAATAAAAACCACTATTCATGATATAAATTAACTCTTGCTTATCTAAACTTGAAGAATGATGTTGGCTATGAACAGTTAGTACACAATACCTGAACACTGTTGTGTTTCTTACTTAAGAGCAGTTTAGATAGAAAGAATAGTTAGTAAAATATAGCCTTTCAAAATAAATAAGTTTCATGCTGATTTGGTAGCTGTTTATATGTTCGTTTTAAGGATGTGTTAGTTTTTTCTTAGTAATGGCATTAATAGCGAAGAGCTAATGGACTTCAGTGTTCATGTAGCCCAGGCCCCATTTTGTAGATAAGCAAATCAAGGCATAGAGAAGTCTCAGCGGTCTGCTCAGTGGCTTAACACTAACTAACCAGGGGTAGAGCTCACCTGACTCCCAGTCCAATGTTTCATGTTCATTCTCCAATGTCATGTCTTGTCTTGTCATTCTAGGATACTTCTAATATCTGTTTCTCAACCACTCATGTAGTTGAAGCACTTGCTTTGTCTTGTCTGCCCCACATGCTCTGGCATGTTGCTATCCGTGTTCATTCCTGTTGCAATTATGTTAGTAGAGCCAATAGTTTGTGATCATTCATAATCCTTTTTAAATTTTTTTATTAGAAAGCTGGAGCCTTGGAAGGTGTGCCAATATCTGGGGTAAGTTTCATCACCAAACATCTCCCAGCTACCCGCCCCTAGTCCTTCCATGTTGTGGCTTTCTCACTATCTCTTCATCAGCCCCTTCCTAAACTGGGAAACAAGTAAGAGCAGCAAAATTAGCAGGAGGTCGGAGAACATGGAGAATCTTTTGAATAAATTATCTCTAACTCTTCCTTCCTACAATTATCATCTCATAGAAGTATTATCAAATGGGAAAATGGCCAAATGGAAGCATTGCCAAAAACATAAATCAATTCATTCCTTGACAAATAAAAAAGGAAAAATAAGTCCTAGGCTCTTCCAAAAAGGAAGTTAATAATATCATCTTAGTCAGTGTTCTTTATTATCATTTCTACTTTCAGTGTTTGGGAGACCAGTCTGCTGCATTGGTGGGACAAATGTGCTTCCAGGATGGACAAGCCAAAAACACGTGAGTTTAAGAGACAGACCTAAAAACCAATGGCATCTTGTTTGTTTTTCCCTTTGGTGCTTTAAATGAAGAAAGGCTTTTAAAGTTCATCTGGGCTTGAAAATCAATAGCTTAAGAGTTCCAATAGGAATATATAAATTTTCCGCCATCTGTTTTTGTTCATCTCCTTCAAATAAAATGCATTGTGTCATATATAAACACACTGATGAGGCCTGTGAAAACCTTAATGTATAAAATTTAATACCTTTTTCCATCCAGAAACTACCTTTTAGTGTAAAGTATTCATACCTTTTTGGGGGATGTTAGTGGGGAAGAGGGGAGGGCTGAGCAGAGGGGAGGAAGAAGATGATTTCAACTACAATTTTAACATATTATTCTTGCCCTAGACTTTCTCAGTTATAACTAGAAAGTCATATTTTTGTGGGCTTTTCAATGCTATCCTGGTGGTACTGCTTTCTCCCCATTATATGGAGTTTCTCCTTTGACAAGAAGCAAAAGGAATGATGCAAGTAGAGATTTGGTACCTTTCTCTCCTAATCTCATCTCATTACTACTCACACACTTAGAGTCTGTAACAAGCCCCATATCTAAAAGTAATAAGATTACTTCCACTTTAGGATGAGAAAACAGATGCTTAGAGAGGTTAAACTGTAAGCGAGAGAAGCAGTCTTTGCACCCAGATCCATCCTATTCATCTTAGCAGGGGCTCTTAACCTCTACACTTTACTGTCCCCTGTGTGATCAAGATTAATAAACCCAGCAAGAGACTATCTATATTTAATTATTCTTTTCTTGAGGATTTGTTAAGTCTTCCATCAATGTATAACTTCGGTAACTGAATTCTTCTTTTGTGAATAATGGAATAGCTAACATTTTAGATTAAACATTCTTGTGATCTAGCAGGGTCAGCAGTTCTCATGCAAGAGTGTGAGAGTTTTTGGGGGCCAGGGGAGGTAATGAAAATTCTTTGCCAGTCATGGTATCCTGAGGTCACAGTCAAGAGAGCCTGAGTCAGCACAGTTCTAGAAACATATTCTTTGACTTCTACATTCCAAGCAGCTAAATCGGGAGTCAGGAGAAATGATAGAAAACTGGGCTATACCACCCTCTCCTTTCCTCTTCGGCAGATACTCTAATGCTAGTAAGTCAGATGCTATCTCTATTTGTCAAGTATTTAACACAATACCCAATAAAATGTCCCGATTTTTCTTTCTGCTCTCCTCCCTCTTAAGCATTATCAGCTAAGTCCTCAAATGAATTTAAGTAAAGGAGAGCTTCTTGAGAATCTCTGCAGCTACTGCAGGTCAGAGGAGGGAAATAGCAAATTATAAGATCTTTGGGCTCATATTTCTCTTCCTGGAGGAGAAGAACACAAATATACAGTTAATCACATTATAAATCAGAACTTCCATGCCATAAGAAACTTTGAAGTATGGCTGTTGGGTTTCTAATGGAGGGGAGAAAAATCACAAAAGATTATGTTAGTAATGAGATGTTTTGAGGAATGAGCGATGTTGGCGAGTGCACAAAACACTGAACAAAGATGCAGATAGAGGAATGGAAGACTTTGTTTAGAAACTATAGATATGAACATTAAGATGGAGAAGTGGTAGAAAGTAAGGCCAGGCTTCACGTTGTGAAGCCCTAAATTTCAGAGTGAGGAGTTTTTTCTTGATAGGCAATGGAACAGTTCTGAAGCTTTGCGAGCTGGTGTTCGGAGACGACTTGGAGCTGTTCCTTAATAATATGACAGTCCTAGGTCAAAGTGAAGAGAGACTAGATGCAAAGAGGCCATGGAGGAGGCCATTACAGCATACTCACTACAAGGGCAAGGACTAATAAGAAAGATAGGAACAGAGAGGGAAGCTGTGGGTGGATGTCCATGGCACCACGGAGGGGCAAGAGACAGGAAGTAGCAATGAAGTCTAGTCACCTGGGCCCAGTGGTTAAGATTAGCCTAAGTAAGGAACGGGTCCAAGTAGAAGAATTTCTTTTTGAGAAATGTTCGTGGTACTGGCAGGCTATATATTGCACACATTTGGAAATGTGGGATGAGTTCCGTATAAAAGTAAAGATTTTGAATTTACCTTATTTAGAGATGATTTTTTGAAACAATAGGAAAAGACGAAATTACCAAGAAAAAGTATACAGGTAGAGGAGATACTTAGGAGAAGTAAGAGATACAGGAATGGAGAATTCAGAAGAATAGAATGCAGTTATTCATTAGTGTGGAAATCTTGAGGTAAAGATATTTAAGAGGGAGGCTTGGTCAGCAGTGCAAAATACTACAAAAAGGTCATGGAGGCTGAGAATAGAATAGATCATTGTGTATAGAAATTATGTCTTCAGTAGCGACTTATAAGAATGAAGCTTTAGTAGAATGCTCAACATGGAAGCCAAGTTGCAAATGGTCAAATAGATATTGTGGGTAGGTAAAAAAAAAATAGAGACAGCAAGACAGAATGTACTTTACAAAAATATAATCATTCAGGTATGGTGAGTAAAGTAGATAACTTGTTAGGTTAACAGGATCATACCAAGTTTGGAGAATTTTGTTTGTATTTTTAATCACAACAAGACCAGAGAATGTTTCTTTGGCATCTAAGCAGATAGAAGCTGTAAAATAAACAGGAGATAGATAAGTGATGGGCAGAACTAAGTCCTAGGACATTGGAGAGATTGGGACTGAGAATTCAGTTAATCTCTCCAGACCTCAGCAGGGAGAAAGCGATAGTTCAGAATTGAGTGGCAAGCCCATCTCTGTTTCTGGGTGGAGTAACATATTAGCGTGATTCTAATTTTTATTTTGGTTTATCTGCATTTTCTAATTTTTCTAGAATGGATGTGGATTATTTAAACATTCAATTTTGCTTGTAAGAAAGAGAACTTTAGATGTCTCCTCTCCCCAGAAGCAGAAAGTGTAATAAAGGAGGCCTTTTACCTCCTTCACAGCTTTGGCCAGGGCACACTTCTCCATGAAGGAAAGCAAGCAACCTTTACTTCTGTAGAGGTTAGAAGAGTCAGACATCTTTTTGGGATGTTTGAACACAGGACAATCTTCAGAAAGGATAGATAGACCATATAAATGCTGAAAGTATCATATATGTTGGATGACTGGTAAGATCAGCCAAAGTAAGGAACGGGTCCAAGTAGAAGAATTTCTTTTTGAGAAATGTTCATGGTACTGGTAGGCTATATGTTACACACATTTGGAAATGTGGAATGAGTTCCGTATAAAAGTAAAGATTAATAAAATTAAGAAAGAGTAATAAAATTTAAGAGGAAAATAATTGCCTGTGTACTACTTTGAAAGCTGTGGCCTCAATGTAGCAAGGGAGTCTCTTCATACATTGCTATGCTCACTAATTACTTATTAAGCATACTAACTTAAAGATTTACTTTGTGTCAATTTTGTACTTATGTGCCACTGTTCAGTATATAAAGTGTTTATATGGGTGATAAATTGGTACAGATTTCTCCCTTAAAAAAGCATGAAATGGATCGTTAACTTCCATTTTTAAGAATATTTGTTAAAGGAGATTAACTCGAAATATATAGCTTTTTCAGTGTCATGGAAGTAAAAAGGTATAATGATTTATGTTTTAATTTGTAAATGTAATGTTATTTTGACTGGTATCTTTTAAAACTGAGTTATTTATTAATCCCATGTTCCCTGAATGTGTCAGCTGTCCATCAAGCAGGCTGAGAATATATTTGGGTAAGAAGAGAGAGAATGTCTTGAGCTAAGTCCTATTCAGAACAGTGGTGCCTGGAAAAATGTTTATCGGAAAGAAATTGCCCTCGGTCTTTGTTTGTTCCACAAGAGCAAGGCAGCGGATGGGGTCTGTTGAGTTAGTGCTAACTGGTAGTAGCTTCTGCTGAGGTCCCTCCACCACCCCTAGACTGAGCAGCGCCCCTTCTCCCACCTACCAGGATGTCACAGAGCATAACAGCAGGGTTCATGGGGAGGGAATCTCAAGCTCAGGTGAGACAGCTTGTGGAAAGCCAAGGGTGACAGTCATAGCCAACTCAGTTGAAAACTATTTTCCCGTGACCCGTACTGATATCAATTTGGGCTGCTTTTCCACCTGGCACAAGTCAAAACTACTCACTCACATCCACATGCCAAACTTGTTGCAGAGTCCGAAGCTTATGCTGATAAAGCTGCCATACAATAAATTTAGTTCTTCCGTGGCACCCATGTTACATCCTAACCCCGACTCTCCCACCACTGCCAGAATGCCTCATCCTGCTGAGAGAATGGGGAAGCTAGGCCTTAAATAACCTTCCCCTTGTTGCCACTCGTGCCCTCCCCCCGCCACCCCAATGGTCCAGCTACACATTCCTGGACTCCGTACCTCGCCGTCTCTTTGTGCCAGAAGATAGCAGGATTTCTGTTTATGACTGTGCTAATGACAGAGCTAAGCTGGCCAGCCCCATTGGTGAATGGCTCTTAGTCACAATGCTTCATGTGGCTTAGTGGTGGCATACCTGTGACTGAATAAGAATTTGCTGTAATTCAGTAATATTTAAAAACACAGCCATGGGCTATGACTGACTAAGCACTGAAGAGTATACCTGCATTTTCCAATTAAGATTTCCACAAAGACTGATCTTTAAAACATGATTCCACAAAGAGTATTTGATATTTGTCAGCTTTTAGAACTTTTCTAAGACTTAAATATGACTTTTTTTGGTACTATATGTCAGTTTAAATAATTCGTATTATTAATGTTTCACCACTTAATTTTAATAAAATTGACATACTGTTCATTCTTCCCTTACCAATAGGTATGGAACAGGCTGTTTCCTACTATGTAATACAGGCCGTAAGGTTGGTTGTTTTTTTTTTTTAAATGAAAAAATTGTTAGACTCAAATACAGAGAATAATCTGGTGATGGCCAGAGGGGAGTAGGGGTTAGGGTGCTGGGAGAATGGGGTGAAGGGTTAAAGAAGTACAAATTAGTAGTTGATAGATGGTCATGGGGATGGGGAGCACAGCATAGGGAATAAAGTTAGCATTAATATATTGGCTACATGGAAAACCAGAGGAGAGAAGGAGCAATTAGGGGGATCGGTTTATAAACTATAAAAATGTCTAACTCCAAAGTATTGTATACTTGAAACTAATAATAAAATAAAACACTACAAAAAACAAGTGAAAAAATTCTTCTTTAACTTCATGTAAATAATGCTCGAGCATAGTTTGCTATTACTGTTTGCTGTTACTTTTGAGCCTGCAGCTTTTATTTAATCTTTATGAGGATTTAATTAAGAGCTCAGTAAAAATGATGAAAATCACTAAATTTGAATGATTCTAAGAACCATTCTAGGTTCTTTGAATTTAATATGTGTTTTTGTGTTGGTGGGATGCATATACTAGGACCTTGTCAGATTCTTAATGCAAATCTAATTTGGAACAAGTGATAAACTTTTATATTGTTTAAGTGTATTTTTCTTAATACTGGTGACTTTGACTAAGATTTATTTTTTAAATTGTTACATTTATTGAATTGTTTTATACCTAGGTTATTTTAGCTTTAAAGAATATGCTATTTTTTTTCTTTTCCTGACTACTGAAATCTTTTTCTCTTTCCTACAGTGTGTATTTTCTGATCATGGCCTTCTAACTACAGTGGCTTACAAACTCGGCAGAGACAAACCAGTATATTATGCGCTAGAAGTGAGTACTTGTCAATTAATATGGATAATGGATGATATGACAAACATTTAAAACTAAGGAATAAAATAACATCAAATGTCACTATAATTGAAAATATAAAAATAAAAAAAATATAAAAAGGAACAATAAAAAAATAAAAATATGTGACCAAAAAAACTAAAGAAAATCATAGTGTTTTCTAACATCTTTTCTGGTAAATCTTAATATATAGGACTGAAGAAAGTCAGTTTTCTTCTTGACATTTGGAAGGAACATGGGACTGTACTGGAGGTCGGACTCTCATGAGACCTTGAATATATGACCCCTCAGTTCTTTTACCAATTAATTGTGGGGCCTGAACCACTTTGCAGTTACTTAGCTACTTTGCAATGTAATATTTTCTATTTCTAAAGTTTACTGAGGCATTGATTTGTTCTCTAGTATTTCTTTCAGCTTGAAAAATCTGTTTGTATAACTACAATGTCCCGGTGTTCCAAAGAGAACCACTGGGCGCCAAAAGGCAGAACGACTCTCCTTATGTGTCTCCCCATAAAAATAAAGTTTGTGTCACATTTTGATGAGGGAAAGAAAGGGAGGAGAGATTTATGCCATTTTTCACTGGAAGCATTTGTTTCAAACATTTTTGCAAGTTATAGTAGAAATATGTCATCCGAAGTGTATGGGCATGGTGAGCTTATATTAGAAACGTTCATTTGTAAAGTCAAAGAAGCAGTATTCTTTTAGTAAAATCTTAAAAGCATCTCTTTACAATTAATTTTAAATGGCTTCCTAGTAATTTACAAATATACTACTGATCTGAAAACGTATTGAGGCTTGTTTCTTGGAGTATCTAATAATTGGTCGCAAGTGTTAGACTTCTGTTTCTAGTTAAAACATTTTATCAGTTATGCCTAGAGCGTGAGGAATTTTAGTGTATTTCAACCCCTTTTCTGTGGCTAATCAGAACATTTGTGAAACACTTGGTCTGTGTTTTAAAGGTATTTTAATTCTTCTCAGAACTTAAACTCCTACAAGCCCCCCCCTTGCCCCGCCCCAATGGAAAGTGCTTAGTACAGCACTAGGCACATTGAATATGTGTTGCCTATAACAATAGTAAGCTATTCTTTTTTTCCTTATATGGAGACAACCAGTCGTTTACAATTATATGTTCCTTAGACTTGGAAAAGGCCTGAGGGACACAGGTTATCTGGCCTTAACTTCCCTCCCAATATGAAAAGCTTCTCTTCTATCTTTTACCAATAGTCTTCCAATTTATGTTTTGAAGAAAGCACCAAAACCTGCTTCTTAACACCTCAACCATTGGGTATAGGTCGGCTGTCAAAAGCATTCAAATACTGAGAGGCAACTATCAGTTTTTCTGGGCCTTCCTACTCCAGGATAAACTTTTCCAGTGCCCTGATGTCATATGTTTTCTTGATGCTTTTTAGTTCTGGACTCCCTTCATTAGATGCATTCCAATTTGCCAATGTCTTCCAGAATGGGATAGAATATTCTACATGCAATCTGACCTGTGCGATTTGGGCGTCTCTGACCATAAACATTGCTTTGGCTACTCTAGCCTGAGAGTTCATTAATTTAGTCTAATAACCCCTTCATATCACTGGCTTCAGGAGCACAAGTTAAAATATTTAGCTTTTCTTCAGATGAGTCACTGTCAAGTCAAGTCTGCTCCATTCTGTATTTACATGGAAGACCTTTTGTCAATCTAAATTTAGGTCTTTGTTTCTTCCTGTTAAACATGACAAAAGTGATTTCAGCCTATTCTGACACCGTCTGAATTCTTTGTCACTCTTTATACTTTTCCAGTCTTGTCTCATCTGGAGACTTAACAAGCATGTGCTTTGTGATTTTGTTTCAATTCATGTAATTTTATTTAGATTCATAAAACGTTAAAGCTGAGAGGGACAGTGGATTAGATGATGACGGGCTTCACTACACCCTGCTGTCCTCTTGTTTTACACACCGATCTGAGAGTAGATAAGTAAAATTGGATGGAGTTTACTTGGCCAAGGTAACTTTTGACAGCTAGTAAGTAGCCAACCCAGGATGCAAATCTAGATGACTGGACTTCAAAGTCTTGATGCCTAGGCCACCCCACTGTGCTATCTCCTTCCTTGTCAATATGGATATATTCAGGGTTCCAATCTACCAAGTTCATTGTTCTTTCTTTTCATTGCATGTTACATATGTCATGTCCTTAGTTTACTAACCTAGCAACTCAGCCATAACATACATAGGCACATTAATATATTAATAATAGTAGATAGGATTTTTTTCTTTTCCATATTTTATAATTATTTAAATTAACAAACATTTTTTTAAAAGTAAACCAAATCAAGAAAAGAGGGCAGGGAATAAAGCTAGATTGGTAAAACTTTTTCTCAGTAAAATCATGCTAATTGCACTTGGTCACACTGCTTCCTTTTTTTCTGTAACTGTTTACAAAGCATATATTTAATACTCATTTCTTTGACAGATGGTTGTTAGACTCAGCAATCTGAGGTATTAAAATTTTACTTTTTACCCTTTTTAAAAACTGAAACTATAGCTATCCATCTTGGTTTTTAGTCTTCTTTCATTTTCCCTCTGCTAATTTGGAAGCAACAAAATGCATTTCTAATTTTTTTGTTGTTTTGCATTTTTTCCTTTTGCGGTACCTTTAAATTTTGAAAGTATTATTTAATTACATATTTTCCTGAGAATACTTATAGTTTTGTATTTTTAACCTCCCAGCCATAATGAACACCTCTAATACGTTACCTCCACCACCTTTACCAGCAATCAGGTTATTGCATTTAAAGTTTTCATTTTCCCTTTTTCTTAAACATACAATAATTAGTACTATTCTCTTGTCAGTCAATAGTAAATAATGTTTATTGACTTATTTTATCAATTTCTGTATCTGGTGTCATTTCTTTGGTCCCTCACCTTTTATGCCCCCACCTCTAGTTGTCCCTTGCTGGGGCGGGGCATCCTTTCACAGTTCTTTTAGCAAGAGTCTGGGGTAGTAAGCCTATTCTTTTTAGGTGTACCTTAATTTTGCCCTCTCTCCAGGGTGGGTAAAAAAAATATTAGATTAACAGTTGTTTTTCCTACCTCCTTTCTGGCCATTTTTGATGTTAATGAGGCCTCCTCGCTTCTGATCTGTGGTTCCTTGTAGATAATCTTATTTATTGTCTGGGAGCTTTTAACATTATCTCCTTGTCATTGATATTCAGTAGTTTTACTAGGATGTGCCTGGGTTGGGATTTATTTATACTTACCTTCTTACGTGCTTTGATACAAGTCTGTCTTTAGTTCTGGAGAAGTCTCAGCAATTATCTCTTCAAATAGTGCTTCTCTGCCATTACCTCCGTTCTCATCTGTAATTGTTATTGTTTGGATATTGAAACCTTTCAATTCACCCTCCCTGTCTCTTAACTGCCTTCTATATTTTTTCAATCTCTGTTTTTATGTGTTGCATTCCTGGTAAGTTTCTCAATATTTACCTAATCTTTCCAAATTCTCTCTTTAAAACCAAGACAACAAAACAAAACTCTTTTTTATTGTGAAATATAAGATACATACAAAAATGCATAAAATATCAGTGTACAGCTTAGCCAATTATAAAGAGGAGACCCATGGAACCTTACCAGGTCAGGAAACAGAATATTGTTAACACTCAGAAACTCTATAGGTTCCCCTCCCAACCACAGCCTCCTGCCCTCCCCCAAGGCAACAACTGCCCTTACTTTTATTATAATCACTTCCTTACCTTTTTTTATAGTGCCAGCTAACACTTAATGTCTGCAACCCTAAACACCAGAGTTTAGTTTTGCACGTTTTTAACACTTTATATATTAAAAACAGAGAGAAAGCAAGAGAGACTGAGTCATAGAGTATGTGTTCTTTGATCTGGCTTCTTTCAGTCAACTATAGCTGTGAGATCCATCCATGTTGTTAAATATAACTGTTCTTTTATTTTTTTCTATTACAATATTAAAACACCATCAACAGTGTATGGGGACACTAATTTCCTCATCATTTCTGTCTATTATACAGTTTATATATATCACATTTTTAAATTTCACTCAGTAATTTCCTTTCTAGGATTTTTAATTGGTTATTTTTCATATCCACTAGAGTTTGTTTTATTTTTCTTTTCTTAATTTTATGGATTTTTTTAATGGAAATTGTACCTTAATCTATCTCTTTGGATTCTTTTAGCACATACTTATTTTAAAGTCTTTGTCAGACTGGAGTGAATTTTATTCTTGCTGTTAAGTTTTGTTTGTCTTAATAGATTTCTTCTTGTATTTTGGAATTTTCACATCCAATCTCATCTTCCATGAAGCCGTGGCCTTCCTTAGTCAGCAAGTAGACAGTTGCTCGCTTTCGAGCATCACTACACTGGTGGGAGAGCGCCACCTAGCCTCTGGCTTCAAGCACTGAAGCTGATTCTATTCCTTATCTTATGCAAAACATGTTGATCCCTGTCCTCTCTGAAGGAGCCAGTTTCTGGCCACCACTCTTACTTCCTGATACAGGAGAAAAATGAATCAGAACCCATCGTGCTGTGGCTTCAAGTCCTGCTCAGTCATGCACTTCTCTTTCTGTCCACATCGATGCTATTCTGTATTTGAGTCACCATGTGTTGTTTCAATTTTCTCTTTTTACATTTTGCCTGTGATCCTCTGTGTTTAGAACAGAGGAGATTTTTAAAGTGCAAAATCACCATCTCTGTTGATGTGAACACATATCTCTTTTTCATCACCAAGAGAATTCTTTTATTCTCTCTTTACCGCTGGCATGTGATTCATCTAGGCCTAGCATTTTAACATCTCTCAGTTCCTAGTTTCATTCTCAGTAAAAAAGGAATTGGGACACATGATCCTTCAGTTGTTATGAGACTTTAAACACGTATTTGGCTGCTTAAATTTGTCCCACTCTTTCTAGTTGCAAATTTTTTCTTAGTGTTAAAAGAGACTGAAGCAAAATAGGGCTTTCTTTCTGTCATCTTTTAATAGTGCTATCTTCCCAAAGCTATGTTTCACCCTTTCCTTTTCGTTTTTTTCAAATATTATTTTACAAAGTAGAATCTTTTGGGGGCCTTTAATATGATTATGAACATGAGCTTACTTAGGATTTGAGACTTCCATGATCTGTATTCCATCACTAGTATATAAATTCCCTGAGGCCAGGGTATTTGCCTTGTTCACCACGCCATCCTATCAGGCCAATATGCAGTAGACACTCAATAAATACTGTTTATATACCAAATCCTATGTTATAACATTTTGTCTATTTAAATATGGGCTTCAAAAAGGGTTCCCTATATCCCCCCATTGGTTTCTTTAAATGTCCTTTCTTCCATCTTCTCTCTGATATGATTTGTAATTATAGTGTTAAGATTTTCTTTTTAAGAGTTTTTCATCCCTCTTGAGCCAGCTAGTCCAGTTTAGGAATAAGCCTATGTATTAGTTAACTATTGCTGTGTAACGATATTACCACAAATGTAAGTGGCTTAAAACTGTGCTCATTTATTATCTGACAGTTTCCATGGATTAGGAGTCCAGGCGCAGCTTAGCTGAGTCCTCTGCTCAGGCTGCAGTCAAAGTGTTTGCTATGGATGTGTTTGCATGAGGGCTTCCAGACTCACCCAGGTTATTGGCTGAATTCAATTCTTTGCAGTTGTAGGAGTGAGGACTTCATTTCCTTACTAGCTGTCAGCCAGAGGCTGCCTTCTGTTCCCAGAGGCCACCTACAGTTTTCTTTCTACCTGAAGACTGCTAGCATGGCCTTCTGCTTTCCCAAAACAATCAAGGGAGGGAATCCAGAAAACAGGCTCGATATTTTTATACAGCATAATTACATACATATCATCACGTACATCCCATCACCTTTGATGTGTGCTATTGGTTAGAAGCAAGTGATTCGTCCCACTATGCTCAAGGGGAGGGAAACACATAAGGGCATGAACAACAGGGGGCAGAGAATTTGGGGACCACCTTAGTTAAGAATCTGTCTGCCACAGCCTGTAAGCATTGTTTATGGACTTTTGTAATGCACTTTCTTGGAAAATACACTTTCTGAGAAATAAATGCTTTTAATACTAATTACCTCACTTCTTACTGAAGTATTAATGATATCAATTACACTTCAAAAATAATACTCCCCCAATTCAGCTGTGTTTTTTTTCTTTTCTATACAATTAAAAAATGCTATTGAGTTAGATTTTGCATTTGTAATCTTATACAAATGAAGTACAGTCTAAATCATATTTGCGGAGATTCTACTGTAGCATACACAAAACTATGTTTACTGTGCCTAATGGATGATTTTAAGTATTTTAATGATAATCTTAATTTTACATACTTTTTTTCCACACCTACTAATTTTAACCATAACTGCCTTGTAAGATACAATTCCACTGCATCCTGAAATATCTACTTTATCCCAATACTGTTCATGGCAGTGACATTCTCGTCAAAGAAGTTTTGAGGAAGAGTATATTTCCTTGCTATAACATTACATTAAATCAACTTGATTATTTTTAATCCAATCTTTCCATAGCCTGTTTCTTAGCCTTTTGCTTTCCAGGCTATGTATCTAGTTTTAAATAATTTCTTCTTGTTGTTGTTATTATTTAATTTATTCTTCTTTATACTCTCTCACTTCTATTTTGTCCTTCTTAGAGTAGAACTATTAGGCTCGTGTGCACCTTTCCCAGAAAGTCATGAATTGGAACAAGTGTCGATTTTTATTTGTAGATAACATGCTGAATTATTAGAGCTTTATTTAGGATATAATTGACAATAACTTATTTGATAGCAAGTACACAGTCATCTTCTATCATTTTAGGCTTCCATTCCTGTACTCTTTTTCCTACCCATTTTCAAAGTATCATATCATTTTCCACTTTATCTCCTGACTCTGACTTCAGAAGATCATATTTTTTGAGAATTTGGAGGTTTCTCTCATTTTTATTAGTTTTTTTAAAGCTAATTTATACCATGTATTATATCTTGATACCAAAATTATTACTTCTTTCACATCAATGTTTTTAACCTACCTTTTATTTTCTTATATTGAATTTATTTCTTCAGTCTAAACAAAACACTCCTGTACACTTCTGATGACCCAATTTAAAATAATTTTCTTCTGGAGCTTTGACAGTGGCTTTGTATATTTTTTTTTCTCATTTGAATATAAATAATGCCCTCTGGTTTTCAACCAGTTACCTATAATTAAAACCTCAATTTTCCTTTTACTAAAACCATGTTGCTTCCTCTCAAAAAAATGTCCAAGCATATAATATCCTGCCCTTATTGATGGAAGTGAAGAACATCAGCATTTGGTTCCAAAAATATAGTTTCACTAGCCAATGGCCACAAACTCACTCACTAGACTTCTAGAACATGGCTTTTTAAAATGCATAGTTCGCTCACCTAAAACTATTGAAAATATACACATTTCTTGGTTAGATGCCATTTCAGGTCAGTGTCTTGTTGAGAGTATAAGGAGAATTGACATCTGTTTTTGTTTTTTTGTTTTTCAATTAGATCTAGAACTGTACTATCCAATATGGCAGCCACTGCCCACATGTGGCTATTGAGCACTTGAAACGTGGCTTGTCTGAATTGAGATGTGCTGTGAGTGTAAAGTAGATACCCAATTTTGAAGACTTACTACAAAAAAATATATAAAATATCTCAATAATTTTTATATTGATTACGTGTTGCACTGATAATATATTTAATATGTTGGGTTAAACAACATATTACAATTAATTTAACCTGTTTTCTTTTTACTTTTTTAATATGGTAACTAGAAAATCTAAATTAGATATGAGGCTTACATTATATTTCTATTGGACAGCACTGGTCTAGAAAACCCTACACTTTTATTAGTTTTTGATAATCACTATCTCTGAAGTGCTTGCTTCCAAAGCAAATTTAAGAGTAAAATTCTAAATCGCTTTTAGCAAAAAATTTACTTCTCCCTGATGGTCCCACTAAATACCTAAATACGTAACATACCAAAGTTAGGAAGTGTAATAAGGACTTATTTGGGGTGGCGGGGAGATTGTGTCAGAGTCTCTTATAAAGTATTTGTTAAATTTTCTTTGTCTCATTTTTAAAGCCTGGTTATATTTGTACAGTGATGTCAAATCTCTTCCTTAAATAACTTTTTACAGCTAACGGGCCACTGTATAAGTGAACAATTGCAGTGGTCTGCAGCTTTGCACTAACGTATAGTGACTTGTTCTTACGGAAATTATGAATGATAGAATGTATCAACATATTCAGCTTCTGGTTCCTTTACATTCTGAAAACTGACAGCAAGAAGGGGTGACCATTTATAAGTCAGTTCATTGAATCGGGAATATGGATATAGGCAACAAATAAACATTTCGCTTCCTACACTTAATAATACCTGTACTTTACATTAATAATTTATGTGAATGAAACATCAGAACAAAAAACCTTTTTTGGAATTTCTAATGGATTGTGCTAGTATTTTTTTGCCCTCATGTCTTTTTTTTTTATAACAGAAAAGAATAGCTTTATTAGAAGCGATAGTACACTTCCAGAAGTAAAAGTGAGCCTGAGCAAGAGAAGTGTGGCTCAAAGGCCCCCTCATGTCTTTTTTTTAATAACAGCTTTATTGAGATATAATTCACATATCACATGATATACCCTTTTAAAGTATATAATTCAATGTTTTTTAGTATATTCAGTCATGCAACCATCCACAATCTAACTTTAGCACATTTTCATCACCCCAATCCTAGGCAACTACTAATCTACTCTTTGTCTTTATGGATTTGCTAATTCTGGAAATTTTGTGTAAATGGAATCATACAATATATGGTCTTTTGCAACTGGCTTCTTTCACTTCACATATTTTCAAGGTTCATCCAAGTTGTGGTGAGATTTTATTCCTTTTCGTGGCCAAATATTCCATTATGTGGATATACTGCATTTTATTTATCCATTCATCAATCAGTGAAAACTTTTAACACTTAAAATATTAATGAAGCTAATAGTTACATTCAATAATAACCTTCCCGTATATTCTCACATTGAGCCTCATAGCCATTTGTTTAGGTAGGTGTTGTTACAGTCACCACCATTTTATGGGTGAAGAAATAGAGGCTCAGAAAGCTGAACTAATTTGCCTAAGATCACAGTAGTTAAGAAGTAGACCTCAGGGGTGGCTCCATAGTGTAGTGGTTAGCATGTCTGCTTTACACGCAGAAGTCCTGGGTTTGCATCCCAGGTAGAGTCATGGACCAGGACCCCCAGGTGTGCCAGATCCTGGCATGCGTGCTGCATGTGTATGTGGGGGGGGGAGACATCCCGCCTTTAGAGATCCAGTTCTTAAGAGGAAGATGACAACATCCATAGGTCAGGGGTAGAAATTGGGGGAGGGGAGTCAAAGGGGGGGAAAAAAACTAGACCTCAAACTCACCCCAAATCACATGTTTTCTTATTGCCACAGCCTAACCCCATGCCTTGGCAATATTGTTATAAAGAATAACTACTTTATTATTTTGTAGTTAGGTTCTTTGCTAACTTTTTTGTTGTTGCTGTTAACTGTTACATATGGGAAATGGACTTGAAAAAACCTTTTAATGTGTCCTCTCCCAATAGCTTTGTGGATAAGCTGAGAATATATTCTTGGTGATAATATACCTCAGTAGCTTAACAACAGATAGAACAATTAATTGTACGAGAAGCAGACAGCTGAACACATTGATGTCCACCTATGCGGACAGGCCAAATAGTGTACTGGAGGGCTCTCTTTTCCCTGTCTCATGGAAAACTTCTATAATGAACTAGATAAAACTATGTTTGTATTAGAAGAACTAGTTTATGACATTTGTAGAAATCCCAAAGCTGAACTTTTTGAACTTTATCCATCTGGTAGTATCATGCACAGAGAATATACTCAATAAAACTTCCTATAGTGATAACATATATATTCTTTTGGATTCCTTTTTCTTCCATAGGGTTCTGTAGCTATAGCTGGTGCTGTTATTCGCTGGCTTAGAGACAATCTTGGAATTATCAAGACCTCAGAGGAAATCGGTATGTTCTCACAAAGGGTTAGAATCTAAATAATGAAAGATGTTAATATTTTACCTTTGAAATCTATTAGTACTTGTGCTTTTGCCCCCCCATACAATATTAAATTATATGTATCCCTATTATGAGTTTGATTTATATATAAAAGACTGACTTTTTTGTGAAGATTTATAAAACAATGAATTGACATATTTAGTGGTGGTTATTAATAAACTGGCAAGGGAGGATATAAAAATTACCCAAGTATAAAATTGAACACCAAAGAATGCCAGAATCTGCAGGTAAAGCAGTCCAGTTAAATTTATCTGATGAGAAAGAGCTTTAACTCTTAGGTTAGAGTGAGCATTAAAACTTCAGTACCTATAATTTAAGTATTAATATGGCTATTTTCAGTTAATGGATAATTATTTTGAACTCACCTATCCACTCTTTTATCTAACTTGTTTAATTTTGCCTGAAGGTGAGATAATCCGAAACACATTTCTGATTCGGGATGCTATGGAGGCCACTTCATCTTTTTGTCAGCAATCTTAAAAATAGTGGAAATGAACTAAAATACCTTAACAAAACTAATCTAATTCCTTATTTCTTGAGCTGGGTTCCACTTCAGTGGTGGCATTCAATATAGGGAAATTTGTTTTTGTTGCCCCTAGCATACTACAATTAGGAACATTTTTCTGTGGTAATGAATAGGAAACCAAAAGCCCTGTCCTCAATTTTTAAATAGATGTGTTTACTTACTAAAGTAAGTAGAATATATTGGAGTGATTTTTGTTTTTTTCTTTTTTTAATGTTAGAAAAACTTGCTAAAGAAGTAGGTACTTCTTATGGCTGCTATTTCGTCCCAGCGTTTTCAGGGTTATATGCACCTTACTGGGAGCCCAGTGCCAGAGGGTAAGAATTAAAAATAAGGTATGCTTTTGTGGATCTAATAACTTATTAGTTAATAGTTTCCTATCTATTTTCATATGATTATATGAGTAGAGAAAACCTTTTCTATTTGGAGAGTACAATTTTATAACCTTTAAACTTCAAGAAGTTATAAATCATCTGACAATAGGCACCCACCATGTCCATATTCATGATAGTGTCATTATATTTTATCTTCAAGGCTTCTGGAAGTTACGTATTAAAGGGACGTCATCTAGATCAGCGTCCCCAACCACCAGGCCATGGACCGGTACCGGTCAGTGGCCTGTTAGGAACTGGACCTCACAGCAGGAGGTGAGCGGTGGTCGAGCGAGCGAAGCTTCATCTGTATTTGCAGCCGCTCCTCAGCGCTAGTATCACCGCCTCAGCTCCACCTCAGATCATCAGGCATTAGATTCTCATAGGCGCACCAGTCTCTGGTACCAAAAAGGTTGGGGACTGCTGCTGTAGATGAATACTGATTTGGTTTTATATTTGTGTCATCTATTCAGATAGATCATGAACTTTTTCATGTGTGGATGTAAGGACTTTCCCAACTAAATATTTATGTCCAGTTTTTTTTAATGTCTATTTTTTTTTCTCCTGCACATTTCTACAAAATTCAACCTTTCCATATTCAGGCCATTTCAGCTTGATGACTCGTTTCTTATCATGCTTATCACTCTAACCTTAAAAATCTGTATTTTTAGAATCATCTGTGGGCTCACTCAGTTCACCAATAAATGCCATGTTGCCTTTGCTGCCTTAGAAGCTGTGTGTTTCCAAACCCGAGAGGTAATAAATATGAACTTGTTTTTTTATACTTAATCTGTTTTTATCATTCTTAAATCATATATGAATGTCAGAAATTTATTAAATACTTAAAAATTGAACCCCAGCTAAACACTAATGTAATAAATGTCAGTTTTTGTCATTTTTCCATCTGGCATTACCTTCTAAGTTCCTGTCTTTTGCCAGGCACTGGGCATCTTGTGGTTGGGGGATGCTGAGGGGAACATATTAGGCAAAGGGAATAGCACTAACATAGGCATTGAACCCCAGGTATAAAATAGAGTCCTTTGGTTTGCCTGGATTTGAGGGTGAGTACAGAGGCATAGGAAGAGAAAAGGATGGTTGTGACCAGACCAGGGAAGGCTTCTCGATTTTATTCTGTAGGCTTTGGGAAGCTTTTTGAGTAGAAGATTGTAATTATGTTCATTACCTTGGTTTATCTAAGATTTTGGATGCCATGAACCGTGACTGTGGAATTCCACTCAGTCATCTACAGGTCGATGGAGGAATGACCAACAACAAAATTCTCATGCAGCTACAAGCAGACATTCTGTATATCCCAGTAGGTTAGTAAGCGTTCGTTTCTTTAAATTCTGAGAGTAAGTTTCTTATGGAAGAACTAGTTTTTTAGGCATATGTAAAAAAATTCAAGGATATTGACGTAGCTCTCTCCCCTCAGTGAAGCCCTCAATGCCGGAAACAACTGCCCTGGGAGCTGCCATGGCAGCAGGGGCTGCAGAAGGGGTCGGTGTTTGGAGTCTCGAACCCGAAGATTTGTCAGCCGTCACAATGGAGCGGTTTGAACCCCAGATCAACGCTGAGGGTACATTTAAAGAATGAAACTTTTCATGGTATACTGTGAAAGCACCTCAGCGAGAGAGAGCTTGCCTTTCTGTTTATTCAAAAGTTAAGGAACTAAGTACAATAGCAAATACTACCATTTCAGGTTTGGCTACTGAGCATATTAGGCTACACTGAATGAGTGTGGATGACAGAGATAGTTCCTCATTTAAAGAAACTTCTAGAATCACATTTTTATTGTCTCACAGGAGTTGCAGCCTTTGGGTGTTATGGAAAGACTGGGAGGCTTGAAGGAAGGGTAGCTTCATACATGTTCCTTATCGTTAGGAATGCAGTGCAGTGTGTGTGTGGACACCCCAGTGCCCATTTTTTTTTAGTCCTCTTATTGTGGACTTCCATCTTAAAGAAATCCTGTCTCACAGGAATGCAATTTGAATCTTTTAAGAAATCAATACTTCTTAAATCCTTTGGCCAGACCAAAAATAATTCTCCTTCTAGTCTTTTCACATTATAGCATACCCCTCCTTGTTTCTCAAGCACCACCCCCACCCAAGAAAAAGAGAAATCAGATTAAATGAGATTCCTCTTTCTAATTCATCATCACTTGTTTGCAAATGGCCTCGTCTTAGCAGATAGCCTGTATCCCATTCTCCTGTCATTATCACCCTGCAGACCATGCTGAATTTCCCCTCCAAATTTCCAAGCTGACTTTTCTCCCACTCAGTGGCCATCAGTAGCAACCATATTCTTCCAAATCTGAGTCCTGGTAAAGCCCCACATCAGTTTAATACGTGTAATAATTTGTCAAGAACGCTGAGTGAGCCTGAGTATGGCTCTTAGAACATCTCAGTCAACTATCTTTCATGTGTGTGTGTTTTTCTTATCTTCTATTTCTAGAAAGTGAAATTCGTTATTCTACCTGGAAGAAAGCTGTGATGAAGTCAATGGGTTGGGTTACAACTCAGTCTGCAGAAAGTGGTAACAATGTTTTTATTATTAGTGCCACTTTGTCTTAGTATGTCCAATAGCTTATTTAAGTATCTGATCATTTATACATAGCAAGGCTGCTCTCAAGAAAAGCATTATTATATATCCAGAGTTTCTAACATTTTGAATACACTTGAAAGTTCTAAAGATAAAATGTAAATTATCAGGTTGCCATACATACGTCCTGCCATATCTTTCTTATTAGTCTATTCCTATTACTTCAATTTATAGCTTAGTTTTCTAAAAGTAAAATTATTTCTAGTTTCCTCTTTTATTTCTGGTTTCTTCTTAATGAAAAAAAATCAGCTACTGTCTTTTTTATTTTCTCTCCTTAATGTCTTACTTTACCTTTTTGGATGGCCATCTTCATAAGCTGAACCAACCAAAAGCTCTATTAATTTCAAATTATATTTTGCTACTTCTTAGGCTGATTCCAAATTCTTATCAAGTGTACATTATGAGCATTCATTGGCATCAGAGCAAGATATGTACCAAAATAGTAAATTTGAAGTATCATAATAGATTTGGAAACGCTCTTCAAGAAAACAGAGGACTGTATTTTTAAATCACTTAGGTGGAAAGATATTCAGCATAAGTTAACCATTTCACCTTACACTGCCTTTAATATGCCTTTCATGCTTTTTAAAAATTAAGACTCCATTTAAAAAAAAAATGGTTTGACGTTCACAGCAAAATTGAGGGAAATGTATAGAGAGTTCCCATACACCCCCTGTACCACACGCGTAGCCTTCTCCATTATAAACATCCCCCACCAGAGTGGTACATTCGTTCCAACTGATGAACATCATAATCACCCAAAGTTCATAGTTTATATTATGTTTTACTCTTGGCATTGTACATCCTATGAATTTGGACAAATGTACAACATGTACCTATCATTATGATATCATATATAGTATTATTACTGCCCTAAAAATCCTCTGTGCTCTGTCTGTTCATCCCTCCACCCCACCTTCCACAGCACCTAGTAACTACTCATCTTTTTACTGTCTTCATAGTTTTGCCTTTTCCAGAATATAACGTAATTGGAATCATATAGTATGTAGGATTTTCAATTGGCTTTTTTCATTTGGTAATGTGCATTTAAGTTTCCTCCATGTCTTCTCACAGCTTGATAGCTCTTTTTTTTCTTTCTTTTAAGTTTATTGGGGTAACATTGGTTAATATAATTATAATTTTCAGGTGTACATTACAATTTGACATCTATATATTCTATTGTGTGATTACCAACTTTTTTAAATTAGAGTTGACATTCAATATCATTTTACATTAGTTTCAGTTATATGCCTTCCATATTTAAACAACCTTAAACATGTTTAATATGGTATAATATTTTAATTCTTTGCTAAATATAAGATTTGTCACATAATGAATGGAACAATGGCCAATAATAAATTGAAGCATATACTCTAATGAAGAAGAGTTTATAAATGACGTATAAACTGCTTTTCAACCCCAAAGTGACCATAGAATCACTTTTCCCTCCACCCCACTTCCACCCCCTAGAACCACTTTTTATTCATTTAAATTTTAATTTTTTTAGGGAAGGCAACCCTTGGCTGACTTCACAGATTGCAAGGACTTTGTCAGCTTACAATCTTTTTTTTATTTTTTACGCCTACAGCACCTGGTCTTCCTAGGTGGTCTCCCATCCAAGTATCAACCAGGCCTGACCCTGCATAGCTTCTGAGATCAGACGGGATCAGGCTTATTCAGGGTAGCATAGCCGTAGACTACAACTACTTTTAATTAGTGTCCAGCTTTTAGGAGAAGCTTCTGGAACCATCCACTACCGCAGATCACTGTCATCTGTATTTTCAGTCCTGGATGTCTGACTTGAAGCTTTTGTTTTTTTCTCCTAACTAAGCTTAATATCCTTTTTCTTTCAATTTTTTCCCCCCGAGACTCAGGTTAGAAAACATCAAAGCAACCATGTCCTCAGGCAATATTTTAGAAAGTAGATTTAATGCAATTTAGTTTTCAAATTAGAGTAACATTAATATGTACATTTCCTTATACACTGACTTCTATTTAAAAAAAAAATGAAACCAATAGGGGTTTAAATTTATTTTCAGTAGACTAATAAAACTCTTCTCTGATGGCCAAAGGATTTACAATTTGAATTTTGGGGCAATTGGATTGCTCACTTAGTATCTTTTGGGGAAGAATCGAGAAAGCTAAAATCAACAGCCTCCCAAAAAGTGTTCTCCATCAGCTTTCTCTGGCTTTGCCAGTGGAAGGCTTATGGTCTATATGCACTATGTTCTTGGCTATTTGTGGCATGCTATCTGTATTGTTTGTTAATTATTATAAGCCTTCAATATTGATTATATTTTTGATTTGAAGTAATAACTCTTTGCTAGCTTTTATGAATATACTATTTTTATAACTTATTTTGTTTTGCTATCATGTGATTCTTAACACAAATATTGTAATTATGTGTCTCTCTTTTGGTTTGCTTGACTGGAATTCTCTTCTGCTTGGATGACCACAGGTGACCCTAGTATCTTCTGTAGTCTACCCTTGGGCTTTTTTATAGTGAGTAGCATGGTAATGTTAATCGGAGCAAGGTACATCTCAGGTCAGTTACTCTTTAAATTAGACAATTTTATTAGTTAGCGTTAATGTATTTGTATATAACAGCAGAAGGTTTTCAGTGTTTTTCATTCTTCCTATGGTTAGGAATCTGGAAAATCTATTAAAGGTCTAATTTGACTAATTAATCTTTTGCGGCAGTCAGAATGGACTGTGACTCTGCTTAGCCTCTTTTGTTTTTAGTAGATGATCCTTTGAGGAGCTACATTTTTTCTGCTGTCAGCTACAGCAATGAGCAAAAGTAAAAGTACTACTGTTGATGCTAAATGAAAGGACTCTCAGAGTGACAGATGAAAATTCAAGTACAATTTCTGATATTAATTAAATTGGCTTTCAAATGTACATAAGGTGTTCTTCATACTTACAAAAATTTGCTATACAAGCCTTAAGATTTCAATTCTGTTAAGAGTTTTGGCCAGAGTATATTAAGCAGAGTTTCTGTAAAACTCTAGAACTGGGGAAAATTTATAGTCACTTTTATTTTTGCTAAAAGAATTCATTTTGCAAACTGAAGATTTTTAAAGGATTGCTTAAATAAATTGGGGTTGAATTAAAACTGATTATTATTTTACACAATAACTTCTACTGAATAGTCTTAAAAAAGTAAAATTGCTCAGCATGTGATGAAATACATTGCATAATCTGTGTTAATTTAAATATAACAATTATTTTTGGAAAGTATTCCTGATGGTAGCTCAATTTTTCAAATTAATGGCTTAAATGGAAATAATTTGTTCCATATGTTGCCAAGAAAGTAAAACATTTTAAAAACCTTTATGATTAAGGAAAGAGTTAAATTATTTCTCTTAATTAATTAGATGATGATCTAGGTTTAAAATGTAAAATTTAAACTTTATGGATATGTGAGAACATCTGTAGAAATCTGACATGCCTTAATTCAGCTTGCCATAATCAGTTTAGTGCTATATATAAATAGGGAGTGAAAATTGTTTGCATCAGCAGAACATTAGATTATCTTTTAATTAATAATGAAATATGGGTTACTTGCATGAGAATTTAAAACTAGATTACCTTTTTCTGTATTTTTCAAATTTAGGACAAATTTGTTTTAATCTTCTGCTTCTGTAAATAATACTTTATGTTGGCGTTAGTGCTTTATACCTTACAAAGAAAGGGCTTCTGTATATATAAATCTATAGCGACTTAGCAGATATCTATTGTCTTGATGGAAGAGTCTAAATATTCCCCAGAAGAACTATAATTTAAATTTGTAAAGAAACTTATATGTTGTTTGGGGAAACGTTCCATTATTTTTTCAATAGCCTGAGATTTTTTGGCTGCATAATAATCTGAAAAAGTAAAGAAAAAAACATTGCAGCTGAGTGTTTTCACTGATCTTCCTGGCCTCTTGTTTCCCCTTGGGTACTATGACAAGATAAAAAGGCTTGGTCTCTATGAAAATAGAGACATGTGGCATATCTCGAAGCTAAAGGATACATTTAGTGTCCAAATTCTTAGGCTTCCAAAATGGATAAGGTTACCATTTTAGGTTATATCTTTAGGTTCTCTCTTGGTAACTAACATATGCTGAGATTTGAGAACAGTGGGGAATTGATTGCCTTGGTAAGCAATTAGTAATAGTGTTAATATTTGCTAATTTGGGGATTGGCTGTTATATTTGTTGCATTGTTAACTGTGAAGCAATATTTAGAGACCATATGAAATTTCTAACTCTATAAATAATTGAATAGTCTTCGTTGATTTAACTCCTGAATTGCATATATGCTATTTCTGACATTGATGGTTTTTGTCCCCCATTTTAGGTACCCTGTAAATAATACCAACTCATGGAATTCCGACAATGTGAGCTCTTTACCTAACAAGAGAATCCAGCGATTCTGTCTCTTAATGTGATGACACTATTCATAGACTTTGATTTTATTTATAAGCCACTTGCCGCATGATCCTCAAAGTAGACTTGTGGCTTGAAATAAAGAAAATGCAGCAGAAAGAATGCTCTAGAAACATTTGGTGTGTTTTTTAACATCAACCATTCAGATTGGACCAGGGACCTTTGGAGTTGACTCCTCCTTTGCCATCACTTCCTGTCCCATTTCCTCTAAGATCTAGGAAGAATTCAGATCCTGTTCATTGGCATCTTTCCTCAAAAACTAATCAGATGCTGATGGACCAGGATTTGATCCTCTGTACTACACATACTTGATTATTACTAACCAGGTAAAAATGAGCAACTTTGTGTTTTCTTTTAGCAGGTTCCAAAAAGTCCTCTTTTCTGCATATTAGGGATACCACGGCATCATCGCAGAATGTTTAAATGAAAACCTTTACTAAATTCTTAAAATAGAAATTTAATACTCTCATATCTTAGATATTTTTTCCAAAAAGTATTTGCCAAAACTGAAATTTTTCAGACATTTCACATGGTTTCATTAGTTACACTGAATTGCTGTCTGGATCATATAAGAAAGGACACTTTTTCTTTTTTTTGTTTTCCACCTCTCCTTTTTATATTTTTTACTTTCTATGTATAACATAAATACTTATATATTTTATATACTGAGGGTAGCCCATTTATAAATCAAGAGTACATTTTACATGGCTCACTAATTACACTGAATTTCTGTCTGGATCTAATAGGGAAGAACACTTTTTTTTCTTTGCATCTCTTTTCTATATTTCTTACTTTGTATTGCATACATGCCTATATATTTTATATGCTGAGGGTAGCCCATTTATAAATTAAGAGCACATTGTATAGAGTAGGTTTTAATGGGGCCGGTCTTAAGTAGACCACTATATGTCTAAATATTTTGGGGAAAACAGCTGTATACATTTTGGGGCAACGGTTATGCATATTATTTACCAGGAGAAACATTTTCTTAAAAAGCCAACATTTTTAAAAGTATATGTTCTATGTCAATAAAAGAATATACTTCATTGTGACTTCAACTATATTTCTTATACTTACCTTTTCATTGAATTGTTGTAGCTGGATATATGCTAAAGGAAAAAGAAAAACTGTGGAATACTACAGTAAATATTGTTTTCAAACACAAGTCCTAGTCAATATAAAGTTATTTTCCTTTGACATAATTTTAAACATATTTGGGATCCTTTTGAGAGGATTTCAGAAAGGTTAAAAAGTAGAAAAAAATTGGGGGAATAAAGCCAAGAATCTCTTTCCATCTAAATATATCATTAATTGCTGATAGCAATTATAATTTCTATTAATTACCTCTGCTTACTGTCATTACAACTGAAAAACGTTTACTGTTAGAAATGGCTTCCAATGAAACCAAGAATTTCTCAAAATATTTAGTGTTATGTGTTATAAAAACTTACCTAATCTTCCTTCTTACTGTCAATTTAAAAAATATCTTAAAATTAACTTGTTTACTACAAACAAGAAAATACTGCCTCCTAATTATTTTTTGATCACTGCTGAAAATGGAAAAATATGTATATGTTAATATAAAAAGTTTTGTTTGAAATGAATGCTAACTTGCATTTTCAGTCTCATTGTGTTCCTAAATTGTTCAATCTGCTGGGCTTTATTGATGCAGCTGCCACTTTAGTGACATTTATATAGAAAGGTACTGTGAAATTACTACTTTGTGGCAGGGTACTTTTAAACATAATTATGTTTCTACAGAGGTAGGTCGAGTTAATTGTAAATAATTGTGAAAATCACTGTTCAAATAATGTTATGGTTACATTAATTTTCTAGAAATTGCAATATTTATAAATGTTTGAAATTGTACACATTAATATTTCATGATAAATGTACTTAAAATAAATTGACCCCTCATTCTTACTTGCATTTCTCATTTACAGACTAGAACTAGATCACAGTTAAATTAAGAAGGATGTTTCAGGAAACATGAAACTCAGCTCGATCAGGCACATTCTGAAGAATTAACCAACAGTTGAGGAATGATGAGTACCTTAATCATTCTACTAGAAAAGACTACACTGTCCCATCTCGACATCCAGATTTACTGTGGCAAGGTCACCAGCCAATATCAGTAGGGTCTCACTTGACTGACGATGACTTTCTATTGGTTTTATTCTGTGCTGCTGTTTTCCTCTACCTGGGTTAGTCAGTGGAGTCAAGTTTACCATTGTTCCCTCAGTCCATTAGCCAACACCTCAATCTTTTTTTCTCCAACTAATCAGCGAAATGAGTAATGCATCTTTGCTTCTGTAATGATATTTTAGAATTTTTTAGTATGTTTCCTCAAATACCCAAAGTTCAATTCCTTTGGTTTATGGGTGTTTTATATCATGTGGGAATGAAGAATGATAGTTATTTAGGAGAAAGCACCAAATGAACGACACATCACAGAAACTAACAGCATTAACAGCAGAATAGGTAGCATTTACCTTATAGTGTCTACCTAATAGTAAAAGTACAAAAAGTATTTTTACAGCTTAAATGAAGTATAATTGATATATATAAAACTGCACATAATTAATGTATACAAGTTGATGAGTTTGGACCTATGCATACACCCATCATACCATTACCACAATCAAGGTAATAAACATATCCATCATCTCTAAAAGTTTCTATGTGTCCTTTTGCTCTTTTGTGTGGATGTGTGGTAAGATGCTTAACATGAGATCTATCATCTTACATTTTTAAGTACACAATACCATCTTGTTACTTATAGGCTCACTGTTGTACAGCAGATCTCTAGGATTTATTCATTTCATATAACTAACTCTATACTCATCGAACAACTTCACAGTTTCTCCTCCCCTAGGCCCTGCTAACTACCAGTCTACTCTGTTTCTATGAGTTTGACCTTTTTAGATTCCACAAACAAGTAGATGATGCTGTATTCGTCTTTCTGTGTCTGGCTTATTTCACTCGGCATAACACATTCCAGGTCCATCAATTTTGTCACAAATGGTAAGATTTCCTTTTTTAAGGCTGAATAATATTCCACTGTGTATATACACATTTTCTTTATCTGTCAGTGGACATTTAGGTTGTTTCCATGTTTGGCTATTGTGAATAATGCTGCAATGAACATGGGAGTGTAGATTTCTCTTAGATCCTGATTTCAATTATTTTGGATATGTCCAGAAACGGGATTGCTGGATGATATGGTAGTTTTATTTTTAATTTTTTTGAGTAACCACCATACTGTTTTCCATAGCAGCTGCACCAATTTACATTCCCATCAGCAGTGTACAAGGGTTCCAAAAATTATTTTTCTAATTTATTTATTTTAATTAGTTTCAAGTATACAATACATTGGTTAGACATCTATATAGTTCATAAAATGATCCCCCCAGTTGCTCCCTCCCTCCCCTGACCCTCCACGTAGCCAATGTATTAATGCTAACTGCATTCCCTATGTCGTGCTCCCCATCCCCGTGATCATCTGCTACTAATTTGTACTTCTTTAACCCTTCACCCCATTCTCCTAGCCCCCCAAGCCCTCCTCCTCTCTATCTGTAACCAAATTGTCCATTATATTTGTAAGTCTGTTTTTGATTAGTCTGTTATTTTTATTCCTTAGATTCTGCATATAAGTGAAATTATATAGTGTTCATCTTTCTCTGTCTGACTTAAATACCTCCTAGGTCCATCAAAGCAATATCTTTTTTCTATCCCCTTCCTTTTAGTGTGTGTGTGTGTGTCTTTTAATCCGAAGTGAGTTTCTTGTAGGCAGTATATGTAGGGGTCTTGTTTTCTTATCCATTCAGCCACTCTGTCTTGGTTGGAGCACTTAATTCTTTTCCATTTGCAGTACTTATTGATAAAAATGTAGTTGTTACCCTTCTTTATTCCTGTTTTTGATACATGTTTTTTCCTAAAGAAGTCCCTCCAACATTTCCTGTAAAACTGGCTTGGTGGTGATAAATTCCTTCAGCTTATTTTTGTCTGAGAAACTCTTTATCTTTCAACTCTAAATGATAGCTTTGCAGGATAAAGTATTCTTGGTTGTAGATTCTGGGTCTTCATCGTGTTGAATATTTTATACCAAGCCTTTCTGTCCTGCATAGTTTCTTTTGAGAAATCAGAAATAAGGGTGTTCTCGTATGGGTAACTATCTGTTTTCCTCTTGCTGCTTTTAATATTCTTTCTTTGTATTTAATCTTTAGCATTTTAATTATGATGTGTCTTCATGTGGGCCTCTTTGGATCCCTGATTTTTGGAATTCTCTGAGCTTCCTGGAGTTTTATGTTCATATCCTTCACCAGGTTAGGGAAGTTTTCCATCATTATTTCTTCAACATCTTGATTTTCTTCATTTACGCTGATCAGATGGATATTTGGACCCTTAACAGGGTCCCATATGCTCCTTAAGTTATTTTTATAGTCTTGGCATCTTATCTCTTGCCATTCTGATTGTGTTTCCTTGGCTTTCCCATCCTCTAGATAGGGCATATTATCTTTTTCTTTATTCACTTTGTTTATTCCTTTGTTTATTCCATTTAATATACTTCTCATCTCGGATAATGTGTTCTTTATTTCAGACTGGTTCTCTTTTATAATTTCCATTTCTATTTTTGTTTTTTTTAATCTCTTTGTCAAAGTTCTCACTGAATTTATCTACACTTCCCAAAAGTTCCTTGAGCATCTTTATAACCAGTGTTTTGACTACTTGACTCCATTATATCTGAATTTCTGTTCTGTTCTCTCATGTGGCTTCTACTTCTTGGTGTTCACATTTTGGCTGCCTTTCTATGTCTGTTTCTATATATGAGCAAAGTCCTAAGTCTCCCGGTCTTAGTGTAGATTGTGAAGTAGGTGTCCAGGGCACAGTCCTGAGAGAGGTTCAGCTGCAGGCCCAATTTAGCCCAAGTCTCTGCCCCTCCGGGGCCACCTGTTAAGATTCAGCCAGCAATCCACAGATGCTGTGCTTATCGTTACCTCAAGAGGCCACACCAAGAACCAAGACCAGCTGCCTCCAGTGTGAGTCTCAGCAAGGAGCACCTGACTCGCTGAGGATACACCTAGATGTGGCTTGGGTGGGGCTGCGAGTTGGAGGAGGCGGAGTTTCAGGGAATCGTCTGGGCCAAGCAATCTGTTATTCAGTTTGATGTCATCAGGGCTATGGCGGCGCTGTGTCCGCACACTGAGAGCAGGGAGGACTCAAGAGGGAACAATGGATACCACCGGCACTTCTGTACAGAGTGAGTCTCTCCTTGGCCCTCACTCCAACAACATCTCCCTGTAAGTTCCTGGTGCCCTCTGCATGCAGCCGACTTGGCACTGGTGCTCAGAGCAAGCAGGTTTATCACCCTAAAAATCTTCTCACAGATGCGGCCCCTTTAAGAGGCTTCTGCCAATGCCAGTGCCTCAGCCTCTGTCTCACTCAGCCACTGGAGACGGGGCTCCCCACATCCTCGCCCCGTCCTCTCCTCATCCTACCTTCTGCTGTTGGATTTCTCTTTAGTCATATGGCTTTTTCATCAAGATTCCAGGTGATTTTTTCTTGCTGCTGCTCCTTGTTTCCAACACAACTTTGATTTGGTCACTAGAGGGATGAACAGAGCCTCTATCATCTATGTCATTTTTTTTCAGTCTCCCTCAAAAATTATTTTTTAACTGTAACTTTAATAGCTTGTTTTAACTAATAATTAAATAATGAAGTTTACTTGATTTGTTGTTCTTGCAACCTAACAACTTTCATAAGGTCACATAATAGACAATTAGAAAACTGAGTAACTTTTTAATCCAACTTGATTGCTACTTGGTCTATACATTATAGATATATATCTTAATGCTGGTCCTATGATAAAGTATAAGATATGCTAAAGATTGTAGACAAAAATAAAAATATTTCCTGAGATTTCCCTGTCATCGGATTTATTGAAACTGACTCATTAAATTAAATTTGGGACTATAAAAATCAATATTCTGAGAAGGAGAAGATAGGTTAAAAACAAATTGTTCAACTAGAGTAATACCTCTATTTGTCAGTTTTCATCCTATTTCAGATAACTAGTTCTACCTGACTGCATGATAGTTGGGAGGATGACAATATTTCATATTAAAAAGTAGCCTCAGGCCTTTTTCAATTTTCCTTTTTAGTATTAAAATTAAGTAGCTTCTTTTATCCCTCATTATTAATAGGAATATTATTTATCTCAGTTGCTTATTGCTGTATGGCTAGTTTGCAAGTAGATTTTGTAAATATCAAATCATTTCAAGCATCACCAAAACATCTGCCAAAGGGAGACTGGATAGACATACTGTGGGACAGCCACACGATCAAAAATGTAAAGCCGTAGAAAAGGGCACTATCTAGAAACATGGAAACATCCAGGATAAGTGAAAAAGAAAGGTGCAGAGGAATGCTTGTGTACTACCTTCTATTTTACAAAGAAAACTAGGATCTCTGCCTATGCTGGAAGGACATATAAGAAGCTGTTAATAGTGTTTACTTATGTACTACATGCCACTGAGTCAGCTCCGACTCCTGGAAATCCTGTGAATGAGTGATGTATACCATGTCCTGTCCCCAACAGCCCTGTTTAGCTCCTGTAGACTCATGCCTATGGCTTCTGTTGTGGAGTCAGTCCATCTCATTCAGTCTTCCTTTCCCATTGTCTTCTGTTTCTCAGCATTATTGTCTTTTCCTAAGAACTCTGCCTTCTTGTGATGTGCCTGAAGTAGGACAGCTGCAGTTTTGTTATTTTTGCATCCGGCAATGTTTCAGGCTTAATTTGCTCTTGGACCCACTTGTTCATCTTTCTGGTGGTCCAGGGTATCCTTAGAGCGCTCCTCCAACACCATATTTCAAGTAAATCCATTTTTTTCCTATCAGCCTTCTTCACTGTCCATCTTTAGTGTCCGTTATAGTAATTGGGAATACAAGGGTGTAGATGATCTTGGCCTCGGTCTCTAATGACACATCTTGCTTTTGATGATCTTTCCTAATTCTTCTATCGCTGTGCTTCCAAGTCTCAGCTTTCTCTTGATTTCTTGGCTGCCATTCCATTTGAGTGGATGGCTAAATCAAGAGTAACCAAATCTTTAACAATGTCAATATCTTCGTTGAAGTGTAATTCTTCTCTAGTTATGATTTTTGTCTTCTTGATGTAGAAAGCATTGATAATTGAGCACATGGGGACAGGTGGGAAAAGTTTTATACACACACACAAAACTAATTTAAATTTTTTGAACTTAAATTCAGAGGTCATTATACACAATTATTCATGGCAGAATTATTCATAGTAGCCAAAAAGAGGAAACAACCCAAATATCTATCACTTTATGAATGAATAAACAAAATGAGGTATATCCATACAACGGAATATTACTCAGCTATAAAAATGAATAAAATACTGATACATGCTACAACATGTTTGAACCTTGAAAACTATGCAAAGTGAAAAAAAGCCAGGTGCAAAATCCACATATTGTGTGATTCTTCTTATATGAAATGTCCAGAATAGAAAAATCCATAGAGATAGAAAGTAGACTAATGGTTGTTAGTGTCTGGGGTGGGGAGGTGGGGATGGGAAGTGACTGCCAATGGGTATGGGGTTTCTTTTGGGGTGATGTTTGACCAGTTCCCTGATGGTATGTGAGCTTTTAACCCCTAAAATGAGCCCTCTGAAGAAAAGAAATTTTATTCCTTAAAAAATAGAAGTTAATAAATTTAACTCCTTTTTATTCCACTTTCACTATTTTTCAAGCATTTAATATTGGAAATGAGAAAAATGCTATAGTCTCTAATACATAAAAGATTATAGTGAAACAGAAGATTTGATGTTCCATTCACCTTCCCAGGGGTTTTCATAGTTTGTCCAATAGAATATATTTTTACTAAAGGATGCAGTTTCCCCCAAAGACTTGACAAATGAGGAGTCAGTCTTCTGAAAGTATTAACTGAAATATATTATCAGAATTATCAGCAACTTGACTTTTCCCTAAATGAGTCCTCTTAACTATGTTATTTTTTAATTTTCTTAAATGTTTAATTTCATCTGCTCATCATCCTTTTTCTCCAAACTTCATTTAAACCTTTAGTCTTAATTCACCACCATATCTTTTTCTTGACTACAGAGCTTATAGGAGGAAACACTAGGTCTGTAATCCACCTCTTCAGTTGTAAACCTAATTCCAAGGGCAGTGAATATTTGCAAGTTCACACTCTACATCACTGGTTTCTCAGCAGCCACGGGAGCTTTTTAAAACATCTTTAAAATCAAATTGTTTGGAAATAAGGGTAATACTGCTTTTGGAAAAACTGAAAAATAAAAAAGATTAGAAAGAAAAGTCCATAGCCTAAAATAATGCCTGTGATTATTTTGATTTTTAACCCCCCCCCAAACTTTAAGGCAATATTTTCATAGATCTTGAATGTTCATAAATTTTTTATATAAATTTTAACATGCAAAACAATATAAAAAAACAATATGAGGTATTATGTATATGGATATATACGGCTGAAGTAGGAGTATAAAACTTGCATAGGGACAATAGATACCAATTTTAGGATGCTTATTACCTCTGCAAGGGAGAGGATGGAATTAGATGGAAAAGGACTTCACTGGAACCTGAAAGTAGCGTTGCTTAAAAAAATTAAAAGCGCTAAAGCAAATATAGCAAAATCTTAGATTTGACCGAGTGGCGGATACATGTGTATTTACTATATTCTCTGCTTTTCTGCATGCTTGAAATACTTCATAATAAAAAAGTAAGGCAGATTGCCCTCCTAATTATGTGTATGTATCCAAGTCATTACTCACTGTCTATGAGTGTAATTTTGCTTAACCTGATAGCTTTCCCAATTAAAAGGGCTAAAATCTTATTGATCTTCTGGCACGATTACTTCAAGCATCTCATATAAAGTATGAATATACAGAAGAAATAATGTATATTAGTAATTCTTGCTTAACCATTCACTTATTATGAACTGAATTTAGCAGACTCAAAAAAGAAATACTCATTTACCTTATTTCCTATGTAGTACCTTCCACAGATTCTAATGCACTGCTGTAAGCTTACTACATCTATAGTTACATATTAAAGGTAGAAAATTTCTGGGCAGAAAAGTCTCAACTCTACACTTAAGTTCAATGTCAAGGGGAAAAATTATTGTGATCATTATAGCATTGCGTTTTAAGTCAGGCATAAGACTTGTTTTATTGTATTCCAGGTTCTAGTTCATTACGGTAGAAAGAAAGCACTTAATAATAAAATCGGATGAAATTTGTCTCCTTCTGAAACTGTGTTTAAAAGACTACAAAGGCATGGATAAAATACAATGATAGAATGGTGATCGAAATGACTAACACCTACTATGGAAGGAAAACTTGGGATCTGAAACTGAACGATTACCCAGTTTTACCTATGCTGGATTCCCCCCCCCCCCCGCCATTATGTCTTGATATTTCACTTCTCTTCGCTCACACTCTGTAATGCCAATATTAAGTGACTAGAACATGGACAGATGCTGAGCCATTTCTGATGAAACGTCTCAAACATCTAATCATAATTAACGTGTACTATACAAAATTCTCCTATCTTTTTAAAGTTCATCACTCATAGTCTATTTTACCAGCTTGCTTAAGGCCATGTGGAATAGAATCTAGTGACTGACTTGAAAAGCTGGTTTCTTGTTAGAAATAAGTTCAACCCTAGGTGGCGCTGCTTTCCACACTCAGGCTCTTCTGTCCTCCCCGGCATCTTTCCCATCAGCGTGTACTGCAGAGGTTGCTAGGGTACTGGTTCTCTGGTAATCATAACTAAATGAAAGCATTGTAGTGATCATGGGAGATGTCCAGGATGCTTTCATACTAGGATCGAAAACCAAAGACTTAAGTGAAGACATCAATCCATGTACACTTTCCTGCAGCTTTGATTTTCCTTATACTTTTTCAGCTCATTATAAGTCAGATTTATAGATAATTTTCTTCATAATGTATAACAATTATTTTAAAGCTGGAATATCTCTGCTAATTACACATTATATACTCTTCTAAATTTATTCAATTGTAAATTTCTTAGTTACAGCCCATTTTTAAGCACCTGTTTCGACTCTGTATGCTAATTCACAAACATGATCATGACAAAATGGCGTTAATACCTTATGTTGGTATCATCATTATTGTCTCAGTACCAAGCAAATTTTTGACTCTATTATCATTGTCATTAGCTTTTTACATATTGAGCTTTATGAACTTATTTTAAAAATAGTTTTTATTACTACGGCCCATCAGCATTTTGATCACATGCTCTAAGTAAGCACCATAAGCACTTTAGCATCCAAGTATAATAAAACTTATTTGAAAAATAATGACTAATCTAATTTATAGAATATTTTATAGTAAAAACACTTTCCACAGACAGTTGTATAAGACAAGAATTATACTTTGAAAAAATAGCCACATATCAATGGTAATAAGCTACAAACAAGGTTAAATTTCTTTCATCACAAAATAGATATTGAGCCAAAAATTTTAATAACCTAATTCCTTAGGTATGTTTTGAGTAAAATGTGTTTTAAGTGGAATTCTTTTTATATAAAGTAAGACGTTTAAAAAATTATTTGAATATACTACTTTAAAAAATTCATAAACTACTTTGAAACTAAGTAATCTAATTTTTCAGAGAAGTAATGACATTTTGCTTCACATTGTACTATTAGTGAGAAATTTAATTGTAGGTGTATAGATGCTAAAATACACAAACAGAAAGGCACAGTGAAACATTGTCTGGCTCTCCAAACTTTCTGGAGCTCTGCTGTAGAAAGACATGAAAAAGATTTTTATTGAAAACATTTGAGTATGATGTTAACGTGCCATAAAGAGAATGGCCTTAAAGTTACACTACTCCTTTCTCTGCCTTCAGGTTTCCAGGTTAAGGAATAATGAGTTTTGTTTCTAAAACTGCTTTTCTTTCATTTATCTATCTATCTATCTATCTATCTGTCTGTCTGTCTGTCTGTCTGTCTGTTTGTTTGTTTATTTATTTATTATTTTTATGGTAACATTTGTTAATGAAATCCAGTAAGTTTCAGCTGTACACTTTAACAGTAAGGCATATATATATTTACACTGTGTGTTCACCTCCCATAGTTAGATTTCTTTCTGTCGCCACATATTTGACCAACTTTACCCCATCTACCTCCCTGCTGCCTCCACCTGCTGCCCTCTGGTGACCACTTTAAAATTGCTTTTAGTCTATTGCCATAATAAATTTTAAAAAATAATTATTAAAAAATAAAAATAAATAAAATTGCTTTCAGTGAAGTTAATTTTAGTCCCTTTAGGGAAGTGATTGGAGAAAGGAATGTAGAGTTTTTCTTAGATGCTTTAGGGATCAATTGACTCTAGTATATCCAAATGAATTTTAGGGATCAATTGACTCTAGTATATCCAAATGAATTTGGCCATTCTAACTATGTATGCTTAAAGATTTTCTGTAATCAAAAGGAAAAAAAAGGATTAAAATCCAACTCTGCCATCAAGTATGTGGTTACTAAGTAAAATATACTTAGATTATTAACTATGTAAATACATTCTCAGAATAATGAATAACAAAAATTTAAGTTAGTAGTGCTTTTAGCATCAAAGTTTCAATTTAGGGTAGTTGTAGTTTTTGATAAATAATGAGCTGGGTGTATCAGTTATCTGTTGTTGCATAAGAGACTACTTCGAAAACTTTGTGGCTTAAAACAACCACCATTTCATTGGTCACAATTCTGTGGGCCATCACTTTGGTCTGGACTCAGTGGGGGCAGTTTTTCTGTTGGTCTTATTTGGCTCACTCATGGACCTACAGTCAGAAACAAGTTGGCTGGAGGCTAGTTGGCTCCAGCTGACCTCACTAACACATCTGGCAGTTAGCCAAGGCTGTTGGCCACAGCATCCAAAGTTGTTATCCAGCAGGGTAGTTCAGACTTTTTCCCATGGTGGCTGGATTCCAAAAGGGCAAGAGCAGAAGTTATAAGGCCTCTTGAGGCCTTGACTTTAGACTCCACCTCTTGATAGGAAGAGCTGCAGATACAGTCTGTGGCCATATTTATCTATCATATTTGGCTATTTAGATGAACCTCATCATTGAAAATGTCAAAATAATACCTTAAAAGTATCAAAGAGATGAAAAGGCAATAAATAGCAAACCCCCAGGCCAATTTTTTATTTGGGGATGATAGTTCATAATCAGAGATATAAGTTATTAGAGCACCACAGATGAATAGGCTTCACACTTGGGATCCAGTAGTCCAGGACCACATTCAAAATAAAGGGAGTCTGCATTATAGAAGGATCCAAAAGGATGATACCTCCAGGATAAAAACTGGATCTACCCCCTCACTCCCTACCCCAGGAGACTACAGAGAAGGCTGCCATTTCTCTGAGCAGACCTAGAGAAGAAGAGAAGAAGAAGACCTAAGGATCTCTGCCTGAGTTTGACACAGTAATTAGTTGTGTGGCCTTTGTCTAGTCTCTTACCTTGTTTGCATCATTTCCTCATCCAGAAAATAAATATAATAACAATCTCCACCTTTTAAAGTTGTGAAGATTAAATGAAACAATACATTCAAACCGCTTAGAACAGGGGTGTCATGAGCAAATGCTCAATAAATGTTAACTATTATCAGTTAGGAAAAACAGTCATGATACACTAAGGCATTACAAAAGGAAGAAGGTCTGCTGGGATTTTTCTCCTTCCTTCTGGATCCTCCTGGTCCTTTAATGTCCTTTGCCCAGGTCAAAATGTTAAATGCCCACAAAGGCCAGACAAGATAGGTAAAGAGAAAAGAGGAAAAGTATAGGAAACAGGGAGAGACAGAACTGTTGCAGAAAGAGACCATGCCCTGAATGAATGGGCACTGCTGCCACAGGGGAAAGGGGCCCCTGTTAACAATATCTTAATTAGCATGATCCTACTCTCAGAAAGTGGACTTTTGGGAAATAAGAATAGAATTGACTACATTAAATTCAGAAGCTCTAGGGAGACAGGTTACCAAAGCCTGAAAAATATTGCATGTCCTTTAAAAGGAGGAGTGTAGATCTTACTTCAGGGCAAAATGCTCATGGGGGTTAATATAAAGTATTGACCCTTTGGTTTATGAAATGTTGCTCACGTGAGGTGATAGGCAAGCAATAATAACATCTGGTTACTATATATGCAGCTTAACCGCTTTACATATTTTATCATACATGATCACGTTTAATTCTCATAAATACCTTTAAATTAAATATTATTTCCACTTTTACTTGGTAATTTATTGAGCTACTGGAATGTGCTTTGTTTTTTCTGTATGTTTTTTTCTTTCCTTTTAATGTTTGGAGGGTCTGTGCCACAGAGAGGGAGAAAGAGATAAATGCTTCTTAGGGCAGTGAGTGAGGAAAAAAGGGGACAAAGCCCCAAGTGAGTTTCCACCAAAAGTGAGACTCAGATTCTTCTCCCTCCATAGACTGAGAGAGGGAAATGGAGTGGGGAGCAACAAGTGGAGAATGGTGCTCTAGGAGGCTAATCCTTGGATTAGCATCTTCCCCAGGAACAGACAAGCTCCCCCAATCCCTAGAGGGCATCAGACTCCAAAACCAATGAATGCTCTTAACCAAACTTCTTAGCATCGTTGACTCTCTCCTGATTGTGATAAACTGCTGTTCTGCCATATGCATTTCTGGGGCCAAAAGCTGGGTAATGTGCACTTTCAGAAACGTTAGCAAGAAATGGTACTGGGACAGTAGATGGTGATGTGCAATTCAGCCAGCCAACGTGAAATCCTACTGGGTTAGCTTTGATTCCACATTCTCGTCTATGACACACGCTTGCATCCTAGAAATGTGGCCAAGTTTCACTCAGTAAGATTGCCATGATGAATATTTGCCGGTATATTTACTTGCAAGCCTTTATTTTCTACTTGAGTAACCTTTGCCATTAATATTTATTATTAATCCATAAAGCATACGCAATTATACCTAAGTAGGTGACCCTAAATTAGCAAATTCCTATCCCATCAACCACAGAAGATTTATCCGTTCCAGGAGTAATTCGTTTTTTCATCACTGATTCTCTGGGGGGATTTCAGAGCTACATTTCATGGCCATTACTTCTCAGATAACTGGCAAAATAGCCTGAGCAGCCTTTGAAAGTGCTGAATGTTTGATAAATGCCTAGAACTTTCATTTAAAGTTAAGGACAGAAGGTGATCCTTCCTCCGTGAATAATAATACCAGAAAAGGAAAGAATGTCTTCATATACTTGGGATAAAAAGGGCACAGTGAGTGATACACTTGATAACTTATTTTAGTGAACAAATTTCTTATCCACCTGTTCTGGCAACTGACAGGTATAGAAATAATAGACAAACTAAAATGTTTCTCATAAATAAAATGGACAAAAGAAAAGGCATCTCAGATAAAGAACCATCATTTAGGGGAAAAAAATGGAAATAAACCATCGAAGAAATAATCTACAGTGTCTTAAAACTTCTTAAAAACCACATTCTAAAGCACACAGCAGAATGAGACAATGAGAGAAAAAGAGAGAGAGGAGCAAATTAAAAAGTAAAGCAACCATCTTAGGAACTCAGTGTGGCCAGTGGATTTAAAAGAAGTTATTAAAAAGCCCTCATTAGGTAACCCTATGGGTCAAGGACAATGAGAGACACATACGGCTGACAAAGATTCAGCTTAGATCAGCAGACTCCCCAGCTGCCCCACAGATCTGTGAACGAAATCAATGTTTACTGCTGTATGTCTTAGAAATTTTGTGTTTTGTCATTACACACCAAAAGCTAGCTAACTGATACAATCACTATGTCTATTAGGACATTTTTTAATGGAAAGTTTAAGCAAATGTATAGTGATCCATAAAATACCTTGAGTCAAATACAAGATATTTGAGCTCAGAAAATAATGGAAATTTTCCTCATTTGAAACACATAAACCTCAAGAAGCGATCCTGCAGGGGCTGAAGAGCCAGCTAGGGAATGAATGCATCAAAGCCATGTTGATTCAGGAGAGCCAAGACGTGGAATGAGTGCATCAATTAACTATGCTCTGGTCTTGACTACCGAGGACACACAGCTAGACACTAGGTCAAGAACACTAGGTCAAATAGAAATTGTGCCTGGATAATAATGTATTGATTCTACAAAAATGTAAATAAATCCCCGAGATCATAGGAAATCCTCCCACAAGTTTTGAAGTCACTGAGTTAAAACAATGAAACCATGTATGGTGGATTGTTTCAGTAATTGTCCCCAATTTGGTCACAACTCCCTATGTCCATGCCCCTGAGTGATCCTCTTGTGCAATGACTATGGGCCCGACGATGTGACTTGCTTTTTCCAATGAGACAACAGTAAATGGGGTGCAAGCAAAAGCTTGAAAAGTGATAGCACTTAGGGAATAGCTTGTCTGGTTATTCTTTGGAGCCTTCGGACCACCATGCATAGAAACCAGGCTTGCCCACTGAAGATGGGAAGATCACATGGAAGAGTCAATAAGTTATCTCAGCTGAGAGTTCTTAGGCAGGCTGCAGAACTGCCAAGCTGGCCACATTCACATGCGTGAGCCCAGATGCCAGCAGCAGAGGAGCCAGCCATACAATAAATGATTGTTGTTTTAAGCCATTACATTTTCAGGGTTAATTTATAACACGTTAAAAGCTAACTGATACTCCATGTAACGACCTCATGGATTGCCTCTGCAATTCTTATCCAAAAGAAAGTGTGTTGTTTCCATCTCTAACAAGTTGGTGATGTGATGTGATTTATAATAAGAAATATATATTTGGTCTTTATCCTGTCCCCGTTCCTGGCTCAAAGCTCCTAAAACCCTTGGAATTTCCTGTGCAGAGAGCCATAAAGGTATCTTTTGTTATGTTAATAATAACTTTGGGAAAGTCCCTTGGTCACCTAGGGATGGGGGCTGGTTGCCTGGGAAACCAACCACGTGATGAGAGGGTTGAAACTTTCAGTTCCACCCCCTGACCTCGTGGGATGGGAAAAGGCTGGAGGTTGAATCAATTACCAATGACTAATGACTTAATCACTCCTGCCTGTGTAATGAGTCCACCGTAAAAACCCAAAAGGACCGCATTTGGAGAGCTTCCGAGCTGGTCAACACGTGGAGGTTCGGGGATAGTGGCGCTCGGAGAGCTTAGCGGCTCCGCGCCTTTTTTCCAGGCCTTGCCCTACACGTCTCTTCCATCTGGCTGTTCCTGAGTTACAGCTTTTTAAAGTACACCGGTGACCTAGTAAGTAAAATGTTTCTCTGAGTTCTGTGGGAAATTAATCGAACCTGAGGATAGAGTTCTGGGAACCTCTAAGCTATAGCGGTGGGTCAGGAGCACAATTCATCTTGAACTAGTGATTGGCGTCTAAAGTTGGGGGAAGGGGGACAGTCTTGTAGGACGGAGCCCCTAACCTGTGGGATCTGATGCTATCTACAGGTAGATAGTGCCTGAATTGAGTTGAATTGTACCAAGCTGGTGTCGGAGAGAATTGCTTGGTGGTAGTGGTGGTGGTGGGGGGGGGGGACCCACATGTTAGAATTGTGTGCAGAATCATGGGTAGAAACTTTACTAAAGGTATTATTGAACCGTTTGGAGACCTAAGAGTCAGCTTTGATACCTCCCTCTCCCTCAATCTGCTTATACCCATCACCAAAGTCTGTTTTTACCTCCTATAGATCAGAAATCCATGTTTTCTGCATTTACACTGGCATCACTCCAGTCTGGGCTCCCACCTGAACGAAACTGGGAATCCTTCTACCCATCTCCCCACATCCACCCTGGCCCTACTCGGATCTGTCCCCTAATGTAACAGCAATCATTTTAAAAACAAATTGGACCACGGCTCCTCTCCCACTTAAAATGCTTCAGTCACTCATTTATCGTGACCAACAGTCTTTCACAGCATGAGCTGCCCCCATCCCCCACCGCCAGCCCCATTTTCACAACTTCCCACACTCATCTCTCTATACCCAGCCCTTCCTCGGTTCCGCCAACAGGCACTGCGCCTCCTGCCAGAGCCTTTATGTATGCTGTCGCTTTCGCCATGGATTCTCCCACTCTTCCTGCCCCCATCTCCCCTTCCCAACCTTCTCATCTCATTTCAGGCATCACTTAGGGAAGACTTTCCTGGCCCAGTGCAGGTTATGTGCCTTTCTTTATTGTACTTATCTCTTACTTCATTTTGTAATTGAATGTACTCAATGTTTGTGTGATTTTAAGGTTAACATCTATATTCCCACCTACAGTATAAACTTCAGAAAGTAAACAATGCCAAACTTTGCTCATTCTGGGAGCTCCAATGTCTACCCTAGAGCCTGGCACATAACCGACGCTCAGTACCTATTTGTTGATTGAATGAATGAGTTTGATATGCAAAGTTATAATTGCACTTGGCATATATAAAATATACTTAATAGATATTTGTGGAATGAATGAATAAGCCTGGGATAGGGAGGGTATAGCAAATGAAAAAACTATCTTATAGCCTTGGATTCCTTGCATGTAATAAGCCAAATAACTATTTTTAGAATGTGTGAGTAATCTTAACTGGAGGATTTTTAAGGGCTAAATAAGAATATAGATAAAAAGAGAACAAGAATTTGTTTACTTTGTACTTGAAATAATTAAGTAGTCTCCTTTGTGTAGATGTAGAACTAATTTGTAAACAAAAAATAAATTTAAGTGACTACTTCTGGATATAGATCCATAAATAATGGTGCGATTCTATAGGATAAACACCTCATGATCATAATTAACATTTTTATAGTCTACAGAATGAATTCTCTTGGTTTGTAGAACACTAAATTTTCCCGATAGAAAAATGAGCATAAATTGAAGTCGACTTTCTTAAACATGAATAGAAATCAAAACAACATATATATTATTCTATCCCCTGATCATCCTCTTTATTATAACCTTGTTTAAAACCTCGTCATCGCTCATATGTGTACAAATGTTCACGCACACACACACACACACACTCTCAGGGCCACAGAAAATTGCCCACAAGTTCTGAAGTAATTCACGGATGACACAGTGAAACCCTCTGCAGTAGATTGCTGCATAATGGTCCCCAATTTGTTCACACCTTCCTGTATCCACACCTTTGACTGGTCCCATGTGCATGGACTCAGGATTAGACTGTAATTTGCTTTGCCCACAGAATCATGCTCAGTAAAATGATTGTTTCTTTAAGCCTCTGTTTGGGATTCATTTTTTATATAGCAAGAAGTGTCTAAATCTTGTTGCTCTAACAGAGTTTTCTAAACATGAACCTGATAGGTCATTGCACTGCTTAAATGCCTTCAAGATTCAGCAGTAGCTCTGAGGAAGGAACTCTCAACTCTGAGGGGTCAGGGGCTAGATGAAGAAGTCAAGATTCATTCAGGAGTTTGTTCAGATCTTTGTGTGTATGTGTTTGAGTTGGTCAGCGAAAGGCTCAGTGTCCATGAAATTACACGTTTCTGTAGAGTTTAATCCAAGGGCGACTTTTTCACCACATTGAGAAAATTTGAAAAGATTTTAAAATATGGAGACATGGATTGGGGATTTTTTACCACACATGACACTGACTGAGAGTTAGGCTTAGGGAAGGAGAGATGTTGGCAGTCAATTCTTCTTGTTGAATTTCTTTTTCACACATACATGGCATCTTAATACAATATTCTGGTTAGGATGCAGCCTCCTTCACATTCATCGTTAAACAGTGATAAATAGTCTGGATGCTTTGCATTAAAAGGACATTTTAGTTAATGTTTCTTGAGGAGAAGCAATAGTAACCAATGTTGCCCATTTGTCTGGTCATTCTTGGCTCCAGATGGCTTCATTGATGCTTGAGGAAATAGAAATGTTTTATTGAGCTGGAAGATTAAATAACTTGGGCCAAGCCACTTCTACCACTTTGAGAGAGGTTTAGGTTTAAGCTTCCAGCATTTCTTGTAAAATGCACACCAAATGTGACAAAGTAATCAAAACTCTTTTATTTTATTTTATTTTTTTGCAACAGGACGAGTGGGTTGTTACTGTCTTTTCCACAATAGCAATTTATAGAACTGCCCCTCTGTGCCTACTAGCAGAAAGGCACTGGAGTATTACCGGCTAATCTTTCAAGGGAAATAGTTTCAGAAAAATATGTATGTATACATATACATACATATACATCAATACAATGGGTATCTCCAAAATCATTAAATATCCTATCTAAAGTCCTTGAAAATGGGTGTTACCCTATTGAAGTGCCAGTAGATTACTTTGAAGTCACATTGGTTTAACTTCAAGTACATTTTTTGTAAAATTCTGTGTTGGGAGGTTTTTGATCACTGATTCAATCTCTTTATTATTGGTCTGTTTAGATTTTTTATTCATTATTCCATCTTGGTAGATTAATGTTTCTAGGAATTTATCCATTGTTTCTGAGTTATCTAATTTGTTGGCATGTAATTGTTCGTAGTAGTCCTTTACGATCCTTTGTATCTCTGTAGTATCAGTTGTAATGTGTCCTCTTTCACTTTTGATTTTTGTCTTCTCTTTTTTTCTTAGTCTAACTAAAGGGTCACCCATTTTTTTTTTTGAAAAATCAGTTTTTAGTTTCATTTATTTTTAAAAATTGTTTTTCTTTATTTCTTTGCTAATAAGTGTTTTCAAATTTTTCAGGTAGATACCCAGAAGAGGGATTGCTGGGTCATATGATAATTCTAATTTTTTCTTTTGAGGAAACTTCATACTGTTTTCCATAGTGGCTGCACCAATTTACATTCCTACCGGCAGTATGTAAGGGTTCCCTTTCATTCACATTCTTTCCAACACTTGTTATTTCTTGTCTTATTGGTAAATAGCCATTCTAACAGATATAAAGTGGTATCATTGTGGTTTTGGTTTTCATTTCCCCCTCAACTATTGATGTTGAGCACCTTTCCATATATCTATTGGCCATCTGTATGTCTTCCTTGGAAAAGTGTCTACTCAAGTCTTTTGCCCATTTTTAAATCAGATTTTGTTTTTGTTGAGCTGTATTAGTTATGTATTGGAGGTATTATTTGCAAAAATCATTCTGCTGGTTGCCTTTTTTTTTATGGTTTCTTTTGCTGTGCAGAAGCTTCTTGGTTTGATATAGTCTTATTCATTTATTTTATTCTCTTATTTCCTAGCTATGCTATAAATTTTTCGCCCCTTTTTTCATCTCATTTTCCTTCTGGAACCTTGATTATTCTATTTGTTCTTTTGACGGAACCCCACAGTTTACATAGGCTTTCTTCTCTTTTTTATTTTTTTGTTTTTCTCTGAGTATTTCAGAATTTCTATGTTCTCACTCATTCTGTCTTCCATTTGCTCTTTACTGCAGATGTACACTTGCATTTTTCTCATGGTTGATTTAGCTTGAGAATTTTTGCTTGGCTCTTTTATGATTTCTATCTATTTGGTAAATGTCTTATTTTAAACATGTTTTTTAAAAATAATTTCTTGAATTGTCTGTTTTCTTGTAGCTCTTTGAATTTCTTCAAAACAGCTTTTGAATTCTTTATTCTCTAGATAACGAAATTTCGTGCCTTTCAAATTATTGAAGAATTATGGTCTTTTGGTAATGAGATGTTTCTTTTTTTCGTGTTCCTTATAGCTTTGCATTGCTGCTTTTGCATTTGAAGCAGCAGACACCTCTAAATCTTTGCTAGCTGCCTTCAGAAGGGGTATATTTTGTTCCTTGGTTCTCCGATTGTGGTTTTCTCTGCTTTTGTAAGGGTATACCAGCTGCACTCTTCTTGCTCCCTCTTGTGGCAGACTTCTTAAAGTTTTATGTCTTTTCTGGTTCTTAACAATTTACCAGGCTGGCTACTAGAAACCTGTTTTGTTTTCCAGAAGGTGGCACTACAACTCAAGTTTTTGGTTTCTCTCTCACCTGCAAACCACCCCACCCACCCACCTCCTCTGCACCGCCTGTTTTTCTAAGCACACTCCCTATTTACCAGAGCTAGTGAAGGAAGGTGTGTGTTTAATACTTAGGGTATTGGAGGTGCCAATGAAACTGGTAGGGAATTCGCTGGCTGTGGTACCTCCAATAGTTCTTCGTTGGACTTCCTGCTGAGTGCGGTCAGCAGAGCAGTGTCCTTTTAATGCCATTTAATATACTGCCTCTTTCCTGTTTTCTTCGTTACTCTTCGTTACTCCTAGTCATGGAGGTCCCCGTCTCTGTACTCTGGGTACTGCTCCAATTGCATCTCACACCAGTGGGATAGCTGGGCGCACTCACTCACTCCTCCACTTTTCCACTGCAAGAGAGATTGGCACCACCTGATAGATAGTAAGCCCTGTACAACGTTGCCTTGGGGGAGGGGGTGTCGTGTGTGTGTGTGTGTGTGTGTGTGTGTGTGTGTGTGTGTGTATTTCGCTCCAGTAGTATGATGGAATTTCCCCTTGGAAAGGCTGGACTTCTGCAATTTCTCTCTCTTCCGTGGGTACCTACCCAGGTCAGTACTATCCAGGTTTTTTCTCAACTGCGATGAGGGGTTTGGGCAGGTATGTAGCTTCGCTGGTTCTGCAGCCTATACTGAAGTCTGTATGCCTATTATCAGATGCACAGGTGGGTAAAACTCCTCCTGCGTACCTTGGTGTTTGGGTGCTGGATCCTCTGACTCCCACAAAAGTACTTTTTGTTTGTGGATAGATATTTAATTCTTTGTTGGGAAAGGGGGACAGAAAGGAGGATGGACATCTTATGTCATCATAATGTTCTTATAATTTCTTGATAAAAGTTTTAATGGGAAAATATATCTGTCTTCACAGTTTCAAGATACAAATGTTTAGGTTGAGGTTTAGAGAAGTATTGGCTCGAAGGTCTGACAGATAAGATTGAAGATAATCTATGCCACTATTTAGTTCTGTGATTTTGGATGTTGTACTTAACAAACCAAGCTACGGTTTTTTAACCCTAGGGTGCTTAAAACAGTAAATACTCAATATATTCAGCTATTTTATTAATTAGGACATTAATAGAGACTTTCTGAAATTACATGAGAAAAAAATTTCATGCATTCTTGTAGACTGTGTTAAGATACTAAAGAGAAGAAAATATATCTCAACTGCCTAAGCTTTATGTTACATTTAATGGCCAGTGGGGGGCACTGTCTCACCCTTGTCCCTGTCGTAGTGATTGTAGCACCAAGTGTCAGGATCGAGCCGCCTGCAGCCTGAGCCCCTTAGGTGACCACTTTGAGCAGAGGCCATAAATAAACTTACTGTATTTAGCCACTGAGATTTAGGAGTTATCACAGCATAACCTAACCTGTCCTGGCTAATTGAATATTCTTGATGTGCAGGGACATCAAGGAATATTTTCTCCTTATTCTTTCATGACAGAAACACATAGACGATTTTGGGAAAGACAACTTATGCTAAAAACTAATTGGTGTCCTCTATGCCAAACCTTGCTTTCATAGTTATCTTAATGTTATGAATAGCATATCTATAAGCAGAGTTAGCTTTAAAAAACTGCTAAAAATGGTCTCTCCTAGGAAATCAGTTTGCTTGTTGGTTATGGAATATTACTTTTAGGGCACATTCATGCCTACTAGTATAAAACACAGTATTTGAAAGCTGCATGCAAAAAAATCACTGTCAAAAGTTTGATTTCCTTCAGAAGACAATCAAGATTCAAATAACTTAATGCAAGTGTTGCTTTAAATAGATTATAAATAGTAAATTTAGGTACATGTTTCAGTGGTTTTGGTTTACTCAATATCATTCCTGTATCAAAAACCAAATGGACATAAGTGACTAGGTTTAGAAGCACTTCCAGGTCATGTGTTTGACTGTGAGGTTCAGAGCAAATAAACCAGTATCTTGAGTCTAGCAACTTGCTTCTCTATTTCATTTCTCTTTCTTTGAAATACAAACAAAGTCAAAAATAAAGGACAGGGAGAATGTGATTATAAGCAAGAGTCATTAGAATACCAAATCTGTGTTCATAAATATTTAGTCATACACAAAAGAACAAGAAAATTAAAAAAAAATTCTTATCAAAAATTTACCAAGAAGTCTTCATTTCCCTTAGTAAATTATTCTTGAATTAAATATTGTGTTAAGAGAAATTTATTAAAAAGCATAACATACTGTGAAGTTTATTTAATGTGCTGAAGAGGTATTTTGTATCATAGTATTTGAATTATTTTCAATATTTATTATGTGAAAAGTATCTGTATCTGCTACTTTTGAATATAGTTTAAAATTAGTGATTCTGATTCCACTAAATAGGTTTGTCCTTTTAAGAACAGGCAATTTGACTTCAAAGGGCATTTTCGTGATTGTTATTTGTATATATTCTGCTACCAGTAAATTTAACTTTGTCTTCTGTTTGTGATACACTGATTACAGAGTTTACTTATGGGAACCTGGTTGCATATCATCTAGACTTTATTGCTTCCAGACTGTGGTTTTCTATTTTTTTGTAGCTGTCGTGTTTGTAAATGACATCATTGCTTTACCACATACATAATCATGTAAGTATTATTTTTTAAATTAGCTTATAACTGTCTTTTGATTAAATCAAGACATCTTTTTCTTCAAGTTATTGTCCAGTATATTCCAAAAGTACAGATTATGTGTACTCACACATTCAGATATATTAATATTTTAAGAATCTTATCACTGCATTTCTGTAAGCATGAACACTTTTGTTATTAAACAGAAAAGTCCTCCTTTCTTTCCAAATAACATTTTAGACAAAAAATAAAAAGTAAGAGGACAGCTATTGGCTGCTACACTGTCTTCTGTGGCCAGAATTCCAGAACACCTATTAAAGTACTTCATGAATATGTTAATTGAGGGCATTCATTGCAAAGAGATCAAACTTCTTTGCAGGGACTGGGGAGAAGGTGAGCAGAAATTAATCATCTCGTGTAACCAACCAGCCATGGAGCTAGAATCAGACACAAAGTTATCAATGATATCCACCTGTCTCCACACACTCTCTCATGCTCTCACACTCTCACACTCTGTCCCTCTCCCTCTCTGTCCCTCTCTCACACCATCTCTTCTCTTTGCCTTCTGGTCTCCTCTCCTGCAGCAGAGAGAATTCTCCAGAGAAAGTACCTGAGATGGGACATGGAAGCCCTGGACACCCATCTCTACAGTGTTCTGACCAAGGAAGGAAAAGAATCTCTCTAGCTGAAATACAGAAAAATCTGGAGAAGAGCGTAGGCCCAGCTGGGGCCCTTCACCCACCCTTCAGATACTTCCTGTGTACAAGGGGAAGGAGGGACTATGGTTAGTTAGCAGTTCCAGAAACACCCAGATGAAGTGAGGGAGGAAGAGCTCCTTAAAGAAGATCATTGTTCTGGTGCAATAGATAATAAGTATTCTCCAAATAAAGTCTGTGATCTGGTTGTGAGCCGATAGATCTAAACACAGAACAGAATACAATGCAAAAAGCCTTACCAAAGATTATTTTTAAATAATCACTGTATTGTGATAATATGCAGTTTCAATTTGCCTAGGAGTTAGAACAAGTAATAAGTTGTATGTTCTTAATATAAATATAATCCAACATAATAGATATTCAGTATATAATATATAACCCAATATAATATTTAATATATAATCAAATATAGAGCAAAAAGGAACAGAAATACAAAGATACACAGATTCACACTTACAATAGAAGATATTAATATACTCTTGTAGTTTAATATATCAAGATAAAAATCATTGAGGATACAGTTTGAACCCCACAATCATATCTGCTCTAATAGAAAGAAATACTGCACCTGAGTGACAAAATGCATATTCTTTCAATTTGTAAAAATTGGTCCATGAAACAAATAACATATTCCAAGAATCAATATCATACAGATAATATTCTCTGACTAAATATAGCTCAGCAGGAGTTCCAATAGTGGTGTGGCCAAGTAGTCACCAATCAAGTGACCCTACAAAAAACAACTAAAAACTCTGGACCAAGAACAACTACCCGAAGGATCCAGACGGTGAACGAAAGCTGGCATAATTGGGATGGGAGTGAAACGTGGAAGGAAGGATTAGCCTAGAGTGACTTCACCATTTTAATGGTTTTTCACTTTAAATTATTTTTTATTGTGATTACACTTGACATATAACAGTGTATTAGTTTCAGGTATACAAATGATTTGATACATGTATATATTGCAAAATGATTAGCTGAGTAAGTTAATATCCATCCTCTGACATAGTTACATTTCTTTTCCTTGTGATGAGAATTTTTAAGATCTACCGCCTTAGCAACTTTCAGATACATATATTGTTAACTGTAGTCTCCATGCTGTATGTTAGATCCCCAGAATTTATTCACCTTATAACTGGAAGTTTGTGACTTTTGAGCACCCATTTCATGTTCTTCTTATCCCCTGCTTCTGGCAACCATCGATCCATTCTTGGTACCTACAAGTTTAGGTTTTTTAAAAAAAAAATGTTTATATTCCACATAAAGGGGATATCATACAGTATTTGCCATTCTATGAATGATTTCACTTAGCATAATGCCCTCAAAGTTGATTCACATTTTTGCAAATGGCAGGATCTCCTTTTTATGGCTGAATAATATTCATGGGTGTGAGTGTGTTGTATTCATACTTTATCTATTCATTCACCAAGGGACACTTAGGTTGTTCCTATATCTTGGCCATTCTAAATAGCACTGCAGTGAACATGAAGATGCAGATATCTTTTTAGTTAGTGATTTCATCTTATTTGGATAGATAACCAGAAGTGGAATTGCTGCATCATGTGGTAGTTTTATTTTTAATTTTTTGAGGAACCTTCACACTGCTTTCCATAGTGGCTGCACCAATTTACATTCCCAAGAGTGCACAAGGCTTCCCTTTTCTCCACGTCCTCACCAGCCGTTGTTATCTCTTGTATTTTTTGATAATAGTCATTCTAAATGGTATGGGGTAATATCATGGTTTTGATTTACATTTCCCTGATGATCAGTGATGTCGAGAATCTTGTACCTGTTGGCCATTTGTGTGTCATCTTTAGAAAAATATCTATTTAGTTCTGCCCATTTTTAAATTGGATCGTTGTTTTTTTGACTAATGAGATCTTTCCATAATTTGGATATTAACTCATTAGATATATGATCTAAAAATATTTTCTACCATTTTGTAGACTGCTAAATTATTTTCTAAAAAAACTAAACAATGCACAAAAACTTTGGGTGACACTCCTCACTTATTCAGATTGCTTATGAGAGAACTTGATTAATTTGAAGTAGAGATTTGGTAACTGCTCAGCAGATGTCTCTATTGTGACAGTAAATGCCTAACCCCATCCCAGCCAAATAATTTCATATGGTTGGCCAAAAAAAATTTTTGTCCCTCCAAAAATCAATTATGGTCTATGAATCTATCTACCCCTGTGGCTCTGTGGGCTCTGAACCCATTTCATCATGAATGTGATACTGAAATAGTAGTCCTAACTTTCCGTTACCTTCAAAAATTCATTTCAAAAAGATGCATATTTAATATATAGATATTATAGAAAGATGACCTAAACCTTCATGATGGGGAAGTTAGAAATCGCTTACTAGTCCTCTCCCTCTGTCTTCCCTCCTCCTCTCTTCTTTCCTTTCAATAAGTTGGTAAGAAATGTAGTGCCTCTGAAATCCTGTTGAGATTAGTAGCAGGTGACTAAGTCAATAATGGGTTTGTAATTACATTAAAGTTCTTTCTATTTGTCCATATTACTTTTTTAACCATGTGTAAAGTCTCAGTAATGAAGTAGAGATCTGGTAAATTGAGACAATTTAAACTGCATGCATGTGGCTCACATGTATTTTTAACCATTTTGAATGGGAAAGACCCCCAGGACACACCAACACACTGTGGAAAGTTCAACAAGAGAGTCAACGGGAGATCTGTCAGGGCAGCCACGAGCTGAATAAGCAGCACATGAAAAACCAGAAGTGGCTGAGAGAATAGAATATAGTCTGTGGGAAAAAAAAAAAAACTTTTAAAAAGTGGAGTTGCTTTTTCACTCTTGCATGGAGGAGGTACTCTTGGCACACAGCCCTTGTAATGAATGAGTCAAGTAAAGGAAATGTTTTTGATCATGTGAGGAACTTTTTAAAGAAAGAAAATAAAGTATATTTATTTATAACTTGTCAGTAATTGTTAGTTTTATGGCTGTGACTTCTTGTTTGCTGCCAAACAAGCAAGTGAATATTTCTCTGTGTCCTGGTGATCTCTCAATCACCATTCCTAATGCCATATTAACAAAAATTAAATGATATGTCAGGGGTTTTTTTCCTACACAAATATTTTTAATTTTCATAGTGGTGGATAGTTAAATGTATATGTTCTTTTCAGAACACATTTTAACTTTGGGTTTCAACCTTAACGGTTTACAACCAGAGGGAAAAGATCCATGGAAAACAGGATTGAAAAGGAATCTGATGAGATGGTAAGAGTGGTTCTCTTAGAAATGAGATCTTAGCTAATTTTGCTTTAATCTTTGTACTTTTCTATCTTTTTCTACCATGAACATACATTTCAAAATCAGGAATAAAAAAAAAAAACATTAAAATAGAAAACATCTCTGACAAACACCATGTTAAGACCAGTCTATTTCTCAAAGCAAATTTATTTATAATAAACAGATATTTACTAGTATCCTTTGTTTATATTTATATCCTCTATAGTTTCTAATAAGATCACATAACAAAGGGTCTAAGTGTAAGGCACTAAGCACTGCAAGCGATACAAACAATATGTAAATACATATAAAGAGTGAAAAATTTATTTTTATAAGGACCTTATGATATAAATGGTATCTGTATTTTACAGATTAAAGAAACTGAAACTCAGTGGGGTGACTTGCCCAATGTCACGTAACCAGGAAGAGGTTAGGCTAGATCATTGCACTAATGGTCCCCAGAGAAGAACATCTTATATACATAGCCTTTTATTCACACCGACTCCAGGCTATGTGACTTGCTGTGTCAATGGGACATTATTAGCAAAGAAGTACAGAGGCCTTGTGGGAGGTAGAAAGTGAGCTTGGAGAGGTAGGCAGGGCCTTATAGATCATGATTAAATAGGCTTGATCAACAGACTGAAAGTGGGATTTGATTCAATAGGAAAACAAACATGTAGATTCCTAAGCAAAGTTGTAGTAAAGTGGCTCATAAAGCAAGTGATCGGAAGAAGAGATGGGGGATAATTCAACCAGTTAAGGAAGAAGCAAGGTGATGGCCATATTGATGGAAAAGATGCACCAGGTTCAAAGCCTTTTGAAGCTGAATTGTCAGGACTTAGTGACTAAGTAGGTACAAAGGATGAAATCCAAAGAAGAAACATGGGTGAATAACATTTTGAAGTGTATGGAAGGGGAAGTAATGTTTGGTATCTGCTGTGTGCCACATACTTTACATGTTTCCTTTAATCTTTACACCAATTCTAAATGAGGTGAATATGATTCTTCTCACTGTACAAAAGAGAAAACCGAAGCTTGAGACAGTTTGTAAAATGTGCCCGATTTCTAGCAGTGGTGAAGTCAAAATTTGAACCCAAGCCTGTGTAACATCTGGTTGGGTGGGGGAATAGTGGCATCATAAACACAGGGCAATGTAGAAGGAAGAGTTGAGCTTGAGACCTGTGTCTGAGGGTCTGGCAAGCATTCAGGTGTGGATGTTCACTCACAGGGAGGAAGGGGGCTTCTGAGGGTCTTGGGAGAGGCCAGGAAGCAACTTAGGGTCTGCCACATATGACTTGCCTCGCACGGTATATTCATACACACAGTGATATTCTTTTTAAACAAATTAAAATTTAATTCTAAGTAAAACAATGTATATCAACTTGGATTCTAGGGAAATTATTCAAAGATTTCATCTAAGCCAACCAAGTCAAATCTTTATCATCTTAAACAAACTGAGTTAATTCTCTCTAAGCCAAAAACAACTCATCTGCTAGTTGAAGCATTCTTTTAATGTTTTCAAGGCGACACTGGCACAAGTAATTAACGTCTTATGTTACCAATATCGATTTACTGTTCAATTTGCAGGAAGCCAAAAACCAGAGAGTCAAATGTAGTTAAACACTTGGAGGATATGATGAAATAACTAACAATAATCTATATTTTATATAAACATTCTTTTCCCCTTTAGATAAGAGGTCGGCAAACTTTTTCTGTAAAGGGCCGGATAGTAAATATTTTAGACTTTGCAGGCTAAGCTCTTCAGTTCTGTTGCAACAACCCAACTCTGCCATCGTAACAGGAAAGCAGCCATAGATGATTTATAGACAAATAGGTATGGCTGTGTTTCAATAAAATTTTCTATCCAGATAGTGGGCTGCATTTGGCCCAAAGGCTACAGTTTGCTAACCTTGGTCTTAAATATTTATGTAAGCTAGTAGTGATATTTTCTGACTTATATATATTCTAACCCTTTCCTTGGAATGGGTACTTTATTTTTAAAAATTATTTTACATTATCTGCAAATCTGGAATATTAGAGATCATTCCAGTTTTAAGAGAAGAAACCATTTCTTCATCTTTATATCTCCTGCACCTTGCTCAGTGCATAGAATATATTAAGTGCTCAGTTAATGCTCTTTACAAATTGCTGAATCAACTGCATCTAGTCAGCCCCCTTGTTTCAGAGGCAAGGCTATGTATGGTACCTTTGAAGAAGTACTGTGTGGCCAGTAGGAGATGCTCAGAACTGCACAATGAGAAGGTATAGGTTCTCATTTTGCTTCTGGACCTAACACTGAATTGCTACAAGTCCCTTCCCATTGCTGAACCTATCTTTACCAGGGAGTTGGACTGTGGCAGACTCTAGGCTGCCTAGCTGACTGCTATTCCCAACCTCCTTCCATGTCTTTTCCCCCATAGAGGGTGAAAATGCCAAATCCTCATTTATCTAGCCAACTTTGCAGTCAGAATTGGCCATATGCCTCATTTCTGCCCAATTAGATAGAAGGGGAATTCTAGAAGGTTCTGGGAAAGACTCCCTTGCCCCACCATGAAAGGAGCAAGGCTCGTAGTAAGGAATGCTCCTTTTTTATAATGCCTGAGCTGTGGCAGCCACATCACACTGTAAGGCCATAAGCCTTTAGGAAGCCATAGCCACCTGTAATTTGGTGCTGTTATTTTGCAGCCAATTTTATTTTTACCAATATGATGAACTTTAGGGTACCTTTTAGATCTGAGACTAAAGTCACATATGCAGTTAATCAAAGAACTGAGCCTTGAACTTGGCGATCTTTATGTGCCTTTAATAGTATATTAATCTTCTTTAATGTTCCATTTTATATTTCATCCATTTATTAACTAAATTTATTGGGACTAGTCTACAATGTAGTCATTAGCTAAAGCAAACAGGGTCAGTTGATCTATGCCTCAATAAAGGCCTAGGCATTTGGTGGTGGTGATTTTTCTAAATATGTGATCCAGTACAAATTTAAAAGTGATTTTTTAAAAGCCTAAAGTTGAAAAACACTTAGCAGTGTCATTTGATATTTGATGAAAACCAAACGGTTCTGTTCTAATTAGGCCAAACAGAACATTTCTAGTTTGGCTGGAAAAAAAGTAAGTTGCTGTGACAACCTCAAAAACAAATACTCTCAGATCACATCAGAAACATTTAGAAGCTATGTGCTAATCTAAGTTGATTCAATTGTCCCCGATTCAGAATAAATGTTTTTCATTAGATGTTTTCTCTCTTTTTACTATGAAGTCAAAATTACCCTTGTGTAATAGTGAAATATTCAAGACCAAATATTTAAGGAAGATTCAGTTTATACAGCTAAGGGACCAAAGAGGATTTTAGAAAACAGATAAATCTGAGAGCTAGAGGGAAATTAATCAAAATCTGATAATCTCTCTCTCATTATGGGACAGATGCCAATGTCAGGAAATCAGAATATAAAAATAGCATTAAGAATTAAGCTGTTGCTTACTATTGAATTAATGGCAGTATGGCATCTTGGAATAATTTTACAAATTTTAACTATAAGTTTATGAAATATAGACCAAAAAATAAAAACTGACAAAAAAGGAAGGTTCATGATGTAAGTAGGAATGACAAGTTAGATAACATTTGTTCTTCATAAAGAATAAATTATTTAGAAAAAATTTAGTGGAAAATAATTTTTTTGGTGAAGAAAATATCTTAAGCAGTCTATCTTTCAATAATGACTCGATTTTATGATTGCAATAATAAATTGTTACATGTTTTTAATATCTTAATTTTGTATTTTATATTTGTTATACACCAAAATATTATTTGGGTCATTCATTTTCCATGTCATTTGTATTATAGCATGTCTGTCTCACTTTCAAATCATGTAACTAACCAAAAGTTATATGATGGACTAACATTTTCATTGCCTCTGCTATTTAGTCTTCTATCTGTTGGTCCCTGGATATACACAGGAGGTTCCTATTTCAAAATTTAGAGCATGACTTTTTTTTAGTTTAAATGTTTTTTCTCTATATATTGTTTACCAAAATTCAACGATAACTTTTTTTTTAATTGACTTATACACTTTAACAGTACTAAATGGATGCTGTTTAGGCTAGCTAAAGTTTAGTCCAGATAACTTTACATTAGACAAATAAGTTGCCTTGGTGTCTGCAAGCTTATTTTTATTTTATTATATATATGTGGTAGATCGCAAAATTGCCCACCTCTTTCCTTACTCCTTGAATCTGGGCTGGCCAAGTGACCTTCACTGAAGAGAATGCAGTATAAGAGATGTGCAAAGTTCTAAGCCTAGGATTAAAGAGGCCTTACAGATTTTGCTATCTTGTGGCTCTTGGAACCATCATGGGATCAAACCAGGGCTAGCCTGCTAGAGGATGAGACCAAATGGACAGAGATAAGTTTTCCTAGCTGAGCACTCCCCCTCCCCCCACACCAAAACTAAATAGCCCTCAGCCATTCTGGCAGCTAACCACAGAAACATAAGTAAATCCAGCCAAGACCAACAAGAAAACTTCCATACTGAGCCCAACCCAAATCGCTGACTCATAGAATTCTGCACTAAAGAAATTGTTCTTTTAAGCCAATAAATCTTGGGTTACACAGCAATAGCTAACCGATACAATCTGCTTCTAAGGGACTTAGTGCAATACATTAGTGCATTTTTCACTTATATTTTCATTTCTGCATGTTTATAAATTGGTGAACCTTAAAGATCATGTAAGTGATTCTGGAAAAAAGTTGCTTAAATGATAGTCCTGGGTATGACAAAAAAAATAGATGTGCGTTGGAGTTTGACAGAGATCAATAATAACCTCTTTTCCCTCAATCTCCCACTCAAGTTTAAAATCAATTAAGTGATTGGCTCATGAGTAAAGCAGAAGGAGAATTCCTGGTTAGGCCTGGCCTGGAAGAAATGGCCTAGATTATAAACTTGATACTCCTGAGCTGCAGATTGAGAATTACACACCCACTCACAACCTCTGGCTGAATTAAATAACTTCAGGCCACTCTCTGAGGAGGTGGGGCCAGCCACTATGAAATGTAGAGCAGAGGGGAGCAGAGCAGAGTATATGTTCTCTGTAGGAAGAAAGTACCTGAGGACAGGAAGAAAAAATTGTGTCAAAATAGGCAAATTCCTTCTCCCAGATTTACCAAAAAATAAGTCACCGCCTTCAACAAAAGAGCAGAGAAAGGCCAGGAATATTGCTTTAATGGACTGATTCTCCTCATGTAAATCTCCATCAGAACAATGAATAAGTATTCTTGCCTACTACTCTCATGAACTGAAAATGATTTGGGTAACCTGGACATCACTCAGAAGTTAGTAGATTTAATATTAGAAATATATCACCTTGAGAAAAGGCAAAACATTTTTCATAGATAATTATAATAGCTAATGGTTTTTGAGCATTTATTATGGCCAGGTGGTATTCCAATGACAATTTTTCATTTCATCCTCACATAACCCTATGATATAGATATTCTTGTTATCCTCTTTTTACAGATGGGGACAGCCTAAGGAACTGGCCTCACAAGAAACAAGATAGAATAGAGTTGGGACCTTTTCTGGGTTGTTTCCATCCAAGAGTAAGAAGTATACTTTAGAAAACAGATAACGAGTATTGCAAAGAATGTGAAAAAATTGGAAGCCTCATACATTTCTAATGAGAATACAAAATGTGGTGATTTTATTTCCTTCAGATGTAAACCCAGAAGTGGGATTGTTGGATCATATGGTAATTCTATTTTTAATTTTTCGAGGAACCTCCAAACTGTTTACCATAGCGGCTGCACCAATTTACATTCCCACCAACAGTGTAGAAGGGTTTCCTTTTTTTCCACAACCTCGCCAACACTTACCTCTTGTCTTTTTGATAACAGATATCCTAACAGGTGTGAGGTCATGTCTTATTGGGGTTTTAATTTGCATTCCCCTGATGATGAGTGATGTTGAGCATCTTTTCATGTATGTGTTGGCCATTTGTATGTGTTTGGGAAAATGTCTATTCGGGTTCTTTGCCCAGTTTTTAATTGGGTTATATGGTTTTTCTTGCTTTGGGTTATATGAGTTTCTTATGTATTTTGGATAATTATCCCTTTATTGAATATGTGGTTTGCAAATATTTTCTCCCCTTCCATAGATTGCCTTTTTATACCCCTACGTTTTCTTCTAGGACTTTAATGGTTTCAAGTTTTGCATTCAAGTCTTTAATCCGTTTTGAGTTGATTTTGTATATGCTGTGAGATAGTGGCCCAGTTTCATTGTTTTGCATGTAGATATCCAGTTTTCCCAGCACTATTTATTGAAGAGACTATCCTTTCCCCATTGTATATTCTTGACTCTTTTGTCATAAATTGATCATACATGCAAACATTTCTGGGCTCTGTTCCATGGATCTATGTATCTGTTTTTATGCCAATACCATAGTGTTTGATTACTATAGTTTTGTAACATAGTTTGAAATCAGGAAGTACGATGCCTCCAGCCTTATTCTTATTTCTCAAGATTTCGTTGACTATTCTGAGTCTTTTGTGATTCCATACAAATTTTAGAATTATTCTATTTCTGTGAAAAATACCATGGGGCTTTTAACGGGGATTGCACTGAATCCGTACATCACTTTGGGTAGTATGAGTATTTTTACAGTATTCTTCCAATGAATGAATACAGATATCTTTTCATTTATTTGAGTCTTCTTCAGTTTCTTTTATCAATGCTTTTTAATTTTCAGTGTACAGATATTTACCACCTTGGTTAAATTTATTCCTACGTATTTTATTCTTTTTGATGCTATCGTAAATGAGATTTTTTTTAACTTTCTCTTTCCAATAGCTCATTGTCAATGTATAGACATGTAATTGATTTTTGTATCCTGCAACTTTACTGAATTCATTGATCTGACAATTTTTTGAAGGAGTCTTCAGGGTTTGCCACATATAATATGTCATCTCTGAACAGAGACAGTTTTACCTTTTTTCTAACTTGGATGCCTTTATTGCCTTTTCTTGCACAATTTCTCTGACTTGGACTTCCAGTACTATGTTGAATACAGCAGTGAGTGGGTATCATTGTCTTATTCCTAATCTTAGGGGAAAAGCTTCCAGCTTTTCACTATTTAGTATGATGTTAGCTGTGGGCTCGTCACACATGGCCTTTATTATGTTGAAGTATATTCCCTTTATGCCCAATTTGTTCAGTTTTTATTATGAAAGAATGTTGTACTTTGTCAAGTGCTTTTTCTAAATCTATTGAGATGATCATATGATTTTTATCGTTTAATCTGTTAATTTGTTAATGTGGTATATCACATTTATTGTTTTGTGTATGTGGAAACATCCTTGCTTCTCAGAAATAAATCTCACTTGATCATGGTGTATGATCCTTTTCATGTACTGCTAATATTTTGCTGAGGATTTTTGTACTTATGTTCATCAGAGATATTGGCCTGTAATTTTATTTTTTTGCACTGTCTTTGTCTGGCTTTGGTATCAGAGTAATGATGGCCTTATTAAATGAGTTTGGAAGTGTTCCCATCTTTCTATTTTTGGAAGAGTTTGAGAAGGATTGGTAACAGGGGTTGTCACTCAGGAGAACTGGACAGATGAGGGACAGGTGGAGGAAACAATTTTCATTCTCTGCTTTTGTGTGACATTTGGATGATGAGCCTTTTGGTCATATTACCTATTATAAACTAAAATTGGATAAGAAAATTTTTCTAACCATTCCGAAAAGTATTTAATAGCTTCTTCTCTTTACAAGTTCAATTTGGCCAAGGAAGTAAAAATTAATAATGGCTTATAATGATCAAATTTTTTATCTATAGCATTATCAATACTTTGAACACAACTATTTTTCTCCTTTTTTGTCTCTAAGTCTTTTTAATTAAACTTATTTCAAGACAACTGTAGATTCATACACAGTTGTAAGAAATAATATATAAAGAGCCTGTGTAGCCTTTCTCCAGTTTCTTCCCATCTTGCAAAACTATTGTGCATACAAGTATATCATGATCGTGTTACATTGCTAAAGTCAGGATACAGGACATTCCAACATCACAAGGATCCCTCATGTTGCCCTTTTATAACCATACCCACTTCCCTCTCACCATCACCAATCCTTAACACTTGTGAGCACGAGTATTTAAAATCTATCTATCAGTGCATATGTTTAATGAAGCAAGAATTTTTTAGATGTGTGCACTTATGATAAAAATTATAAGGGATCCTTTTCTTTTCCCTCCCTTAATATTAGTAAGCTAGTATAAAGTCTAATTCTGTTTAATAAGGTCATATAAATGGCAAATATTCATGATCTTCTAGAGCAAGGCTAGTGTAGCTTACTGCTTTATTTAAAAAAAAAACTTCGAAATAATTTTAGATTTACAAAAAAGTTGTAAAGATAGTACAGGGTTCTCATACACTTTTCACCTGGCTTCCCTTAATGTTAAAATCTTAAATAACCACAATACATTTGTCAAAACTTAAGAGATGAATATTGGTACATTATTATTTATTGAACTCAAGACTTTATTTGAAATTCATCAGTTTTTTTTTTCACTAATGTCCTTTTCCTGTTCTAGAATCCAATCCAGATACCACAGTGCATTTAATTATGGCATTATTTTAATCATAAGAATTGTTCCAGTGTGTGTTTGACAAAAAAAAAATATTTACACTACAGTTCTATTTTTGATCCTAAAACACTTACATGTTAAGATGATATTCAATCCAGCCATTTAATAAATAATATTGGTTTAACATTTTTCCAGGAAGATCTTAGTACCCAGAGAAAATAATAAACCAATAAGGTGAGGGGCTATTAGATATTTCAAAACTGCTTAGGGAATTGTGTTCATATAGTTTTATGGTTATTTGCTTGAGAGAGAATTAGAACTCTAGGGTATTTTTAAAAAGAAGAGTTGAAGGGTCGCAAAAACAACTGCCATTTTTCTTCAGCTTATTCCCACTTACTGGGTGGTGGAAATATGATTATTTTAGTAGAAATCTTCCTTCAAACTTGTTCATTACTCATTTAATTCAGCATTGTTTAATCAGTTATTTGTTGACTGCCTACAATATGCTGCGCGGGAGGAAGAAACTTTCCTTTTTCCCTCCTATGTTCTTTTAGGTGGTCTAATAATTAGATCTACGTGAAGCAGATTAATGAGACAATATAACCAAATTTAATTACATACATACATATGGCGACCTCGCATACATGAGTCAGAGACCCCACATACATGAGAGGTTCAGGTACAGAAAGTTAAAATGAGATATATATAGCATTCTGAGTTAAGGATGGAGATAAGGCACCTTGGGCATCAGAGGGGAAGATGGTCATCACAGGACCATAAAAAGAACAGATGTTCAGTAATTAGAAGTTTGCCCTGCCCTATAGATAGATCATGAAAGGTTGTTTCTGGTGATAATTGTTATTTTATGGACAAGACTCCAAATTTAAATTCTTCTAGGTGGTCGAAATGTGGGAGCAGAAGTTCCTCTTGAGCCCATGGGGTCTCCATTGCCTTTGGCTCAAAATAATCCACATGCCATAGAAGCACAACTTGGGGTGACTCATTCTGAAGCTCTGCAATGCCAAGTACTGCTTTAAACCCTTGGGAATCATCACTGCAGTTGTGGACATCCTGATTATAAAGGGTTCTCAGTCTCCACTCACAAATCCCAGCAACTGTCTTAATCACTCTAGCCTGTATTGATCTTATTTTGCCCCTGCAGACAGATGCATGTCACACTGAACTGTTAAATATTCATTCTCCTCCAATTAGAATATGCTCCTGACTAAACCTCCCTTTTCCAGTAAGCAGTGGTTTCCTTAGCTGCTATGAGAAGGGTTTTATAGCTCACCCTGGCTTTTGTGGTAAGAGAGAACTTCCAGAGTAAATATGATTTGGAAGGTGACTCCTTATCTTCTAGGTTTTTTGTTTGTTTGTTTGTTTGTTTGTTTTTATTCCCTGAATCCCACCATCAAATGTCCTCTAGGCTATAGCAATCTTAGTCAAAAACTGTCCTGTACACCACAAAACCCTGCAAACTATATGATTCCTTTATATGAAGTTCAAATGGGTAAAATTTATCTATAGTGATAAAATAACGGTTATCCTTTGGGGAGAACAATCAAGTCTTCTTTCTAAGTGCTGAAAATGTTCCATATCATGTTACATGAGTACATATTGTAAAAATTTTCAGGCTGCGTGCTTAAGATTTATATACTTTTACATACCATCAGTAACTCATAGGGAAACAGACTCTCATTATCCTCTCTCATTAAAATAATTCCCTTCTTGCTATCTGTGATATGATTGATAATGTGAAATATATATTTGATCTTTGACATTTTTCTGGCACATAGGTCCTAAAACCCTTGGAATTTCTTAAGCAATGAGAGTGATAAAATTGTCTTTGTTAATAAGGTGATTTTGGAAGGCCCCTAGGCCACTGAAGGGGAACCAATCATGTGATTAGAGGGTTGGAACTTTCAGTCCCATCCCCAGACCTCCAGAAGGGGGCTAAGGACTCGCCACTGAGTGCAATCACAAGTGGCCAATGATTTAGCCTCCCTAAGAACGCAAAAGGATGGGGTTGGGAGAGCTTCCAGGTGAACATGTGGAGATTTGGGGAGTGTGGTGCCCCTGCAGAGGGTATGGGAAGCTCTAGGCCCCTTCCTCACACCTTGCCCTATGCGTCTCTTCCATCTGGCAGTTATATCCTGAGTTATATCCTTTTACAATACACCAGTGATTTAGTAAGTAAAATGTTTCTCTGAGTTCTGTGGCTGCTCTAGCAAATTAACCAAACCTGGGGACATGGGTTAAATTTTCTTTTGTTCTAATTTGCTCCTTAGCAGTGTATAAATCAGGGGATAGAATTAGATGGTAGAAAGATGTTGCTCAAATCTACCTACCAGAAGATTCAAGTCCCAGCTCTAAGTCAGCCAAAATACTCAGTTACATTTTTTTTTTTAATGAAAGAGAAAACCTAGAGTGTTCCATGTGGAAAGAATGTCCATTACCCAAAGCTAATGTATTTATAGCAGTCCCAATAAGTGGTTATCAGAAAACAAGCCAGAATTCTGAAGCTAAAATTGAAAAATAAGCGTGGGTAGGTGCCATATATTAGTTACAGAATTTTTTCTTGTGATGATCTACTCTCTTACCAAATGTCAAATATGCAATACAGTACTATTAATTATAGTCTCCATGCTGTACATTACATCCCAGTGACTTATTTTATAACTGGAATTTCATTCATTTTGACCACCCATTTGGCCCACCTCTCACACACACATTCTTTTACTCTTTTACTCTGTCAACTGCCAGTCTCTTCTCTGTATCTGAGCTTTTTTTTTTTAGATTCTACACATAAGTGAAACCATATGGTGTTTGTTTTTCTCTAATTTATTTCACTTAATGTAGTGCCCTCAAGATCCATGCTGTCTCAAATGGCAAGATTTCATTCTTTTTTTATGGTTGAATAATATTCATTGTATAAAAATACACACACACCCACACACATACATATACATGTAACGTACATATTACACCTTCTTTATCCATTCATCTGCTAATGAACACTTAGGTTGTTTCTATATCTTGGCTATTGTAAATAATGCTGCAATGATCACCAGGGTGCAGCTAGGTCTTGGAATCAATCTGATCTTTTCGTAATAGCTATTGTAATGGTTTGAGGTGATAGTTTATTGTGCTTTTGATTTGCATTTCCCTGATGATTCGTGATGCTGAGAATCTTTTCATTAACCTGTTGGCCATGTGTATGTCTTTGGAAAGATATCTATTCAAATCTACCCATTTTTTAACTGGATAGTTTTTTGTTTGTTTTTTTGCTATCGAATTGTATGGTTTCTTTATATATTTTGGACATTAACCCCTTAACAGATAAATGGTTTGCAAATATCTTCTTCCATTTCATAGGTTGTCTTTTCATTTTGTTGATGGTTTTCTTTGTTGTACAGAAGCTTTTAAGTTTGGTGCTCATTTTTGCTTTTGTTGCCTTTGCTTTTGGTGTCAAATCCAAAAAGCCATTGCCAAGATTGATATCAAGAAGGTTACCACATAGCTTTTCTTCTAAGAGTTTTGTAGTTTCAAATCATGATGTTGATATATTTTTTTGGACCCTGTCAAAGTTTACGTATATATTGCATTCCTTAACATTTTGAAATATATCAATGATAAATTTATTGCTAGACTTAATAACTTGGATTTACCAGAAAAGGAAGAAATGCCAGATGACACAAGTTTAAATCTTCTGAAATGGGTATTCCAGAAATTGTAGCAGTGCAGCTGGAAATGGAAACCACTCTAGTTATGTCAACAGAAAGTTATTTAGCATAGAGAATTAGATGCTCACGCGATCCTTGAGAAACCCTGAGGAGTCGAAGTTTGGGGGAGTCTGCCATGGTCTTACAAATCATTTTAATGGAACTGTGATGCAGACTGAGACAAGTCCAGGAAGACTCCAGATAAGGAGCTAGTTTCCACATCCTTCTCCCAAAGCTGGTATCTAAATAGTGATGTAGGGGATCTGACCACTGCAAAAATTCATATCTGTTAGAAACTATCAGCTACCTCTCCTACAGGATGATTTGTCTCTTCTCAGTCATTCAGGTCTCACACAAATTGATTTAAATTACATCCAGTTCCTTGGTGGAGGTCCGTCTGGAAAAATCAAATTATTTTATTTTATTTTATTTTATTTATTTTTTAGGCAAGGCAACCCTTGGTTTACCTCACAGATTGCAAGGACCTTATCAGCTTACAAGCCCTTATTATTTTTCTTTTTTTAATTAAAAAAAAATTTTACACCTGGTCTTCCTAGGTGGTCTCCCTTCCAAGTACTAACCAGGTCTGACCCTGCTTAGCTTCCAAGATCAGTCAGGATCGAGCTTGTTGAGGGTGGCATGGCCATAGACAGGAAATAAAATTTTAGAGAAGAGATGAAAAAGATACCAAGTGCTAACTGACAGTATCTGGGAGAGGAGTGACATATGTGTATTTGGAAATATCATATGTGTATGTTATATGGTTAAACATGTCCCAAAGAGTATTTCATGCCACTTTCTACCCTTCTGAACAAATTGAATTTGATACAATGGTGAGAAATGGTTATCTTTATAAAAAATAAAGTTTTCCTTCCATCTAAAGTTCAAATAAGAATTTTAGGTGTAAGATCCCCGTGGAGGAAGGGACCCATGTCATATTTACAAGAGAGGACCCGAACAATACCCATGTTTTTTAGAGTGAGTTCTTTGGACTCCCTATGTCAGAATCACTTGGGGAAAATTTAGTGGCTTATTAAATAATTCTGGGATTCTTTTGAGATCTGAATAAGAATTCCTGAGAGTGGAACCTGATTATTTGCATTTATTAAATAGAGATCCCATATATTGTTTCCATTTTTTTTTATTGTGGTAAAGTAGATATAACTAAATTTTCCATGTAACCATTTTTAAGTGTATAATTCAGTGACATTATGTTCACAATGTTGTGCAACCATCCCACCGTTTCCAAAACTTTTTCATCACTCTAGAAACTCTGTAATCATTAAGCAATTGCTCCTATCTTCCCCTCCCTCAAACTCCAGTAGCCTCTAATCTACTTTCCTAATTTGCCTATCCTAGATATTTAATATAAGTGGAATCAAATAGTATTTGTCCTGCTTAGGCTTATTTCACAATCTGCATTTGGCTTATTTCACTTAGCTTAATATTTTCAAGGTTCATCTATGTTGTAGCATGTATCAGAACTTTATTCTTTAAATAAAAAAGGCTAAATAATCCATTATGTATATACCACATTTTATTTATCTATTCCTCTGTTGACAGATACTTTTGTTGTTTCTACCTTTTGGCCATTGTGAATGATGTTACAATGAATATTGGTGTCCAAGTATCTGAGTTCATTTTCAGTTCTTTTGGGTATACACTCAGGGCAGAGTTGCTGGGGCATATGATAGTTTCATGTTTAGCTTTTTGAGGAACCCCCAACTGTTTTCCATCGCAACTGCACCATTTTACAATCCCACTAGCAAAGTACAAGTGTTCCAATTTCTCCATAACCTTACCAACACTTGTTATTTTCTGGGGTTTTTAAAATAGCAACACTAATAAGTTTGAAGTGGTATCTCACCATGGTTTGGATTTGCATTTCTCTAATGAGCAATGATGTTGAGCATCTTTTCACATGCTTATTGTTCATTTGTATATCTTCTTTGTAGAAAGACTCTATTAAAGTCCTTTGCCCTTTTATGAATAGAGTTTTTGTTATTCATTGTAGGGGTTCTTTATAAATTCTAGATATTTAATGCTTATCTGATATGTGATTTGCAATTATTTTCTCCCATTTCATAGGCTGTCTTTTCATTTTCTTAATAATGTCCTTTGATGCATAAAATTTTGCTCTTCGCTTTTTCATTTTATTGCTCATGTTTTTGGTATCTATCTAAGAATTTGTTGCCAAATCTAAGGCCATGAAGATCTACACCTGTATTTTCTTAGAGTTTTATGGTTTGGGCTCTTATATTTAGGTCATTGATCCATTTTGGGTTAATTTTTATATATGTTGTGGAGTAGGAGTCCAAATTCATTTTTACTATGGAAATCTAGTTGTCCTGGCACCATCTATTGAAGAGACCATTCTTTTCCCCATTGAACGATGTGGTACCCTTGTTAAAACTCAATTTCCCATAGACACGTGGATTTATTTCTGGACTCCGAATTCTTTTTTTTTTTTTTTAATCTAATCGTCTACCCTTATGCCAGTACCAGACTGTTATAATTACTGTAGCTTTGTGTAGTTAAGTTTTGAAATCTGGGGAGTCCTCCAACTTCCTTTTTCAAGATTGTTTTCACTATTCGGGCCTCTTGAAGTTCCATGTGAATTTCAGGATCAGCTTTTGCATTTCTGAAAAAAAAAGTTGGAATTTTGATAGGGATTACATTGACTCTGTAGATCACTTTGGGTAGTATCGACATGTTAACAATATTAAGTCTTCTTAGTAATGAACACGGGATGTCTTTCCATTTACTTAGATCTTTGATATTTTATTATTCCTAGGCATTTTCTTTGTTTAAATGCTATTGTAAATAGAATTACTTTCTTAATTTCCTTTTCAGATTGTTCATTGTCAGGATATAGAAACAACTGATTTTTGTGTGCTGTTCTTATACCCAGCAACTTTGCTGAATTTGTTTAGTAGTTTTCATGTGAATTGTTTTGGAATTTTCTATATATGGAATTGTTTTTTGAGAATAGAGGTAGTTTTACTTCTTCCTTTTCAATATGGATGCTGTTTATTTCTTTTTCTTGTCTATTGCTCTGGCTAGAATTTCCAGTACTATGACAAATAGCATTGATCAAAGCGGGCGTCCTTATCTTGTTCCTGATCTTAGGGGGAAAGCTTTTAGTCTCTCACCATTGAGTATGATCTTTGCTGTGGGTTTTTCATAAATGCCCTTTATTGTGTTAAAGAAGTTCCCTTCAGAAGCATAGTTTTCTGAGTGTTTTTTTTTTTTATCATGAAAGGGTGTTGATTTTGTTAAATACCTTTTCTGCATCAATTGAGATGATCATGTAGGTTTTTCTCTCTTTGTTCTATTAATGTGTAATAACATCGATTTTTCTTAAGTTGAACTACTCCTGCATTCCTGGGATAAATCTGACTTGATCAGAGAATATAATCTTTTTAATATGCTGTTGGATTCAGTTTGCTAGTGTTTTGTTGAGGATTTTCGCATCTGTTGAATAAGAGATATTGTCTGTAATTTTCTTGTGACGTCTTTATCTGCCATCAGTGTGATGCTAGTAGCCTCATAGAATAAGAAGTGTTCCCTCCATTTCTGTTTTTTGGAGGGGCTTAAAAAGGATCAGTATTTATTTTTCTTTAAAGGTTTGGTAGAACTCACCAGTGAAGACATCTGGTCCTGGACTTTCCTTTTTTTGAAGGTTTTTGATAACAAACCTAAACAAAACAAGTAAAGGCATTGAATCAGTTAAGATTTTGTTTTTTCTTAAGCCAGTTAGACAATTTGTATGTTTCTAGAAATTTGTCCACTTCATTTAGGTTATCTTAGTATCTCTTATAATCTTTTTCGTTTCTGTAACATCAATAATACCCTCACTTTTATTTTTGATTTTAGGTATCTGTATCTATTTTTTGTCAATCTAGCTAAAGATTTGTTCATTTTGTTTTTCTTTTCAAAGAGCCAACTTTTGGCTTTATTGTTTCTCTTATTTTTCTATTCTCTATTTTATTTATCTCTGTTCTAGTTTTTATTACTTCCTTCCTTTTGCTAGCTTTTGGTTTAGTTTGCTCTTTCTAGTTCCTCAAAGTGTTATTGATTTGAGATTTTTATATGTGCGAATGTACATGTGTGTAATATAGGCATTTATAGCTTTAAAATTCCCTCTTAGCACTGTCTTTTCACTGCATCCCAAAACTTTTTGCTGTGTTGTTTTCTTTTTCATTCACCTCCAAGTATTTTCTAATTTCCCTTGTGATTTCTTCTCTGATTCATTGGTTGTTATTAAGAGTGTGTTGTTTAATTTCTACATATTTGTGAATTTTCCAACTTTTATTAATTTCTAATTTCATCCCATCATGATTGGAGAAGATACTCTATGATTCAGTCTTTTAAAATTTACTGAGACTTGCGTGGCCTGATGTATGGTCTATCCTGGAGAGTGTTCCATGTGCACTTGAGAATATGTATTCTGCTGTTGTTGGATGAAGTAGACTGTCTGTTAGGTATAGATGGTTTATAGTGTTATTCGAGTGCTCTATTTCTTTATTGATCTTCTGTCTAGATGTTTTATTCATCATTTAAAGTATCATAGTGAAGTCTCCAACTATTTCAGAACTATTTCTCCCTTCAATTCTGTCACTTTGCTTCATATATTTTAACAATGATAGTTTTAAAAGAGTAATGACAAGATAATAACAGCTAACAGCTTTTGAGCATTTAGAATATACTAGGAACTATTCTATGTGCTTTAAATATAATAATTCATTTAATCTTCACAACAATCAAATAAGAGAGAACTGTTATTGTCCACATTTCACAGATGAGGTGAGTGAGTTTAAGAGAAATAATTTGTAGATTACACAGCTGGAATCCCTAACCATTAACAGTTCAGGCACTTTTTACTCCTTAAAACACTACCAAAACACTGTCATAAAAATTTCTGTGGCATTAAAAAAAAAAGTATGGGTGTGTGTGCTTGTAATTGGAAGAGTATATTTATTTTAGAGGATGAACACGAATGGAAGAGTTAATATACTACTTCATTCACTGGCTATTTAGAAGATAAACTTTTGTTTTTTGTACCTAAACATCAATCCTGAGAGTCAATTCATATTTGCTATTGTAAACTAGCATATTGATGGGGTAGAAAGATACATTTATTCTTTTATTAAATTTTTACTCTTTAGTACAAATTCTCCTAAAATGAAAATATTCGGTGATACAACAGCTGATATTCTAACGTGTGTCTGCCCCAACAACCTCTGCATAAAAATTTTTTTAAAAATATAAATAAAATTGACAAGACTTGATAAGCCACGAAAGCTATAATCTTGATTATCCTGATTATCTATGTAGATCCTGTAATTGTCTCACAGATTTCTAATTCAAGATGTTTCCATACAACATCATCTCTTCATTGTTCCTTAGACATCCTGATACTTGTGATTGTTTCAGAAATTTTTAGATCTAACGTATTGCAGAAACATGTGGCCTATATAATTTTTGAAAATTGACTTCCTATATTATATATTTTTTGTAAATGTTTGGTGGCCTATATAATTTTTGAAAATTGACTTCCTATATTATATATTTTTTGTAAATGGTGGACATTTGAACATTTAGTTCATATGAGATACAAAATTTTATTTTATGGAGATTTAACCAAGTTGATTATAATTAATGTTCATAACTGTTTTGCATGTCAAAATCAGCATTGTGTTCAAGTTTTACACAAAGATGTAGAATTCTGATGTCACCTTTGTTTATTCATCTTTGTAGATATTTTTTTAAGCCTCCCAAGAAAAAATATGGGTATTTTTCTTTCTTTATTGCTTCTCCCCTGTCTTGCTGTGTTCATTCCTTCTGGTATTCTTTATTGCATCTCCTGGATCTAGGATTTACATTTAAGTGTTAGCTCCTCCTTTTTTTTTTAACCCCTTTACTCTGAATTCTGGAATTATTTCTCTATTGATTCAGTTTTCTCAATTTTCACTACCTGTATTAGTAGTTTAGAATCTCATTAAAATTAATTTTAATTTGAAAGCAACCATTCCTGATCTGATTGCTTCCTTTTAAGAGATACAACATTACTATAAATCTTGTTTGGAATTAAATTTAGAAATTAAAGTTTTCTCTTCAGCTCTGATTCGGTAGAATGAGGTCCTTCTTTCAGAACACTCTTTCCATATGTTCACTGATTTTTAAGAAATCTTTTTAAAGATTATGTGGACCACTGCTCAAATATTTTTTAATTAATTTGTTATGGTGACATTGGTTGATGAAATCTGGTAAGTTTCAGCTGTACATTTTAACAGTAAGGCATATACACACACACGTGTGTTAATCTCCCTTAGATTTCTTTGTTACCATATATTTGATCCCTTTTTACCCAATCTACCTTCCCTCACTCCCTTCCCTCTCCCCCTCTGGTAACCATTAGTCTATAGCCCATTTCCATGAGTCTGTTTGTTTTGTCCTATTCATTTGTTGCTTTTAGGTTTATATCCCACATATAAGTGATATGTGTTTTTCAGCTTTTTCTGTCTGGCTTATTTCGCTTAGCATGATTATCTCGAGTTCCATCCATGTTCTTGCAAATGGCAGTATTTTATCTCTTCTTATGCTCAAATATTTTCATCTTTAATAAAAAAGCATAAGTTTTTTTTTTTTTTTCTGTAGCTCTATTTTTCTCGATTAGAAAGACTCGATTGCAGAATATAGAAAAGACAAGGAAGTTCAATGTTTTGCTAAGCATTTGTTTTTAGCTGCTCACTAAGCACCAGTGGATGCTGCATTAGGTACTTTACTGTAGGGTTGGAAATTGCTCCCTGGAATCCTCAGCTAGGCCAAGGAGATGTTTCCTCCATGTTCTCTGTGGCAGCTTACAGTTACTTGGTGCATCATACTCCTTATCTATGTGGCCAAACCGTTCCCATTATGTCTTCCATATTTAGTGAATTGTGGCACAAGTTAAGACAGAAAGGAAATGCCACAAACTCTGTGCTCCCTGTCCAGCACACAGATCCTTCCCCTTGCCTGCTGCTCAGAGTTTGGGGGTCTTCAAGGGTTCTGCTGGGGAGTCCTATAAACCTGCTTTTGCAAGATGACCTTCACTGGTGGCTCGACTTGTGGGCTGGCTAACACTAGTTGCTGTTGTCCTCAATACATCCTTATCTGCATCCTGAGAACACCCTTCCCTGCTCTTCAACCCTTAAAAATGTTTTAGGCTATTTCAGTAGAATTGGGGAAGAGAAACTCAAATTGTGATCTTGGAATGGGAGTCCCCCTGCCACGTGGGACCATTCCATTCATTGTCAAGTGTATAGGGAATATGGGCTATTTCAATGTTAATCTAAGTTTCTCCTACTCTAGCCCCAAGTGCCTTTTCAAATAAAGGCTTTTAGAATTTTGCACACCCAAAGCAGACTATTCTTAAGTGATCCGTCTCCAAGAGGGTAAATGCACAAATAAGTCAAAAGAAAGCAAAGTATGTAATACAGACTATAGTACGTAGTATTTTGTTCCCAAACCATAATGCAAAACTTTAAGAAGCAAGTCCACATCTGACTCTTTCTTCCCACACTATATATTCTTACCACTGGAATGTCGTGAAAAGGGTGGTGGTCAAAAGCACACTCGCCGCTGTTCAAGAGCCAGGACAAGTGAGATGGTTTGACTGCTCCAACAATCTAGAACCAATAAACCAAATTCTCACCCATATGTTATATACCCTATTAAAATCTTTGAAACCTCCAATAGAAATATCCCTAGAAAAAGGCCAACTGGCCAAAGTCAAGTCAGGAAGTCTTCAGAGGAATGCCAGGTGGGTGATGAACACAGCCTCCTGTACCCAACAGTCCCCCACACTACTGTGTGGAAAACTGAGCTAATCAATACCTACGGAAATCATTATACAGATAGTGAGATTAGAGATAATGTAAATTACCAAAATGAGCACCATCCTGAATCGCTATAGTGGTAACCAGATTACTTCTTCTCTATTTCAAAATAAATCAGTTGTTTAAAAGGGACAACCCAGGATATGGGAAATAAAATACTTCACATGCTCTTTTTGAAGTTGTCTTTGATGTTCTTTCTATGCATTAGGTTACTGTGAGATGTGGGGGAGGGTAACCAAATAGTTGAGGGAAAGTTTTCTTATGATTGACAGAAAGGGAAAATATGAGACATAACAACTTCAAGTGTCCTCTTAGACCCTGATTTAGACATACTTGTAAAAAAAAAATTGAGATTTGGGTATTTAAACTAGATATTTGGTAATCGTTTTATGTTAAAGTTTATTTACAGATGACTTGCTATGTATGCGATTTGTTTTATAATAATTAGGGGGGAGTAGATGAGAATATAGATGAAATAAGACTGCTTATATATGGATAATTTTGGAAGTTGGGTAATGAGTAAACCATTCTTCTGTACTTGTCTATGTCTGCAAATTTCCATGCAGCAGAAATTATTCTGAATTTAAATCATATTTAAATTAATCTGTGGTGATTTCTGTGCAAAAGTTGGAAAGGTTGACTACAGACCCCAGCAAAATGAAGTTAAGGGCCTCTGAAAAACCAGCTACAGATGACATAAAAATTTTTTTAAATTACTCTTTTGTAAGTAACATATTGAAGTGTAATAAAAAAATACAAGTTCCTAACATCCTACCTTTTATAAAATTAATTAGAGTAAGGTACACTTAATACCTCAAATTCAACATTACTACATGTTCTAATAGAGGAACACAAATGTGATGAAAGATTAGGTTTCTGAGACAGCATACTGGAACTTGGACAAGTTTGATAGTGTAAATCATTTCTAACTACACAGAAAAGATGCAGAATGTAATGTTTGCTTTTAGTTTATTAATTTATTTTGCAGGAATCATTGACTTTCCGAATATGTACTGTTTGGAGGTATGATGCATGCATAGCCTTTTTAAATGCCTTTGTACAATTTCACCTCAAAATAATTTGATTCACAGCATACAGAGAAATCTACGAGACATGGTATTTACAAGATTTAATTAAGTTTTTGCTGTTTTAATGAACAACTGCTTTTACAGAAAGAAACATGGACATTGGGTGTCATTATAAATAACTCAGAATTGTTCAGTCTCAAAGCAACTTTTCATGGCTTTAAAAATTAAAATCGTGTCATTCTATTAATCTCTGAATGCCCAAGCCATGCAAAACCTACTTGTTTTAAATATTTGGGGATGCAAAAAATACAGGAAAAATGCATGTCTGGTGAAGGTAAAAACGTCATCAGAATTAACTTTTACAATAAGAAAATACTATTAATTCTTTCAAAAAGATACAGTAGTGATGCAACACAGACAGTGCCTAATTTATTCTGATTTTTTAAAGTAACATTTCAATTGTCATTCTTTCTCTACAGATATACACAGAACTATAATATGAACTCATTCAAAGCCTGAACAAACATTAACAATATTAAAATAAATCAATTTTGACTATAAAGGGACACCTTCACATTCCAGGATACAATCATTGATATTTCCCAAGAACAATTTTTCTATGCCTTATATTCTTTTTGTTTATACTGTCAATGACATTACTATTACCTTATAAAATACTATATAAAACTTGAGTTGCCACAGAAAGTTGGATAGGAACCCTAGATAACTGGAACAAAGCAATGACAAAATTTAAAGAAATTATAATTAAAAAGTACTAAAATTGAGACCAGCTCCTTAAAAATTATTAAACTGTTTATCACACATCCCATTTCTTTCATGGAAATAAACAAATTAGCAACACTTTCCCCACCATCAATAATGTGCTCTAAAACTACCTTTTTTTACAATGCATTTCTTTGTTTCTTTAAAAGCCCCTGCCTCTACCCTCTCCCAAACAAGGTCATTATCAATTCAAAACATTGTACAATGCTTAGAAAGTTTCTGGCTCCTCTATTACCACTTTAACAAAATGGTAAATGTGCTTTCTAAAACCCAGTTTACAAAACAGTGAATTTAATAAGTATATAATCAGGTTTGAGTGCTACCAGATATATCAAACTAGTCTTATTTTAAGGAAACAAAACAAAACAAAACTTGTTGCTAGTAAAAAGTACACCAACTGATCCAAAGAGCATAGGCACCTCAGCAGGCAGGCATCATCCAATTTGTGTTTTACCACTTAGTTGGATTATGGATTACGTATCAATCTGACCAAGAGATCCTTTTGAAAAGACACCTTGAAAGTCGACTGAATTCTTGTTCGAACTGGTCATAGGCAAGAAGTAGTTGATATATGGAACACAGTTAAATACATCAAATTCATCAAATACATCAAATTCATCAGTGTCAAGTAATTTGCTTATTTTAAAAACTGAATACAGCCTATATTGGCATATGAAACTTGTACACAAGCGGAAATGAACACATACAAAAACTTCCTTCAAATCAATCTCTGATGTCTCATACCCCACCCTCTACAACTATCAAATAGACTGGTTTCTCATTTTTTCCTGGCAGGTGAAAAATGACTAGATATATCATCAAAGGACTGGAACCATGCATCTACTGTATGATAACAGCTTAATAACCTGGATGTATGTTCATGCAATAGTTTTAAAGTCATCTACATGGTTTTAATAAATCAAACTGCTTTCATACATGCTACTTTCATTCTCAACTGACAACTGCCAAGTTAATTGCTGTGCTGCCACTTCAACATGTCATTAAGAATACTGGTAAACCTTTAGCTACAACAAACACTGAGCAGTATATATATTTCTCCCTTAAATTGTTACTTAATACCAAATAGGGTTGACCATCAATAAGGACATGAAACCATACAAAGGCAAAGGCAGTGGTGTATTACAGAACAGTAGTACAGATAGACTGTTAATGGAGACTGACAGATACCAGTGTTACAAAAGTCTTTAAAGAATGCTGTTTAAGTCCATCTGCTTTGTCACTGTTATTTTCACAGTTTGCTGCAGTTGTTGTATGAGAGATGTTTTATCAGTGTAATTACATAGCCATGCCTACTTTGTGAGACAAGTGGATATTTTCAGAGAATTTTCCACACATGAAAACGTGTTTTCAAAGTCGTAGGTAGAATATGAAAGTATGATTTTGATGGAAAACTATGAGTTATTATGCCTTTGGTTTCATTATGTTATTAAGTCTAACTTATTTTTCCAGATCTGCTAGACTACTGCCAAATTAGAATACAAAGACAGCTGGGTGGGTGGGTATGTGCGTGTGCGTGTATGTGTGTGTGTGGGGGGGGGTGGTAACTGGTATGGGAGCATGGATATTCCTAAAGTTATAGCCTCAGGTAAATTCCTTCAGGATTAGAAAACCTTATTTTATTGCTGTTTATATTCACCCACATAAGGGAAGATTCCAAAATCAATTCTCGACAATGCTGGAGACCTTACTTAAATGTCCTATTAATAATTTTCCAGTGATGCATTCTAGTGAATAAATCATATGATTTTACATCTTCACACTCTAAAGTTCTGGTTTCATAAATAAGGAGTGCTTCAGTGTTATGTGAACAAATTCAATGCTATTTCCGAATACAGTATGTTAAATATGAAAAATTGTTAGTTTCAAAGTCCTTTGTATTCAACCCTTCTCTTAATCATATTTCTTGACTAGCCTTCTCTTCCTCCCTAAATAATGCAGGGTGCAACTTTATGATATTGGTGGATTTCCCTCACACTGGTTTATTAACATATGTGCAAATAAATACTTATTGAACAACTAATATATATTTTTTCAGCTAAGTTAGGATTATGGCACAAAGTATTATCTGTGCTGTAAACATCATGAATTCGTCACAAAATTGGAAGGAAGGAGGGGGGAAAAAAAGCCCTATGCACTGCAAATATATATTTTTTGTAGAACCACAGCTAAGATCGAGATTTCCAAATGGATTTTGGAATGGATTTAACATTTGGCATACATTCACTGTGCTATTGGCAAAGCGCAGTTTTAAGGTCATTCATAAAAATCATACTTTGTAAGAACTTGTTATTTAAAACCAATGACCTAATAAAAGCATGCAGTAACTTAAAAATTATATCTATTATGTGGTGTGATTAGGTCTTAGTTACCAGTGTTCTATATATCTTGATGAATCATTGTACAAGCAAAAGGGATATTAACACCTCTGATTGTACTTTCGAACAAAGGACACAATATCCCTAATTCCTGACTGCTACAAATCACATTTTAAAATATCTTGTGTGTTGGAAATTACCCCTGAAAAAATAAAGCAGCAATTACAAATACCCTTATTATTTTGCCCCCAAAGATCATGTTCTGAGGGCTTTTTCCTGCCCTTTTCTTCAGTAGGAAGAGACAGGAAGAAGCATGGGGAGCCTTGGTTTTCCAGAGAGCTGTGACCAGGTTAAGTCTGCTCTAGGAATTCACAGTTTGTCTGCATAAACTGTAACATATCACACTAAGATTCAAAGTTCTAGTTTATAAAATAAGGGCCACTCAGCAGTGACTTGAATAGATGGGATTGCACAGAAGAGCTCTTGACTTCTCTGTGTACATTCTTTCAGGAGTGACTCCTTTCCCAGTGTCAAGTGTCCCTTTCTGTCTCTCACTCTGTAATGAGTTAAGAAAGGGGGGGAGGGGGAGAACCCTCCCCATTTTTCCTTTAGTGAGCTCCAGCAGCTACAGTGTCTGTCATGCCTCCTCCCCACCTATGTAACCTGAAATGAAGATTCCCCACAGTTTCTTTTTCTTCTCACGGGTGCTCTAAGTTTCATTTTCAGCCAGGTGCAGACTCTTCTGAATTCAAGTGTACCGGGGCATCTCACACTGCTCACAACGATTTAGTGCTGGGTGGTTCAGAAAGGTACAGCTGTCACAATTCCATGGGGCTCCTTCATAGTCTTCATCTTGGGTATGTGTCCGAGGACTCTGTCTGGAGCCAGGTAGATGCTCTGAGCAAAGTTAGGATTGAAAGAAACAAAGAGATTGAGTTTCTTTTCAAGTATGACCCAAACTAAAATTAAAAACTACCCCCCCCCCCAAAAAAAAGCTAGGTAAGGTAGGAAACTACCTCCCTTACGTGAAAGCCAGTTAGTAGACATAGCTATCGGAAATGCATAGACAAACAGGAAGTATATGATACATATTTCTTCAAAGTCCAGCACTGATTACCTTCCTAGTTCACTATCCATACACAGCAAGCGGATATAGTTCAAATGAAAAAATTGAGAAATGTTATATAGCATGTTAAATGCTGCCTCCTGCCATCTTTAGCCAACCATGACACCTCCACACAATACCTGCCACAGTATTAAACATGATTGAACGTATGCCTTCTTCCAGAAGACCTTCAGTTCCACAACATGCATATGTTTAATCATATAGAAGGTGTCTTTTATTCTGATTCTTTCCTATCTTTTTGACATTGAGATGACCTTCAGATATTAGTTTTTTTAAATGTCTATACCTGGCAATATAAAAAATACTGGTAACCTTATGTTGGCCTCAGGATTTTAATTTTTAAAAAAACTTTGAAACTCAGTCCTCCTAGGTCCTCATTCTCTCTGCCTTGTGCTCAAAAAGGCTATCTGCTTCTAGAACTAATTTGTAAATTCTGCCTTTTAGGAACAGTCCCTACTGAAAGTAGGGTCAATGACTGGAACGCTAAAAAGCTCTCCCATTTGAAATACACCTTGGAAATTGGAGCAAGGTCAGGAAGCTGGGAAAATCTACCTGTAAAACTGGAAAATCTTCACTGTGAACTGGAAATAAGATCACAATCTAAGGTAAGCAGCCCTACTAAGCAGGTAACAAGCATCTGAGGATGCTTTAACCATTTAGGGTTAAGCAGATTTTCCTTTGGAAGGTAATGAGCTGACTGGTTTATCAATTTGTCTTTCATGACAAATGGCAGGTGTGAACATTCCCTAAGAGGTAAAGAGAACTGAGTGTTAGAGCCTGAGCCTTACGCAGGCGCAGTCTGGCTCTGACTCAAATGGGAAGGTAATCACAGCCTCACACAACAGAAAACCAACCACTGGGTTCTCCAGATTATTCCTGTGATTATGAAAAGGACATGGGCTTGTTTCTCTGGCTTCAACTGCTGCTTTTAACTGTGATTATCACCCACCTCCTATCTGTTGGCTCATGAATCTAAAACATGTAGATTTATTTAATAGTTTTCTTTCTTGTCTCATATGGAGGAATAGAAAACACAAATATTCTATATACCATTTCCAGAAATGGTCCTCTCTGGTATAGTAAGCTTTTAAAAGAACAAAATATTTTCGTAAGAGTAGGTGACTATTTCATGAAGCATTTATCACAGAGTGGAAAAATTTAAGATGTTAAAACCCTTAACATGTTATATCTATCTTCCTATGCTAATTCCAAACACAGCCTTCAATTTTAGATTGTGACAGTGCAAATGTTTAAGGTTAAAGGTTTTCCAAACTCCTCTTTTTTCTAAACTGAAAAACCTCTTTTAACCTAACTAATCCAGAATACTTGGGGACTCTTTCTTATTCACTGCTTCACACTGTAAGGAAGGAAAAAGCAATTCCCATCTACCCTTCTAGTTCTTAGCTAAGACACCTCCACCCCTTGTAATAAAAGACATTAACAAGACAAAATCAATCAGTTAAATAATATGTATACCTCCTGTATAGAGAGACCCAGGAAAACAGTAAATACCTAAATGGCCCAAGCCACCACCTAAAATACCACCTCCAGCTAAAGACAAAAGAAAGATGTTAGAGCAGGGGATCCACCTAAGGGAAGCTTATTTAAAACACAAACACACACACACACACACACACACACACACACAATAAGGGTAAGGTTTGTTATGTAAACTTAAGTAGTTTCCTTTCTTCATTGCTAAGATTCTCTTGAGGTTCAGAGACTCAACACTCTCTGGTACCAGGGAAGGCTCCCTTACAAATGGAGATTGCCTTTATAAATGTAAATGTCCCTTACAAAAGGGTAACTTCTACTGTGTTTTCAGAGCTTCTCTCGCATCCACCTGTTTCTTCCGAAGTAATCCTAATACATCCTAATACCAAAGAAGCTTGTTTTGGGGTGGCATATCCTACTACTACTCCTCAGTACCATAACAACTGAATTTGGAAAAAGAAATCACTCTGAAGTTACTTATCAAAAAAGATATTTAAAAGGCATCTAATTTAAAAGACCGCTCATTTCATCACAGGGAAGTACTAAAACAAAGACATTTTAGATGTCTATTTTCATTGATTTACAGGTGTGAAATCCTTTTATGGAATATTAAAAAATTAAGGTATTTTAGGCATCATGGAAAATAAAAATATGCATATTTATACACAAAAACTGAATAGCTTTTTCCTTTGATAGGTTGTTTCCATAAAATATATATTATAATTAGAATATGTAAGACAAAATGCTCAAAAGGATGCAACAAAAATTTTCAAAAATTTAATTTTCTACATAGTTTCAAAGATAGCTTTTCAATAACGGGAAGGTAAAGGAGGAAGAATTTGTTTTTTAACTATATGAACTGTAATGCAGTTTCATGCTTGGTTTGTTCTAAAGTAGAATAGTTGTACAAACTCAAACATGTACAGTATTTTTAGAAACCTTATCTTAGATTACAGGATAAAGTTCAAGAAGCATTAGGAAACTTCAGTAACAAATTATAAAGCTCAGAGCTTTCAAGTTATTTTTTTATTTACTTGGCCTTGCTTTCTAGTTACTATTATCTTAGAGCAATGTGTCCAATATTATGGTGGCCACTCCGAATTGAGATGTGCTTAAGTATAAAACATACACCAGATTTTGAAGATTTAGTATGAAATAAAGAATGTAAAATATCTCACAAGAATTATATATTGATCTCATACTGAAATACCACCATGTACATACTAGATTAAATAAAAGACATTAAACTTGTTTGATTTACTTATTTTCTTAGAAACTCAGTAAAAGAGTAATTTTTTAAAGTAAAAAGTTGGTCTCAATAACTCCCCACGGGTTAACACGTGTCTTTGGACACTGCAAACACACAAGTACAAACCATCTGCAGTTGCTGCCTGGGCATCACAGACATCGGCCTGTATTTTTGAGGTCACACTAATTCTTCGGGCTTTCCTCTCAATTGTGCAGAGGTCTGGTGAGTCTGCACGAGAAGAAGCAAAGCCAGGTAGAAGGGATCAAGCCATTCATTTAGAACAGGGCATGGGCTCACAAAAATCTCTCACGGGACATGCACAGTTGACTGTTCTGTGAGGGCAAGTGTCATAATTAATACCGCTCTTACAACTTTTCCCATCCTTTCCAATTACTTAGAATAAATGCCTTATTTCACCAGTTTCTCACTTTCTATGGCTTAGGTGAGACACTAAATGTCTGTGTGAGAGCAAAATTTGGGAGATTATATTTTAGCAATTTCCTAATTAAGCAATATAGTTAATAGAGGCTAACGAATGAACCCATTACAATAATAAAATTAGTTAACTATTAGCATTTTATAATTTAGAACAAGAACTATCTGATAATACATGCTCCCCAATCATTTCATAAATTCGGGTTACCTACACTCTCTACCATGGACTGCAGACATCCTAATTTCTTGCTAGAATATTGTGTCTGTTAATTTATAGGCTATCAGTAAGTAGCCTTTTTATTAAGTAAAAACAAATCAAAAAAAGGATGGCAGACTTACATATTATTTGCCCTTAAAAACCAAAAAAACCCTGCATTTTCTAATCAGTCCTAAGCCCACAAAAGCTAGTCCGCTGGTACGACCCGCCCTTGGAAATCAGTGTTCCAGAATCCCCCGTGCAGTGCTCAGGCACTAAAGCACTCCGTTACCAGAGTAAGCCTCTCCACAGGCTCCAAAGACTACGTAAAGTAAAGTTCTCAGATTTGTAAAGCACTTGATAGTGTGCATACCTCTTCTCTCTGACCCTTACGTAGCTTTTGTATTTTCCAGGCCTGATCACCTCTCTGGTGCACACACTGAATCTGAATAAGGTCAGGTGGCCAAGACAACAAGGACCAGTGCTCAAGTCATGAGACACCAAGGTTAGTGCTCTTACCACTTCATCAATGATGGGCCGCCGAGAGGAACTTACATTCATACTGTATTACTTAACTGCTAAATCCAGTGCAAAAAGGTTTCTCTGTCTCCCTTTCTGTCTTTCATTCAGATAATCATCTATATTGTACTTGGATTTCTAGCACGTAACTAATAACCCCAAAACATCTATTCTGTTATTTACATATTTTATTTATTTACTTTTTTTCCTATGTGGGATGGTTGATCTTGAGCCTGCAAGGAGCAAGCTGGCCCCAGACTTCTCCAAGTCCATATTTCTTTGCCTCCAATTCTTACGTGTCCAAAGACGGAAACCACAGACACGCCTTTGTAGGAGGGTTTTACTTACTTTTTAAATTTAAGTGATACTGCAAGAGAATTTAATGCAAAAAAAAGTTTTTGCAATAACTAGATACACTTAAAAAAATGCTAAAAGAGAATCTGTTTTCAAATTTGACTTCACAGAAAAAACACAGAGCTTTTATAAATGTTATAAAGTCCTATTAAGTTTTAATAGAAAGAGGTGAAAGGTTTAAAACTATAGGGTATATATAACAGCACCATTTTAGACTCTCGCCAACAGTATAATATAATTGAAATTCAATTTGATTTCTAAAATAGAAATCCCCTTATAGTGAAGACATTACTTTAAATGGCTTTCCTGTCTTTCCTCTCTACTTTTTATTAAAGCTGTATATATAGAGTTATGGGTTGCTTGGGGCAGGAGTCACGTCTTACCTTTGTAGCATCAAGCAATCTATATAACCATATACATATTGAGAATTTGATACATAGTAAGAAATTATAATTGGAATCCTGGTACATCTAATTCTAAGGGGCTATCCGATATCAATTTTAGCAAATTTTGTTAGAATTAAAAGTGCCATGGAAAAGAGCCTTTAAAAATAAGTGTAAAGGTACTTATAGGAAACTATGTATGTAAAGCTTGATATTAATGCAAGCCTTGCACAATTCCAAGCTGAGAAGGATACCAAACAGGAACTTCCTACTTCAGATACATGATGTTGGTCTCCAAGACAGAAGGAAGAATGACATATCTACAACATTAATATCACCACTACTAAAATAATCTGAGTATATGGGCTCTTGGCAACTGATCTATCACATTATTTCAAAAAACTTTCCTTTTTATTCTTTTGTGACTTTTTGAGGTAAAATTTACACAATGAAATACAGAAACCTTAAGTTTACCATTATGAGTTTTAACAAATGCACATACACCTGGATAATCCAAATCCCTAGCAAGTCTTAGAACATTATCATTAGCCCAGAAAATCTACCCATGCCCTTTTCCTTGTATCTGATTTTTCATTCCGCATTATGTTGTTGAGATTCATGTATCAGTAGTTCGGTTTCGTTGCTGAGCAGTATTCCATGGTATGAATATATATCAGTCTGTTTAATTGTTCACTTGTTGATGGACACCTGGGCTGTTTCCAGTTTTGGGGGTATTATGAATAAAAATGAAATGAATCTTCTAATACAAGTCATTTGGTAGACATATGCTTAGATATATACTTGATGGGCTATTAGGGCAACTGAACCATTTTGTAAGAAATGACCAGACCATTTAAAAAAACTTGGGGATTTAGCTATTTTGGTAGGTGTGCAATGGTATCTCAGGATTTTAATTTGCATTTCCCTAATGTCTACTACTCAAGTTGAACATTTTCATGTGCTTATTGGCCATTTAAATATATTCCTTTCTAAAGTGTTCAAATCTTTTGCCTTTTTTTTTGTAACTGGGCTGTCTTTTTATTGTGTCACAGACTTTCTTTATATATGTTCTCAATACCAGCTCTTTAATTGCTACATGTTTTGCAAATATTTCCTTCCAGTCTGGCTTGCCTTCGTCACTTTAATAGTGTCTCTTGATGAGAAGTGTTCAATGAAGGCTAATTTAACAATTTTTTTCATTGCTTCCTGTGTCTAAAAATCTTTGAAGATATTCTATGTTTTATTCTGGAAGCTTTATAGTTTATTTTTTATACTTAGGTATCTATGACCTATCTCAAATTGTGTATAGTGTGAAATAAGGATCAAAATTTGTGCTTTTTTTTTTTCAAAATGGATATCCAGTTCTTCAAGCACTGGTTGTTGAAAAGACTTTCCTGTCTCCACTGGTTCCTCTGGTACTTTTGTCAAAAATCAACTGGCAGTGTAAGTGAGGGTCTATATTCTGGGCTCTCCATTCTGTTACGATTACTTTTTTTTTTTTAAATCCCTATGCCACACTGATCACTGTTGCTTTACAGTAAGTCCTAAAGTTGGTTAGCATAAGACTTTGAACTTCTGCTCTTTTTTGAGATTGTTTATTCTGAGTCTTCTGCATTTCCATATGAAGGTCAAAAAAAGAAAAGCCTATAACGGAGTACAATTAGGTATTACATTTTATCTACAAATCAACAAAGATACCTTACATAGCAACATAAGAAGAATAGATAATATGGATCTAATTAAAAATTACTTGATTGATTTAGGTATTTAGTTCTAATGCACATAATAAAAAATTATAATTCTTTTTAATTTCAATTTCCAATTATTTGCTAATAAATAAAAATGTGATTTTTGTATATTGACCTTATTTCCCAAGATCTTGTTAAATTCATTTTAGTTCTAATAGTTGTTTTTTAGTACCCTTAGATTTTCTTTGCAAATAATTACGCCATTTAGAATCACTGTTGAATTTTATCGATGCTTTTTTGTCAACTGCATCTTGTGAAATGATCATATTCTTTTTCTCCTTTAATACTGCATTCCTGAGCTAAATCCAACCTGGCCATGATGTATTATATTTTTTATATATTGTAAATATTTGATTTTAAAGGATTTTTTTTTTTTTTTTTTTTTTTTTTTTTTTGCCTTTATGTTCACAAGTGCAATTGATCTGTTGGGATGGGTAGGTTTTGGAATCAGGGTTCCGCTGGCTCCATTAAAAAAAATTTGGGATGCTTTCCTTCCTTCTCTATTTTTTCAAAGAGTTTGTGTAAAACTGGTATTATCTTTTTCTTATATGTTTGATAGAATTCACCCAATGGTGAAACCATATGGATCTAGAATTTTCTTTCTGGGAAAATTTTTGATAATAGCTGTATATTAAAGAAATTTAATATTATTTGCTATTTCACCTTGTTTTCAGTTTTTGTAGGATACATTTTTCAAGGAATTTCATCTAGGGTTTCGAGTTAATTGGCAAGCATATAACTGTTCATCACATTCCCTTATTATTTTAATGGATAAACAAACCATCTTTCATTTCTGATTTTGGTAATTTGTGATTTTTTTTCTAGATCAGTTAGCCTTAAGATTTTATTGATTTTTATCTTTCACAGATCAAACTTTTGGCTTTATTTCTGTTTTCTGTCTCATTGACTTATCTTTCCTTTCTGCTACTAACTTCGTTTTTTGGGTTTTTTGTTTTGTTTTGTTTTGTTTTTTTTGCTAGTTTCTTAAAGTGGAATTTTAGGTCATTGATTTTAAGATCTTCTTTTCTTATGCCAGCATTTAAAGCTATAAATGAACTTGTAAGCACTGCTTTAACTATTGTGTAGCAAAGAATTTGACCTTGCCCAAAGAAAGAGGCCTAGCTTTGTCCTCAGCTCCTATGAGATAACTTCTAAAATCCTGAAATTTTCCAAGTGATGGAAGTGTATTTGTTACTTATGGTGAGCCTTTCAGAGTTTATGATAATGAAGTAATTCATGGTCTACATACCGTCCACTATTTCTTATCAACCTGGTCCTTTGTTCCCAGGATAGCAACTTTTTAATGCACTCCCTTAAATAGGGTAATTCTTCCATGACAGCCCTTGAATCATTTAACTGAAGTTTATCTGGTGGATTACCAGTAGGTAATGCTTCCTTAGTAGATACTCAAGCAAAATCAAGTTTAAAGGCTTGTATATTATTAATCCAAATGGGTAAAGTGATCAATAATATGTAACCCAGTGACTTTCAGCTTGAAACTGTATATAATGTTGCCACAGTGCCAAACCTGGCACTTGACAGTCACCAGCTAAGATTCTCCTTTGTACCATTTTTAGAAATCAGTAGGCTATTTTAAATACAGATCAGATGAAACATCCACAGTAGTATCAAACAATAAAAAAGAACAGATACAGTGTTGCAACCTAAAAATGAAATACTTAAAACAACTAAAACTTAAGTAATTTAGGTCAGGTAACATTATTTAGATAGAATTTACACATTCTCTGATTATTAAAACCCTTAGGTAATTTGTTTTAAGTAAGGCATTCTCCATTCTTGGATATATCTTCACGATCAATCTATTTTGAGTTGCTTGCCTTAAGGATTAAGATCTGAAATGCATTCTTTAGCTCAGTCTTGAGAATTAAAACATGGGACATTAATAAGAATGGGGCAGAAAATGTTTAAATTCAAAAACTCAAATTTAAACTTCTCGTATATAAAAATAAGAGATTTAATCCCTTTAATATTATACAGGAATGATTTAACAATTATCCAATAGTGATTCCTCCAAATCTTGGATTAAGATCTAACTGTTATGCTCACCTGTTGAGTACACAAGGATTCTTTTGTAGCCTGTCAATTAAATGACATATCTACTGCAGATCAAACTTCCATTCCAGTATAATACCTTTAAAACTCTCATTATCTTGTAAGAATTATCTTTCTAAGATTATAGGTTTTACAGTGCTGGCTAAATTTATGACTATATAATAATATACTGTTTCAATTTAAAAAGTTATAATTTTAGTATCTTTTTAAGGGCATTTTATTATTTCCACAATAACATCAATTTGGCAACTCTTTTATTCATTTACTTGAATAACGAATATTCATTATTTAAGTAAATGAATATCTCTAATAGAAATTTCTTCAGCTATAAATGTGAACTCCCAAAGAATTTTCATATTTATTTCTATGATGTTTGTGACATTTCCCTACTCACCTTTTTTAGATGGCTTGGGTGGTACCACTGGGCCAGGTTCTATGTTGTCATAAAAATTATTCATGGCTTTAGGATCAAAGTTTCCTATAAAAAAAATAAAATCACCAGATATTTAGGGCTCTCTCCCCTCTTATTTGAAATTTTTGTTAAGGAAAATATGGGGGGAAAAAACATGTAAGAAAAGAAACTGTTTTGCAAGGTTTCAAAAAACTCATTATATTATCCTACCCTCTTCCCTGTGAAATTGATTTATTGTTGTGAGAAAAGACCCAAGCAAACTACCGCACCTGTGTCTGTCTAGAGTGTTCACCTAAAGGAATATTTTTCTAACTGTAAAGCGAGTCTCTCTAGACAGGATTAAGCATGTGGTGCATTTAGGGAGGTAAATGAAAGAGAGCAGTGAAAAGATGGCTGAACTGTTTTTCTGTTCTGATTTTAATGAACCATGAGAAGATAATTTAAATTTTATTGATTATAAAGATTAATCAAATTATGATAGCAGCAGCTCATGGATTCTAATCTTTAAGACAAGGAGAATTTTTAAAATGCTGCCTACAGACTTATCATTGATAAAAGATGATACGGTGCCAATTTCAGAATAGAACAATCCCTGAGAATTTTGTCTCGCCACAAAATTTTCAGATCTAAAATGTTCACTCCCTGATCTAGTGTGTATTTCAACCCCATCTCCTGCCATGACTCCTCCAAGGTCAGTTTTGATCCAGTGCCAGCTTTGGGTCCTACCTTCACTTCTGTGAATCTATCATTGCAACCTACTTGTTTTGCACATAATTCCAGTTAAGCTTTTTAACCGTACCCATGCTTATTTACAGAGGATGCTATATGGTACTGATAATTCAAATATATTGCCTAATTTTTTTCCCAACAAGTTTTCCTCACGAAAACCAACAGTAAAGTTGCTTTTCAGCAAATCATCCATTGATTTGCATCTAGTCTAAATGTCCCAAAAAGTGTCTAATTACTTCTTTTAAAAGTTCAGATTGGAAATTTACATAAAAATTTTCTAGAGCATGAAAGAGTAGAATTCAGTATAAAATAGATACATTTGAACCCCTTATGAAAGAAGATTTAGAAATGCTTAAGCACCAAAAAGAGCTTTGTTGCTCAATGGAGACCAAAACCACAGCTCTTCACTTATAAAATCTTAACAGTGGTTTCCCTTGCAGGTCCTATTACAAATGCTTTTATCCATTTGGATATGCTATTTTAAGACAATTTCCTCAAAATAACTCTTATGACGGTTCATGAAAGCCACAATGCTATTCGATATATTAACTGGATCTTTTTATGTGTTTAAGATGCTGTATATGTATTTCTTCAATTAAGTTATAGCTGACATTCTAATTTCTAAACCCATAAGGCTTACTATAAATATTCTAACCAAATGTTTGTGTTTCTTGTTTTGCTTCAAAGACAACAAGCAAAAAAACTGGTGCACTCTTCTAATATAGTAGCAGTACTTTGTATAACCCCCACATTATGCACAGCAATTCTTTCTACAGCCCACTAGCTTTAAGCAATGAAAGAATTACTGTGACTAGGCTTCTGAAAATAATTTTAAGGGCACATAACTAGACTGTTAAACTTTCACATTCAAATTTGCTTCTATTGTTCCAGACAGTTCCATCTTTTGGGTTCCCCTGCTTCTACTCTAACCTTGCCTAAAAATGGCAATGGGGCACATTATTATATACTCCCCAAATACAGTAGAAGCTTTCTTAAGAACAGTAAGAGGAGGGCTGATTAAAACACAGGATTGTTAATAAAAATTACACATCAACTTTAACAAAACATATAAACATAGCAGTATTTTAATATTGGATCAAGACCTTTTCTTTAGGTTGTCTATTGACTAAAGGTTCTATACTGTCTTATAATTAACTACACTGGTGATGACCTAAAGTGAGGTGGGCAAACTTTCTGTAAAGGACCAGATAATAAACATTTTAGGTACTATGAATAAGTCTGTTGCAAGCCCTCAACTGTGCTGCTGAAGCACTCAAGCAAGCCCAAGACGACATGTAAACAAATGGGCGTGGCTACATTCCACTAAAACTTTATTTTAAAAAACAGACAGCTGGCTAGTTTGCTGAACCCTGATCTATAATTTCCTGTTTCGACTTTGTTAGAATGGAGCAATAAAGATACTTTCAAGAACATTTAATTTGAATATAGAATCCTCTTAGATTTTGACGATTTCCCCTCAGTTGTTTTCATCCATTCGTAATTCAGCCCCTATTTGATCTACCTGAGTGTTTAAAAAGCATTTGTCTTTCGTTTTTACAGTAGTATAGTAACTGGTACAAGCAGGTTTGGGAACAATACTGACTCTTGGTAAGCAGACAATTCCACTGATGGGAGCAAAGGTATATGGATGTGCCAGGATGTGGCCTGTCACGGGTGTGCAGCACCTGTGGGCTTGGTCAGTATATTTTACAGAGAAAATGAAGAACATCTCTAACCTGACAAACTAGGTAAATGAAAGTTAGTTAAGAGAGCTTCTACTGTATGTAGCACACTTCTATACGAAAGCCAACCCCCTACCTCACCCCAAAAACTCTTAAGATATAGTTGGATATTTTCATGTAATAGAAAACATAATGGTATATGGAATTTACTTTAAAACTGAGAAATCTGATATTCTGACTTGAGATTCCTACTTTAAAAAATATTTTAGGTGACTATCATATAATATAATCTAAGCTTTAGAATTAAAACCCATCAACTTATAAAATATTTACAGTAAATGACTATGAGGAGAAACAACAGAATAGTGATAAGAACTTGATGAAATTGGCAATGTAAAAACTATTTTTGATCCCCCATATATCTCTGCTCTATCTATGATCATATGGGGGTGAAGGGATCTGTTTACCAGGATTGTAATCTTATAATGGATAAAAACTCTCTATCTGTATAACCAAAATGATAGCTATTTAAGCAGCTTAAAACACCACACTATTACTTATGGTTTACCAAATAATCAAGTCTATACCTCTAGATTGAAGGAGGTCAACTTCTTTCAGTGTACAGTCAACATTTATCTGGAGTTGTCTGTTCATGCTTCTCAATCTTGTCATTTCCTCAGGCTAGTAAGAAAGGACCCAAAATAGCAATTGTGGGAAAGTCATTATCAAGCCCAACATTTAAGAACTGCTATTCATGTTAATTGTTCTGATTGGTTATTAGCAAAAATATGGCCTTAGTTCATAAAAGGGCATGTTTAAGAAGTCCTATATATGTTTTTCAATGAATAGTCCAGTAAAATGGGGCATCGATATAGCCACATATAAACAAAATCTGCATATAACGTGGCACGGTACAATACTAGACTGTTCTACCATACAAAACACTACCATGTTTATCACAAACCACTGAGAATATTTTATTTCTATGTATTTATGGTAAGGGACAAATATCAACCTTTTAAACAAGCAACATCCATGATTATAGTCTTGTACGGGATGATAAAAATTATAACAATACTAATTTTAATTAACACTGAGTGGCAGGTACTGTGTTTACCAGAATTCTCATTTTCCTCAAAACGATCTCTCAAGAAAGTACTAATATCACCCCCAATTTATACATGAGGAAGCTCAGGCACAAGTTGTATTATTTTCCCAAGGTTATAAAAGCTGGTAATTGAAAGAGCCAGAATTTATATAGAACTCTTTTATATAAACTTACATAGAAATCTTTTTTGTGTGTTCATGTTAGGTTGACAAAGGCAATTAATATAGTATTTGAAATTTTTAGGAACAGACTTTTCTTCCTCCATCTTTGTTTCCTTTTGCCTTGACCTTTCCAGCCCAGCCTACACCTTAAGCCTTTCGGGGGGAATACAGGAAACACTAAAATGTGAAGAAAGCCCTATTCTTGTGAAGAGAGCCCTGTTCTTCCGTTAAATAAAGCTTTCGGAAGCCTTTACTTTCCCAACATTCTGAATTCCTTTACTATTTTACATATATGTACATTAAAAAATAAAATGACAGTTTAGACTCCAGAGGCACAGGGTTAAAGCTTTTAGCACTGCCCTAACTAAATTTCTAAGGTGATTTATAAAGTAAAAGATAAAAATCTGCTATCATAGGAAGACAGAATAAAATCCCATTGAGTTGAAAACATGTATTTTGCTAATAAAAACTGAATGTTAACAGAATGAAGAAAAATGAGCAAATATTTTAATTCACAATAATGTAAGATCTTATGCTATTAAGAGGTATTAGCAGAATAATTGGGAATGCCAACTTAAAATAAGTGCTATAACAGGCAGAATATAATAAAACCAACAATCCTTTAGAATGCCAGAAGAACACAAAAGTCGCTTAGAAATATTAGGGATTGCGTTTCTTTTCTCATTCCTATGTGTAAACCATGTGACATTAACATGTAAAATGCTTATACCTTGTCTACCAAGCAATATTTAAAAAAACATACCTGAGCATAAGATAAAGCACCTGTTTGAAGTTTTCAAAGAGTGATGGTGTCTTCCTATGAACATGTGAAAGAACCTATTTTCTTTGTAGAATCATACTGGGAAAGTCAAGAACCTAAAGGAGCTGGATCTCTCTACATATTGGGGCGGTTGGGGGGGGGGTGGGCGCGGTTCAGCAACAATATCCCTGAATAGTTAAGTTCTGTAACTAAGTATGGAAATATTATAATATAACTTTGTAGTCGAGAGGCTACTACATACATATTTCCTTATAACAATAATAATAAAAAAAAAAGCTCTCAACAGGCTCATTTCCAAAGATGGTAGAACTACTGAAACTCACTAAACAGTTTATCTATAAGATTCCTAAGCTGTTTCCGATAAGTTACTGTTTGTCAAAAGGTATTTTTTCGCGGAGAAGGGGTTTTAAGATTGGCTGTGAGTGATTTACAGTTATTTGTAAATACCAGGATTTTTATATCTGACATTGTGAAGTGAAAAATTCTAAGCTTTTGTCAAAAGGTAGCAAACACCTTAAGTCAACTGTTTAAGCACTTTAAGAAGTTGTCTCAGAGAGACCAAGGTCAAAGAACACTGATGTTCTTTGGTGGCTTGGCCCTAATTATGCATCTGGGACTCAAAGCTGTGGGTTAGTCCAAAAACCCAATTAGTCAGAACAAGACGAATGGGAGGAAAAACTTGGGGGAAGGGGTAATTGGCAGCTCTCTGCTTATGAGAATCTAATTTATCCTTCAAGGTATAATTTAAATTTCCCCCTCCTCCACTGAAACTGTCTCATCTTTGAACCCACCAGCAAAAAACTAACATTTCTATCTCAGAACTCTTAAAAGTACTTAATATCACTACCATTCAGCTGGCCAGCACTTCTGATTTACTGCCTTACGTTATCTCTTCTCTGTCACACACACACACACAAATATAGGTTCATGGGCATATATACATATACCTTTTTACATACAGATCTCTTTAACATCTTCCACAGCACTGAATACCCTTGGCAAAGAGATTGGGAAAAATGATGGCAGTCATGCATCTCACGTTTCTGCCCTCCTCAGAAAGATTATTTCATTGCTCTTATTTCTGCAACTGCACACACAGTTGGTCACAAATATATGTTCCAGTCTCATTAGGCACACACATTTCTAAGCAATTTTTTATACACTGCTTGATAAGAAATTAATTTGTCTGAAAACTTGAAAGTACCAATATGAGCTTAGCAGCAAATAAAAAAGCTAATTCTCTATATTGTGTAATCCTGTAAAAGTGGGACAATGATAAGGATAGTCAGTTTTTGAGTACCTACAACAAGCTTGGCACTTTACATTGTCTCTTTTCCTTGACAACATTAAAATGTCCCCAGTCCAGAAAAAAGTACATCAACTGCAGAGAAGTTAAATATAACCAGCGAATGCAGAGCCTATGTAGGCACTCTTTCAATTATGTCATGGGGCCTCAAATGAGCCTCTATGAACAAAAATGACTAAATGCTTTATTTTCTGATTAATAGCCTACATCTAATATACTCTTGTGTTATGCGTGTTCCTAAATTTAAAAGGAAATTACAAAATGCTTCAGATTTGTGTATGCATCTCAAGCAGATTTTTCCAATATCTTGCAACCAACCTTTATAAGAATCCTTACTCTTTGCTGGGTATTATGTAACCTGTTTAATGTGCTATTATTTAATCCTAACAAAAATCTCATGAGATAGGTACCCATATTACAGGTAAGAAAGGTTACTTATCTAAGGACATGAATGGCACATAAATAGCAGAAGTAGAATTCAAATTCACACCTGAATTGAGAGCTCACTGTCTTAACCATTACTGTTTCTTGGCCATGTACTTCTAATAGTCCTCCATCTTACTCTAGGCCTGGCAGCAGACATACATACGAATCACACAGTCAGATTTCTCATCTCAAATATCACCATGTAAGCTACCCATTTCTGAAGCTGAGTGATGGCTCTACAGGGGTTCGTTATATTATTTTGCCTATTTTATGTATCTTTCAAATTCTCAATAATAAAAAATTAAAAATTACAACCCAGGGCAGCAATTTCACTAACTTCCCTTTTTTTCTTTTTCTAAGGAAGTCTCGTCAATAAAAGCTTTCATCTAAAATTTGGGGGGTTTTGTAGCACTAACCTATGCTACGTTAGTTCTCTACTTCCAACAACAAAAACAGGGCTTTATTTAGCAGGGGTTATCACACAGCAAGAGACTGCTAATCAAAGCTTATATGATTGGTTATGTTAGTGAAAATAACTTGTATGCTAAGAAAATGTTTTTATGCTCTACAAATACCTAAAGGACTCCAAAGTGCCCAACCACCAAAGGTGGTTTCCCATGAGTTACATTTTTCAGTATCTCCCCTCATCAGAGAATTCAATTGAGATGTCAAGTGAGAAAAACAGACTTACAGATAACAGAGAACAAACTGGTGATTGCCGGATGGGAAGGGGTATGGAGGACTGAGTGAAAAAAGAGAAGGAATGAAGGAGTATAAGTTAGAGTATAAATTGATAGTTACAAAAGTCACAGGGATGTAGAGTACAGCATAGAGGATATAGTCAATAATATTAAAATAACTATGCATAGTGCCAAGTGGGTACTACTAGACTAATCGGGGGAGTCACTTCGTAAATTGTCTAAATGTCTAACCACTGTACTGTACACATGAAACTTTATAATACCAAATGTCAACAGATTTCAAGTGGGAAATGAGGCAGAAATATTACCTCCCAGGTGTTTTCGTACCCTCCATTCTCACTTCTAATATCTACTATGCTTAGGAATTTAATCAATATTTTTCAAATTTTCAAAATGTCATTAAGCATGCACATTTCTCGATCTCAAAAATATCCACTGGTTCCCTATGACCAGTAAAATAAAGTTCAACTATGTCAACCTAGTGTTCAAGGTCTAAGCCCCACCCTCCCTATGCACATTAACCTGTTAAGACATCAGAAATCTCAGCTTAAGCTAGGGAACTGTAATTGCTGCCTCCTGAAGGGCTTGACTTCAAGCCTTCATTACCTCATGTCTGTTTCCCTTCTAAAATGCCTCCCCTTTCCTCTCTGCCTATACAGCAACACTACACTGTTTTAGGGCACTGGTTCCTCATCCTTTTTTCCTTCAATCTAAGAGAGCATAACTGCAGACATACTGTTTGCAAAAGGCCTGACATATATGCCCACTTCTTGAAACTTGTAAACTCAGAGAGAGATTAGATTATCCTTAGCTTACAAAGGGTAAGAAAATAAGGAATGGCTCCGTGGAAAAAGCAAAGATTGAGTTGAGCCCTAAAGAACAGACAGGATTTATACACACAGAGCTTTCAAAGGGCATTCCAGCAGCAGGAATGAGAGAGAGCAGAGAAGTGCACTGAGTATATACAGAGACTAGTTGATGTACGAGTTCTGTCATTAACTGCGAGCATATGGAGCACTTAGCCCACTATATTACAGTTATCTGTTGATGGATTTATTTCTTCCACTAGCAGGGTATACGCTAAACACCTAGCATCAGACCACAGCCGCAAACTGTAAAATATGCTCATTGACTGAATGTTAAAAGGTGAAACAACAGGTTGGATCGAAGAAAGCTTGTGATATCAGAAGATTTTAGAACTCATGAATATTAACCAACATATTAAAATATACTATCCCAATATTTTCATTAGAGCAGTTCCTGTTAGGACCATGCCAATACTGTTATTTTAGTTTCTACAATTACTTACACTTTACAAAATTGCTCTGTCTTAGAATAGTCTATAGTCAGTCAACACTCTCAAAATTCATACTGATCTCATATGTAGCTCATTCGAATTAATGTACTCCTGTGTTTGGAAAAATACATACGATATGCTTAGAAGAATATTTTGACAAAAAACAATTTATTATAAATGAGATGCTATAGCTTGATTATAATTGTCAGTATTTGAAAGTACTGATTGATGAGTCTCTGGAATTCACACGTGAAAAAAAAGCATCAAGTTATTTTTATGAGAACTACTGAAGGTACTTTAACAAAGAAAAAAAACTTGGCCAGAAGAAACAGAACTTAAAAACAAACGTCCTGGACAGCCAGTGTCCCCATGTAGCTTCCTAGCTACACATCCCAACGGACCACTTACCGTTGGGATCGAAGTGGTGCAGCTGACCCTTCTGAGCCGTCTCTGCATCAGGTCATGCTCCATACTGTTAACTTCAGCCTTCAACCGCTCTAGGGCCTCTTTCTCATGTTTCAATTGCTTTGCTAACCTCTCCATCCTTGCTCGCTGATGTAACAGCAAGGCTATAGCATTACAGATAAAGTCATTGCAGAGAATAACATTGAACAAGTAACCAGAAAATTTCTATACTCATTGCTAATATATAAAATCCCTGTCATCCAACTTAAATTGGCATTTACTCTCCTGTCTAATGCTATTCTGCCTCTATATCTGTTTTAATTTAGCTCTTGTAACTGCTGCCGAAATGACATCATTCTATCCATCCCTCTTGTTCTGTTGTCCTTAGTTTCCCTAAGATTTTTTTTAACTATATCTGCCTGTTTCTAACAGGTTCAACACAAGGCATATTCAATTACAATCATAATTATCTCCCTTCTTAGATACTAAAAGAGCACTAAATTCTCAAATATCCTGAAATAATCTGAACAGACTTTGAAAAAAACTATTCTCCCTTATGTTTAGTTTGTTGTAACGATGTTCTTCATTACTGCTCTTACTTCTTATGATGACATTTATAAAAGTGGAATCGGTAATGACCTAAAGGATATGATATTTATAAGTAGTGTATAAGTAATTTATATTGTATAAGTAATTTATATCCTTCAGGCCATCTTCTTCAGAAAAGATTCTAGTTTTCTCACCTAGATGAACTTTAGTCTACTATGTATGAATCTCTTTCCCACTCTGTACTTTGTATTTTTCATTCCAATTTTAGTATGTGCTGACAAAGTGAGCACTATACTTTTTATCTATATTTTTCCCCCAATAAATGTTCCTCAAAAAATAAGTCTTATTAGGTCACTGTTACATGCTTACATTTTCATATTTTAAAAGAAAGTCTATAGATGACTCTCAAGTACTGACCCTATTCTTAATAGCAATAGCTAAACAGCTAATATAAATTATTTTGAATAAGAGCCACCCCACCACAAAGATTAAATCTCTCTCATAAAAGGGCTAAAATTACCTTGGGTATAGGCATAGTCGTCTGATCCAGAACTGGAACTCCTCTGATATCTATGGCTTCCCTTTTCTCCCCCAGAGCCTGGTATCACTGAAATGGGCTGAATAGGCTCTGGGGCTGCGGAACGTTCTTCTTGGTCCACTAAATTTAAAAGATTTTCAGCCACTGCTCGGCCTACGGTAATTTTAAAAACTGTAGTTGGGTTTGGTATCACCAGAGGAGACGGTGATGGAGCGCATGAAGGTCCAGTAGGCTGTGTATATGTAATATACACAGGATTAACACTAAATGGAGGTTTTGGTTGACTGGATAGCCCTCTTGAAGGAGAATTTGAAGGTGGAGTAGTGGCTGTGTACAGTGAGTGCTGATTCCGTGGAGACGGCTGACTACCGATAGGTGAAGGACTCCTATTAATTGCTGTCCCAGGTCTTTGAGAGGGTTCAACTGTAATTTCTATCTTCTTCATGGATCCTTTGGGTAAGCTAGATGCTGTGTATGGGAGATAGGCTACTGAATGGCTTCCCTGCGTCTGATAGAGAGATCCTTGTTGATATGGATGGGGTGGAGTAGTTGAAGGGCTAGGTGGCATGAAGACGTGGGAACTCGGGTGGCCCAACTGGCAAGGCTGCACTTGATGCTGTGGAGAGCTGAAGGGTGAAGGACACTGAGAAGGAGGTGGCGAATGGTAAGCAGGTTGAGGGATCTGTTGTTGTTTGGGAGAATACTGAGAAGGTTGATAGTTCTGTTGATGTGTATAAATAGGTAAAGGACGTTGGCTATAATGAGGCACTGGGCCCTGTGGTGAGGACTGCCATGACGTATTCTGAGGAGTTTGTCTTCCTGATGAACTCTGAGATGCTGGTCTAATATAAATAGAACCAGGAGACCCATAGAGATTACTTGGAATTTGTGGAAGAATTTGTAAAGCTCTTGGTACAGTCTGTCCCGAAGGGAGGTTTTGGGATACTGTAACAGTAATTGGATTTGTACTATACCGAGGTATGTGCATGTATGAAGGAGGTGGCGGCTGTGGTGGTGAAGGCCCTTGCATAGCAGAAGGATTCATTCCTGTTTGCATGGAAGATGGCTGTTGAGGTGGCTGTGAAGGAGGAGTAGCTGCACTTCTGTTCTGTTCATTCATAAAAAATGGATTGTAATTGGGAGTAGCAGCCACAATAGCTGGAGCTGAGTGTGGTTCCTGAACTAAACATATCAGCTGTTTCCCTGCTGTATGCTGTGGATCGATATGTCCATCACTTGAGCTATGTACCAGTGTTCGACCACCATTAAGTTGTGCTCCGTCTCCTAGGTGGTAGCTACCAGGAGAATGGATACCCAGGTTAATATGCAGAAGGCGATTTCTGTTCATCCTGGTGTCATCAGGACTATGGTATTCCATATACAAGTATTTGCAACTCTCCTGGGAAAGGGCTCGGCAACAGGCTTCAAGATTATTGTTATTCTAGGGGAGGAAATGGTAAAATAACATTAGCAAAATGGAAGTCAAGCTTTGCCAGAGTAGTGCAAATATGATTGTCATAGAATAAGCAGAGAACACAGTAATTTAAACACAAAAAGCTTCATGGTTATCTATCCTGAAAAGGAGATATCTCCAGTGATTCATATTATTTTACAGACATTTAGCTCACATGACTAGTGCTACTGCTACTGCTACAGAAATGTACAGTACCTACTAATGAACATTGTGATTCAACCCCAACTTTCTGACTCCAAATCCAGGACTCATTTTATACTTGTTGCATCTCAACAAATTAAAATGTTGGGCTAATCTCGGATTCACCACAATTGCTGCAATATACAAGTATAAGTAATAGCCGTCATTAATATTTAAACTGATAAACATGAAAATAACCATGCTTTAGTTAGTTTTGAAAAGGCACTGAAACAACAAAAGCAGAAAATTATATTAGAATTCCTAGTTAAAACAATAAAAATTCTAACGCAGCCTTCACTTTTACAGTATATAACTTCAACTGTCTATCATTATGAAAGATTAAGCTAAACAAGTTTAAAAAGTCTAAGATGGTTCCATGACTTTGCCAAAGTTACAGTAATATAACATCAAAGCAGGTCTAAAATGCCTTAATGAAATTCATTCACTCTCATACAGCCTCAAGTTTTCACCTTACAAAAGAAAAGGTAAGCTTGGTAAACTTTCAAAATCATTTAAGGATTTGAATTTTTGAGTTCTACACACACAAAAAGGCAAATTGGCAGTAATCAAACTAGTAACAGGTTCACTCTTTTAAAAATTACAAAATATAAGGTAGTTTTCCATTAAAATACAGAATTCAGAACTATTTTATTACCTTAGAACGCTATTGATCATTGTCTTTGAAATCATCTATTAAATTTAATTATCCTGACCTCTATAGTTCATAAATATACATTACAGATGTGCACATATATACACGTGACCATATATTTTATTTATTTATTTATTTATTTATTAGATTTATTTTAAGGAAAAATACATTTTATATAAAAAAGAAACGCTACACTTCTGTGGAGGGGCAAATAAACCTAAACCTAAAGCAGGACATACAGTGCCACAGTTTTATAGATGGGAGAACTATTAGGGTTCATCCACTCCAACACAAATCATTTACAGATAAGGAAAGAGATGCCTGGGAAGTTATGTGGCTTGACAAGCACTTAACTAGTTAACTAGAGAGCTGTCTGGATTCTTGGTCTCCTGCCTTCCAGTGCTCTTTCCATCACAATAGGAATTTCAAGGGAGAGGATGTTAGGCCAAAAGTACATTACCATACTGAAAGCTTTAGGAAGTAAAAGAAGATTCAGTCAAGCAAACATCTGCAAAATGAATTCTCAGGAATTTAAAGAATGGGCATTATCGAAACTCCATAGATAACTTTTATCCTTTTCCTTATATAAAATTTTTGAGACTCAAATAATTTAAAAATACTTTAAGTCATAGAAATAGAAATTTAAGAAATAATGAGAACTCGAATTTGTTTTTTTCTTATCTTTCTTGGAAATCATGCTGATCAAGGGAGAGAAGTTAGATATTAAGCAACTTTGCCAACTAGAAAATGTGAATGATGGAAAAAAATAGTATCTCCTTCAAGTGTTTTATAAACCTATGGATTAAGGAAAGAAAACTAGTGAGTTTTATTTGAAACCTAGACCTTTTGGAAGATGGCGGACTAGGTAAAAGCAGGGTTCGTCTTCTCCCAGGACTGCATTGAAATTACAACCAAATTATAAAATAATCACCTGAAGTGGAGAATCACCTAAAGTCCAGCTAATGATAACACCTACATCTGATAATATTTGAAACGTAAAGCAGTCATGGACACGTTATTCTCTGACATTTTTATTAATGATCCTGAAATTTCATGTTTTCTACACTGAATTAGGTAGCCTAATTAGCATTGTTGCAAAAAGGATCCAAATTCAAAATGATAAAATGTTGGACTTGTCAGCCTATTTGAAATACGTCTACAGGAACAAGGTGAGTAAATTTTCCTAAGAAAAATTTTAAACTACAAATAACAAGACATTTAAGTATTATCTTTACAGAAGTGTTTTTAAATACCACCAGAATAGATTCAAATGTCAATGTGACCTGCTAAAGTCTTAAAAAGAAAAAAAAGGATTAAAAATTTATCAGACAGTAAATTTGAAAAATAGTTAAAGACATCAAAATTGTTTAAAGAGGCCAGGATTTTTAGGAAGACATTTATGAACATGAACACTTGAAAAAAACCAAGACAAAAAAAGCATCATACTCCTAAAAAGTAATCCTGCAGAGAGGCTGAAAAACTTTTCTATGAAATGCAAACTACTGACTCTCATATTTTAATGCAAACAGAGGAACCTGCCGGACCCAGTAGGTGGTAAGTTCCATACCAATAAACTCTTAATCCCAGAGGAACAAAATAAAAAACTAAGGACAGTATAAGTTATCAACAAATGTTCACTGAGTTGAATTTACAGTTCCATTCATTCAGTCTAGTAAGATGAAGACACTAAGCCATGAAAAAAATACGAGTCATAAATAAAATTTAAAAAGGTCAGAGGTAGGTGGGGCTGGCCTTAGGATAGGTGAAAGAAGGTGTCTGCTAGGAAGTGATTTTACACCAGAGCTTCCTATGTCTGGTTTTACTCCAGTGGGCAGAAATTCAGATAAGCAATATGTGTCAGAAAAAAAGACAAGCTGTAACACTAAAATCATAAGCCCAAAGGACTAGACCTCGTAGAAGAGCTTGCAAACAAAGGAAGCACCTCTGGTACCACCTTTGTTCTGTGAATCTCTCTACTTGTAATGAACCTCAACTATATATAGGCTTAGGCTATATCCTGAGCTGGTCACACTACAGTGAGGAGGAGGATGCATATTATATAGTAAGGTAGAGTTTGAACTGATTGCGTGAGGAGGTCCAGGAGGCCAGGATAGAAGTGCTGTTCCCAAAAGTCAACTAAATAAGGAAATGCTTTAACCCCAAACACACTGAGATCCCATGAAGGATGATGCAAAACTCAATAAAGGGCAGGCGAGGCCTGTTTCTCTGTTGCTCCTTGAGTGGGAAGATACATTCTCTATGAGAGAAGATTTATTTCAATAGAAGACAACTAAAGAAATATAAATAAAGTGGCCTTATACTTAAAATTAGGCATATATATAGTAAGCATTTACTAAGCAGAAAAACAGTAAGAAAGGGAGTGGACTCTACAAACTTTTAAAAATAGTCTCTAAAGTATATAATCTAAGAAGTTATAGTGATAAATTTGAGATTCCAAACTCAAATTCTAAGGATTTAGGGACTAATAACACACCCAAAACAATTTAAGTGAAATGTGAGAATTTTTTCCCCTTTTTGCTACATTTACTTTTTTCTCTAAATCGGTGGTTCTCCAGAGGGTAGATTTTGCCTTCCATGGGACATAAGGCACTGTCTGGAGATATTTTTAGCTGTCACAAGTGTGGAGATGCTATTGACATCTAGTAGGTGGAGGCCAGGGATACTGCTAAACACCCTATAATGCCCAAGGCAGACCCCCACACAACAGATTATCTAGCCCAAAATGTTGATAGCGCCAAGGTTGAGAAATCCTGCTCTAAACATCACCCCTTCTCCCATACACAAGAAAATTTAACCGAGTTCTAATTACCACAACACAAAGCTAGCTCTAATAAGGAAAACTGTAAGTTAATTTAGTATCAGTGTGATCGGTGGATAATCTACCTGTAACATGCACTGAGACACCACACCCTCTGGAATCTCAGGGAAACGTTGTCGGAGGTCATGGAGAACCTGCATGTCAAGCTGTGGACTGCTTTGCGCCATGCCAGAGCAAATGGTGGTCAAGTTTCTCTTAGGAAATGGATGCTAACCGGCCTTCCAATAGTAATAATCTTCCAACACCACAGTCATTTTCTATTAAAAGAAATTAAAGTATGGTTAAATTTAATTACATATTTCACTTGATTCAAATAGAAACTATTACTCTATTAAAATGGAGAGACCTAAAATAAGAATACCCAATTCCAAAGTTGGAAAATTGACAAATTCAACTTAGCCAGACTTTTCTGATATAATATAGCCAATCACCGGTTTAGAAACAAAAAAACCTTCGGTTTTATTTTAGTGCTTAAAAAAATAAACCACTAGATTAAAAATACAGAGTTTATTATTTGACAACCATTTTTTTCTAGCTCTGAGAAATTCTGCTTATGTATAATCACTCATGTTTTCCCAAGGGTTGTCACACCACTCCTCTAAAGCAGAGCAATTACTTTGATATCAAATAATAAAATAAGGAAACAAGGACTTGATAACACTACTAATAAAAGCACATTTATCCCGTTTGTCTTTACATTCTCCCCGTACTTTGGAGCCAAAAGGTTTTAATTTGAAGTCTGAATATAGGAAACCCAATGTCTAAATGAAACAACTGGGCAAACAAAAAGGGAAATGTGGAATCCTTTGTTTTCAAAGATGCCGGTGGACCATCACTAGCCAGACCTGCCTACCTAGGTTTTTAGTTCTGATGCCATTGGCACAGGTGCTAAGATGGCAGGATGTGGGAGTACAGTTTGAGCAGAAAAAACTGTTTGAGCAGAGGAAACTGACCCCCAATCTTACTGGCGCTAATCGAGTTAAGTACTCATGTAAATAAGGCAACTAGTGCGGTATAATTAATGAAATCATAAATCAACTGACAGCATCAAGGATTGATTAACCAATCCACTTTTTGATCCACATCTCCCATTTTTTTAAAAGGGGGGAAAAACATACAGCATATTACCATACCATCTCATAGTATTTTTGCTGCGTTCACTCACTCACTATATGGTCAAATATTTTTACGAATAAGAAGCAAATACCCACATCTTCACAGGATGTGTGGAAACCATGATTATTAGATACAGGTGTAAAGCACACATAGAAGGGAGGGTCATATTTCTTGCAAATAGGTCCCGGAACTTTAAATCATATCATTACTTGGGGCAACATAGAGTACAGAGACTATTTTTTAAACAAAAGGTATTTAAGGAAAATATTGAATTACTCCTTCTGGTTTCTAATTAAACAAATAAATAAATACCATGCAATCTCTAATTTGACTTTTATATAGACACAGAATTTCATTTTGCATACAATCTGCTGACTTTTTATTGGGCATCTAGCTGTTTCTCTTCTTCCTTCCAAGCCAACATTGCCAAGAATTATGTATTCTGTTGTCTACAGGGTGGCCACAGAGCCCCTATGTATAAAACTCATGCTTAACCACAGGGAAAAAGAGCTAGTAGGCGCTGCTGTAATGACTTCCAACCATCAACACAGAAGATGTCTAAGGGACATGAGGAAAAAGTAAAATGTGGGTCAAGAATACAGATAACTTCCAATGTGCACGTTTATGGGCCTTTGGGCTACCCTGTACTATTCTGCTCCCCACAGTTTATTCCTCAGTCTGCTCTATCTGGTTCATCTGTGTTCCACAGAAACATTCTGGGCTGCTAAATCCAGATGATATATCTTCTGGTCCCTATGCCCCTTGACCTCTGAAGCATCTGACACTACTAATTGTTTTTTCAGCCTCTGTGACATCATACTAGCCTGGTTTCTTCCCATCTCTTTTCACATTGTTTCCCTGAGTTTTGCCCTAAACTGCCTCTTCTCATTTTATTTCATTTTGCCCAGTGATCACACCCATTACTAAGGTTTCAATAAGAGTTAAAGGCTGATTATTCCCAAACTGGTACCTTAAACATCATACTCTCTCCAAGACTCCAGCTAACTGACTACACAGCACCATATGGATATGCCTGACGATATCAGTATGTCCAAAAAGGAGCTCCTTATCACACAACCCTTCCCCAAATGCTCTTTGTTCTCTTCGTGAATACGACCAGTTAACAAAACTAGAAACCAGGGTGTGATCCCTGACTTCCCATTCTCACACAACCAACTGAACAGTGTGAAATTAAGGGGGTCATGGTTTGTACCTGGGTTCTGCCATTTAGTAGTCTCTAAGAAAGATAATCTTTACCTCTGAAGCTTCATCTGTAAAATAAAAATAATAATAGGGCTGTAGAAGAATTTAAATGGCAATCATAAGTCAGGAAGCATAAGTTACTATTATTCAGGGCATGTCTAAATATTGTTCTCTTCAGCTTCCTGCAGCTCTCCCTGCCCCAGTCTTGCCTTTCTTCATGTCACAGCCAGATTATTTGTTTTCTAAGATGCAAATCTGATCCTATTTCCTATACTCTGTATCACAATCAAACAGAGCCATGTGTGATCCTTTGCATGGGTGTTCGTCCTGTGCCACCTTTACTCAGGGCATTAGCCCATGATCTTGTATTTGCCAGAGACACTTTTCTATCTTCCTCCCTCCTCCCTGCTTCTCCCAATATTGATCCCATATAGATCCCATATTATATTGGTATTGATGGCACCTCCTACTGACACCAGCACCATCGTGCCTTAGTCCTACTGCCATGTCTCTCCTCCTACATTGGGCTAGAGGGCCCTCTGCAATGCTACCACAGGAAGACCAAACACTTATACTTAAGCCACCTGTATATCTTAAGATCTCTCATACAAAACTATAGTTCTACCTAGAATGTGCTGTTACGCCAGAGTGAGGAAGTATTTAAAAGATGATGGGAGCTTGTCATAAGGACCTGTGTGAGTCAGCTTGAGGAGGCTCCTACTGGCCAAATATGTGCAAATTTGAGCACCTAAATAATTAAGGACACTAATGAATTATAGGCCTGTAGAAAAAAAGGAACTCATGAGTCCACATCAAAAATAGTTAAATACACACATACATAAATGGAGAAGGGAGGACTTTTGCTCATAGTAGAATCCAACTAGTAAACAAGCAAGGAGTGCTGAAGCTGGAAATATCATCATTTTGCAGCCATTACCCAGACTGCTTCAAGTTAAGAATCAATGGATGTTAAATCTAGGGGGAAACCTGAATTAAGAACAGGATATATAGATGATCTTAAAGTGTTTCTCCGTCTACAGCCATGCCACTCTGAACGTGCCCGATCTCATCTGATCTCAGAAGCTAAGCAGGGTCGGGCCTGCTTAGTACTTGGATGGGAGACTACCTAGGAAGACCAAGTGCTGTAGGCGTTAAAAAAAAATAAAAAGAAGAAAAACAGTTTTCCCCCTTGAAACTAATAAGCAATTCTTTGGGGAGACTTTTTTTTTCTTAGTTTAAAGAGGGAAAATTTTAACTATATTGTAGATAAATCGAACATCTTGACTGATCAAAATTAACATCACCAATGAGGGACAGATGTACACCTCCAAATATGATACCCTGAGAACATATTGCTTTATAGTATTCCAGTCAGGAATGTATAACCTGAAACTAATCATGAATAAACAGACAAACCCAAAGTGAGAAATGTTCAGTTTAAAAAAAAACAGGGGGTGAGGATGAGATGTCTTCTTCAAAATGCCAATGCCATAAAAGACTAAGGCTGAAAAAACATGGATTAAAGTAGAGCCAGGACAACTAAAACCTAGACTAGATCCTCTACTAAATGGGGAAAACATCATAAAAGAAATGAATGAGTCAACTGACAAAGCTAAAATGTGGATGGTACATTAGGAAAGTATTCTCTATCAATGTTAAAATTTATTGAATTTACTAAGTTTACTGACTTGAACTGTGGTGTGTTTATGTGAGAATATCCCTATTTTTAGGAATCTGGCAATGAAGCATTTAAGGGTAAAGGGCATGATGCACACAACTTACTCCCAAATGATTCAGGGAAAAAGTATATAGCATGAACACGTGTGTATAGAGAGAAGCAACAAACTGCAAAGCAAATGGGGAAAAAATGTTAAAAATAGGTGAATCTGGGTAAAGGGTATACAGTGTTCTTTGTACTATTTTTATTCTTGCAACAGAATTTTGCAAACTCTCTAAGTTTGGAATTACTCCCAAATAAAAAGTCAAAACAAAAAGCAAACGGAAAGCCTATAGTCTTATTCAGGGGCTATGCCTTGTTCAGCACATTTCCAGAGCCTGACACCTAGTACCTGCTCACACATTTGTTAAATAACAAAGAATCCATTTTACTGTACTAAAACAAACTAGCTAGTAAGATAAAATGTGTGTGTGTGTGTGGATGGATGGATGGATGGATGGATGGATGGATGGATAGAGAGAGAGAGAGAGAGAGAGAGAGAGATAGATGAACCATGCCCCCTAGCCCCTGCACACTTTTATTGGGCAGGGAGGGATCACCCATGTGGAATGATTTGTGAATGCTTAGGGAAAAAGAAAAACAGGTTAGGCTACTCAATCGATGTGTATATTTTTTCTAGTTTCCCCCTTTAAAAACACCCAAATCTGAAATGCTAAGAATCTACCAGCTTAACAATCTGGGCTTTAATTTAAAATGTGAAAAGTCCTTAGTGTTAATTTTATTTTTTATCTGAAGCAGGGTTTGAATTATCTCCCTTTTTTACCAAAACAAGCATGATCTGCCATTTTACTAGTCACGGGAGTCCTAACAAGATAAGTTACCTTGCCAGAACACTAAAGCTTTAAGGCGGCACTGTCCAATAAAAATTCAAGTCACTTTAAATGTTCTAGTAGCCACAATAAGGTTTAAAAAAAAGTGAAATTTTAACATATTTCATTTAACCCAATATATTAAAAATACTATTGTTTTAACACACAATCAATATAAACATCATTTATCCCAGTATTCCTCAGTAACTTTCCTGAGGTCGTAACGCTCTCAGTTGCAGAGCTGGAACTCAAAACCCATGTGTGTGTGATTCTAAAATATGTGCTTCTTCTGCTATGTTCTACGTAAGTGTACGTGCTGACTGATACAAATTTTATGAAAATGGAAATTTTTGTCACAAAGAAACCTTTCAATTCTGACCAAATGCTTTATTTTCTGATTAATATCCTACATATAACACACCCTTGTGTTATGCCATGTTCCTAAATTTAAAAGGAAATTACAAAATGCTTCAGATTTGTGCATGTATCGCAAGCAAATTTTTCCAGTATCTTGCATCCAACCTTTATAAGAATATTTACTTTGTTGGGTGCTATGTAAATTGTTTAATATGCTATTATTTAATCCTATGAGATGGGTATTCATTATATATAAGAAAAGTTACTTATCAAAGGACATATGAGTGACACATAAAAAACATGTGATCAATATGAAAATCATTTATAAGCTAGCATATTTCTTCTCAATTCAGACTGGCCACATTTCAATGGCTCAGCAGCCACCTGTAGTTTGCTGTGATTACATTACTGGACAACATAGCTCTAAGGCTTTAGGATTTTTATTTAGATGACAGGCTAAAACCTAAGACAAACTGCTAGATTCCCTAATTCAGTATCTCCTTTGAGAGCATACAATTACCTAGGCACAGACTAAGTGTTCAAGGAATATTTGTTAGGTGAAATGAAAATAAGCGAAATTCATTGCATTTAATGATAGGAATGACAGTAGGTAAACAAATCTGCTTGTATTTACAGAAATGGTAACAGGAAATGATTTTTCTGTACTTGCAGGTCTAACCATATTCAGAAACACTTGATGACTATTTAATCATCAAGAGCTTCTGAAGCACCCAAAGGCTTAACTCGAGCTTTCCTACTGGCTTCAAAGAATGGTTTATTTATTTCCCAACCCTAATTTCAAGTCTTTAAAATATAAGGGTGATACAGTTGCCTTTTTATGAGAAGAAAGAAAAAGGGACAAGGGTAAACAACAATAAACATTTCTGTTGTCAAGAGCTTGGACTATGCATCCTTCAGAGCTCTTAGGAGCTACTAGCTCTCAGCTAGCTTTGTCAACCTTAAGACCATCAGGTGCTATGTAGGCCAAAGTTACCATTAATTTTATCACTATTAGTATCAGCTACCATTTACTGAACAACCCATGCCCTGAAAGGTAGCTATGATGATCTTTTTATAAATAAGTAAACAAAAGAGAATTGGCATATAGCAGCATCATGACTCAAATAACAAGCCTGCCTTCTCCAAAGTCTGTGTTCTTTCCACTATGTCATTGGCAGGTATCATATCAAAGACATTCGCAATAAAGTGATGATGTGTGCCCTTCTTTGGCTGGAGGAAAAGGCAGTAAACTCTCAATAGTTTATCATCCAAATAGGGGGTTACAGGTATGTGGGAGGTGCAAGATTGAGAAGGGAGGAATGAATCCTTGCACAAATAGCTGTTTTAGGACATACAAAGAAGCAGAGCTAAAAGGAAGAAACTGCCCCGTTTAAAAAAACAGTTATAAATACTTGCCTTTGAAAAAATATTAAAAACCATCTTTAAAATTAAAGCCAAGAACTTACACACCCACAAAGATGGCTACCATCTGAAAAGATGGTTGATAGTAGATCTACTTTCCACTATGAGTAGGATTCTGAATTGATTAAAAGATGTCTTCTCCTTAAGGGATTGTTTGTAATCTTAATAGTGGTTAGCAGTCGGCCCTATACATTCACTCACATAGGCACTAACTGGCATGGAAAATCATTTAGTATTTCACAATGTGTTACACTCTCAAATTTAATTTCTTGATGATGATTAAATGTTAAAATACTTCTTTTAAAAAAGCAATTTCCTTTCTGTTCACTAGGAGGTTAAGCTAACAGATACTTTACAAATAGAAAATATTCCAGCCAATAAGATGAGCCGGTCTCCCTAAAATACACTTAAAAGTTTTACAGTAAAGTACTACATTGTATTTTGTATTTGATCCCACAGAATACAACTAAAATGAGGCATTGTTATGTAGTATCCTACAGATTTGGATATGATGCAACTCAAAACACAATCTATTCCTGTCCATATACAGTTGACCCTTGAACTACACAGGTTTGAATTGTGCAAGACCACTTACGCAGATTTTTTTCAGTAAACATACAGTTGGCCTTCCATATCTCCAGGTTTTACGTCTGCAAATTCAACCGTGAGTCAAAAACAGTTTTTTTGTTTTTTATTTTTTTATCTTTGACTGGGAATGTGGACTGTATGCACTGTTCAATGCCATTTCATATAAGAGACTAAGCATCTGCAGGTTTTGGTATCTGGGGGAGGGGTCCCTGGAACCAATCCCCCAAAGATACTGAGGGACAACTGCTGCAATTAAGTTTTTGGAGAGTCAAAAGTTATACATGGATATTTGACTTCATGGGGGTTGGCATCCCTAAACCCCTGCGTTGTTCAAGGGTCAACTGTATATCAATGTATGCAACAACTATGCAAAATACACGTGGACTTTGTCTCTTAACGGTATAATGGGATGCTAGTTTTTTATACAATGTTAAAGTGATGAGTGATGAGATGATCTGACACCTTAAAATCAGGCAGAGGACTCAAGCAGAATCTAAATTGTACTGGCTAGGCTAAGATGTGACCAAACTCCTCAGACACCATTGAAATACCCCCACTAAAGCACAGATGGCCACAGCTGTGGATTGTGGAGCTGTGTTGGCAGTAACCCTAGATCAAGAAAGAACAGTGAAGGCATAAATCATAGTTCTGAAGCCGCAAAAATCAGGTTCTGTAGGGTAGAAAGCAGGATGAAGATGGCGGGGGGGTGGGGGGTCTGGGATGGTATGCTTAGCAGTGGAATCACTCTAAGGCTTCCTCTAGTGGTGCAGACACACACACACACCCCAAATTGGGGTGCTGGCACAAGGCACAGCAGCTGTGGGAATTTCTCCCAACAGAATCCCTTCTCTCAAACATAGGAAGCTGCCCCAGAGCTCTGCTCTGATGCCACAATTCTCCACGCTCTAGAAAATGACCTTGACACCTAGTGCTTTCTTTCCACAACCTGTTCTGTGCTCAGCAAATATGAACGGTGGTGTTATGGCCCTGACTATTTACCTTTGGCAGAATTTTAGCTCACTTCCAAAAATAATTGTTTCACAGATTATGAACCAATGGTTGTCAGACAAATCCAGCCCACCTATCTGCTCTGTTGATGTTAGAAAGAAAATGTTGTCACACTTTAAAATAGGGAATTTTTACATAAAAATTTGAGTATTTAGCTTTCCTCTGAAAAATAAGAAGCTCTAACAACAATAGACAACTGGCTGAAGCTGAGGTGTCATTCCCCGCTTTAGAAGGCACATACGCTCTCCAGCTTGCCTAGTTTCTACACTCCCTAGGGTGTCCCAGACACTGAGGCCTGGCCTGACTTCACTCATTGACATACTTGCTAGATCTGTGACCTCCAAAATGTGTTCAAAAAAGAGGTTTAAAGCCTCGTCTAGTGTGTCTCAATGGTATGCTTTGATGTGGTAGTTTGGGACACAATAATTCATCGTACAAGCCTGTTCCATGTGTCATGAGGTCTTTGGCACCCTGGCCTCTCCTGTAAAATCCCAGGAACACCCCCAAGCGACCCCTAGAGAGGCACAGTATCTTGGGCTGACAACCACTGTTAGCATGTTACCTTTGGTGAGGTGAGCATTTCCTAGGTTTGAAGAGGTAGCCTTGTCATGAGAAAACTTTTAAAATTAAAAATTAAAGGAATCATTTCCTTTTCTGATTGGTCTGGTCCAAATAATAATTGTTGATCGAAAACACGTATACTAGTATAAAACATTAGAACCTTCGCTCATTTTCTTGCTACTTTGCAGGTTTTGATTTTCGGTCATATTTACTGAGCCCTATCTATGTACCAGGCACTATGCTACATGCTTTATCTCATTTAATCACTACAATCATCCACATTTTATAAATGAGGAAATCGTAAGGCTCAGAGAGGATAAATAATTTGCCTGTTGGTCACATATTAGGAAGCAAAGCTAGGATACAGACATGAAGTCTATGCTTTAACCATTATTCTCTTGTACTGTTGGCTACATGGTCAAGATTTTGATGATGTCATAACTCTTAAAGACAGTGTAAAATTTAAACAAAAAACTGCTTTCAAAACATGAGAGTTTTTGTATCAGATTGTGGATTCTTCAAGGTAAACAGCAAGAAGAAGTGGCTGACGGAGCATAACACATGATCTTGTACTGGCACAGATAAGGGTTCCAATTTCAGGATTTTTCATGTGTATATATGAAGGTACTACTTCCAAGTAACAAGAGACAGTAACTTTCATATTCCTCTCTCTCCCTAAATAAACCTTACAAATAATTTCTAGAACAATCATCCTATAGGATTTTCATTACAGTCGAAACCATTCTGAAATTGTCACATATTTGCTGCATCTATCTTATATTCTGTTATATTCTCAAGAGATATTCATATAACAAGAATCATTTAAAGCAATCAATTTAAATGCAGCCCCCAGAAACAAACAGAAGCATATTCATACTAAATTTAAACTTAACATCCTTCGCCCCAAGTGAATATCTATTTGCCAGCTACTACCTATACAGGACTTTTCACATGTGCCACTCCCTGCCTTCTCCTACCAACCTCCTGCCAAAATAAAAGTAAAGGCACTTGGGACCGCCTTCCCAATTCTGAAGTTAGTAAAAAGGAGGTAAAATGTTAAAAAACAAACAAATGAAGCTTAATGAACCATAGTGGTATATGACAAAAGAAATGGGGACTCCTTAATTCTTATTAGAAAAAATTGGTTCAAATAAGAATATTGAGTTGTTGTTTGGGATAAAATGGTATATAAAAAATGGTATACAGAGAAATAAGGTTTCCTTTATAAAGTGACTTTAAAAATATCTCAAACATTCTGGAAAAAAGGCAAAACTATAGAGACAGTAAAAAGATGAGTGGTTGCAGGGGTTTGTGGGGAAGAAAGGAGGGGTCATAGGTGAAGCATAGGAGAATTTTTAGGGTGGTGAAATTATTCTGTATGATACTATAATAGTAGATACGTGACATTATGCACTTGTCAAACACATAGAAATTTATAACACAAAGAGTGAACCTTAAAGTATGCAGATTTTTAAAAATCTTGAAATGGAGATATGTACAAAACAATATCACCTAAGGGGATGGAGAAGAAGGTGCTGATTTAAATAACTTTGAAAATGAGTAGTCTATAAAGCTAAAGGCAAAAGGGGTACATAATAAACACTGTACTCTAGTTCTATCAAGTTAAGAAAACTGATATACATCAATACATGTATACTGGGACTGAACAAGTAAGTAAATGGATGGTGGTGAGTGGTGGCAGCCAGGCTTCTCACTGTTGAAGTGGGAGGTTACAGACAAGCAAGGGGAGAAGACCAGAATGATCCATGTGATAACAGATCAGAGTTAAGAGATATCAGTGTGAACTCATGTTTTAGCAGAGATTTATATATTGATATAAAACATATACATAGAAATATTTATAGATATGTATAAATATACAGATAGCACACACACAAGATTTCAGCTATAAGGGCTTAGAAGCAGCAACACTCAGTAGCAATGAGCACACCTAGCAACCTAAACCTTGACTTCCAATAGCATTCTCTAATAAAAGGAACCAGGGCTTTGTGGAGAGCTGTTGATTCTAGAACTGGAACAGGGGATATACAAGGATGAGTCTGGAAGTGCTCAAAAACAAAACGAAACAAAAAAAACTATGGTATGGAGGCATGTCAGTAACATAGGAACCCACCAAAAGTGCCCCAATGACCAAAGCTGGAAAAAGTTGAGCAATGAAATAAAGTAGTATTAGATTATGACCCGAAGTATGAAATAAAAGTTCATGAGCCCGTACTGATATAAATGACTGAATGAATGAGGGAGAAGAGATACAACTTCCCATGCAGAATTCCCACTAATTTATATACAACACCCTCAGGTGATGGAGCATAAATTCCCACTCCATAAGTGTATACAATATAGTGACTTCTTTCCAAATAGCATAGTACAGAAAGGAGTTTAAAAAAAAAAAAAAAAAAACTCAAGAGTAATGTTACTGTAGAAAAACCTGACAAACACCTTCTCAGGCAAATGACCAGTCAACATAAAGTGATAAATCACATTGACAGTATGCACTCTTGATATGTTGTGATAAGAATGTAAGAATGACACTTTACCTCTGTGGTCTTCCTCCCCAAAGCCCATAACCCCAATCTAATCATCAGAAAAACATCAGACAAATATCAATTGAGGGACAATCTACAAAATACCTGATCAGTTCTCCTCAAAACTGACAAGGTCATCAAAACAAGGGAAGTCTGAGAAATTGTCACAACTAAGAGATGCCTAAGGAGACATAATGTTAAATGTAATATGGTATCCTGGTGAGATCCTAAAACAGAAAAAATATATTAGGTAAAAACTAAAAAAAATCTGAATAAAGTATGCACTTTTGTAACAATGTTTCAATACTGGTTAATTTTGACAAATGTACCATGCTAATATAAGCTGTTAATAATAGAGGAAACTAGGTACAAGGTATATGGGAATTCCCTGTATTATCTTCTCTATTTTCCTGTAAAATTAGAGCTGTTCTAAAGAATAAAAATCTATGTAAAAACAATTTTTTTAAGTACCTCAAGATTGTTTATGAGCCTGGCACAGGAGTCTTACTCACATCTCCAGCTCTGAAAGCACCTTTTCAATAGTTTGGAATGGAAATCTGACAAAATGAGGAGATAGTTATCCTTTTGCTAACTTCTCAACTCAACATCGAAATGAAACATGACAAAAACTCAGAATTCTGGTGTCTTAAAGGAACAGCAGACAGAATGCTAGATAGACCACACCTTTAGGGCAGGTGGTTCTTTCCCAAGTATCATCACGAGCTGAATCTTCTTTTCCTGTAGGTCACAAATATCTTAAGTAATTAAATTCTATATTATTCCACAGAAGAAAGACCAAAAGACAGTCCACTGTTTGTTTTCTTAAGGCTTTTGCAGCATGCCTGGTTGTGACTCATCCCCGGGGCCCCCCATTCTACTTAGAAAAGAAATGATAAGGCCAGGCCTATCGAGCATGTATAAAATTTTCAACTGCACAGAAAAATAGCATACAACTTTTTAAAAATGATGACTATTACATAATTCCTTTCTGTTCCATTAAGAGCAATTTCTATATAGAATAGTAGTAGCCTTATTGGCTTATGTTGACAAATGAGCATTCTCTCTCGCCATCATTTAGAAACTATCTTCATTTCCAGTAAACTTAGTAATTCAATGTTAAATGATATTGGCTTATTATCAGAGCCATCATGCATACTAGTTTCTAATTAATCTCCTGATTCAACCTCTTCTTATAACCACAGCAAAGCTAAAATAACATATACTGTTTATACTGTACAATTTCAGCACTTTACCATACTTTTTATTTTTCAATTCCTCAGTTACTTTATCTTCAATATTACCCACAAAATGAATTTCAAGTACAAGCAAGTACAGTGCACTTAATATGAATGCTGTTTTTAAACCATGTGTAGTAGCTTTTTCCAATCTCCAATATGACAATGCAAAATCCATCCCACATTCATGTTAACCTTCTCCCATCAGCTTCAATCAGCACAGCTTTCTTCCCCTTCCTAAAGGCCTATAAAAGTCATTGTGTTTATTACCACTTTCAGCACTTGAAATGTTTATTAACTTTTTACTGCCCCCTAGGTTCTATTACTACAAATCTTAAGATAAAAAAAAAAACAATAACGCCTTGTGCACACTAAATACTTAGCAGAAACAAAAAATGCAGGGCTTTTAAATAATTGGAAAAATAATTTGCTCTGGTTGAGCTGTTCCAAGGTCTTTGTTGGGTCAGTTCTTATATGACATTATTTAAAAAGAAAGAACAACCTATTACTAAAATAAAGAGATTACTTAGAACAGTGCTTTTCAAATGGTAGGTTGTAACCTATTAGTGAATTATGTAATAAATTTAATGGGTAATGGCAGGTATTTAAGGGAAAAAAAAAGAAAACAAAATATTAGAGTGCCTCACGCATAGTAATAGTAAATACTGATTCAAAAAACTTGTCTGAGGGGTATGTGTGTATGTACTAGATCATGATTAAAATGTATTTCTTACTCTGAGAAATACTGACATGACCATGGTGAGGAATTCTAGGTTATATAAGAAAAATATTTAACACTTTTCCTTTTCACTTTTATCTAAATAGATGGCAATTTTCTAATTAAAGTGGAGTTTTTTTTTGAGAAACGTCTTGATATGAAAGCTGAAACAACTCTAATGTTATAATTTTTTTTGTGACTTTATTGGACGCTCTTGCTTTCTAAAAGATTTTTTTAAAAATGAGTTATCAGTCTCATTAACCTAAATATTCAAGGTCGCACACTGGAAGGACATGAAAGATCAACAAAAATACCATTTATATTCATTTATTTAGCAAATGTCTAGCCTAACAATGCTTCTGAATCCCTTTTTTATTCTTATTCAGTTAGTAAAATCTGAGCACTCAGTTTGGAGACACAGAAGACCTGTGCCCTCAAAGTGAGAGAAACACACAGATAGTTATTAATAGAGTGGGGTTAAGTCCCATAGTTAAGTTGTCAGAAAGAGAAACAATTAAGGTAAGACAAGGAAAAGGAGTACCAAGGAAAGTTTCATGAAAGAGATGACATTTAAGGTGGAGTGTAAAAAAAACAGCATTAAAAAATAAAAATAATAAAATTATAAAGCTGAAGGAACTGTACATATCATCTAACCCAATGATTCTCAACTGGGGACAATTTTACCCTACAAGGCACATCTGTCAATGTCTAGTGACATTTTTGATTGTCATACTGAGGAGGGGTGCTACTGGCATTTGGTGGGCATAGGCCAGGGAGGATGCTAAATATCCTATAGGGCACAGGATAACCCCTGACAACAAAGAATTATCTGGCCCAAATGTCAATAGTGCGAAGACTAAGAAACCCTGAACCCAACCTCAGTATAATAGCCTTGTTTTATACAAGAAGGTAACTAAAATCTAGAGGGATTTAAATACTTCCTAAAAAGCCAAGATGCTAACCTTGTTCAGTGTTTAAGTCACAACACACACCCGTGTATGTTGTTATACAAGGAAACAGGTGTTAAAAAGAGTGGGAACATCTTTATAAGGTGGCAAAACAAGCTATCTAAAAATCAAAGATAATACTGAATACTCTTTCTTATTTTGTTGCTTGGTCTTTTTTGATGCAGATCTAGCAATGGCTCAAAGCAAGAACTATGCTACAATAGGTTTAAAAAATTATACCCTGATTTCATGGTTCATAATACTAGATTTGTCATTTATACAACTCATTTATTGAACATGAATCTGAGAGTAAGAAAAATTACAATAAAAACTAGGAAGTTTGAAGATCAACATATGCATGCACACCCAGTAAGTAACTCCTTGGGGCAGGTCTTTCAAGCTCCACCAGCTTCACTCACCTTCTAATCCCCGCTTTTATATGCTGGGGAGCTTTCTAATAACAAATAAATTGTACAAACAACTTGCTTAGGGTCCTGATTTAGAGTCTAAATCTAAAAACATATAACCGCCTGGACATCTTCACGCTCTTAAATGCACAAAAGGGATGGGAGTGGGGGCGAAGGAGTGGAGGCGATATTAACAGCAACACGGATTAGTTTTCAAAATAGTTTTTTGTACTAATATAATTACAGGACTACAAAGACACATAGATATACACTCCTTACCTCCAATTTGTCAATTCAACTGATACTCTGTCCAGTGTGACAAGCAACAATTCACAATAAAAACCTTGAAGGCTGAAGATACTGTCCTAAAAAAGTGAAAGACCAAAAGTGGTAAGATTCAAACTGAAAGGTTAAAAGGAGACAGTGTGGGTCAGTGATAGAGTGTACAAATAAAAGGTCTCAAAAAAGCAAGCAGCCATCTGTACACCTTTACAACCTGAAATTACAGTGAATGAAGTTTTCGTTTGATAGATACCAGATTGCCTGAGTCACCCTTCTCCCTTCCCAGTCAGTCATCTCCAATGCCTAAGGCAGAGCTGGCAACAGCAGAGAGGACAGCCAGACCTTTTCTGAAGTTTTGGCTTCAGAGAAAGTTAGCAAGAGGAACTTTAGTTGCATCCCTGGCAAACCATCAGGGGTCCCTAGGGCTACCCATGATATATTTATTAGTCATTATATTTTAATGGGTTTGATTACAAAACTGCTGATGCCCTTAAATGGAATTTGGAAAGGTGAGCCCAGCGATCCAGAAGAAATTAGAGGTTAAACTGTATCTGATAGGTTGAGAGGGACAAAAGGAAAATCTCCCCCAACTTAAGGTTAGGAACCTGAAGGGCTGCACCTTAGACATTAAGAGTGAACCAGAAATTAATCAGGCCATACACTGACTGTAACTTGGCCTTGAGTCATCTTGTGGCTCAGAAAAATCTCGAAAGCTGAGTTTATACTAAGTAATCCTGGATTCCCTCAAGCAGATGCCAGTAAATGAATGAATGAATGAATGAATGAATGAATCCTTTCTAGAAGACAGCATCCTTGGTCTCAAATGATTTTGCAAACAATTTTTCAAATCTAACACCCAACATACAATTAAAGACAATCACACACATGAGAATAAGATAGAAAGCCATAGAAACAACAGACTCATGGAAACTCTATTAGAATTACCAAACATAGATTTTAAAATTATGTTTATATATTCAAGGAGATAGATGAACACCGAACTTAAAGATCTCAGCAATGAAGTAGAAACCATAAAAAGCGACATAGCAGATTTTTAAAAGCAAAGAGTAATTCTGCAACTGAATACAAAAACTGAAATTAAGATTTCGATGAACAGTTTTAACAGCCAATGGACACAGTTGAGACAGTAAATTAAAAAAACGAAGGAAAAAAGCTCAGAATGAAAAGAGGGTAAGAAACATGAGAGTATAGTGAGGAGATCTAACATCCAACCCAGTTAATTGGAATCCCAGAAGGAAAAGAGACAGTATAGGGCAGAAGCCATATTTGAATGGCTGGAATTTTCCAAAAATGATGAAAGATGTCAAACAAATTTAAGTCTCTCAATGAATTCCTACTGAAACCTGACAAAGAAAAACTTAAAAGCATCCCAAGAGGGGAAAATTATTTTCAAAGAAGCACAGTTAGCTTAATTCTCAACAACAAAAATGAAAGCTAAAAGACTTTATAATGGTATCTCTAAAGAACAGAAAGAAAAACTGCCAACCTAGTACTGTACTGCAGAGAAAATATCCATCAAGAATGAAAATGAGATTTCTCAGAAAAAAACACTAAGAAATCATAAAGCAAAAGAAAACTGACCCAAAATGGAAGGTTACAGATGCAAAAGGAATGAAGAATCATAATAACGTAAATAAGCATGTGAAAAACCTAATGGAACATTGGACTGTGTAAAATAATGTCTTATGGAATTTAAAATATGTACAGAAATTTATCTCTAAACGCATTAAGTTATATACATTAAATGCATAGAGCTTTTTGTAAAAACAAATATATAGAAAATTAAATTACAGGACAGCAGCATGTATGTCAGGAGGTGAGTAAACGGAACTAAGGTGTTTTTAATATTCTTATTTTGTTGCTATGAAAAATATCACTGGAATTTTAATAGGGGTTACACTGAATATGTAGATTGCTTTGGGCATTATGAACATTTTAACAATATTTTTCCAACCTATGAGCGCAAAGTATCATTCCATTTAGCTGCTTTCTTCAATTTCTTTCATCAACGTCTCATGATATTCAATATACAGGTCTTTGACTTCCTTGGTTAAATTTATTCCTAGGTATTTTATTCTTTTTGATGCAGTTGTAAATAGGATTTTCTTAATTTCTCTTTCTGACAGTTCAATATTAGTGTAAAGAAATGCAACAGATTTTTGAATATTGATTTTGTATCCTGAAACATTTACCAAATTTGTTTTTTAGTTCTTAACAGTTTTTTGTTTTGCCATTTGTGACAACATGGATGGACCTGGAAAGCATCATGCTAAGTGAAAAAGGAGAGAAAAACAAATACCATATGCTCTTATTATATGTGAAATCTAAAAACAAAAACAAGTTCGTAGGTACAGAGAACAGAATGGTGGTTGCTAGAGGTGGGGGTGAGAGAAATGGGTGAACTGTTTTTGTTTTAATTGAATAAAACATTTTTTAGAAAAGAAAGAACAGGTATATTCCTTAACTCGTTTTACAAGGCCACCAAAACCTAACAAAGACAGTATAAGAAAACAAAATAAAGGTCAATTTTACTCAAGAACAAAGATCCAAAAGGATCTTAAAAGGAAAATACAATAATGATCAAACTGGGTTTATTCCTGGAAAGCAAAGTTGATTTAGCATTAAGAAATCAATCAATATAATTTCATTCAAAGAACAACAGTAGGAAAAGCATTTGATAAAATCCAATATCACTCATGATATAAGCTCTTACCAAATCAAGAACAGAATGAAACTTCCTTAATCTAATAGAGTAGGAAAAAATTAAAGCAAATATCAAAGTTTTCTCTTTGAGAAAGAGAAAGAGATAATGGTACTCTCTATTACCACTTCTATTCGATATTATAATCTAAGTATTAGTCAAGCACAGTAAGAAAAAAAAGTAAAACCATTTGAAAGAACAAAAAGACTGAAGATTAATCACTAAAAGTAAACATTTAACACAATTGCTAGATACAAGATTGATATACAAATGTCAACTGTATCTTTACAAACAAAATGAAGTCTGTAAAAATTTACAGTATGGAAAAAATACCAAATACCCATGAATACCATTTCATAAGATGTGAATGACTTTCTGGAGAAAATTATAAACATTACTGAGAAATTAAAGAGGACCTAAATAATTAGAGCAGTATATCATGTTCATGAATTAGAAAATAATACGAAAAAGACGTCAATTCTTGCTAAATTGCTTTATAGATCCCATGCAAATCCAACCAAAATCCCAACAAGTTTTCTGCATCAATGTGTGTTATGTGTGGTATGTGAAAAGTGACAAGACACTAAAATTCAGATAAATGTGCAAAGGTCTAAGAACAGCCAAAATTCTCTCAAAGGACAACCAGGTGGAAGAACTTGTTCTACTGAAAATCAAAACTTAAGATAAAATGGTGTAAAGAAGACAGTGTGGTATCAGTGTGAGGACTAATGGAACAGAATAGACAGCTTAGAAACACAACCACAGACAGGGATATTTGATTCCTGACAATAGCAGGGAAAAGACAGTGAGTGTGCTGTCCATGTGGGAAAAAACAGTACTACTGTCCCCCTTTTCCTCACAGGATGCACAAAAACCAATTTCAGGTAGATGCTAAACCATACATGAGAGCCAAAACAATGAAGCTTCTAGAGAAGGAGGAGAGAGTACCTGCAAAACCTTGGGATGGGAAAGGCTATTTTAAATTGAACCTGATATCTAGTTTAAACATAAAGGAAAATACTGATAAATTGGAATACATTAAAAACTTTGGTTTATCAAAAGACATATTAAAATGAAAAAGCAAGCAGCAAGGAATCGTTTATTTCTAGCATATAATAAAGAACTACAAATCACAAAGTCAAAATAGGCCAGGAAATACCTGACACATTTTTGAAGAAATTCAACCCAAAATAGTTATAAAAACACAAACCATCTACGGCCATGCAACCCTGAACATGCCCGATCCTGTCTATCTCGGAAGCTAAGCAGGGTCGGGCCTGGTTAGTACTTGGATGAGAGGCCACCTAGGAAGACCAGATGCTGTAGGCGCTAAAAAAAAAAAAAAAAAAAAGAACCACGAACATAAGTCGCCTAGAAGACTTAGTTATAAATACCGACCCTTTCCCTAAGATTTAAAGCTTTTTCTATACATTAGCGTTTAAAACAATTTTTAGATGACTATATTAAAATAAACCAGTTCTCCCATTCTTTCTCTAGTTAGAACTCTAAAACACGTTGTACTTGCACTGAAAGTCCTATTTAAGAAATCTTTGCCTATGCCAAGACCAAAATGACATTCTCAAAACTAAGACCTACATACATATCCATCAACAGAATGATATATAGTGATATATTCACACAATATATAGTATAACTACACATCATTTAGATAAATCTCACATTCATAATGTTGTACAAGGTGGTATAGTAGGATTCCATACATGTAAAGTACAAAAGTAGGCAAAACTAATCTGGTATTTTAAAAGTCAGGATGATGGTCAGGAGAAAGGGTGGAAGTGACCAGAAGGGCAAACAAAGGGGCTTCTAAGTGGCTGATAACATTCGCTTTCTTGATCTGGGGTGCTGGTACCTGACTGTTCTCAGCTGGTAAAAATTCACTGGACTGTTTACTACTGATGTGCACTCTCTGCATATATAATAAACTTAAATTCTTCTCAGTGTGAAGCAGTACCTATTTTTAAAAATTGATTAGGGGATATGAGAACAAAATGTTTGAAGTCCATCTCTTCAGGTCAAAGCACAGAAATCAAATAACTAAAACTTAAAAAGCATGTAGTAGACATGCTAATTACCAAAAAAAAAATATTCATAGAAGTGTCAAACCAACTAGTGACTCTCAAACTTACAGTGACATTGTTTTGAAACAAATTACCACCCCCCAATAAATTGACTCATATCTAGATTTAGTGACTAGTGTTGTTTTATAAAGGTCTAAGACAAGCAACTTGGTCTTCCAGGTTTATTAAATAAGAGGGTCTTTCAAACCTCAGAAAAGAATAGATTCACCTATCTAGTCAAATCTCCTAATTTTACAAATGAAAAAACCAAGGTCCTTTGAAGTTGGGTAATTTGTCCTCAAGGTCATAAACAGCTCTTGGGCAATTGAGTTATTTAATTAAGTTCGCTCCTCAACCAATTTTCTGAAAGTTCTAGGGGATTTCCACCACCAAGAAAGTTTGTTTACTGGAAGTGTCCCTCAATACACACCTTATTCAATTAAAACATTTTCACCCAAATATTACTAACTCAAAATTAATTTCTTTGCTATCCATGACTAATAGCCAAAAGCTATTTCTGGGGCAGAAAAGATAAGACTTTCTAAAAGTAAAACTCATAATGTGCAACCTAACAGATAACGTTCCGTTTATAATAAATGACAACTTTGACATCAAACTTAGGCATGTGATAATTTAGAATGACAATAGCACCTATAGCATATGGTACCCCTGAAAAAGACTTTAAAAAATCAATCATGACCACAAACGAAAGCCATTACATATAAACAAAAAATTATGCTCATTAGCAACAAATCTTTTATTGTACTAACATTTCTTATTAAATCAATCATAAGTACTAATTTCTCCAATTTACTCCATTAGCTTCTAAATCCAGTATGAAGAATGTTTCCTAACTTTAACATTTTTAAAAGAATGACCTGTTGATTTGAAGCTAAATCCATCAAAAATTAACAGTACATAATAAATCCATTTAGTCCTATGAAAACATATTTTTAAATTATAAAATGCTTTAGTCTCCACTCCATGCCCATATTCTTTCCTCTATCCCATGACTCTCTCCTTTTATTTCAAATTCTAAAGTTTGGTGCTGAGATGAATCCCTCCACTTGCCATCCGCAAGGGAAACACCTGGCCTTTCGAAGACCTACAGAAAACTTAAATCAGAATAGGCCACAGAAATTTATTCACTAAAGAACTGGTCTCAATGATATAAACACAATTAAATGTGACTTAACGGGTAAATGTAACATGGTATCCTGGACTGGATCCAGGAACAGAAAAGGAGTATTATTAGGAAAACTAGTGAAATTGAATAAAATTCAGCTAAAAGTAATGTAGCTAAAAGTAATGTACTAATATTAGTGTCTTATATTACTTACAAATGTACCACAGTTACGTATATATCTCGGTAAAGGAAATAAAGAACTCTGTAGTATCTCTGTAATTTTTCTGCAAATCTAAAATTATTACAAAATAAGAAACTTATTTAAAAAGAAATGACAGTTTGAACTACCAAAAGTCGAAAAGTTTGTGCCTCAAAATTCTTGACCCAATCATATGTCCACAGTCAAGTATCTTCAAATAAGTGTCTCCCCATCCCCACAAGGCCTAAATACGGGTTGGGGACAGGTTCATAGAAGAGATTCTAAATGCTACCCATTTCTCCGATATTACTAAATAAACCCCAGAAAAGCCTCGAAAGAAAGAAAAAAAAAAAAGATGCTTACTTTAGGCAGGGATGAAAATGAAAAGCTATGAAACCATTTCTCATTGGAAAGGAAGATTAATCGATCCTATTTAAGTACAATAGATATGGGCAGTGAACTGCAAAGTAGGGAGGTATTCTAGAGGTCCTAAAACAGTTAAGGCTTAACAGTAAATATGTAACATTTCCTATGCACTCACCTATGTGCCAGGTGCTATTTTAAGCTCTTTACATATATTAACACATTTAACCTTCCTAAGAACCCTATAAGGTAGGCAGTAGTTATACTTATATTTTATAGATGAGAATTCTGTAATGGAACAGAGAATTGAAGGCAACTTACTATACTGCACAGCCTTCTGAGGAGACAAGCTGGGAAAACATTCCTGTCTGCTACAGGCCTCACCCCACTACTTACCCTGTGCTCAGCCTCCGCCAGAGAAGAAAGCCCTCTGCCCAAGGCTTGGGAGTCCTTGCTAGGATGGTGAAAGAATGTGACTCCACCCCATCTTCAAGATTATGTTCATAATCTTTCAGTACCTGATGCACTCAGTGCATATTCTTGCTGAGACAACATTATACATAGAAGCTTGTTTTTACAATATTACCAGTTTTCAAATTCGGATATGTTGAGCTGGCCTGGGAATCTGAAGGGCACATGTGACATTATTTCTGTGGGAAAATGGTGATGACTTCCAAAAAGAAACTCCTATAAATGAACCATTTAGAAACTGAGGATCCCTCTACAGGCTCTGGCCTTATAGATGCCAAGATTATCAGTAAAAATACCGTAGCTACTCGAATAAACCAGTTGTTCATACATCAAAGTGGTACACAGCTCCTTATACATAACACAATAGGAATGGTGTTACTGAAAAAAAAATTCGTTTAATATTTTATGGATTTCCTTCGCTGTGGCCAATTTTGGCTGTATCCAGCAGTGAATATACTTCTCTCCCTGCCCTAAACTTTGCATTAAAAAATTACTACCAACTAAACAAATATATCTTATGCATACACCCACCCAGAACAGAAGGGGTGTCATCTCAGAAGGTAGCCAAAGTAATAACAGTAGCAGCAATAATGATGATGACAAAGTAATAATAATGATGGGAGTAATAATAATGAGAACTACTTGAGCATTTATCATTGCTAGGCCTGTCCTAAATATTATATATCCTCTGGCTCCTTTAATCCCCACAAAAATTCTATGATGTAGCTATTACACTATCTCAATTTCAAAAATGAGGAAACAGGTCAGAGATTAAGCAACTTGTCCAAGATCACCGAGCTAGTTAGTGTCAAAAGTAAAATTTGAACATTCAAGCATGTTACCCTTAGAGAGCATGTTTTTAACAACTGAACTCTATGTGTAACTTGAAAAATAAACACAGGATACTTACTCAAATCCATTTTTAAAACGAGTGGTTTGGAGACCAAAAAAAAAAAAAAAAAGACCCATCTTGCCTTTTATTAGGAATATGTACTTCAACTGAAATTGAACACATTTATGGAGAACAAATTTAAAATGTATTTTGCTTTGTTTTTATCACTTTGAAATCCTTCACTTAATTGAATATTACAAAAAGTGGTAACAGCATATAACTTCAACAACAGACTAATAAAACTTTATTTTAAGTCTACCACTAAGTAAAGGAGGGTAAAATAACTGCAAGAGTTCCAATACTCTTGGAAATATCAAAACAGCAGCAAGATATAGTGGGAACAGGATATTCCTTTTATGACAAAGAAAAACTGTTCTTTCCACAACACTGTAACTTCTGCTTTAATGAGGAACATGGCCCTGGGATGGAATGAATCTCAATTGTTATTTCAAAACATGTGCCTAAATTCAGACATTTTTTACTGACAATCTAAAAAGGCTATCAGTTTTATCTCCCAGAAGAGCCATCTGATCCACATAACACATCTAATTTTGGAGAGCTAAGGTGTGCTCCCTACCATGCCACTGAGTAATTAACAGAGCAGGCTCCCCACTTCCCCAATAACTTCTGGAGCACAGACTTAGGTTTTAAGTCATCTGTTTGAACCTCAGAACTTGCCTTCCTAGGAAACAAAGGTCTATGTGCCAGATTTCTGAGCCAGCTCACAAAAACTTAAACATCCCTAAAGGTTACAAAAGTATAACACCAAACCTGCATAAGCAATGTTTCTATAGGAAAATCCATTTAGCAGTCAACTCAGAATAAAAGCAGCTACCCCCTGCCCGCTCAGCCCTGAAAGTAGAATTCTCCCCTCCCCCTAACTGGGAATTTGAACTCCCCTAGGCCCAGGTTTCCAAGATCAAGGTATGAACTACCGCGGTTAGCAGTGCATTAGGCTCAGAGTTAAAAAGACAAAATGCAGACCTGCAGCAGGAGGACATCCTGAGATGAGGAAGGCAAGACCTACTTAGGAGATTAGGATGAAGCGTGAGATGGCATCTTATAGGAGAACAAGGAAAAAGTGCTGAGAGTCCAGGTGGGCTACGGAAGACGGGGGGAAACAGTGCCTACTCCTACAGCGGAAGGACTTTAACAAACTTTCCTCCTTAATGCTTAGGAGAGCGAAGGAAAAGAAAAACTGTGGCAAGAGTCTTGACACTGCCTCCCTCAATCTGGCTACTCTCATTCTCAAGAAAGAATGGAGTGGGTTAAGGCTTCCCTCTTGAACTCCTGGAGCACAGGGATTCGGAAATGGGAAGTAAACTTAGAGGACTTTTACTGCCCTCCTTGTCAGCTTCCACTCTGCCAAAGACTTCAGTGTCAACTGGAAACTAAGGGAAAAGCTCCAGGTACTAGCAGAAAGTGTCAGAAAGAGAGGAAGGAAAGTAAGGAAAGAAATTTGAAACAGGAATGTCGAACAAATAATAGAATTGCCAATGAATGAAACTATAATAAATGTTCTTAAATGTTTACGATTGATTCATTTGGACAGTTCCAAATATTTCATTAGGTCCATTTCACTTTAGACAAATGAATACTTGTGGCCATGGTAATAAATTGAGGTTTATTATGCAGAAGGTATGAAAAAAAGCTTCTCAATACATATGAGACAATTTCCTGATATCTTTTCTTTGTATAGCAGCAATATAAATCATTTCAGGCTTTTTTATTTACTTGGTGAATACTCAGTTACATTATCATTTGTCTGATTTTTTTCACCCCAATAATCCAAATACCATGAGTAATTACCTTTACAAATAAGGAAGTGTATTTAACTCTTTCCTAGGAGTATATCCATAATGAAAAGCTCATTCAGACCAAACATTGCCCATCAGGACTCCAAGGTATCACCTTGAGCAAAGCTCCAAACTCCATATGAAACATGTGCGTGTGCACGCGCGCGCGCGCGCACACAGGCAGATGTGTCCTGATAAGCATAGGACTTCTTTTTCCTCAGCCTCTAACGCCCATGTTTCCACGAAGGCCTATTTAACTGAAGGCCCCCCAAAAATTTACTTCTTAAAAGATGGAGCCGCAAACCCGAAATTCCATAATTTCTCCAGAACTTCGGGCCAGGGATAATTAATTTGACAGGTAAACCTAACCCAAAGACCTGTGGAGGATGAGTGCCAGCACTTAGCATCCTTTTTCTTTATTTACAACTTTCAGCTGCTACTTTTTCAGCTGAACCTTCCCTTGAGCAGAGACAGTGCCTGGATGACAAGCTCAGCAACATACCCGAGATGCAAGAGCAGGAGGCAGTGGGTGACAAAAAGTGACCAACAGCCATGCACTGCCAAGATGTTCCTGCTGTTTCACTGATATCTATGATACTGACAGAGAACCTAGAAGGTTTTTTACTTCCTAGCCCCACAGAAGATTATGCTGGATCCCAGAATAGCTACCATATTTTCTGCAAACCACGACTGGGTCCAAAACTTCTGTACTAAATTAAAGAGAAGAAAACCAGCGTCTGTTATCAAGTACGCCACTTGCTGGAGAAGGTAGGTGGGTGGCTCAGTAGGTGGGTGGGTAATGTGTGTGTATACCTCCGAGCTATGATATAGCAAATTCAAACCCCTATCAATAGTTGACATTTTATTTTAGTAATATAATTTGAAAAACTATTCAAGCACAGAGTAAACAAAATATTTGATCTTTGAAGTATTTTGGGCATGCCAAAACTGGAGACAAAGCTATCGAAAACATCTGGATTTCAGATAGGTCACTACTGGTTACCAAGAAGCCTTACTATGGCTACTAAGAATCCTAACCAATCGGCAGACCTGCTAAAAATGTTACCTCTGGCTAGAAAATGAAGGTATCTGAAGAAAATAAAACTTGATTATCTTCAACCAAGAACACTGAAAGCTTTCAAGATTACCAACAAAACTGAAAGGTTTCTTTGTGACAAAAATTTCCATTTTCATAAAATTTGTATCGGTCAGCACATACACTTATGCAGAGCATAGTAGAAAAAGCACATATTTGTGAATCAAACACATGGGTTTCAGTTCCAGCTCTGCAACTGAGAGCTTTATGACCTCAGGAAAGTTACTGAGGAATACTGGAGGTGTCGTTATCTGTACAACAGGGACAATGTTATCTTTAGCACAGAGTAGCTGTGAGGATTAAACGCAAACATATGTAATTCACCAAGCCCAGTACCTAAATATACTGTGTTCGCTCCCTTCCCTCCAACACAAACTGTATGAAGCGTGGTATCTATAATTGAGAAGACTGTCAAATAAACCTGTGGAAGAAAATTCAGTGACAGAGCATAGATAACGTTCTGTCAAATGTAAAGACAAAATCACATATTTAATATTTAACTTCACTAAAGTCTTGCCCTTGATTAAGTTAGTTGTAGGCAAATGGGCGGGGGCGCTAAAGTTGAAAAACTTCATTATCACACACTAACAATTTAAAATTAAGTACGTGTATATGTTTGCAATCTTCCAGTGTTCACAGACACCATTAGAAAACTTCCCATGGGTATGATGATGCCCTTTAAAATTTAATTCTGTGAAAAATTAATTCATCTCAAAAGCCCTTTCCCGATCTAAATGTTTTTCTTCCCACGAATGTTCTCGTATACTACTGCAACACATTTGCAAAGAAAAAAGTAAATCCCCTCATCCTTCAAAAAAAAGTGTGCAAAAGACGCTGTTTGTCGAATTGTTCTTTTCCATTCATTCTTGTTCTTTTACAAACTAGAAGCACATCACAAGCCAAAAGTACTGTGTGACTGACAAATGTCACTGAAGAAAGAACACATGGAATTGATAAGCACTGTCTGGACCAAAGGTGACAAGTTTTCTTAAGCAATTTTTTAAAACTACGTTTCCGCAAGGGCAGAAATGCTTTTTTTTATCGACATAAACTTTTGATTTTATGTGTAGCTTACTTTTAACTTTATAACCCACCTTTTCCCCCATGCCACCCCTCAAAAACCCCTGCTTTTATGCACTTTAATGGGGCTGGCACATAGTACTAACCTAGAGAACGCCGCTGGTAATAACTCTAATCTGCTGCTGGACCTCAGAGGAGTGTTTATGTTATCTTCTCTAAACGAACGTAGACGACGTTTTGCCTTACTACATACCTGACAACAATCATTTGCAAACCTCTTTTATAACAATTACTACTAAGCTTCCCCACGTTTCTCAACACCCTCAACAACCCCAACCTTGGTGCTATTAGTTCTCATCCTCAAACGCCTTGCTGGAGCTTGAAGCGCGTCCACAGAGGTTCGCTCTTCCTAAAAGTCCAGGCGAGAAAGGACATCATCCCTTCAGTTTGGGGGCGCAGGCCAACCCAGGCTCCCGGCCACTCCCTCTCTCCTTGGCCGTCCGGGGCGGGCGCGCCAGGCCCTGCACAGACCTCCCGCAGCGCCAGGCCGAGTCGAACCCCCGGGACACCGGCAGTCGCGCACACGCCCACCGCCCGGGCGCTGGGTCACCGGGACCATCCTGAGGACGACCCCGGGGCCACCCCCGACGCCACAGTCGGGACAGGTGCCGGGCCTCCTCACGGACACTCACCCGGCAGCTGCTGCTCCCATACGCTGCTGCCGCTGCCTCGTCCTCACTCCCGTCCTGTTCCCGCGGGGGGTCCGGGCTGGCGCTGCTTCCCCGCCCGACCCCCCTTCGGGTGCGCGTCGCGCGGGGCCCGGATACGGTGAGAGCTGCCACCGCCCCCTTTCCTCCCTCCTCCCTCCTCCCTCCTCCCTCCTCCCTTCGTGCGTCCCCTCCCACCGAGGGCCGCCTCGTATTTCCTGGATCCGGCCTCAGCGAGAGCTAAGCAAGCGAACCGCCGGCTTCACGGCTCCCGTCGGGTGCCGTCGCTCGCCAGGCACAAAGATGGCACCACTAGGGACTGCCGAGGAGGATCTCGCGAGGCTTCCCCCACAGCAACCGGAGGGCGGGGGCCCACGGGAAAGATGGTCAATTAGAGAAGTCTGAGTCGGCTTCTGAGAGAACGCTCTCCTATATCGGCTAGGGGCAGTACGAGAGACAGCGGAAGTTATCGCGCCTGCGCATGGGTGTGCGCTCACGCATGCCCAGAACAGCCCCTCAAACAGCACCGGGTGCTTGGTATTTTACCTGTTTCCTCTAGGGGCACGGAGGAGGCGGTGGAACCAGGAATGAAATTCCGGAAAGGGCTGGGCAGGACCCGGCAGCGAAGTGAGAGGCTTCCCTTAAGGCTGGGTTATCCCCTCAGAGCCCAAAGGGCCAACACACTTTGGAGTGCCCGGGAGTCCTCCCAATCCTTTCCTTCTTTCCCTTCCTGTCACCGAGTATTCTTTGCAAAGTCTCAGTGCCTTCATCTTGTTGTCGATTCGCGTTATTTATTGAGAGCTTGCTGTGTGTTCGGAGCTGTGCTCGCAGCTGGCAGCCCCAGCCCTCCTGTTTCTCACATGACCGTCTAACTTTCTCTTTCATTTTGGCGCGGTGTGAGACTTCCACATCTTACACTATTAACTGCTTCTGTTCCTGGATTAATTTTCCTCGCTCACTCATTCATTATAACGTGTGTCGTTCAGAGTTTCCTATGTCCCAGGTGCTGAGGAAACGTGCTCTGCTCAGGGAGCTATTGGCCTGAGAAGGAGATGGATGAGGGGGGAAAAAAGTGACAACACTTAAGCACAGTGATAAAAATGAATACAGGGGAGTGACACACTGGGGCAGGGTGTCATGAAATATATCAAAGAAAAATTCTTGAAGGGAGTCTCACAAGCATAGAATTTTTAGTAAATTGGGTCTACCGCCATGCTACCCTGAGAGCCCTATCCTCTGATCTTGAAAGCTAAGCAGGGGCAGGCCTGGTTAGTACTTGGATGATAGACTGCCTAGGAAGACGAGGTGCTGTAGGCGGTAAAAAATTAAAAAATAAAGGATTAGAAGCTAACAATATCCTTGCAATCTGTGAGGTCAACCAAGGGTTGCCTCGCCTAAAAAAAAAAAAAAAAAGAGGAATTTAGTAAAGTGAATTAGGGCGCTGTCAGGAAACAAACCATCCTGATTATTTTAACAAAGAATTTAAAGAATTGATCATTAAAAAAAAGAATTGACCATTAGATAATTGAAAAAGCAAGAAGAGAACTGAATATATCACAGAGATAACAACTGTGGAAAGCAGTTACTGTGTCTAGAGCTTGGGAAACCAAGGGAAGAGGTTGGGGTTATTACAATTTAGACATTTAAAGGATAGGCTTTGCAGAGCTGAAACTCAGATCTATGAGGAGGGACCTGCTTCTGCTGGTACTGGCGTCTGGCGGGGCGGGGGTGGGGGGGTGGGGGGGGTTAGGGGGGTGGGGGCAGGGGCAGGGGCGGGGGCGTGGGGAGGGGAGCACCTCAAGATGCTGTGTCTGTAAGTATGGGCAAAACTGCAAACTGGATCTAACTACTGCTGTGGGAAGGGACTGCCACTGTCCTGAGAGCTCCTAATTTCCCTCTAGCCTGGTGATAAGAATGAGACACGTAAAGCAGAGCTGAACTTGACTCACATTCTGAAGCAGAGCAGCTCCTGTGTCAGCCACTCATTTTGGAAGCTGGGGCCATTCACTCCTGTCACCTGTCCCACATAGTGAGGACCATTATGTTAAAACATTTGTAGAAAACCTTCAAGTTCAGGGTTTCATGCCAAACAGACCTGCCCCAACCAACTTACAAATCCATGAGTGAGAAACAAATGGGCAGTCATAAGGCACTGAGATTTTTGCTTATTACATGGCAAAGTGTACTAATACAGCAGCTCTTGTTCCACAGAGTGAGCAGGAGTTAGTCTCCTTCTGTCTTCTTGCTCCACCATTCCTAAAATGTTATCCTTGTGTATGTGGTCCCAAATGGCTTAGCATCACATCACATTTCAGTCATCAGGAAGGGGGAGCCTACTCGTTTCCTTTAAGGGCACAATCCAGAAGTTGTTAGCATCACTTATGTTCGCAGCCCATTGGCAAGAACTTAATTACATTACTGTATTTACCTGCGAGGGAGACTGGGAAGCGGTGGTCTTATTCTAAGCAGTCTTGTGTCTAGCTAAAAATTCTATGACTTTAGAAAAGAGGTTGGAGGGGACAACCAGCAGCCCCTTAAAATAATCAAAACTCAGAACTCGATTTAAAGTTATATCTTATCCTCTCCTATTGGTGAGTTTAAAGTCAAAGAAGCAAGTATAATCCTTCTCTTTCTGTTCCTTAGGCTTATACTTCTCCCCCATTTTGCTAACCAGTTTCTTCCCTTCTAAGGATGAAGAAGGTGGGAATGGAGGTGGGCAAGTGATTGCTTTACAAATGCAGTCATAAGATGGCTTCATCCTCTCTGCACTTGACAAATGCCTAAAATTGGCTCTTTCTCTCTTCGTTTCATTTGGGGGTTCTTTTAGACTCCCACTAGGAATATTTGACAGCACATCTGAAAACACAAATAATGTTCTTTCCTCTATCTGGCCTCTCTTTCCTCAGCCCCTGGTCTCTTTTACTTTTTGATGCTACTATAAGTCCTCTCTTGGTTGTCAATGCCTTCTGTGTGACTGGCACCCAAATGCTGGCTCTCTCTTGAGGTGAGCATGATTCTTCAGCTCCATCCTCAAGGCACAGTTCTTTAATATGGACTAAACCTTTTCTAACTTCTTCTCAGCCTCTGCTTCTTGTGGAATACACACAGGTTACTGCCAGTATCCCCTCACGCATTGGCAGGGCACAAGCAAGAGGCTCAAGCTTATTTGCTTTCTGTGACATTCACTTGATTCATGTGTAATTCATATATCCTTGCCATGCTGAACAACAGACATGCTGCCCTGTCTTCTTGTTCCATCAAGTTGCTTGTCTTCAGAATTCTTCTGGCAAGAAACAGGTAGCAATGTCTCTGCTGACTCTAGTCTCCAAACTTCAAAGTTCTCTGCCTAGGTTGGGCCTATAGATAGCTGTTGTTCAGTAAACCGAACAGCTGAAAGATGATACATTTTGAAGACACTCTTCACTCAACTCTTGGAGGCCCCCTTACTTGGCTTTGCCTTCCTTAATGGAAGAAAAAAATTTATACTACTCCCTGAAAGATGGTCAGTAATAAAAAAATAAAAAAATAAAAAATTCTCTTCTAGTCTTTCTTTGTTCAGGCTGGGGAGGTGTTTGGGTGATAGTCATGGAACCGGTTTTGCTGCCTTTTGGTGAGCCTTTAGAGAAGGGCCTAGAAATTCTCTTTAGAATGTGGTAGAACTTAGCATGTATTTTCTTCAGCTGTATTAGCTACATCTTCTGTACAATTTCACATATTTTTGGCCTCATTTGTTGTATCGGTAATCTATTGCCATGTAACAAACCATTCCAAGACATAATAGTCTAAAATAATAACCTTTTTATTTGCTCATTATGCAGTAGGTCAACAATTTGGGTTGGGCTCAGCTGAGCAGCTCTTCTGGTCTCACCCAGGGTCACTCATAATGACAAGAATAGAAGCTACTCATGAGACCAACAAGGGCTCTTACCAAGTCACTCTAATTCCACAGGGTATAGTCTAAAAGCTAAAAAGTTAGCTGAGCCTTTAATGGGCCATTTCATTAGGCCATACACTTCTGAGTAATGAGGTATATGATGAGACCAGTAGTTCTCATGGTCATGTGCAATTTCTTTGCAGTTATATAGGTCCATTGGTTTTGATACTGTATGGGAAACCACATCAATAGATGACCATTTTGTAGACTCTTGAATGGTAGTGCTGCTGGGGAAACTGTGAATAAGAAAAGCAAACTCGTAACGAGAGCATGAATCACTTCTGGAAAGGATGAATTGCTGTCCCACAGTCACACACGCCCCATATGGAAGGGATCCAAAGTAATCAATTTGCCCAAGTGGTTGCTAGTTTCCTTGAAAAATTGTGCCATACTGTGGCTGTGTTGGTTTCTGCAGGTGGTGGGTTGGGCCAGTAGTAGCTAATTGAGTGTTGGTGAGAGGTAGCCCTTGTCCCTTGTCAGGTGTGAAGGGTGAGCCTGGGTTCCATTGACAGGGTCCCTTGCTCTTCCTTCTTGTAGAGCAAGCCTACAAGGAGTGTTGTCAATGATGGACTGCTCAGGCTGTTTGGTGCCAGGCAATCTGGATTTAGGGTGCCAGCTGTTTATAGGCATTGTCTGGGACCTTGAGACTGAAGGGATGGTACAGTCCTCCTGGAAGGAGATAAAGTCCCATGGGAAGCTGAGCTTGGGTATAACCCATTCCTCTGACAGAAGGTTCCAGTTAGCTTTTTGCTTGCAACTTAGCATGAGTTCTCAGAATCACTTTCAGACAAATGTGGTCTTTGTACTAAGATACTCTATTTGAATTACTTTACTTTTCACTTCCACGTAGACCCCTTGATTGATTTTTACCTTGTGATTTGGTGATTCTCGTTGGGAAGGAGTTCCTCATAGTCTAAATTTTTTCCTATATTCTATCTCCTACTTTGCTTTCCACCTACCACTTGTCCCTGTAGTAGTCAATGTCCTAAATAATGAGTGTGTCAGAATGCCTTATGAGTTTGCTGGAAGAACTAAAGGCAGCCTATTCTAATTTTCCCTTTTATAAACTACAAGGAACAGCAGAATTGTGCACTTTTATACCAAGACGCTTAAAGAAGGGAAATAAAATTATTAATTCAGTGCAAAGGATGAAGTTGTTAGAGACGCCAGTTGCCCATCACCCTCACCCTTTCACCTCTGGTTCCAAGGCAAGATGCGCTCATTGTCTCACAGTTCAGTATTCTCTGACTTGGGAGTTGTGTATCTGGTGATGGATAATGAGCTAGAGCTCCTCCTGGAACATGACTCACCCATACTCACTAGGACTCTTTTTGGATCAAGCCAGAGGAATAGAGTTGTGTCTTGGGCCATCACCTGAACTGGATGGATATAGTACACCAATCTCAGCATCTCCAGCTAGTGACCAGGATCAACCCTTTCCCTGCTGGACCCCCACTCCTAAACACCAATGTCCCTATCCAGTGGCCAACTCCCCACTGGCTCATCTCTACAAAGGCTGTCATTTCAGGAGTGGTAACCTATCTCTTAGAAGAAAGAGCATAATTAAAATTGGTTCAACATCTTTTCTTTGTTTGGAGTCAAAGTTTAATTAATAGTAGGAATAAATCTTTAGGGGACCAATTTTCTTGACCAGTACAAAGTAATCTGTAATTTCTCTTCCCCAAAAGTTTATTTCTAAAAGAAAACATCCTTATTATCTACTTCTAAATAAATTCAATGTGACTCTCAATTCATCTTTTCTTAATGCTAGATAAGCTCAATGATGCTCTAAGAGAATTCTCATATACAGACTAACAATTGCCCACCTTCCTCAACTCTCTAGATGGGAGAATCACAAATAGATTTCTTTTTTAAAAATCTCCTATTTGGCGAGCCAGCAAGGTAGATTTTCTACAGATCCACTGGGTGGATAACAGTGGTAGGAGAAAACAGGAGAGGAAAACACCTTTTTTGACTAGGCAAGTAGAAGAGAATGAATGGGTAGGTGAAGTAGGAAGACTTCATATGTGGTGACCTCATTAAGATTATAGCAATGGTAGAGAGCACTTGTAGTGGATACTGTGTCACTCAACTAAAATTTCCTCTTCAGGGCAATATAGCTATTCCTGGGTTGCTGGGGCTATTGCTTCCTGACAGCGTATATCTATGTTCCTCGCTGGCAATTGCTTTTGCTTTCAGGGATCTGTGCTCTCTCAGTGGGCACCCCACAACTAGTTATTGGCTGTTGTGGAAATACAAAGTCTTGGATTTCTTGCAATAATTTGGAACAAATCCGAAGGACCATTCCAGCTTCAGAGCTCCATGTGAGATAGGCTGAAACCTTGGTTGCAGCCTCATCATGGGTCAGTGTGTCCCTCTGTCAAGTCTTATTTTCCTTAATTCCTTACATGTGTATTTCCCAAGAGAATTTCTCAGTAAACCTTCTGTGCTCAGTTATTCATACCGAAATCCATTTTCAGAGAACCTAACTGTATACTAAAGACCTCTGTATACTAAACCTCTGTAAACTGGATTGAGTTGTTTTATTGTCTCGTGTCTACCAACCCTTCTAGTAATTGTCTCATATTTCCCTTGGTGGAGGATGTGGGAGACTACTCCCCTCTTTAAGTCTATGTGCCTCTAGTGAAGTTGCCTTCACGTCCATATTATTCAGTACTGGCCAATTGGAGCCTCACAATCCTTAGGCCACAGTAATTGGTTCAGGGTGGGCACATGACTTAGGCAGAGCCAATCAGATGCAATGAGACTTCTGCTAAGACATCCAAGGAAGACACTCTCATTTTTCTCTAGAGGATGAAAGACCTAAAGTTGCTACAGCTACTCATGACTGCAATGGGAATTCCTATGTAAAGAATGGTACCACCTCAAAGGAAGTGAACTGAGAGATAATAAGAGCGAGAGGAAGTAGGTTTGGGGGATGTTATTTAAATCCTGCATCAATCAATCAATCAATCAATCAACCAATCAATATAAACTCCTGCATTGTGCAGTACTTAAAACCAGCCCTATCTCCTATGCTATTCAGTTACATGAACTAATACATGTTTCTCTTGCATAAGCCTCTTTAGGACACATTTTCTGTTGCTTGCAAGCTAAAGCATCTAAACTGATATACTGTGAATGAATGTGAGTACTGAAGACCATGATTGAGTATAGGGAAGGGAAAGTGACCAAAAATATTTATATTCTGTGTTAATAAAATAAATCTCATCCTTTGTCCAGTGCTTAGTGCTCTACAAAAATAAGTGCTCAAGATGAAATATTAAATTAATTATAATTCTACAAAGGAAACAAACCTGGAGAATCTAAGGTGGCACAGTAAGTTTAGACAGAGGCAATATTTAAACTCTTCCTCATCAAAAGTAAGCGATTTATAAATTAATACTGCTTACAAAATATTATAACTGAGAGCCTTCTTTGCTCTTGAGTATACTAGAGCCAACCCTACCATACATATAAAAAATGGCTTCTGTTTCAACTACTTTCTTTCCCAGATGGTCAAGGTCTTTCTGAACTACAGAGTTTTGACAAAAAAGGGATCTACAGAAAGTAACCTCACAGAGCGATCTGATCATATTCTTAAATGGGCAGGTCATGGTGGGTAGTCATGCCCCAGGCATATAGTAAAAGGTTTATCTTTGCCTTAAGCAAGCCCTGCCCATTGCTTTTGTGCATCTAGGTTAACACATATTTGAAATAAGCCTAACTACCCTCAAGAGAGCACATAATCAACTATCCTGTAATCTAGTCCTGCCTTCCTTTCTCCCATCTTCATGTTCTTTACATCACCTCCTTCATTTCACATGCGTAAAAGAAACTGCAAAGCTCTCATTCTTTTGAGCATTTGAGAACTTGCTTACAGGCAATTGTCAGTTTTGGCTCAGATAAACTCTTATAAAAATTCTCTACAGTATAAAGAGACATTAAACAGATGAAAATTGAGGTTAAGGAAATTACCCAAGGTAATAGATAACTAGTCCAGCCAAGATAGGAATTTGGCCCTTCTTTTCCTGAATACAATGAGCTCTCTGCCAGAAACAGCAAGTATCATTTACTCATAGACTTAGGAATTTCTTCATTGTTTGACATACATTTATTGAGCCAGGTTCTGAGGATACAGAGATGAATAAGTCAAAGTCTCTGGCTTCAAGGTATTTCCAGTATATTGGAGAAAGATGTCACATAAATAAATAAGCATAATGGAATACAGCAAATGAAGCTATAGTTCATACTGTTAATAAAACAAAATTCAACCGAGTAAATTTGAAGATCTAATTGGCTTTATTAAGCGATTCATGAATAGGGCAGTATCCCGTCTAGTAATAAAAGGGCGCTCCTAGGGCTTATACAAAATGGAAGGTTTTTATAGGAAGAAGAGTAGAGCAAGGGAGCTAGTAACAAAAGGAAAAAAAGGATTATTTTGGGGTCAGAACATGTTTTCTTTGAGCGAACAGAAGGGGAAGGGTTCTTGTCATGCAGATTGGGGGATAGAGAGGGCCCATGTAGGGCACAGAGAGGTCCCACATGACAGATTACGTTACTGGTGCTTGACTAGAAAATTCCAGACCAGTCGATTAAGATTATGCTTCTGGGAGAGTGAAACTGCAATTAGATCAGGTATTAAATCTAGGTTTGGTATCATAGATTTTTAGCAGGAGCGATGCCATTTTGGGCCTGTGGTTTTCTCTTTAACAATACCTTTAGTGTTCTACAAACTATGGGTCTGGAGGAAGTTTTTAGGAGAGTGGGGACTGGGAAAAGTTATGGGAAGGAGACATTTGTCTGGGGAGATTGTCCCCAAAGAGGTCATGTGTAAACTCATTTCATTTCATGTGTTATGAAAGTAAGTAAATATATGTTCAGTTTTTATAAATGAAATAATAAATATTCAAAATCGAAGTTTATCATTATTTTGATTTTACCAAGAAGAAATTAGGTAGAGAGTTTGTAAAGACTTCTCTTTTTGGTACCTAAAAAGATCATTTGTTTATTTTCAAATCTCATGCTCTCACTCAGAGACTTCTCTCGAAACTCTTCATTCCATAATCTTCTGACCCATTGTCATGAGCCTAGAGCTGTGGGAGGGAAAAGCTGGGAGATGGTAAATCAGGGGTGCATGAGAGTTGCTCCTTGCAATATTGTGATTTATAATAAGAAATACATATTTGATTTTTGTCCACATTCCTGGCACAGAGCTCATAAAACCGCTGGAATTTCCTAAGTGATAAGAACTATAAAAGTGCCTTTTGTTAGTCACAACAAGCCCCTTTCAACCATACCTGAGTTTATATTAATGAGGTGACTTTTGGAAACTCCCTAAGATGGGGGCTGATTGCCAAGGAAGCTAACCCTGTGATTAGAGAGTTGGAATATTCAGCCCCACCCTCCAACCTCTGGAGAGGGGAGAGAGGCTGGAGGTTGAGTTAATCACCAATGGCCAATGATTTAATCAATTATGTCTGTTTAATGAACCCTCCATACAAATCCAAAAAGGAATTCCGGAGCTTCTGGGTTGGTGAACACATGGAGGTACCAGAAAGGTGGTGTGCCAGAGAGGGCATGGAAGCTCCATGCACCTTCTTTCATACCTTGCCCTAGGCATTTCTTTCATCTGGCTGTCTCTGAGTTATATCCTTTTATAGTAAACTGATAATCTAGTAAGTAAACTGTTGACCTAAATTCTGTGAGATGCTCTAACAAATTAAGCCCAAGGAGTGGGTCACAGGAACCTCTGATTTATAGCCAGCCAGTTGATCGGGAGCACAGAAACAAACTGGACTTGCAATGGGTGTCTGAGGTGTGGCAGCAGGGGGCAGTCCTGCAAGACTGAGCCCTTTACCTGCAGGATCTGATGCTATCTCCAGATAGATAGTATTATTGACTAGAACTTAGTCATATGACTATGTCTAGTTTCATATGTCCAATAAACAGGTGAGACTGGGATTGAGTGGACAGCTAGCAGACTCTTCCACAATAGTGTATGTAAAAATTGTTTGTAGATTCTTACTTTCCTTATTATGTCAAGCAGTTTTCATGTTTCTTTATAGTCTTCATTATTATGGTAGATTTTATCACTGTTGAAAATCTTTGCTGCCCCTTTCCTCTGGGGTTATCACTACATAGCCAATTACTGGTGGGCATCCCTGTAGGAGCAGTATCTGCCTCATTATTATTGGGTTTGGTCATACGACTTTCTTTGGCCAGTGGAATTTGAGCAGAAATGACATATTCTGCATCTGAGCCTAAGCTTTAAGAGCTATTGTATTATTCTATCCTTGCTCTTTTTCCACTGCCTTGAGACCAACATGGGACTGGGAATTCCAACTGGGTCTTGGGATGAAGGAGAGCTATAGGTAACCTGCAAAGGATAGGTAATTGAGTGAGAAATAAACTTTTGATAAATCAGAGATTTGGAGATCAGCTGTTACTATAGTATAATGTAGTAAAAGCTTACCGATGCAATAATTATTATGGTTGAATATTATTTCATTGTTATGTATACTGAATTTCTAGTCCATTCTCCTACTATCGAAACATTTAGGTAGTCTCCAATTTTCTGCTATTGCAATAACTCTGAAATGGACATTTATGTGCAAATTTTTTATTGTTGTTTCTGTTAAATTATTTCCTTAAGCTACATTTTTAAGAATAGAAACTAGGTCAACATGTATGATCATCATTACTTCTCTTTTTCCCCAAAGGAGTGTATTGTCTGTATATTAAGTCGGGTTCAGCAAAACCCACAGAAACGACTCTAGTACTTTTAATAGAGGGAATATTAAACAGGAAATTGACCTTAAAAGTAATAGAGAAGCTGAGACGTCAGTGATGAAATAACTCTGGGTCTACAGCCATGCCATCCTGAATATGCCCAATCTTGTCTGATCTCGGAAGCTAAGCAGGGTTGGGCCAGGTTAGTACTTGAATGGGAGACCACCTAGGAATACCAGATGCTGTAGCCATTAAAAAAATAAAAACAAATAACTCAGAGATTGGCAACAGCAGAAAGATGCTATTGCCTCTAAGGATGGAGGGACACTTGGATGAGGTAATATTACAAGAGCCTAGAAACCAGAGTTTCATCTGAAGGGAACTAGAACCATATCTGGATCTGCTTGGTCAGAACTGATTGGTAATAGCTGGGACCATTAAGGGAAGTTTGGTTTGGCAAAAGCTGGATCCATTTGAAGAGATGTTGTAAGAAGCAGAAAGAGAAAGGGAGAAAAATACTTTGAACTCTTCTTGCTGTCCAAACTTTTGCGAGGAATATCCATTGAGCAAAATTACCCAGAAGCCAGAGAACAAAGGAACCTAGAAAATTTAGTTTCCTGTGATATAGAACAGAGCCAGAGAAGGGCAGTGAGGTAGGTAGCTGAGCGCAAACTGGATAGTAATGAATGAGTAAACCACTTTACCAGTCTTTCCAGCATTGTATGTTGTCATGATAAATGTTCTCTTGGTATGGAAGGCAATATAGTTTAGCAGTTGAGAGTACTGACTCTGAAGTCACACACCTCTGGATTTGATATCCTGCTTTAAGCACTTCCTAATTATGCGACCTTGAGTGTTTTGTTTAACCTCTTTAAGTCTCAATTTCTCATATATAACATTTTGTGAAGGTTAAATGATATAAAACACTTAGCATAGTACCTAGCATGTAATAGGTCCTCAATAATCATTAGCTAATGTAATTATTAGGTATAGCAAAAAATCTCTATATTAATTTTCACTCCTTTTATATTTATATAGGATAAACATTTTCCAAGTGATTTTCCTTCACCATATGTAGTTCTACAAGAATAAATTGACTGGTTATTCTCTTAACTACAAATTTTAGGTGTCTTTCTTATAAATTTGAATGGCTTGCTAATATGGTATAGTTATTAATTCCTGTCTATCATATTTTACATTCCTTATTGCTCAAAGCTACAGTTGTCATTCTACAGTTGAAACTTATTGGATTTTGTTGATCAATGTCACTCCAGTAATTTTTAATTAAAAAAAAAGTTGTCATTCTTACACGAAGCTGAAAAGTCCTTTATTTTCTTCTGGGTTTCTAGAATTAGATTGATATGTAATTACTTATTAAGCTGTAAGTGTGACTGTGTATATCAGATAAATAAAATCTTTCCCATGAAAGTCTAGGTTAGCATTGTTATGCCCCGACTCATATCTCCACAAACCACCAAGAAGTCGACACCTATGCAAGAGCAAGAGGGAGTTTATTTCAGACTCCCCGCACACCGACGCAGCAGTGAGTAGGAGGCGGTCCCAAACACGGGGCTTCAGGGGTATTTGAAGGGAAAAATCGTAAACACAGAACCGATGTCTTGGCGTTACAGGATTGGTACAACGAGCTTGTCTCTTAACAGGATTGGCTGGGTGATGGCGCCAAGGAACAAAGCGGGGAATTTGGAGAGTTACTTTCCATAGTTGCTCTGATTGGCTGAGTCTAGGGTGGGGTGATCATCTCGCTATCTGCGGCTTTTCCGGGAACTGGCCTGTGCTTAAGATGGAGTCTTATACCTAAGATGGAGTCACTTAGGTTGTTCAGCATCATGCTCTATCACGTCAGAAAAACTAGGCTCCTTCTATTTTGTTTTGCTATCCATAGAATGCTTCTGTGGCCTACTGTCTCTACCATCTCCATATTCTAACTAGTGGGAAGGAGGGAAAAGCATGTGCCTACTCTTTAAGGTCATAACCTGGAAGTTGCACACATCGCTCTCTCTCTCTCACATGTCAATGATCAGAACTCAGTACCATTACCACATCTAATTATAAGGGATACGGAAATAATGTTTTTCATTTTAGGTGGCCACATATTCGGCTTATAATATTATCATGATAGAGAAGGGGCAAACAGATATTGGGGTCGGGGGTAGAAAACTATTAGCCTTTGCCATTCTGCTATTCTGGCCACACAAGCATCTGTATGTGGCCTCCTTCGCATACATAGAATATGCCCGTCGTGGAGGGAGAGAATTCCCAAATACAATGCCGTTACTACTGAAAGGGAGAAGAATTATTAATTCTCTTGAGTTGCTTGTTTTTTAAGAAACAGCAGACACAGGAGAAGCTCTGAAACTGGGTAGAGGGATAGAGATTAGCCTTTTGTAAGAGATATTTACATTTGTAAGGGGAATCTCCATTGGAAAAGGTGTCTCCCTCTCGTACCAGGAAGAGGGGCTGACTCTAAATCTCTAGAAACTCTTATCCATGGGGAAGGTAAGGACTTAAATCTGCATAACAACTGTACCTTGTTTACTGCGCTTTTCTGCTAACCTCTTATAACCGGCCTTCCCCCAGGCCCAACATCTTCTATTGTCTTTAGGAAAGTATTTGAATTTGTGGCTGGGGCCATTTTAGGGAGTTACTCTGTTTTCTTGATTATTTCCCATTTATACAGGAGGTATACATGTTACTAAACTTTTGTTTTTCTTCTGTTAATCTGTCTTTTATTACAAGGGTGGTGATGGTGGGATGGTCTCAGCCACAAACCTAGAAGGGTTAAGGGAAAATTCTTTTTTTCCTCCCCTATATTACATATATACACCTCAAAGTCCAGGACTGCTGAGTGATGTGTGATCCCCTATGTCAGGTTCAGATGTGTCTCCTTGTGATCCTGCAATCTATAAAAATAACACAAGTGATGTGCTCCATCCACAACAAAATGGTGGAGTAGGAACAAAGTGACTAGAACAGAAATGCTAACACTGAAAATGGAGACCTTACCCTCAGTAGTCATCAGTTCGTGGCAATTACTGAATCCTAATGGCTTGAAAATGCAAAAGCTCCTTGTGCTAGCATTGGATTAAATTCCTTAGTTAGCTCATCTGACAGCCTTGAGCTCTCCTCTCTTCAAGGAACCCCTTGTCCATTGTCCTCTATGGTCCTGGTCTCTGCCTGCTGGTAGATTCATTTCCATTGATTATTATGGCCACATCTTCGGTGGGCCTTTCTTGGGGATTGCTCAGTGTTCACAGCCTATTTCCTGCTGAATAGTTCAAGGGGCCTACCACTATGTGGAGGTGAAGAGGAGCAGAATTTGCCACCCCAAAACATGCCTTTTTGGTATAAGCATTATGTTGAGCTAATTATTTTCAAGAAACAGCAGATACACAAGAAACTTTGAAAACCAATTAGAAGTTATCCTTTTGGAAGAGAAGGATGACTCTAAGTCTCTAGAAATTGACATTAATGGAGAAGGCAAAGACCTAAATATGCATTATAACCTTACCCTCTTTTACTGTGTTTTGCCTGATAATTTCCCATACTGACTCCCCACCCCCAACATCTTCCTTGTCTATACCTAGAGATGATATTTATTTAAGGTGGTGGCTTGGGCCATTTAGGTACTCACTCAGTTTTCCTGTGTCTCTTCCATGTATATGGGAAGTATACATGTTATCAAACTACTGTTTGTGTTTCTCCTGTTAGTCTGTATTTTATTATGGGGTATGGGGGTTGAGTCTCATTCATGAACCTGGATGAGTAAAAGGGAAATTACTTTTCCTCTTCTACAGAGGCTGTAATCATCATAGGCATTTACAAGTCAGATTTTTGGATTCTTGGGCTCTCAAACTCCCTCTAACATTTAATAGGCTTCTGGTCTATTTGCTGCTTGTCAATGACATATAGAAGGAACCATCATGCAGGGTCGGCTGCCAGGCAGTGGGAGTCTGTTGTGGCCATGAAGTCTTCTGGAGAAAGAAGGTAGCAAGCAGCAGGGCCCAGGGATAGAAGGGTTCAAAGACCCCAACAACCTGACCAAGATGTGCAACTGTCCAAGCTTGGTCCTACATCTTGCACCGTGGGCCCTAAAGTTGGGGCTTCTCATGGGGGCCAATAGCTTCATGCTCCTCAGAGTCTTCCTGTAGCTGCTCCAGTTCCTCAGATTCTCAGCTGAAGATGTACGGTACATGGTGGACACCAATGGGAAGCAGCACCTTGCCCTGCAACTGGGGGGATCCCAGCACCAGCCCTCTCATCCAGGCCAATCAGGGTCACTCCCTGAAGGTAACCGATTTAGAGCCGGTACCCCTAAGAACTCCACAGGCCCTATTCCTGATGCTCATCCATAGCACATTCTGGTAGCACTGGCCATCCATCTTGATCAAGGCCCTGTTCTGCCTGGGAAGAATGCACATCCACCTGGCCCAGGACCACATGGGGATAGTGGTATAATCAGTGACATGTGGCCAAATTGTGAAGTGGCTGTGTTCCTCACCAGGCCCCTGGCATTCTCTTTTTCTGCTCTGCCAATGGAGTGATCCTGACTCCAGGGAATGCTGATAGCTCCCTGCTTCCCGAGTATTTCAAGGAAGCCCTGCAGTTCTGCCATACCAGAAAGGTCCTCTCCTTGGCTGATAATGAAGAGACGAAAATATAAGAGTGGCCTCAAGCACAGCTCCACAGGAAGAAAGATGACCTAAAAAGAAAAAAGAAATGAAGAAGAAAAAGAAAAAGAAAAAGAAATAACAGGTAGCCCATGATCTCTTCCAGGCAAATTCTCTTACTGTTTCACTGTTCTCTGTGCTGACTCATCTCCCTCTCATTCATCTTGACAGTTGCTTCCTTAAGCTCTTCTTAACAGGTTTAGGTGGGGAGGTTGATATTCTTAATAAGCTTTTGACCTCTGCTCTGGCTCTCATTTAGTGGTCAAGAAGGAAGGTGCTTGAGGAGCCCAGTATTATCTCTTCCCAAGTCTTCCTTTTTGTAGCCTCTTTAAACTGCTTCACCGTGGAGTTGCAGAAAGCAGTTGGCTTTTTCAGTTGTCTGGGACTCTGAAATCGCAGGCCACAGGCAAAGAATCACTCTTCACAGAGCTATGTTCTCTTCCATTTTTGGTTGCTGTCTAGCTAGTTCTGACTGGGGTCCATCCCTCTGTAGGATGTTGCTAAAAGTAGCAAGAAGAGCAGACTCTGCTCAGCATTATAAATCTTTCTTATTTATCCCAATACTGTTGCTTCTGATGCCTGTGAGCTGCTTTCCAAGATCTCACTGACCTTTCTTAATGCTGTGCCTAGCTAAAATTTTTATTAGAAGAAAGGGAAAATAGATGTTGGGGGAGAAGTAGCATTCTCTGATGCAAGTGCCTATTGATTCAGACAGGTTCTTAATTCCACTCCATAGAGTGAGTTGGCAACTTGGGGCCAGCAAAATAGAAAACTGACACCCTCAGATTGCCATATCATACAGTATCAAAGGGCTCACTTTGAAAAAGGAAACCCAGATAGCTACCCCACCCCCCCAAAAAAAATTGCAGCTAAACTTTTGCTAGTTTGGGTATGATTGGTGTAAATGTTCAAAGATTATCTCTCATAACTAGCAATGAAAGCTGACTTTCTGGGCCCTGTCAAAAATTTGATTTTGAAAGTCTAGTAAAGCACCTACGCAGTGACTTTAAAAAATGTACAGATGAGAAAATTCGTGCGCTGTTATAGTTTTCGATGTGATTGTCAGATTGCTGAAGTTGCTTCTAAAATTCTTTTATTCACTTTTAAATATATTTAATGTGGATTTGGAGTTTATAATATCTTCTAAATACCTCATGATGCTTCCTTTCTTCTTACATTATAAAGTAAACCTTTAAAGAGAAAGAAAAATTAATGATTGTCACAGGGATTTTTTTTTCTCTGCTCAGCATGCTCATTTTCTTTATGATATGTGATTTTCTTGGTGTTCATCTTGTCTGATAAACTCCAGATTCCTTCATCTCTAGAACTAAAGATACCTTCATTAGTTCGTACTTGTCAAAATACAAATTAAATACCAACTTTATTTGAGAATGGAGACAGTAACCATTCTAAACAGAAGTTCTGGAACAAAGTCAATAGACTTTGAGAAGTTTACATTATTGCAGTTGTTTATACTGGTATGACATATAAGGGACTATAGTCTATTTTGTTCATTGCTATATACCTGGTACCTAGAACAGAACTTGATGGACACTCAATAAATATTTATTGGGTTAATTAATTAATGGATTTTTTTCTTTTTAAACAATCCTAAAATACACTGGAAAATAGTTAACCAGAGTAGTTGGATGAGAGTTGGATCTTTTTTATTCTAACAAGGAGGAGGCATGATAGGATTATTTAATTCAGACTATCAAATTAGTGAAAGTGTTCCGACTGGGCAAAAAGACATTTAACCTCAGTTTAAGGTCTCCAAAGATTCACACTAGGAGAGAGGAGGAGAAGCACGAACTGTGGGAGCACAGTTATGTGATACAGTGTCTCAGCTGTGTGTCTCTGCTGGGAGATAATGGCTGAGAAGACACTGATCCAAGCGATGGGCAACATTAATATCAAAATCAACATTTTCAACCAATGTACTGTATACTTGTCCAGTCTATCTTATTTTGTTATGGCAGCCCAAGGAGACAAACACAAACTCTGTAGTGCCTTGGCTCTCAAACCTCTATGTGGACATGTTGGCCCAGGTAAGGTGGACTGGATCGCTAATAAGGAATGAGCACTGTTTTTACCTAGACTAGAAATTGGCGTAAATGGCCTTTCCTATTTGTTCTTTCTTCTGAATCTGACACTGGTTTCTTCTCAAGCTTCTAAGGGAATGCAAATGGGGGTGGGGAGCCTCTTCCTAGGTGAGGAGTGACAGAAACAAGAGATGTGGCCCACTTGTCATTAATAGCCAATGAAAGAGGCCAAGTGTAAGAATCTAAAAAAAAAAAAAAAAAAAAAAATCCAGAGGAAGAGAACTCACGTATAGAGAATCTCTTTATGTGGCTTGTACAAATCATTTAAATTCCCAACTAATATGGAAACTGAGGTCATTGAGTTCAGACCTTTCTTCTTTTATAATACAGGTGTTTCGTGCTATAACTTTTCCTCAAAGCATAACCATAGGTACATTCCACAAATTTTTATATGTCATATTGTTAAGGATGGAAAATTTTCAAATGGCCAACTTCTGCTTCCATTGTTTAATGTTAAACAGGGCGTAGTTCTAGGAGATATTCTGTGCAAAGATATGCTAATATTAAGGGTGTAGTTATCCTGTGTAAAGATTTGTTAATGGCCAGCCTCTGCTTCTGTAAACCCGCTTGCTTGCTAGAGGGTGTTTTGAGGCTTTTTAAGCTATTCCTTCTAGGGGCTCGGGGCTGATTCTCTAGTAGGGAGAGTCAGTCGCCAATAAAGACTCATAATTAATCTCAATTGGCTTCGTGGGTCTCAAATTTAACCGCACCACAACAATATTTCATTTTCATACAGTTAAAAATATTTTCTTATTTTTCTTTTGACTTATTTTTCTCCCGTGCATTTCTAGAGTTGTGTTATTTGAAGATTTTCTAGAGATCTTTCTATTATTGATTTCTCATTTAATTGCAGTGTGGTCATATAACACATTTTGCATAAATTGAATTATTTTAAATTTATCGAGACTTGCTTTACGACCCAGAGAACAGTCTATCTTGCTAAATGGTCCATGTGTACCTGAAAAGAATGTGTATTCTGCTCTTGGTGGATGGAATATTTAATAAATGTTCATTAGGTCACATTAGTTGATAGTGTTGTTCAAGTTTCCTATACACTTGCTGATTTTCTGTTTACTTGTTCTATTAATTATTGACAGAGAGGATATTTAAATCTGTAATTATGGAATTATCTACTTTATGTTTCAGTTCTATCAATTTTTGCTTCTAGTATTTTGAAGCTCTGTTATTAAGTTTATAACCATTTCTGATTGTTATATACTCTTGATGAATTGACTCTTTTATTATTACAAAATGCCCCTCTTTATTCTTGGTATTATTTTTTACTCCAAAATTTACTTTGATATTAATATAACCATTTCAGCTTTATTTTGATTAGTATTAGCATGGTATATATTTTCCCATGCTTTTACTTTTGACCTATTTCCATCTTTAAATTCAAAATTAGTTTTTTGTAGGCAACATATGTGGATGTTGCTTTTTCATCCAATCTGATGATCTCAAAAATTATTAGAAGTTCTCTGCATATTTAGTTCAGATTTCACACTTTAAAAAGTTCTTTATTTTTTTGTGTGTGTTGGCATATATATATATATATATATATATATATTAGAAATATAGGCGTGTATATGTGTTGGAGAATGTGATTAAAAATATTTTATTGATGGGGCAAACAATCAAAAAAGCATGGAGACATTGGCTTTACGGTCAATGTGAACAAGTGACTAATCCTCGTTCTAGGTGACCAGAAATAGAAGTAGAGGGTGAGACAGGGCTTAGACATCACAAAACTGTAGTTGAGTGGCACCTCTTGGATTATGTAGGTGAATAATGCTCCCCAGAATTGTGTTAAGCTATGGCTTTTGCTAGAGGATCCATTTGGAGGGAAGACTTAGAGTCATGTTTTAAAAAAGGCTGTGAGGGGTCTGTTTCCAAGCAGACAGAAGGCCAAGCAAACTGTCCCAATGCACATCATTGCCTCTGCCAAAATTATTTTCCCTCTGCCATTCTAGGTTCTTGCCTGAGACCATCTGTAATAAAAGACAGATTAAGACAAACGAATAAAAGTTTAATAATATGTATAGCTCCTGTACACATGGGAGAGACCCAGGAAAACTGAGTAACTCACTGAAATGGCCCATTTCACCACCTTAAATACCATCTTCAGCTAAAGGTGAAGATCTGGGGCAGTGGAGCCCGTTATGGGACGTTTTCAAGCAGAGCACAAAAAGAGGGTAAGGCTGTTATGCAGATCGATATAAATCTTTGCCTTCTGCGTTAATGTCAGTTTCTAGAGATTTAGAGTTCTCTTCCACTTCTCTGTACAGTGAGGGGGACACTCTTACAAATGGAGATTTCCATTACAAATACAAATGTTTCTTACAAGACGGCAAATTCTAATCTATTTTCACAGATTTTCTTGTATCCGAAACCTCTCAAAAATAAGCAACCCAAAATAATCAATATGCCAAAGAGGCATCTTTAGGCATAGCAAATTCTGCTTTCTTTCACCCACGTGTCCAGAAATGTTCAGTGGAGAGAGATGTGTATACTGGGCAAAGTACTGGAGAGGAGGGGATTAGACAGAGAAGATCCAGAAACTGGCGTAGGGTTCCTTTTGAGGTCTGTGGCTGAATACAAAGCAGTGCACATGCAGGGATTAAATACATAGTGTGCCCCAAAGTCGTGAAGGCCTCAGAAAAGGAGATAGTTATAAAAGCTAATGCTTACAAAACATGCTATTCGAATAGTTTCCTTGGGTAAACAATTACATTCTGCTGAAAAATGTTGGTAATCATCTATTTTAGAATGATAGTTTAAAGACTAAATGTGTATGTAGACTGTCTTAAGATTACCTCACTCAATATGTCTTTTTGAATTTATTTTTGTTAACTTCCCAAAGCAATCTAAAGCCTGATATTTTCCGAGTTGTAGATTGAAGGTGCAAATTTCTTTCAGCCCTGGTAGGGAAGCACTTTTGAATTCATTTCCCCGACAGGAGATTGCTGTCCCCAAAACAATTTCGGAGGGAACATTAAGTGCTGTAGAACTGGAATTGGAGAAATGGGCCCAAGAAAATGTTTTTAATCAGGGCTGTGTGGGTGCCCATTTAATCACTGTGTAATAGCAGACGTTAAAGGAATAACACACTGCTTAAGAGTCTTATTGACTGAGAAGTTCATTTAAAGTCTTCTCTGGCTTCCTCTTTTGGCCAAGACCGAACTCAATATTTCTGTTCGGTAGTTGTTCTGCAACCCACCCCTACCACTTGCCTCCAGCATCGTCATCCTTTGAACTATAAATGGAAATTCACATGTTTTGGTTTTTATTCTTGCAAATTATAATTGTCTCTCAATTCTCGTTTCGTTTGAGAAAAGCCAGAGTGGAGCTGTGTATTTTCAGTCATATTCTCTGTGGTATCAAATGTCACAGCTGGGTTGCTGGAAGGTTTATTTGCATTATAATAGCATTTCCTTTACATCTCTAAGGGCCTCTATCTCTAAAATCACTTGTCTACAGGAACTTCAGGGAGAATAACTTGACCTTTTTAAAAGCAAACTTTCCAGCTTAATATCTCCCTCTGGATCTAGGTTCAGATGGTTCTGTGTGTGCGCACATGTGACTTGAGCTTTTAGGTTAATGGAGATTCTGACTTTTAAAGTGATATACTGTTTTTGATTTCACGAACCGAGAGATGTTTTGCTGATTATGATGATGAGTAAACCGTAAGTATTGTGGCGGAATGTTTTATTGAGGATGACAAGGAGAAAATTCTTGAGATGTCCTAAACTAAATTACAGCAGGCCAGAAGATGGAGGGACACAAAAAGGGATTATCAGTTAACCATAGTGAAAAATCAACAAAAGACTGCTCACATTCCATAGTGTATGTCGAAGTTATTAAATTAATTCCCAGGTAGCAATTTCCGAGATTCTCTTTAAAAAGACAATAGACAGGTGTCTTCTAACCTCAGGAACCTTCGCGTCTTGGCTTCTGTTTACGCATGCGCTTTAGGATCCCTGCTGCGCCTCAACCCCAACCGCCCATCCTTTGTCTATAGCTAATGTAAATCCTTCCAGAACAGCTGACATCCCCCTACCTCCACACACAACTTGATGCGTAGATACGCTTGCAAAACTACAGGACGATGGACATGTCTTTCCTTACTAACCATGATGGTGGTTTAGACTCCAGGCCCCAAACCGGTATTCTTTTTTTTTTTTTTTTTTTTTGCTAGCAATGGCTTAGTAAACCATTTCTTTTAAAAAGATTTTTCAGCCGCTGAAGTTTTTTGTTTAAGGACATAATGTATGTTCTTCCCACCTCATTCCAGAAAGTTTGTCAATAAGTATTATGTTCCTTCCCAAATTTATACCATATTTGTAGGCAGAAAGATAACCAATTTTCCCAGTTTTCCCAGGACTAGGACCAGGGGAGTTCCTGACACATGAAGCTTTGAGTACAAAAACTGGTAAAGGCCTGGGTAAACCAGGACAAGTTGGTCACCCTTGGGAGAAGTCAAGTACAAACACCTCCCATCCTGGATTTTTTTCCCCTACATCCTAAATTCACTGAAGAGAAGTGTCTCTAAGGGCAAAAAGAGAGTGGGATACCATATTAATGTAAACTTTTAATTGAAATATATGCAATGCACAAGTCATAAGTGTGTAGCTCTACAAAATTTCACCAAGTGAGCACACACGGATAACTAGTATTCAGATCAAGAAAGAGAATATTTCCAGAATTCCAGATGCCTCCTTCTGCATCCCTTCAGTCATGATTCCCTTGGATAACTATGCAAGAGAGGAAAAATAATTTTCCCTCTACTCTTCTGAGCTCTTGGCTGGGACCTTCCTGCCAATAATAAAAAAGATTAACAGCAGGGGAAAAAAAACATCTTTAATAACATGTATACTTCTTGTATACATGGGAGATACCCAGAAAATCTGAATAAAACTCTCTGAAATGGCCCAAGACACCATCTTAAATACCATCTTCAGCTAAAGACAGAAGAAAGATGTTGAGGTGGGCTGGGGAGTCCAATTATGGAAGGTTATCAGAAAAAACACCGATTGTTATTCAGGTTTAAGTTCCCACCTTCTCCATTGATAAGTTTCTTGTGATTTAGAGTCACTCTTATCTTCCTGGTAGAGAGAGGCAGGCAAATGGAGATTAACCTTATATGTGTAAATTTTCCTGACAAAAGGGTAAATTCTAATATTTTTAGAGCTTCTCTTGTGTCTACTTTTTCTCAAAAATATGCCGCCTCAAAATAATCCTTATGCCAAAGAAGCATATTTTGGGTTGCATGGGAGTTCTCTGCCTCGGCAGATATGTGACTGATCCATGCAGGCCGCAAAAGCAGGGTATTGCTGTACTTCAAAGGAAGATCGGTCTTGGACAACGGAACAATTAGCCACGATGAAATGAAGGTTAGTGACTTACAAGGAGTTAGCCAAACTGTAAGGTTAAGGGTAGAGTCCTCCAGAATGCCAAGTCTTGCCCAAGAATTCTGACACCAACTACTAACGCAGGGGTTTCCTTTCTTTTTTTCTTGTTTTATTGCGATGTAATTGACATACAGTACTGTATAATGTGTACAGTATAATGACTTGACATACGTATATTATGAAACAATTATCACAATAAGTTAAGCCAATATCCATCACCTCGTATAATTACAAAAGAAAAGAATTTTTTTCTTTGTGATAGAAACTTTCAGGCTTTATTCTCTTAATGGACCATACAGCAGTGTCAACTCTAGTCATTATGCTATACATTCCATTATCTTTAAGAATGTCACTAAGAAGTCTTTTTACTTTTTTGAGACAACTAACTCCATGATTAGTAGATCTTATGAAAACAATTTCCAGTTCAGCCTTTTGACTGAAAGTCATGCATTTCTAAGGACATTAAGAGAACAAGAACAACTTAAAAATATATTCAGATTTCAGTGTATTTTTTTATTACAAAAATATATTGCAGTGAGTCTGTATTCAACGGTTATCAGATTTTTTGTTACTCTTGCTTTGTTTTGTTTTGTTTTATATCTCCAGTACTTATTTATCTTATAAACTGAAAATTTGTACCCTTTGACCACTTTTATCCAATTTCCCCACCCCCTACCTCTCGCCTCTGGTAACCACAAATCTGATCTCTTTTTCTATGAGTTTTTTTTTTAATTCCACATATAAGTGAGATGATACAGTGTTAGTCTTTCTCTGACTGATTTCACTTGGCATAATGACGTCATAGTCCATCCATTTTGTCATACATGGCAGGATTGCCTTCTTTTTTATAGCTATATAGTATTTCATTATATATATTATCTTATCTGTGGTTTCAATTTTCACATTTCAGTTATCCAGAGTCCATAACTGTGCTCTGAAAATATTAAATGGAAAATTCCAGATATAATTCATAAGTTTTCAATTGTGTGCCATTCTGAATGGTGAGACGAAATCTCGCACTGTCCACTTTGTTCTGCTCAGGACGTGAATCATCCCTTTGTCCAGTGTATCCATGCCGTATACACCCCCCACCTGTTAGTCACTGAGTAGCTGTCTAGGTTATCAGATTGGTATCAGATATTTTGAGAGAGAGAGAGAGAGAGAGAGCAAGAGCATATTCACATAACTATTATAGCATATTGTTATAATTGTTCTATTTTATTAATTTATCAATTAAACTATCGTAGGTACGTATGTATAGGAAATAACATAGTATATATAGGGTTTGATACTATCTAACTGTGGTTTCAGGCAGCCACTGGGAGTTTTCGAATGTTTCCCATACAGATAAGGGGAGACTACTGTGTGTATGTGTATAAAATATTTATCCATTCATCCATTAATGGACACTTAGGTTACTTAGGTTGTTTCCATGTCTTGGCTATTGTAAATAATGTTTCAGTGAACATGGGGGGAGTACAAAATGTCTCTTCAAAATTGTGATGTGTTAAAATCAGCCAAAGATGCATAGAACATAGTCTAGAAAGGCTCCAAGGCTCCATAAGATTCCAATCTCAAAGCTTCCATTTTCCTCAGGACTCATTAACAATATTCAATGCATATTATCTATCTAAGAAGCTCACCCAAGCTTGGTGTTCAGAGTTTTTATTGAGGCTTTATTATATAGGTATGATTGCTTGAATTCTGGTTGAATTGATTCTCTAGCCTCTACCTTCCATCACATGGTTAGTCATTCTAGTGTGGCCAGCTCACACAGAAAATCTATCTAGTGTGGCTGGCTCCACCCTGAGTTATCCCATTAGCATAAACTATATGGTGTGGTCCAAGTTGCTCACTATGAACAGAAAAGACCCTCCTATCACATGGGAATTTCCAAGTGTTTAGAAGTTACCTCCTAGAGCCAGGACAAAGGCCAGACCACTCTTTCGGCAGGGCCAGTTTCTTACTATGTAGGTTCTTTTCCCCTCTTCTCTTATTATAAGACTCCTGGATTCTGATGTAACTGTGAGAGGGGAGTTGTTTCAATAATAATTGAGATCATCTGCCCAGTGGGAATGGAGACTCAAAACAGAATTTAAGGCGATTTATAGAAAACAAAGCCATGCCATATTTCCTGTAGCAAAGTAGTATTTTGAAACGTAAACAAATACGTTTTTCATTATTGATAGTTTCTTTAAACACCCACATCTCTTCCCTTATTAAAATGAGCAGAAAGAGAGAAAAGATAATAATTTACTTTCGTGCTACAAAATATGCTTATGAAGCTCTTTGCAGAATTATTTATGAGAGAAAAAGTTTTTGAATTGCAAGAGCCTGAGTGGTTTGGGTATCAAAAGCCAAGGCCCTGAAGGCTTCAGGGTTGGCACAGAAAGATCTGGAAGAAGATCAGATCAATCAGAACGACCTAAAGCTATATAAAGGCTTCCCAAGTTTAAAGGAGGGGAGAGTCAGAAGGGGAAAAGAAACTTACAAATGTGTCCTTGAGAACAGGCTCTATACTCTGTGTACATTCTCTCTACCCCTACCGAAGCAAAGAGAAAGAAAAGGCAGAGACACAGTCAAAAGTTGCTTATAGCCGACGCTTTCAGCGTCCCATCCATGGCCCTCCCATCTTAATCATTTCAGTGTGTTCCCTCAGACTTCCACTGGCCAGTAGCTGCATCTCTGTGTATAAAGTCCCCCACCACCACTACCACTAACCCTGGCCCGGGACTTCTTTGCTTGGTGCAGCAGGACAGAAGTGTCAGGAATTCAACACTCTGAGACTAGCCCTCAGCCAAATCTCTTATTATAGTAATTATCACCCATTATAAATTATATCTCATTATTAACACCCTAGCTCTGGCCCTGCCCCTTGTGTGGGATAATTCAGAGGTATATATTTTATACCATTCTGCCAGAGTTGCCCCATTAGGTTAAGATCCAGGTGCCCACCATAGCAGGAGGCTTCATAACGCAACTTATCTGCCTTGTCTTCCCTGCATCACTCTCTACACCAAGGTGATTTCTGTACAGCTGCTGCTACTTGCACTTGAATCCTTGTCTCAGAGTTGGCTTCTGGGCATGCCCAAACTAAGGCATAACTCTTTCCATTGCTTAAAGAGACGAATATTCTTTTATAATAGGCTCGTTAAGAATAAGGGAAAAGGAGAGGATGTTCCCCTATACCTATTAAATTTCACTGTGGTTCCTTGCAATGGACTTTCTGATTAATAGCATCACTCAGAACAGACACTCAAGGCGGAGTGTCCTCATGTGCTTTGTAATTTTTGTGCTGTGAGCTCGTTTTCAGTGAGTATTATCTTCCATGAGAGTCTTCTGTGTGTCCTGAGTTGAGCAGATGTCTCAATTGGATGGTTTAACATTTGCCTCTTCTTTGGTTTTGCAAAATTCATAGATTTAAGATCAGTTTCAAGTAAGTTTCTTAGCAAAGGAAACTTATAGTCTAAGATAGTACTAACTTGTACCTGCCTCCAGGCAGAGATCATGCTCGGCGTTCAAGTTTCTTACAGTAGCTCTATTTTCTCCAGTAGTCTACGGTGGGCATTGTACTTGTGTACATTTTGCTTCTACTTTCTGTCTAAGGGCAAGAAAACATTTCTTAATGTCTACCTTTATTTAGAGAACCTAGGTCTGGTTTCCTGGTTTGTTTTGCTCGTTTTGCCTGGATTCCAGTCCTGTTCTTATGTCAACAGCACAGCCCCTGAGTTATCTCTCCAGGACAAATACTCTAAAAGTTGCTTGGCTTCATTTCCTCCTCACTGCTTTGATCCTGACATCTCTGTTCTTCTGAAACCTGGAGATTTGCTTTTGAGTTCAACTATCTTTTAAAAATATTTTTCATCTCTTTTCCAGCATTTCTGTGCGGTAGGAATAGAAGGGACTCCAGCGTCTTGCCAGGTAACAATAATTACCATGACACAAAGCGTCATAAACTCTCAGCATGCCACCGTGCCCACAATGAAGATAATTTTTTGCATTGTGCAGAGTAGATTAATTCTTCATAGTCCATTCTGCAATAGGGTCTTTGCTTTACTTTTATGTATTCCAAAGGCTTCCCAGAGCAAAAGAGTCCTTAAAGAGGAATTTAAGACTTTCCTTCAAGCACTTAAGCTCTGTTTCAAGATTTTGAAAATCTTGGGAACAATTTTTTAGGCAGATCTCATGATCAGTGTACCTGAATTATTTCTTTCCCCAGAGGCAAGCTGTTCTCAAAAACATGGCCCAAGATGGGGGCTAGCCTTGACATGAGCGGAGATAAGCAGCAAAAGATATGTTTGTCAATTCTAGAGAAAATTAACCTCAGGGGTCACAGTTCTTTTTCTGTTCCAATATAGATCAGCATGTCCATCTTGAAAGGTCATCTAGACTAGAGAAAGACCAAGGACTTCAAAGTCAAACATCATGCTGTTAAAGAGTAATTTTCAAAAGTTAAAAACATGGCTTTCATACAAATATGTCAAAGATTTATTGGACATATGTCAAAGATTTTATTGGACTCATTAATACAGAGATCAATAAGATGGTAATGCCTAGTTCAAAGAACATTGTGAGGACTGGCATATTTATAATCTGTTATGAAAGGCAATTTGAAATAAATTTACTAAGTTATAGACAAAAATGGTTAATGTCCAAAGGACAATGAAACTGTAACTTTGGGACTATATTTTCTATCACATAGAAAAATTACCTTCAATAATTAGACTGAAATATAACTTCAGTCCAAGCCCTTGATTAATAGTAAATGATAACTGCACACAGATATGTTCCCTAGATAATTAAATATTTATTGGGTGATCCTGTCAACATCCCAAGAAGCATTGGAAAGACAAGCAACCCAACTTTTCAAGTTTTAAATAATGTATTTTAACAATGGCTAGGATACCTAGCTCTGCAATCTACTAAATTCTCTAGGACTCAGTTTCTTCATCTGTAAAATTGGGGTCATAATATCTATCATGCCTGATTATTTTATTTTTTCTTGTTCCCAAACTAATGGAAACCAAGCAGGGATGACCCCACAGTAAATGAAAGATGGAGTTGAGTGGCTTTTGCACTAGCGATTGAGATCAGAGACCTGGGAGCACCAAAGTGTGGGTCAGGAAATGGACCAAAGCCTGAATCACTGTATCTGAGGGCTGGAAGCCTAGAAGGGGAACTAAGTGAAAATGAGCAGCAAATCTAAGGAGAAGTCATAAGGAAAAAAAACCCAGACTTAAAGCCGGGAATGTGTGTCAGCTGAAGTCACACATAAGTTTGGAGTTTAGAAAATAAAACGGTGTGAGAAAGGGGACCAGGCTGAATCTGAACATGTGTCAGGGAAGGTGGCAGCTTTTGTCCTATTCAGTTTGGCCAGTAATGTGGGATGGCTTTGCCTTGGAGATGATGGCCACCCAGAGACAATAAATGGTGTAAAGGTTAAGGAGAATTTATACTGGCCAACTTGTTTAGTATCTAAAAATAGCAGGTGCTTAATAAACGGTAACGATTATACCTTTTATCTATTTTTCTTTCCATGGACGTTATAGGTGAGGTAGTTTTCTTTGAAGAGAACCACGAGAATGAAATTCTCCATGATTTACTTGTTTAGTATAGAAGGTAATCATATTACTGATGAAAATGAGGTGGACATCTGTTAGTTCGGCCTGCTACAGTGGACAAGAAGACGTGTCTCTTGCATTTTCCTTCAAGAAATAACTTGTTCATTGGCTGCCAGAAGTGCAGTCAGTGACAACCTCCAACCGCAATGTCTTCAGGGTCTACCTCGGCACATAATTATGAAGCCCGGCTCTTTGGGCCAAGGCCCACCGAAAGACTGAACATAATGTGCCTGTAAAGTCCCGGCCCTTTCTATTCAACAACTGGATTCACTAACGGGCAATCTTTGTTCAGCACTGCAGTCTGAAGCTCTCTCTGCCCCATTCTACTTTCTCCCCTATTTTTTCATAGGTGTCTGATCTGCATCAGGCTCTAGAGGTTTTCTCTGTTGCTTCTGTTTCCTCTTTCTTCCTTTTCCCCAAGTATTAAACTCCCCCAGTAAACTTTTTGCACTCCTCACTCTATCTCACTGTTTGCTGCCCACGGGACCCGAACTGATACATTTGGTGCTGGAAGTGGCCTGAGAGAGCAGGAGAAAAGATGGAGATTGGTGACTGGTCACTCACCACTTGACTGGCAACGAGGACCTCATCCTGGGTAGTGTGTAGGATATGGAGAGTCCCTGGGTTAATGTGTCTAATTGCTAGAACTTACACTGGTGGTGATTTGGGAGAAGGTTCTGATGGAAGGGGAATGCTCTGGGTGTTGCAAAGATTTGAAAAGTCCAGAGTTGGGGTTTGGAGAGGGGAGGAGTGTCAACACATATGAGAAATCAATGTCTGTTTGCTATTAAGTTTCAATGACATCCTACAAAGAGATAATGAAAAACCAAGGGCAGTTAATAAACAATAGAAAAACAGGTATGCAGTCCAGAAGGCCTCTTTAGTAGTTTACAAAGTGGCTCTTATCTCCTGCAATGGGAGAGCAGGAAGAGCTGATGACTAAACTCAAGATTTAATAGTTACAGTCACTGACCTTCAAAGATGATTGAATCAGCTCAGCTGAGGCAGTCTACTATGCCAAGATCAGAGCCCTATCTGGGGCAACCTGGGATGCTGATACATGGAGTGAGGATATGTGGGTGGATGCCCCCGAAGAGTTCGGCTTCCCAGTGCTAAAGAAACCTTATTAGGCCCAAGTTCAAGTCACTCATGCTAAACCCCGCATCAACAAACCAAAAGTTTACTCAGTTTCTATGCTTGGCAATCCCAGAAAATAAGGCCCAGGTCAACTGATCAGCACATGCCTGCTCAGCGCAAGTAACCTAATCCAGCTCTAAGACTTCTCTTTCCTTCATATAAAGAAAGTAACCCTGCTTTAACCAATCAGCAAATTCCCAACACAACTTCCTTGTTCCTGCTCACTTCAGTCTATAAAACCCTCTTGAACTGTACAACTCTTTGGAGCTCCTTTCTATCTGCTAGATTGGATGCTGTCTGATGCATGAATTGCTGAATAAAGCCAATAAGGTCTTTACAATTAACTCAGTTGAATTTCGTTCTTTAACACCAGACTCCCTTGACCCCTGAGAGCCTTTTGAGGTGGCCCATCCCTTCCTATTAAAAGCTAGCATGCTCCCCGCTTCCAGTGTAGAAAGAAACTGCGGAGTCTTCTCTCCAATTAGGCAACAGCCTCCCCGCCCCCCACCTCAGGATTTGTCTTATTGTACCTTCTAGTTGCCAGGCCAATAACTAAGATCACGTGGCATCATAACTTAGTTGGAGAAGCTCCAGGCCTGATAAAGAAGGAAAGGAACCATACCCCAGTGGAGATGCAAGATCTGCCAATCCTAAGCATGATACAAGATCATTTGCTTCAAATAATGGTGTTTAAGAGTAATTTATCTTAAGGAGTTTTTCTGATGATAATTAGATAACAGAACTAATTGCCTATCAATATTTCTATAAGTTCATGTCAATAAAGAAGCATACTGACCTTTCTAGTCTACATTGGGAATTAAAATGAGAGAGTATGGTCCTAGGTTATCCAAAAGAGGTTTGCAAATGGTCAAGATACAAAACGAGGGGGAGAAGGGGCAGAACACAGTCCTATGTTATGCCATTTAAAATCACTGACTTATCTATAAGGAGACCATTTGGACAGACCCTCACTCTTACAATGTTGCTGCTACAGGAGCTCTAATAAGTATGAATAATCAGAGTTTCATATTGCGATTACTGAGTTGCCATACATATCTGATAGTCAGTGATTAAGGGGAAGTCAAATTAAACCTGCAAATAACTTGTTAATTTTAACATATGTCGACGAAAGTTATGAAAGAGTGTATTAGTAGCCACTCATGCCTATGTAAAGTATTGTCTGAACAATCTCATACATGAAATTTGTCAAGTAGAAACAGATATTGAATTTAAATTGAGTTATCAGCAGACCAACATGTCTGTAGTTTGGAATTAATTAGCGGATTCCCCATAAAAACACTTTGATACTATATGAAAAAGTCTTACCAAGAACACAATTTCAGAGAGCTGAATAAATTTATAGGCAGTTGTCCCTGAATTTTAAAAGCTGAGCCAAGGAAGCTTTCTGAGCATGCTTCTTCAATCTCATTCACCAGATTCAAAATATGAATTCATCAGGTCCTCTATACTATGTTCATTTGTGCTAACAGAGGCCTAAACTAGGGTCATGGTATACTATAAGAATATCTTTCTTATATTTCCCTTATGTAACTTTTTTAACTTAAACATTTTTAAACTTATTATTTTACTTAAGCAATTTCTTAGGCAGGAAGAAGTATGAGATAAGTGCTAACTTTAATAAGATCATCCGAGGTGACCTTTTCTGGGTCTTATTTCAAGTGGCACCACATTAACCTGGTTAAGGTTTTGTTTTGTTTTGTTTTGTTTTGTTGCATCCCAACAGTACTTGCCAAACCAGAAACTGGAAGGGCGAGGCCCACATTTACCAAAACCTGGAACGGGATTTTAATTTTCATTGGTCTCTTATTAGAAATGAAAGGGGAAGTGTCACTCAGACACTCAGGGTAATTTTGAGAAACAGCAGGAAATTGCCAATGAAATTAAAAAAAAAAAAAAAAAACCTTACTCTGGATTATTTTTCTCAACCTTTTAATCTCCCCATCCAGTTAGACTAATTAGACGTCAGGACAGGTTAAGTCACCAGTTGAAGTGAGAGAGAACTGTATACTTTTTACGGAGTTCAAAATACCTAATCTGTGACACTGGGCTTAAGGGTAGAGACAGTATTTTCCCCAGATTTGTCACATTTCCTATGACTCAGCAAAATGCAATTTATTGTTGTAGGCAGTTTGTTGAGAAATGTAACACTTAAGCAAACACATCTCTTAGGACAACTATCTTATGGAGAAACAGCCCCAGCTGCACTCTGTCAGTTGGGAAGTTCAGGTTTTCAAAGATCCATAAATAAAGATTATTAAAACTAGTAAGGACTAAAATAGAGAAAAACACAATCTCAGTGTAAATTGGAATGTATTTTCTTGAAGGGCAACTTGGCAGTATATATTGAAGCTTTAAAAAGTGCACTTCTTTTATCTAAGCAGCCTCACTTTAAAACATTTTTTATAAGAATATAAGCATGTAATTTAACAGATATTTGTAAAATCAATTTATTACAGTTTTGAAATATTGAAACAAATATATGACAAGACAGAACTGATTAAAAATTATGATACAAATGAATAATGAAGTATTGTAAGCCATTAAGATATTTTAAATATCTATCATTAACATAAAAGATATTTATGATACTATGCAGTGAAAATAGTGCCAAAGTACTATGAAGTCTATGAGCTCAACTTATCTATTTGTGTGTGTATCCACACACACACACACACACACACACACACACACATACACAGAAGATGTCTGAAAGTTTATAGTTGAAAATGCTAGGTGCTAGAAATATTGTCTGATGAAATATTGAAAGTACACAAAGTTATGGGCAATAAAATAACAAATACTTGTGTACCTAACACTTGGCTTTATGAAATGTTAACATCTTGCCTTATTTACTTCAGACATGTTTCAAATAATGAAACATTTCAGGGACAGATGAAGCCCTATGTATTTACTCTTTCAACCCATTCCTCTCTCTCTCTCTCTCCCCAAGTTTACCACTATCCTGAATTTGCTAAAATGTTATATTTGCCAGAACTATATATATTATATATAATATGAATAAACTCCATATATATAAATATTGCTTGCATTTTTAAAAATTTATATAAATATTATTATCAAATGGGTCCTGCAACATCTTTTTTTCTATTAATAGTGTGTTTTTAAGGTTTATATATATTGATATACGTAGCTCTGGGTCACTTAAACACTTAATATAGCACTTTAATTTTTGATGTACCACAAATTATTTATTCATTCAACTACCAATGCACATATAAGTTATTTCCAATTTTGTGCTTTTACACATAATGCAATTCAAATCACGGATAAAAATTATTTTGCCTCTCTTCATAACTATCGATGTAATAATATCTTTACACTATATTCTTAGAAGTGGAATTGCTGAGTCTGTTTCCATCCCAATGTCCCAATTTTATAGTTTATATTAGCTATAATAAGGAGGGATATTTCATAAAAATAATTTTGCCTTGTTGAGTATCTTCTTTAAAATGGCTTTGGCCACATGTAGTACTGTGTACTGCCAGGAATTTTAGAATCAGCTTTGCAGGCCTGCAAAAAGAAAACAGATGAGAGAAACGAAAGCTCAATCAACCAATCAACCAATTAATCAATTCCCGGCCCCCCATAACAGCAATAAATGTGCTGAGAATTTTTTGGAATTGCAGCAAACTAATCACTTTTTCATATCTGGCAGATTACATGATTACTCAAAATATTCACCTCCCCTTTCTGGAAGAGTATTATTTAAACAAGTCCATCTGAGGTAAGGTTGACCATATGACTTGCTTTGACCAAACTGATGCAATTAGGAACCTGGACCACTTTTGAAAAACTTGAAGAGCCATCATATGTCTCTTTTCCCTCTGTCCTGAGAGCAGAAGTGCCCCAGACAGAGGCCGCCCCTTCAGCCATCATGCCAAAATAAAGATATATTTGTGCAGAGCCACAGCTGTCCTAGGATAGAAATGTCACAAAAGCAAAAAGTCAGCTTTGTTGTTGTAAGGTAGTGGGCTTTTGGTGTGTCATTTGTTACTGCTTTATAACTGAGCCTAAACTGACCGAAGGAGATAATTAGTACCAAAAGTAGGTTGCTACCATAAAAAAATATAAAATTATGGAGCGTTGGCTCTGAAGTAAAGCATTTTGGAAAAGAAACAGTTATTAAAGGCTGAGAAGAAGGCAATCATATTACAAATTGATGAACATTTTGTGAAACATCACTGGTGATACCTTGGAGAGGCAAATGTGCTGAATGAGCCTGTGGGTTCAGGGAGAGAGGGCAGGACCCAGAATATCATTTGTGTTCCTTCACTCCTATTGGCTGTATTTGGAGAGATACTACAAGTAAGAGATATGCCCAGCCAAGATTTGGCCACTTTGCAAACAGGAATGGGGAAGGAGCATGAGCCTTGAATTCCGGGACTTTGTGGGAGCAAAGCAACAGATTCTTTACTCTAAAACCAGCACAATTTAGCCTAAGCTGACTGATGGACCATCGATGAACACCATATTTCTTTTATTTTCTTTAGATATTCTTTTGTGTTCTTTAATAACAGTTAAACTCACTTGTAGGTACCTAAGCATTTTTGTGATTGTTGCAAATGCAGTCTCTTTTTAAATACTTCTTAGGTTCATGGGTAAGTAAAATATATAACCTTTTTTCCCTACATATAACAGGTCATCAAATTTACCAAAATATTAAGGATTCCCATGATCAATGTTGTTTTTCTTTTCCTACTTCTTCCCTTTAGTTTCATTTTCTTGTTACTGAAGTTTTCTTTTAATATTTATTTTAGGAACAGTCTGTGAGTCTGTGTTAAACTGTCCCTCACTGGAGAATTATAGTTCTGCAGTCTGTTGTCAGACTTTCAGGCTGATGTAGACAATCTGTTTGGTTCTTTTTCCCCTCTCTTTTATGGGAGCACTAATGCCATTTATGAGGGCACCTCCCTAATGACCTAATCACCTTCCAAAGTCTCCATCCCCTAATACCATCACCTTTAGAGGTTAGGATTCAACAGATGAATTGAGGTGTGGGCGAGGGAGACACATTCAGACCATAGCAGTAGCTTAATCGGAAAGAAGCATTTATTGACTCATGGAGTAACAGGATGTAGCTGGGCTTCAGGAATATGGGGAACCAGGGGTGGTTGCCAATATTTCTTTTTTTCTCTCTGAATCTTATCTTTGCTTTAATTGGATTTTCTCTCATTGCAGATCAGTTCTCTTTCTCTTTCTCATCCTGATGGCTAATGTTTATTTAGCTTCTATAATACTTTAATTGCTTTACAGGGAATATTTCATTTCATGTCTAATCAACATCATGAGTTAGGTGTGCTCATTGAATTTCATCTGTGTGTTTGATCAGGGGGAAGTCAATTAAATTCTCTGGGTCTTATTTTTCTCATTCATAAAAATGGAGATAATGAGAGTATCTACCTCATGAAACTGTGAGGATTAAATGAGATAATATAGGTGCAAGATCTAACACAGTGCTTTGCCCACAATAAATGCTCAATAAATATTAGCTACTATTATTATTATAGGGTATCATTATCAAAGTAAAGCAGGTAAATGCAACTAGCCCTTCTCCCTTCCATACATTTCTTTTAGGGTAACATTTTTTTTCCCTTTAAGGCTGCATCTGATTTTAAAAAATGAGATTATATCAGGGTAAAATTATTCAACTTAGAAGAAAGAAGCATAAAATATCAAGCATTGTGGGTCCGATTGCTCTAGGAATAGCCTGATACAGTATCAAGAATGAGAAAGGATTATAAAATGGTCCTCCAATTTGTAGAATCTCTCTGCTACTTTCTGGGCACTTTATTTCTGATTTGAAGTTGAATGTCACACATTTTCCTCTTCGTTTTAATTTAAGACCACGGACTGTTTGGGCTGACTGTGACTTGAATATGTTAATAGGGTGGTCAGTGTTTTTTGAGGAAGTCATCTTATAATTAATTGTGTGTGACACAAGAAGAAAAATGAAGCCTAAAATTAGTTTTGATGCCTAGGAGAAAAATCAGCTGCTATTATAGCTAATGCAAATTTCTGCAAAAGGAAATCATGCCCTAGAGAAATAAGGTCTTTTCTTAAAGAATATCATGTCCAAACAGCTTTATAAATTCAGATTTTTTAGATCATCAATTGTGAACTGCTTTGTTTTTCCTTTTTTCCCCAAAAGTCTGAAGAAGTGCTAAGTTCAAACTAAGAAGATACTATCTGTTATGAAGACATTTGTTGAAATGTCACCTTATATTTTTAAAGAGCTTTAGAGTTTTCAAAGAGCATTCTTCTTTCATTTCACTCTCTTTATGACTTCCTAAATGAAGTAGACCATGAGGATTATTCATAAACACCAAAGTGAATAAGAATATGTGATGATGTAAGAGACATTTCTGTCCCAGACCAGGTAAAGATTCCATTAGGGTGAGGAAGGAGTGAAATTTGGAGGGGAAACAGGGGAGTTAGAGACCAGTAAGTGTGCCTAAGAGAGTACTGGGGCCTGGCTCTCACTCTCTGGGATGAGTGTGGAGTGGGAGAGGGTGATCCAAGCCCTACATGGGATCTAAGGATGGAAGGACGTGTGCCACTCATCTCAGGTGTGGCCAGGAGACTGGCAAACCTCTCGGGGAAGTCTTTCATTTAGCAAGGCGTCAGAACAGTGAATACAGATGCTGACAGAGGTTGCCTAGCAAATATACCTGACGTTGGCCTCACAGGGGCCCATGCACACCATCCTGTTATAGGGAAAGCAGCTGAGTGCTCTGAGAGTCTCAGAGAGCACCAGTAGGCCTGAGGCTGTTTGGGGTCAGGATGGAGAAGAATCAGAATTGTGTCCTGGTAACCACAGGTCATGATGAAATTGTGGGCTTAAACAATGAATGTCAGAGCTCAATAACAAAGGCCAGATGAATGAGTTAAATTCCAATTAGTTCTGGTAAAAAACAGGACCTCTGTATATAGAAATCCTGTTCATATCGAAGCTATATTTGTAATAAGTCACTCAGAAAGGACCTAGCTTATTTCTGGGGAGTAGAAGGGTGGAGAATGCTAAGTTGCTCAAAAGAGTCTGAGTTTCAAGCTGGAAATAGTTAAGTTACCTTGAATTGGCAAGATTAAGTTTTATACAGCTGACTGTCTTGGGGCTCAATAGCTAAATTAAATACGGTTAAGGAGAAAGGAAGAAAGTTACCTTTGTCAGGTTATTTGAAAGTTTATTTTAAGTAAAATGTATTTTAAATACATTAATTATTTAAAGGATTTCCCTAGTGATTATTCTAAACAGTGAAACATTGTCTACAAATTCATGAGTTTTCTTATTTCCAGTGAAATATTTACACATTAAAAGTTACATTTTTACACACTCGAATTTTGAGATTGTGAATTTATTATCCACTGCCTTTGTGCAAATAAATCACACATTTCTCTATCTCATGGAAGAAGGTCTGTTCTTGGAGGCATTGCAAGAAGGATATAGCAATACATATATTCATCTCTGTTGGTTCTAAAACTCGGAAGCTTCCCAGGTGAAATCTGAAACCGGCCCCCATACACAGGAGACAAGGACAGACCTCAAAAAGAGGGAGGCCACTAGCAAGTGGTAAGTGGCAGGTTAGCAAGCAAGGGAACTTACATAAGAGGCTTGTCTTGGGTGCTGCAAGACAGGTAGATCTCCATACCCACCTGCCAGAATCTTAAAAATGTATATAGAGGCCTTAATGGGATTCGGTCACATATACCATCTAGATGATCTCAACAACACATTGTTTTCTCAAGGCAGTGTCCTTGCAGCAGTTTCTAGTGTGGGGAAGGCAAGTTGAAAGGATATTCCAAGGACCAAAGGGGTGAGGTGCCTCCAATCACTGTGGTCTACCTCTTGGGTCAACTGGCAGTCCCTTCCTCTCAATGACCTCATCCAACAGTCTCTGTCCCTGTCTCTATTTATATCTCTGTCATATACCTACCCACCCCCTCATTCCTGGGGTCTCTAAATTAGTTATATTTGTGGTATTCTCAATATCTTTTATCTTTTCTTATAGTTCATCTATTCTAGTTTCTGTCATTTGGAACTGAGATTCTTGACTAACTAAAAAAAACTTACAAAACATGTAAGTCTCATATGAATAAAACTATAGCACTTTACAGTATGTTCTTGAAGAAGACCTGAGTAAATGAAGAGATATAACAAGTGGGCATACAAAAAAATACCCTCATATTTGAGAGGGATCCTCTATTTTGTGTAGCAGTTGTGGAACCACTATGGAAAATAAAGGAGGAAAATACTCCCTTCTATTATTATTTAGGGAGACAATGAGGAAGCACATGACAAGGGTTCAGCCAGTGAATGCTATGCTTCTTGAATCTTGAAGGAATGATATCAAGATTCAGAGAAGTTTAGAAATTATTCATTAGAATCCAGCAGTGTGTTGTGCCGGTGCCAGCGTCTATATTCTAATTATGGTGGACACACCCTAAGGTGACCCTTCAATGAGTCACACTCTTGAATAATCTCTTTGCATGTGGGCGGAACCTGTTACTTACTCCTAGCCAATAGAATAATGCAAGTGCAAGGAGATAGTTACTCCCTTGATAATGTTACATTATATAAAGCTCTGTCTCAAATGACTGAATAGATTCTCCTACCGCCTTGAAGAAGTAAGCTGATGTATTACGAGAGGGTCACATGGCAAGAAATTCTAGGAGATAAAAGCAGCTTCTGGCCAACAGCCAGCAAGAAAGCAGGGACCTCAGTCCTACAACCACAATGCACTGAATTCTGCCAACAGTCATGTGATCTTGGACAAAGACCTGGAGACTCAGATGAAATTACAGCCCCAGACAACACCTCGATCAAAGTCTTGTGAGACCCTGAGCAGAGGACCCAGTTATGCCACACTGGGTATTCTGACCCATGGAAACTATAAGCTAATAAATGTAGATTGTTTTCGGGTGCTACATTTATGATAATTTGTTACACAGCAATAGAAAATTATATTCTTCCTATGCCAGATGACATCCATTGTCTCTCAACTCTATATTCACTTTTCACTTCTCTCTTGTTTACTGCTGGGATTAAAACCCTGCAAACTACATTCCCCAAGGTCCCTCATTAGCTGACTTTCTGTTAGATTCCACTGGTGAAAAGTAATGATAAAAGATTTGAATAAGCCAGTCAGAAAAAGTTGAAAATCACATGATATCACTTATATGTAGGATATAAACTTAAAAGCAACAAATGAACAGGACAAACAGAGACTCATGGACATGAACAATAGATTAGTAGTTACCAGAGGGGAGGGGGAGGGGGGAGGTAGATGGGGTAAAGGGGGTCAAATATGTGGTGACAGAAAGAAATCTATGGGAAGTGGACACACAATGTAAATACATATATGCCTTACTGTTAAAGTGTACAGATGAAACTTATTGGACTTCGTTAACCAATGTCACCATTTAAAAAATTAATTAATTAAAAAACAAAAGATTTGAAGGCAAGGGAGAAGTCTCCCCTCCTCCAACTTTTGGAGGAGGTCTCTGGCAACAAGCACCAGCAGAGAAATGGTGAATGTGGGTTTGTGGGCTCCACCCCAAGGGCAGTGGTATCATACTGATCTCTGAGTAACACCTCTATCTACAGTAACTCCTCTCCTTTTCTCTGGTCCCCCATTTTTTTTTTTTTTCTCTTTCAGCACTTCTAACACCCATGTAGCCAATTCCCTGCATTAAATTCCCTCTGCTTGAATATCCACAGTGGTTTCTGATTTCTCAGTCGAACAATGACTGATGCAAAAACTTTAGTTACACATCCTACTGTCTGGCCTCTTTTGGTTCTTGCTTCATTAACTTCCAGATTCAGATTTTCCAAAGTTTTGCGGATTCTGTAAGATCTCTAATACTATTGCAATAAATTATTTTCATATTTAAGTCAACCAGAGTCTATTTCTGTGGTTTGCAACCAAATATCCCAATTGTTATAGAAATTTCAATATTGCAGAGTGAATTAGTTTTTTATTGCTGCTGTAAAAGATTACTACTAATTTAGTGGCTTATAACAACACAATTTTTAAAAATTTTTTCTTACAGCTCTGTAGGTTAGAAGTTCAAAATGGGCTTCACAGGGTTAAAATCAAGGTTTTGGGAGGGCTGCATTCCTTTTTGGAGGCTCCAGGGGAGAATCCATTTTCCTTGTCTTTTCCAGTTTCTAGAGGTCACTGCATTCCTTGGTTCATGGTCTTCTTCCTCCATCTTTAAAGTTAGTGACTTTGGACCTCTCTGACCATTCTCCTATAGACATATCTCCCTGTAACTCTTTTCTTCTGCTTTCCTCTTTTACTTTTAAGAACCCGTATGATTGCATTTGATCCACCCAGATAATCCAGAAAAATATCCCTGTTTTAAGGTCGGCTGATTAGCAAATTTCATTCCACCTGAAATCTTAATTCTCCTTTGCTGTGTAACAGAAAGTATTCACAGGTTCCAAACATTAGATCACAGACATCTTTGGGGGCACGTTAACGGCCTACCACATAGAACTGTCATTTCCCCCTAGAATTAACCGGTAAATGTAATGTGATGTAATGTAATGTAATGTAATGTAATGTAATGTAATGTAATGTAATGTAATGTAATGTAAGGCAATGCAATTAGAATATTGATAAGGTGATTCTAAATTTAACGTAAAAGAGATAATGTACAAGAACAACAAAGTTTTTGAAACATAGGAATAATGATGAGGGACTTGTTCTATCAGGCATAAAACATACTATAAAGCTAAAGTAATAAAAATACTAGGAATCGGTGCATGATAGAAGATAATGTTATAAAAACCAGTAATTCATACAAAATAAATTTCAGATGGATTAACTATCTAAATGTTAAAAAAAAAAAAACCTTAGAAGTACACACACACAAACGTAAATCTCAGAGCGGGAAAATTTATTTTTTAACACTTGGAAGCCATAAAGGAAAATATTGACATATTTGAATACATGCAAATTTAACTTTTCCATACATTGAAACTTACCAAAAACCAAGATAAAGGCTAAATGAAGGCTGGGAGTGTGTGCATATATAGATATATCTATATATAGAGAGATATCTATATCTCTATATATACACACATATTTATATATAAATATACACATATTTATATATATATATATACACATTTTTTTTCTGGGAATATATTTTAGCTATATACCTCAAAGAATCAGTATTCATTTTGTATGTATATATGTATATCAAAATAATCCAATTAAAATTGAATACAGGAAATAAAATAATTTATTGAACAAGATCAAATGTCCAATAAACATAAGAACTAATGCTTGTTTGAGATCAGAGAAATGTAAATTAAGCAACGATGATCTGTCTCTAATCAGATTAGGAAAAATAAAAAACACGTATAATATTCGGTATTCACTAGGGTGGTCAAAATGGGTGCTCATACCCTGTTTGGAATAGCATTTTGTTTTTGGAGAGTAAATTTGGGAGCATTTTTGAAAATTAAAACTGTCTACATCTATAAATAGAAATGCTCTCACATTTACAACACTCTATGTATAATTACGTTTGTTGAGGCTGGTTTTTAAAAAAAGTATTTATATAATTATGCTGTTGCCATAAAATATTGAAGTAATCTAAGTGTCTATGGATAAGAGAAGGGTTAAATAAAATATGACACATGCATCCTTTGCATAGGTTTAAAAAATGTGACAGATCTGTATGACTCGATATGGAAAGATCTCCAAGATATATTGGTAAGTGAAAAAGAAAGTTACAACAAATATTCCATTTGTGTAAAACCAAAAATATATAATATCTGCATATATGTAAGGCATATTTTATTATAATATAATACAATTTTTATGTAATATATGTTTGGAAGGGTACACACCAAATCGATACCCTTTTTTAATCTTGTGTTTTGATTCTTCGACTTTTTGTAGTAAACATGTGTTCCTATATTACAGGAATGATTTAAAAAATGATAATTAGATTGGTTTTTCTACTTGATTAAAGGAAAACCCAGTATAGAGAAAATTGGTGGGAAAAAAAAGTCCCTAAATTTAACAGTAGATATTTTGGGACAATAAGATCTTGGTTGCATGGATAATACTTTTATGCCAATTTTTCGCATAAGTACGTATTTCTGTCATAAAAGAAAAACATATTCAAAGATAAAAAGTAAGGAACATGTTTTATGATGACTAATTTAATTTTGACTCTGCTGCGTAGCAACAGCTAAGATATTGAAAGGAAATAAAAACCTTAGGCTTTGAAGTGAAAGGGCCTGCGTTCATACCCTTGGTTATTATATCTTATTCTGTTTCAACTTCGGCAAACTATTTATCATCTCCAAGGCTTACTTTCTTCATTTGTAAGATGGATTGATAAAAACACTACTTTATAGGATCATTTTGAGGGTTAAATGAGCTAAAGTATATAAATAACCAGCAATATTGCAGATGCTCAATAATCATTAGTTCCTTCTTCATCATTTTTTGGGCTACCTTGGAGATGGTCTTTATATATATTACTTGGAGTAACTTGTACTTCTGATTTGTGTGTAATTACAATGACAGCTAAATTTTGTACAATGCTTCAATGTATACAAGCATTTTCACCTACTATACTGTACTATATACTTTGACTCCTGTACATAATGGTATGAATCTCATTTTAACTTTCTTCTACTTGAGTGCTCAGGAGTAAACAGGATGGTAAATATATTACTGAGAATGTTTTTTCAATGAGACAGTTCCAGTGCTTAGTTCAATCTCCTCATTTTACAAAGCCCAGAGAGCTTAATTGTTCTGCTTAAGGGCTACTGTATTGGTTAGTTTTTGCTGCATAACAAATACTGTAAAACTTAGTGGCTTAAAATAACAACCATTTATTTGGCTCATCATTCTGATGGTAGTCCTATGGTCTGAATTAGGCTCAGCTTTTCTTGACTGGATTCACTTGTATGTCTGGAACCTTGCCTGGGATGGCTGAGGTAGCTAAAGCATCTCTCCGCAGGACCTCTTAACCTCCAGGTTCCAAGACAAGCAAGAGTGGAAGCTATAAGGCTTAGCCTTACAACTCATACCTCACATTCACTGCATTCTTGTGGCCAAACAAATTATAAGAACAGCTATGATTCCAAGGGCAGGGCAATAGACTGTACTTTTTATTTTATTATTTTTAATTTTTTTCTTGACTTCTTTCACTGTGGCCTGCCACACTCAGCTCCTGCTTACTCCCTTCTCCCTCAGATACCAGGAGAACCCTGACTAGGCTCCCCAGCCCATCTTTCCCTTCCTCTCAACAAACACAAGTCCCGAAACTGGCCCACCCCAGGCTGTTTCCAGAGCTGTGTCCTGTTTTCTAAAACATCAAAACTAGACTCTACTTTAAAAAAATTTTTTTTATAATTAAGTTTATTGGGGTAACATTGGTTAATACAATTATATAATTTTCAGGTGTACATTATAATTTGACATCTATATATTGTATTGTGTGATTACCACCCAAAGTCCAGTTTCCTTCAGCTACCATATATTTGATCCCCTTTACCCAGTACACCCTCCCCCTACCCCCCTATATTTGACCCCCTTTACCTCAGTACCTCTCCCCTCCTCATTCACCTCCTACCCTCTAGTAATCACTAGTCTGTAGTCCATATCCATGAATCTCTGTTTGTTTGTCCTGTTCCTTTGTTGCTTTTAGGTTTATATTCCACATATAGGTGATATGTGATTTTCAACTTTTTCTGTCTGGCTTATTTCACTTAGCATGATTATCTTGAGGTCCATTTATGTTGTTGCAAATGGCAGCATTTCCTCTCTTCTCATGACTAATATTCCATTGTATATATGTACCATAGCTTCTTTAGCCAATCATCAATCATAGGACACTTTGGTTGTTTTCATGTCCTGGCCACTGTGAATAATGCTGCTATGAACATTGGTGTGCAAATATCTTTTCGAATAAGAGTTTTCAAGTCTTTGGGGTAAGTACCCAGTAGAGGGATTGCTGGATCATATGGTGGAGCAATTCTTAGTTTTTTGAGGAACCTCCATACTATTTTCCCATCAGAAGTGTATAAGGGTTCCTTTTTCTCCGCATCCTCTCCAGCATTTGTTATTACTTGTCCTGTTGATTATAGCTATTCTAACAGGTGTGAGATGGTATCTCATTGTGGTTTAGATTTGCATTTCCCTAATAGCTAGCGATGTTGAGCGTCTTTTCATATATTTGTTGGCCATTTGTATGTCCTCTAGGGAGAAGTGCCTGTTCAGGTCCTCTGCCCATTTTTTGATTGGATCATTTTATATTATTTTTTGTTATTGAGTCCTATGAGTTCTTCGTATATTTTGGATATTAAGCCCTTATTGGAGGCATTGCTTGCAAATATATTTTCCCATTCTGATGATTGTCTCTTTACCTTGTCGACGGTTTCTTTTGCTGAGCAGAAGCTTTTTAGTTTGATGTAGTCCCCTTCATTTATTTTTGCTTTCACTTCCCTTGCCTTTGAGGTCAAATTCATAAAATTCTCTTTAAGTCCAAGGCCCTTGAGTGTTGTTTCTATGTTTTCTTCTATGCACTCTATTGTTTCAGGTCCTTAATCCACTTTGAGTTAATTTTGGTGTCTGGTGATAGACAACAGTCTAGTTTCATCCTTTTGCAGGTGGCTTTCCAGTTTTCCCAGCACCATTTATTGAAGAGGCTTTCCTTTCTCCACTGTACGTTTTTGTTTTTTTTTTAAGACTCTACTTTTTGATGGTAGAAGCTGTAACAGGGAAAAGTGAAGCTGTAACAGGAAAACTATCCCTGATGTATAGTTAGTGAGTGGGAATGTATTGATGGGAAGTCAAATTTGATAACTGTTGGTCCAGCAATTTCATTTCTGGTTACATATCCAAAGGACAAAAATACACTGTGTTGAAGAGATATATGCACCTTCATGTTTATACCAGCATTATCTACAATAGCCAAAATTTGAAAACAATCTAAGTGTCCACTGACAGATGAATGAGCAAATAAAATGTGATATATATGGCATGCAGTGGAATATTATTCAGCCATAAAAAAGAAAAAAATCCTGTCATTTTTGACAACATGGACGGACCTTTAAGGTATTATGATAAGTCATAATAGGATTAAGTCAGATAGAGAAAGACAAACACTACATTACCACACCTATATGTGGAATTGAAAAAAAACCAAAAAACTAAAAACCAAACTTTGAAAATGAGATCAGATTTGTGGTTACCAGAGGCGGAGGGTGGGGCCTGGGAGAATAGATGAAGGTCTACTGGGGATATAAAATAAGTACTAAGGATATAAAACAAAACAAAATAAAAACAACAAAAATCCTGATGATTGTTGAGTGCAGACCCACTGCAATCTATTTTTGTAATAAAAAATACACTGAAATCTGAATACATTCTTAATTTGCTCTTGTTTTCTTAATGTTCTTAGAAATGCATGACATTCAGTCAAAAGACTGAACTGGAAATTTTTTTTAGTAAGATCTATTAATCATGGAGTTAACTATATCAAAAATGTAGAATGACTTCTTAGTGACATTCTTAAAGAGTGACAGTAAAACTTGTCTTCTATAGGCTGAATCTAGGACAAAATTGTTGAAAAAGATGAGGGACTGATGACAGCGTACATAAGGACTTTAATGTCCCTGAATCAGTCACAAATGGAAAGTTTAAAAAAAACCCACAACACTAAAAAGTCTGCCTCAGGCAATCTCAAAACGTTTGACATTTCATTTATTGGAAAAATGTAGCTTTTTGTAATTAGAAAAGTTTTAACAACTGAAAGTGACTTTAAGACCTGTTAAAATCAGGTCAGTGAAGTGGCTGATGATCTCAAAGTTTTTATCTCAACAGTGAGAGATTGGAGGCTGTGAATTTTTAGCTGTACATGTAATAGGTACTGCAGAGGGAAAATGCATCGCAATGAAACATTTTTTAGATTGCAATGATGCATAAGCTTGCAGAAGCTTCAGGAATCAAAAATTAGGTTTATTCATGTCTTACTTTTATATGCTAACTATAAAAGAAGTGAGCCCTATTAAGGCAACATTCTGCTGAAAGTAATCTTTATTTGATTTGTCAACTCGGTCAACACTCTCAACTGCAATAGTCACTAGTGTCCACTGGATCGAGATAGCTGCTGACAGCAGTACATGAGGACGATAAAAGGATTAATTATGCCAGCGGGTCCTCACTTCACTTCTCCTGTGCTGTTGAGGTTCAATGCATCCTTTATTGTTTGTGTCCACGTTAGTGGATGCTGGGATGGTTGAGTCATTGCGCATAGCTCAACCTAGATACATAGTCTATGCAACAGTAGTTACTAAGGAAAAATCGCCTGCTTCTCAAACTGCCTCTGATTGATTATTGAGCTGTAGCTTCATTTTATTTTCATGGCTCTGCAATCTTAAGCCTCTTTCACTAGAGCTCTGTCTACTCTCATCAGCCTCCTGTGTTCTGCCTCTTTGAGAGGAATGTTCCAGCCTCTTTTCGAGTGTTAGAAAAGGCAATTTCCAGTTTGAGTTCTTAATAAATATAAAGTCTCTTGCACGATCGGTTTCAGTTAAGGTTTTTTTGTTGTTGTTCAGAAGAAAAGTAACTGACTCTTGTATATTTAAATGAAAAAAGATTTTATTGGAAGGATATGGGGTTGCCCATAAAATCAGAGGAAAAGTAGGCCTTAGAAAAGAGGAACCAGGGACACTCTTGGGGTCATGGAGCACAAATTAAGTGGGAGGGAAAGGGGACGGTATTGGTCTGGCTTGTATGGCATGGCCAAGACAAGGATAGGGTAGCTTGATTGACAGTCCACGGAGACTGTAGGCAACGCGGGAGGGTGTGATTGCCCAAGGAAACTTGAGATGCTACTCTCCAAATGAGGTGGCAGGAATACTGGGTGGGCAAAAACCGCAGACATCGCTGCGTTGGAAACATAGGTGCTATAGTGTGTGTGGTCAAGCATCCTCTTTGGGTATAGAAATTTAGGGTTTTGCTTTTTAAACATTCTACTCCTGAACTTCATAGAACTGCTCTGGGTAGCATTTATTTGGATTCTGAAGCTAGACTGCCTGGATTTGAAGCCCAGTGTTGTCATTTCCTAGTTGTGTGTGCTTGGAATTGTTACTTAACCTCTCTGGATCTTGGTTTCCTCATCAAAAGAATGGGGATAATAAAAGTATTTTTATTACAGTGTTACAATCATTAAACTAACTAATATAGTAAAACCCTTAGAATAGTATATGACACTTACTGGCTATATACTTCTTAGGTATTATTGGGTCTAGAGAGTGTGTCCTTGAATTGTCTGAGATCTTTGACTACGGTTTAAAATAGTAATTGTGCTTGTTAAAATTAAGAAATACCCTCCCTTTCCTGGCTTCACAGGTCACAATATTTCTGTTGGGTTTTCCTTGGAATGGTGCTGTGCTCAGAGACAGTAAATGTGTTAGTTTTACTGGCTGCTGTGACAAATCACCACAAATTTAGTGGCTTTAGAATACAAATGTACTGTTGTAATGCTTAATTTTGTTCTTTTGTATGTAATGTTTCTATTTCCTCCAATTGTGTTTCATACTATTTATTCATTTTTTGATTCTTAGCAGTTTGACTATCATGTATCTAGCTATTTATTTTTTGTTTTTGTTTATTTGTTTGTTTTCATTTGTTATATAACCTACTTGGGATTCTTTGAGATTTTGGGATCTGTGGCTTGTGATCTTTCATTATTATTTGGAAAATTCTCATCCACCATCCTACTAAATCATTTTCTGTCGTGCCCTTCCTTCGCCTCCTTCAATGACTTCAATTACACATATGGTAAACCCTTTAATGTTGTCCCAAACTCTTGGATTCTTTTTGTTTGTTTTTTGATATTTATTTTATTTTTTTCCTTCTTTATGTTTATGATTGGATGATTTTTATTGAATTATCTTCATTATTTACTGATTCTTCTTCAGTGTGCCTGGCCTAGTAAAGAGTCCATCATGTTATTCTTCATTTCTGATGTTACATTTTTTATTTATATCATTTCTATTTGACACTTTGTTTTATGGAAGAAAGAGATGCTCATCTTACAACTATATAAGAAAAAAGTCAACTAAAATTGTTGTGAATGCTTTTAAAAAATATGAATTTATTATCTACCTGTTCCGGAGATCAGAGTCTCATCTGGCTAACATCAAGGTGTGAGGAGGGTTGCATTCTTTCTGGAAGTTCTAGGAGGGAATCCGCTCCTTGTCTCTCCAGTTTCTAGTAGCTGCCTGTATTCCTTGCCTAGTGGCCTTGTCTTTCATCTTCAAAGCCAACAATTCTGACACTTTGACCTCTTTTGCTTTACAGGTTATGAGGATTAGGGTGTGGACATCTTTGATGGGGGGGGATTATTCTGCTCTATTAAACATTTCTAATTATTATTTTTTTTTAAATCAAGAATAGTTAAGCTGTTTACTGAGGCCAACATAGCTTCTTTTTTATTCTTGAGTTGTATTTTATTATAAGCCAAAATTATCGAAAGATAGATTTTCTTTGTCAGATATCTCTTGGTTAGATTTTGAAATGCCATTAAGAAAAGAATTTCCATCTATGGCCATGCTACCCTGAACATGCCTGATCCCATCTGATCTCAGAAGTTAAGTAGGGTTGGGCCTGGTTAGTACTTGGATGGGAGACCACCTAGGAAGACCAGGTGCTGTAGATGTAATAATAATAATAATAATAATAAAGAAAAAAAAGAAAAGGATTTGCTCCAATTAAAAAGTGGGCAGAGGATCTAAAGAGATACTTCTCCCCAAAAGACATACGAATGGCCAACAAACATCTGAAAGGATGCTCAACTTCACTAGCTATTAGGCAAATGCAAACTAAAACTACAATAAGATATCACCTCATACCTGCTAGGATGGCTATCATCAACAGGGCAAGTAATAACAAGCGTTGGAGAAGTTGTGGGTAAAAAGGACCCCTCATACACTGCTGGTGGAATGTAAATTGGTACAGCTACTATGGAGAATAGTATAGAGGTCCCTCAAAAAACAGAGAATTAAATTACCGTATGACCTAGCAATTCCTCCTCTGGGTATTTACCCAAAGCACTTGAAAATGTTTATCTGCAAAGATATATACACCCTGATGTTCATTGCAGCATTATTCACAGTGGCCAGGACATGGAAACAACTGAAGTGTCCTACAATAGATGATTGGCTAAAGACGCTGTGGTACATATATACAATGGAATATTATTCAGCCATAAAAAATGAAATCTTACCATGCACAACAACATGGATGGATCTTGAGATAATCATGCTAAGCAAAATAAATCAGACAGAAAAAGTTGAAAACCATATGATTTAACTCATGTATGGGATATAAAACTGAAAGCAACAAACAAACATGACAAACAAATAGACACATGGACACAGACAGTGGATTAGTGGTTACCAGAGGGAAGTAGGGGAGTGGGGAGGTAGATGGGGTAAAAGGGGTCAAATATTTGATGACAGAAGGAAATCTAGCTTTGGGTGGTGTACACACGATACAGTATATATGACTTATTGTTGAATTGTACACTTGAAACTTATTTGATTTAATTGATCAATGTCACCCCAATCATTTTAAATTAAAAAAACAGAGAAACAAAAGAATTTGCTCCCAAATATAGTACTGCCAAGTTTGACACCTTCGAATTAAGAAAATTCAATCCTTGGGGTTTAGATTAGGGGAAAGGCCTGTGTATTCTGTCTCATTTTCTAATTTATAAACTCCATCTTATCCGTGAATGGCTTTGTGTCTCCCTCTAGTGTAGTGGTTCTCAGTGAGGGTAGCGGAGTGGGTGATTTTGCCCTCTCTCCCATTCAGGGGATATTTTGGTTGTAGTTGAAAGGGGATGGATGGGTGCTACTGGAATCCAATGTGCAGAGACCAGGAATGCTGCTAAAAACATCCTACAATGCATGCAATAACCCTCTCTCTCTCCCCACGAAAGAATGATTCCACTCAAAATGTCGATAGTGCTGAGGCTGAGAAATCCTGCTCTAGTGAGTGTCCCAATTCTTTTCCTTGATTATTGGACTCTGAGATAGTACCTTACAGATTATAGGAAAGGTTTTTCTAGCCAACTGAATTTAGATTTTACCAAACCATGTTTTCCTATCATTAAACAAGTATAATTCAGTTTGTTAAAACAAAACAAAATAAAACAAAATTTTATGATGATTCTTTTAGAAATGTAATGATATGCTGAAGAAAATTCTGGAAATAAGAGATAAATTCATTTTAGACTCAGTGTTTCAGCTTTTTTTCCCCCTTACTCCTACATAACATTGATTTAAATAAAACATTTATTTTCCTTTCTGTGGAAAGGGGGCATAACTATAATTGCAAATGTTTTCTCAATGGAGGGTTTGTGACTCTTTTAAGACATGAACTTTTCAATTTTCTACATCAGTCTGTCCTGCAACTCCCTGGTTTTCTAAAGGCAGTCTATATTTTGGGATTTTTCTTGTGAGGCTATAAATTCAGAAATTATTTAATGTAGGTGAGAAACTGTAAACTGGTTTATTGGTCTCTACCTGACTGGAAGGTATAGGGTATGCAACACCTCTCTGGGAGACCTGAGAGAAAAGAGGGAAGAATGAACTATCTATCTTTCATTCATTGATGAAGGTGATTTTAATTCAGAGCTGTGACTTTCTCCTGGCAGGTAGAGGCTGCAACTGGGTGAAAATCAACCAGTCTCCTGGAGATGGCAGTAGTAGGCTGGGATTGAGATCTTTTGCCAACCAGCCACAGCCAGAACTAGAACTGCAGGCTCCTGCTCTGAATCTTGGTCTGTCTAGATAGGCAGCCATGATGGATCCCTGTGGCTGCAGAGAGCTGATTTTGCTGGTAATTGTTACAGTTAAATTCCACGTTCTCCTTCTCTGAAGTTTAGTTCTCAAGTGCTACCCTAAATCCTTTCTGAACAAGGTCTTGTGTAAATGAATGAATACATAAATAATATTCTTAGTACCTATTAAGCTCTACCACATTTGAAAACCTCTTGAATTGCAGGTACAGTATTGACAGGTATTGAGGTACAAAAGATGCTAAGGCTGAGTTCTTGGGCTGGAGAGTTTTCAAAACACACAAATCAATTATTTGAATATAATATACTATGACCAAATAACCCTGCACTATGAAAGCGAGTGGGTGAACTTAACCCAGCCAGAGGGGTCAGAAACACTTTTCCAAAAAAAATGGCACCGAAACTGAATTGAAAAGAATAAATAAGAGTTAGCCAGGTGAAGAAAGATCAAGAGTGTTTCAGGCGGGAGACACTGCATGAAGAAAGATTGGGGAGGGGGTGCACATCATGACATTTACTATATTACTATATTGTAAAGTTTAAGGCAGGGTGACTGGAAAGCTAAGTAGTGGCCAAATCATGGAAGTGCTAAAAAGAGAAAATGCTTTGGAATTAAAGATGCCAGTGGTTTGCAGAAGAATCATCTAGGATTCTTGTTTTCAACGGATACCCTGACTCCATCTACAGAGACTTTTACACGCCCTTCCAACTAGTGGACCTCGTGTTGGAGTTGAATTCATCATATTCTCAATGTTCTAGTTTTAGAACATTGTCGTCTCTGTCTGCAGAAACCTCTTCTCTTTTATGCTTGTTTGTCTCATCATTTACCATTTTTCTTTCTTACCTTGGTCCTCACTTTCATTCCACTTCCTCTTTGGTCTCCTCTCTATTAATGGATTTTTATTTAAAAAGAAATAGTATATTTTAAAAAATAGATGCATTTTAAATATACATAAATGGTGTGCTCTAAATCATGTTTCTTGCAATTTTTATCTGTTTTTCTACCTTTGTCACTCAGCTCTATGGTACACCTGACTCGTTGCCTCTAACAGCAGTATGCCTCCACAAATTTTGCTTATTCAGTGTATCATGGTTTCTCTCTTCCAAATTCTTCTAATGGCAAGCAACTCTTTGATGAGCACTCTCATTTACAACCTTTTAGGGGCTAGATGAACATTTCCTACCCCCAAATGTTCTGATTCAATATGCCTGAGTTGGGGCCCAGGTCATCTAAATACAATGGGGCTGCTATTGTAGTGAGGTGACTTACTGAGAAGAAAGGAGACAATGGTTCTCTAACTCCAATGTGCATCATGGAGTTCTGGGAAGACACCACTGCCAGACTCAGGTGCCAATCTTGCACTTGCATGGCTGATAATAGATGCCTCCTGAAATTTTACTTATCTCTAGTTTAGGCCCTGGCTGCACTGCGTCCCTCCCACCCTTGCAGTTTTGGATTCAGTAAATAAGTAGGTCTGGGGGTAGGGCCTGAGAATTTGCATTTTTAACAAGTTGCCAGGTGACACTGCTGCTGCTCCCCAGACCACACTTTGAGACTGCTTTAGGACCTTCTAACCCAAGTTTGTCCTGCCAAACAGCAATATGACATCACCTAGGAGCTTATTAGAGATGCAGAATGTTCAGCTCCACCCCAGATCTACTGAACCAGAATCTGCATTTGAGCAGGACCTCCTGGTGATAGGTAAGCACAGGAGAGTATGAGAATCACTGCTTTAGGAGATATGAGGAGGGTCCATCTTTCTACCAGGGGAACTAATACAAAGAGGTTCCCAAATGCCTCAAAAGCAACCAAGGAATATTTTTCAGGGAAGCTAAGGCATCCACCTAGGATGTCTCATCAGGAGGCTCACCATGTATCTGTTTGTTCTTTACTGGTGGTGTTCATTTCGATCATTTGGCTAAAGTATGGTCTGGTTTTTCTACCATGAAAATGTATATTCACTCCCTGTTTGGTGAAGTTACTAAAGAGACTGCCTCTGGAGGAGGCTGTCTCCTCAGCCCTTCATCTTTGCCCCAGGACAAGTAACAAAATGGTGAGAATATCTCTCGGCCTTTCAAAAAGTGCACCAGGCAGGCCTATCTTAAATGTCCACATATCCTGATGGACATTTGTTTCCTAGTTAGGGAATATTATTAATAAAACCACTCTGACATCTTTACAGTCTTTTTGTGGACACAGATTTTTATTTTTCTTGGGTCAGAAGTTCCAGGTCATAAGGTAAATGCATGTTTTAACTTTATAAGAAAATGCCAAAGCTTTCCCCAAAGTGGTTGTGCCATTTTTCCTCCAGCAATGTTTGAGAGTGTTAATTTTTCCACATCTTTGTCAATACTTGGTAGTGTCACTCCTAGTATAAATTTACTTATAACAAATAAACATTTCATTTTAAAGGGGGAGAGAGATGGGGAGGGAGAGAAAAGAGAAGAAAAAACGGGTGGCGGAAAAGGGAAGAAAAGAATTGAGGAGAGGTAAAGAAAAAGAAAGCACAGTATCTAAGAAGTAGAGTCAGAAATACATTCAGATTTTCCGGTGTCTCCTGTCACCTCTTATCAGCTAGACTCCATTGCCTTTCAAGAGAGAAATATGAAGCCGTATTCTTCCTGTTATTACGGGGGTGGTATGAGCTGGACATTGTATAGAGCTTATTCTAAGGAAATCGTGGTTTTTCAAGTATAATTTGGACTGGAAATACTGCATTTCTGGAAGAATTATCTGCATGTCAGAAACTGGCAATAATTTTGAAGTTCCTGTTCGTGTCTGGAAACCTGGCTGTTTTGTACTCACAGGATGAGACTTTTTTATTCTTTTGTGAAAGCGTAAAAATGAAGGCCTTATTCATTGTAGGCACATTCAAAATAATGATCAACTTAGAGGCAAAAGCCAGTTGCTATGACAGATATAACATGGGGAGAGGGAAAGAGGGGCAAGACATTCGTTCTTAAACTTCACCTACCTAAAGAAGCTCAAAGCTGATCTTGCTCAGCAGGAAAGTATAATGAATATTATTATGAGGTATGATTCAAAGAACTAGTCTTTCTAGGATAAAAGTACAATCCTGAGAATGATGAATTTGAATATAGAAAGCAAAATAAGGATTCTAAGTAGTGATTCCAAAAATATGATTATAGAAGAATTCATTGGAAATGACCACCATTATGAATATCTGTTCAGTATTGCAATTACTCTCCTCATTGAGACATAATTTAATACCACTGTTTTGTCACACACTCCTCTACTCCCTGATGCAAAATTCCAGATTCATGGAGAGGTGCCCATGGGCTTTAAACCCAGAATAGAGTGAATGAGAAGGGTGTTCCTAGCTCCCTTACTTTGGGTTCCTCGCCATGGATTTAGTGGGCAGCGTCTCACAGGGACAATTGGCAGGGAGATAGAAGCAACTCCCCAAGTTCAAATTAATAGGGATAGGGACATTTGGCTCACTTATAACTAATCAAGTCTTACCCAACACACTCACAGCCATGAGCAGTACAAAGAGGATGGCCTGTCGCTGTTCCTTTTCACCATTACCCCTCATATTGCCCATTTGTGATCTCTTCTCCCCTAAAAGCTATCCTTAACTAATTGAATTAAGGTGCCTAATGCATGGTATACATAGAGTAAATATAAACTTTCATTCATTCACTCACGTGATTAATATTTCTTGAAGTCCTGCTGTGTCCCAGGTACTGTTCTAAGTGCTGCGCATATACACTCATGAATAAACAGACAAAAATCTCTGCCTTCATACCAGTACGGGGAGACGGATAATAAAAATAATAAATATGTAAATTATAAAAAGTATTAGAAAGTAGTATATATGAAGGAAAAAAAGCAGGATAAAGAGAAAATGGGGAGTGTTGGGGTGCCACTGAGATAATAATAAGCTATTATTATTATCAATGTTTATCAAAGGCAGACTTCACCTGGCCCACAAAGTGGGATTTATCTCACCCCTTCTTACTCTGCCACTACTTATATCAAAATGATTCTAGATAATCCATTCCTTATTCTGGAGAGGAGGCTAAATTAGGATATCTGTGTTCTGTGTAGGTGATGACATCACCATCATGTATCTCAGTAACTCATGGGTATCAGGTGACAGGATAGGCCAAGACCAGGAAATAAGGCACTAGGTCTGCTGCATACGGCTTAAATCATGATACGAATCCTGCCACACCCTGGTCGTACAGTGCACATATTGACTGATAGCTTGATTTTTATTCCTTTTCAAAGAAGTACCATATTTTTCTTCCTACCTAGAAATATTTTTTTTTATAACTTAGTTTTATCTCTAGCATAGTATTTTTCTTTGTATATATTGTGATTTTGGAAGAATTCCATTATTTTAGAATATTTAGTTAGTTTCTAAATTTTCACTATGATGAAATACACATGTAGCTTTGGACGTATTTGTGGTTTTATCCTTAAAATAACTTGCAAAAATTAAAAAAATAATAATTAAAAAAAGATAACTTGCGAAGGGTAGAACTGGAGGTTTAGAAGATATGCAGACTTTTAAGATGCTTTGATACAAATTACCAATTACCTACAGGAAAGCATGAATTTAATCCTACCTCTTTAGACATGAATGAGAACATTTATCTTACTATATTCTTACTCATGCTTGTGTTGTCATTCTTTTTACTTTATTATTTTGAGATGTGACACTTGATATCTTGTTAATATTTTCAATTGCCTGATTTTTGATTGTGAGGTTTACTGAGATTGGTGTGTCACCTTTTGGAAATGGCTCATTTTAATTGGAGTATTTATTTGTTTCCTATCGATAGTAAGAATCTCAGCTTTTTTTTCTGCCATTTATGTTGCCAATATTTTCCTTGGTTTTCAAATTGTGCTTTAATTTTACTTACAGAATTTTGAAAAGTGATGTATTGATGTTTTGGCACTTAAAAAACTTATTTAAATTTATCATGGCTTTTATCCTATGCTTTTTTGATAAGAAATGCTTTCTGTACCCTCTCGAATTATGTAAATATTCATCCAAACTCTCTTAATTTTCTATATTTTTAAAATTTAGCTAAATAGTGATATCTGGAATTCACTTTTGCATGTGAATGGATATAGGGCTCCTACTTTTTTCTCAAACACTTGTCTAATAGTCCCAGGACCATCTATTAGATAATCCATCCTGTCCACACAAATATAAAACACCAATTCTATCATATACTAATTACTTATAGCTACTGTATGAGGCTAAACAATATGAAGTTGCTGTTTTAAGGTCAAAAAATAGCAGAATATTGACAATTCCATATGATTCAATACTAACTTCTGGTAAAAGTGAAGTTTCATTTTATTAAAGGATAATGTAGAATATTTGAATAATTGAAAAAATAAGCTCAGTTATAAAAGAATTCAGAGTGTATAATCAAGACATTTTAGCTGACAAGAATAAATGAATTGAGATGAAGTCAATGGGTGGGGTTGACTCTTGAGCATTTTTTCCCTTAAAAATAAAAGTAAATGCTGCATACTGCATTTTTAAAATATAATATTCTTTTCCCCCTATGGACTTTTGGGGCCACTTCACACCAGCTGAGCTGGCTTGCTGAGCAGAGCTCTCTTTGTAAGGTCTTTCCTGCTCCCCGTCTTCTCCCTGCTGGCCTCATTATTAAAAATGTGCTTCTGTCAGATATAAATGATGTTTCTCACTAAGTACACTCAATAGCATTTTCCTTTCACTCTGTTTTTCCTCCAAATCTAACAATAAGCCATTTTGCCTTAGTGAAAAAGATCCCAGGCTTCTGACTATTCCCAGGCTTACAGCTTGCCATGACTGGCAGTGATTGATCCATAACCTTTGGGCACTCAGGCAATTATAAGTTGCCCATAAGCTTTGCTGTGCCAGCAGAGCCTATAAAAAAAGCTTTTTTTTAATGATGTTATATGAAATGAGAAGTTTATCTGTAGGAGGGAATTTTTTAGAGAACAATGAACATTATTTATATTTTCCCTTCTAATCAGCATGAAACATGACAATGATTACTTCTTTTCTCTTTTTTGTCCACACCTACATTTTTTTTCTACTTCCAACCATCAACATTTATTTTTATAATCTTTACACTAATCTAGGAATAGGGGGAGAGAAATCCAAGTTTCTGGTGTTCAAAGAAAAATGAAAATCAGAAATAACCCTTGAGAACCAAAGTTTTAATATTTCCATTCCCATAATTCTGGGAGTTGTCGATGATTTTTATTTTCACTAATGAGGCACTAACTCAAGCGCTAGTCCTCTTCTGTCAGGAGACAAATATTGTGAAACAGAACTGTCATTTGTCTCAGAGCTCTGCTTTATGCAGAGGTGTATGTGTATGTGCTTGTAGGAAAAAAGAGCATTTTCTCAGCCAAGATAGAATGAGCTGTAATAGACTGATTACTCAATGGTTATCATAAAATCAGTACTGGAAAAGAACATTAAAGGTCATCTGGTTCAATCTCCAGTCTACAAATATGCTCATTCAAAGTGTAAGGGCCAAGTTCAGATGTTTTTGAAGCTGCTAAAGACTATCATCATCTAGTTGTATGACTTCTCTCTTTGCAAAATGTCCTATGACACATGTATTTTTCAAATTGATTGTCTTTAGAGTTTTGTGACATTGAGAAAAATTGCAGATGTCCTAGGCTAGGTTATAATACTCTCAGGAAAATGATGTTTTTCCAGAAGAATAACTAGTTCACGTTTCTATTTAGTTTTACCTGTTATTTACCGACTGTAGGAAGAGAGCACTGCTCTTAATTGCCTTGTGGCTGATTGTTAAATTAATGGCCCTTCATGCATCGCACCTTCCTGTCTATCCTTGTGCCATTCCCTACTCACCCCATAGACACTAGGCTTGGCCACGTGACTTCCTTTGGCCAATGGGACATTAGCAAATGTGACACAAGCAGATGGTAGTAAAGTGCTTGTACACTAGGGCTTGTCTTCTCTTTTGCTGTTTTTAGAATCCAGTTTCCATGTGAACAAGCCCAGGTCAGTCAGCTACAGACAAGTGGCCTAGCCAATAGCCAACACCAACCGCCAGACATGTGAATGAGGCCATCTTAGATCATTCAGTCTCAGTCAAGCCACTAGATAACAAGACCAGCAGAAGAACCACATAGATAAACCCAGCACCAATTGCTGACCTAGAGAACCATGAGCAAATAAAATGAGGAAAGAAGTAACTTTACGGTTGAGAATCCTGGCAGATACCCCTTTAAGCAAGTGATCATATTTAACATCACCGGTGATAAGACATGTTGGTATTATCTACCCCTTGATATAAAGCAATGGGAAGGGCACTTCACCTTTGTGTTATTCTTCTCAAAAATCCACAACCTCGATCTAATCATGAGAAAACTTCAGACAAACCCAACTCAAAATACCTGTCCAGTACTTTTCAAAAGTATCAAGATCATATAAGCTGAAGAAAGACAAGAATTTTCACTAAATGTGGTGTGGAATCCTGGATTGGATCCTGGAATAGAAAAAGGATATTAGTTCAAAAATGAGTGAAATCTGAATAATATCTGTAGTTTAGTTAATACTATTGTGCCAATGTTAATTTCTTACTTTTGATAATTGCACTATGGCTATGTAGAATGTTAACATTAGGGGAATCTGGGTGAAGGGTACACAGGAACTCTACTGTCTTTGCAGCTCTTTGGTAAGTCTAAAATTATTTCAAAGTTAAAAATGAAACAAATCTTGAGTGACTTTCTATTGCACTTAGAACAAAATCCAAACTCCTAGCACAGCCTTCATGATCAGGCCTTAGCTGACCTCTTCACCTCTGTCTTGTATAATTCTCTCCAACCATACACATCCCCTTCTCAAGGCCTTTACTCTATAGGTGCCTTTTGCTAGGAGTGCTCATTCCATATATTTTGTCACATGGCTATATTCTCATCATTCGCATCTTAGCCCAAGAGGCTTTTCCTATCAAGCTTCTGAAGAAACCCCATTCCTCCCTATTCCTTCAGTTGTTCTTTGTCTTGTTAATTTGTTCTATTTTCTTCATATCACTCATGTCTATGAGACATTATTTTCTTTAGTCACTATCGTTTCTCCAATATAATGTAAGCTTCATGAGAGCATGAAGTTCTCTAATATTTTCCAAATGACCTTATCTATCTTGCTTACTGCTATATCCCTGGAAGCTAGGACAGCACTGGCACTTAGTAATTCTTCAATAAACAATGAATGAATGAGCCTATGTTGGCTGCCACTTTCATATGATGAGGTTCCCTCTAATAATTTTTGTTTTTAACAGCTAACTATCTGTGCCTTAGAAACCCCTTCAAAGTTGCAGTCACACAAGCTAGCTGCTCCTTAACCTGAAACGCTTTGTTTCGAAAATGATTCAGATGGGGATTTGATCAAGGTGGCCTTATTCTTAAACAGCTGGTCAAGCATTAATGATGAATCAAAGCAAATCTAGAAAAAGTAATTCTACCATTTTTTGGATCATAATGGATACAATCCCAGAATCGCACCCAGGAATAAAAGGGAGGGGGACACGGGGAGGAGGAGCTAAAACATCAAAAAATGAGGCACTTCTGTTTTTCTCTCTTGTCCTATGAGTTATACTTCAGCTCACTGGGCATTGCTTTTTTATTTGTAATCAGGTAGGATTGGGCCAATGATCCTATGGTCGTTCTAGTTTCTCCAAATTACTAAAGAAAATTAAAGAAAAATCTAGAATAGATAGCATTACCAAACTGGGAACCATACTACACTCCTCTAAACACACACGCATGCATACACGGTCACCCTATTATCTTGCAGTGCATTTGTTGTCATATGCCCGTTTCTTCTCCTACCTATTGTGTGGTGTACGTGCGTGAGTGTGCATTTGTGCTTGTTTATGTGTGGGTATATTAGACTCGGCTCAGTGTTTGTTAGGTGGCAAAAAATCATTGTGATAGTCTGAAACTAGACTTAGATGCCCAATTCACCATACTTCACTTCAGGCATTGCAGACATTCTGCTTTTGTTATTTAGTGGAGTCAGAAATAAGAATAGAAAAAAACAGAGTGTTTAAATCATTTTGTGACAAGTTATGTTAGGCAAGATCCTCTTTAACTGGCAATATTTTAAGAACTCAGTATAGGTAAGTTTTTAGATGATGTATTTAAATGTATCAGCCCCTGAAGAAAATGATATATCAGCTTCCTTCTGATTTCAATTAACTTGTATACGATTTTAATTTTAAAAGCTAATATTGTTTCTTGATTGATTGATAAATATATTAATTCACTAAAATGAGCCTTTACAAAACACTGACTATGTCCCAAGTATAGGTTTCATTTATGAATAATATGTAGCTCCTAATCTTAAGAAATTCTTGGGGTGGAGTGGGGATGAGTCAGGGAGAAAAATGCAGCAAACTAGAATAATAATGTGTTTGAAAATTTGATAGGGTAGTAGAATATTGCATAGTAAGAAAAATAAATTATTTTGGGAAATGCCTTTTCATTTATTATTACCCAAGCCTTAACTTATATAGTTCACTAATAAGTATGGAATTTCTGTATTTAAAGGATTGAGAGTCTTATTTTTTTTACTCTATTAATTAACACATATAATTTATTTTTGTCTTAACTTCTTTTTCCTTTTTAATTTAGTTTTCTTTTCTAAAATTAAATTTTACTTGCTCATAGTTGAAAGCAGTGGTTCTCAAAGAGGGGTCTGCAAACTCCTGGGATTCTCCAAGACACTTTCAGAAGGCCCGTGACATCATAATAGTAATACTACTCAGGCTTTGTTTGCATTTTTTTCTGTGTTGCCTTGCATTGATGAAGCAAAAACAAAGGTGGGTAAGAGTGCTGATTCTTTAACACAAATTAAGGTACTGATGCCAAACTGTACTAGTAGTCATATTCTTCATCTACACACAGTAGCAATGAAAAAAAAATTTAAAAAGTCGGTTTCACTTAAAATGTCATTGAATATGCAGTAAAAATTATTAAATTTTGTTCCTTGAACACATATCTTTTTTATAGTCTGAGTGATAAAATGGGAACTATGCTGTACACCAAAGGATAATGGTTGTTTCAGGGAAAAGGATTCGTGGGATTGTTTGAGTTGTGAATTGAATTAACTGCTTTGTTCAGGGAGCACCATTTACACTTGAAAGAATGCCTAATAGAAAAACTATGGTGTTTCTGATGTGGGTATTTGGCAGACATTTTCTCAAAAATGAATAAAGTGAGTCTGTCACTATAGGAAAATCAACTGACAGTATTTGTTGCTAATAAAAAGTTATTAATTCACCTTCTGGTTCTTTTTTTAACATGTCAGTGCCTCACGAATGTGAAGGGATTTGTGAGGTGCGTTGGACCCAAAGACCTTTGGAATTTGTTGACAGACGATTTAGTTTCCATGAGAAACAAAGTACAAAGATTAGTATGCAGTTCTGAGTATTTTTGTACATAAACCTATATGTGATTGCTTTCATGATCTGTGATTCATAACTAAGTTTTGCAGGCAGTTAAATGCATTGCGAATTTACGCACATATTCTGTGGCTTTTCTTGGAGGGATTTTGATTGTTAAGACAATTGAGCTCACACGAGAAGAAATAGCTTGCTATTACTATCCACCATTACTCATGTCTACTATTTTACTAAAAGACCTATAACTGTAACTGAGGATGACATTTACATCTATTATAATAGAATGGTCAAAATATGGGAATAAGGCTTAGGAAAACAGGCTGAACTATTGGTAGACAAACTAAAGGAAATAACGACACACATTATATCTGTAAAGTTAGTTTTAAAAAGTTTTCTAGTTTAGAACACTTAGGATCTTTTTAAAAATGATATATGTTCTCATTACGTAAATACCACATCACTCGATCTAAAAAATTTGGACGAGAAAGAAAATCATAAAGAAGAAAATGAAAATCCTCCATAATCTTATCATCCAAAATTAACCACAGTTAATCATTTGGTATGCTTTCTGCCAGGCTTTTTCCTAATTAGAGCCAGGCAGAGCTGAAAGGAGTCTTACAGATAGATGATCTAGTCCAACCTACTCATTTTACAGATCAAGAGACTCCATTAAAAGGTTGACTTTCTTTCTGGTTTTGTTTCAAGTCCTTTAAGCAAGAACAGTAGACCCTCATGATAAGACAGTTCATTTTGCTGTGCAGATAAATTTGGAAAAACCCTGGGTTAGATCATGGGCTCCCAAAGAGTTGGCCCAGACAAAGAGCCTGATATAACCCAGTTGGCTTCTAAGGCCTTCCTGCTTTGATCATTCCCTGTGATGATGTGACATTTGGAGCTGCAGCAGCCTTTTGTGACCTGAAGTGACAAGCCTAAGGACAAAAAGCTCACACACTGAGGGTGACAGAATAAAACGATAGAAAGAGCATGGGTTCTTAATGACATAATTGAACTGCCAAACCAACCCTAGAATTGCCTGTGTTCAGATCTCTTGGTGAGAAAATCACATTCTTCTATTGTTGAAGTTCTTAAGTTGGATATTCTGTTACTCATAGCCCCCAAAATCCAAATTTATAAACCCTGTGACCTATTAACTATTTTCTGCCTAGGTGCCTTTATTGGTAAAATAGAGACAATATATGCACATGTATTTTACAAAATTACACAAATTTTTGTATTTTACTTCTGTCATCTAATATTCTGTTGTGGGAGTCTCTTGTGTTGTTTAAAATTTTTCTAAAAGGCACACTCTTTGATGGCTACAGAGATGTCTATCACATGATTTTCTCCAAATGCCTCTTATTGTTGAGCATTTACATTGGTAGAAAATTTTCTTTTATGTAAGGACAAATTGCAATGAATCATCATTGCACATGAATTTTTGTATCTTTAAATATTTTCTGAGGATAAATTCCTAGAAATAGAAATACTGTGTCACATTTTTAAGGCTTATAATATCAGTTGCCACCTTGTCTCCCCTCTGCCTCCTACAGACTTGACATTGCTATTAAAATTGTACAAGAGCATGAAATATTTTTTAAAATAAGTAGTGCATTTATATGGTTCTAAATTCAAAGTGTACCCTGGAAAGTTTTTCTCCCCTACCTGTGCCCTATCCACCCAGTTCCTCTCCCCAACATTTCTGGGGTAAGTTCCTAAATATATTCTAAGCATATATGGGACCCTGGCAGGAAACAGATGGTACAGTCAAATTAATCAATTTCAGGAAAAGGGTTACTTATAAAGTGAAGTGGGCTATTGCGAAGCCTGAAGGAACAGTGTAATATCCTGGCGCTAGTAGTAGAGGCCTCCTAGAACTGAAGGGGTGAGGGATACTGGACTTGGAGGCAGAAAGGGAGCCAGCTGACTGAGAGATTTGACATTCAGCAGAGGAATGCAGCCACACCATGGCAATCCCATAGGGAGGTGCTGGGTGAATGAACCCTCTGAGTTCACTGCTCTCCTGTTCCTGCTCCACTGTGGTGGAAACCAGAGCGGCAAGGGAGCCGGCTCCCGTTATACTCTTTGGAACTAGGGAGCCTGAGTTCGAGGCAGCATCTTGCACTTAAAGTGTTGGCATGCAGAGGACTGCCTCACTGAGTTTCTCAAAGGTAGTGCTGCTCTTCTTACCAGGGCACCCCTTATTTCTCCGATGAAGGAAGTGTCCTATGGGCTCTCCCAGAGAAAAGCTGGGGTTTTCCAGTTCCACATTTTAATCCATTCCTACGTTCTCACTCTCTCCCCTTGTGACCACTTCTCAGTGCTCTCCCCTTGTGACCACTTCTCAGTGCTCTGTCAGGACATTCCAGAATGTCCTCTGTCAGGACATTCCAGAATAGACCATTATTGTGTCTGCCCAAGCAATGGAATTAAGACTGGTCCCAGGGGTCCTTGCCAGGAGTTAAACTCTGAGTCATGGGAGAGTGCTCTGGTGACAATAAATTTTTCTCCATCTAGTCTTATGACCCACTCCTGTGGTCCACTCCCACCGGTCCCAATTGTCACACCTAGGATTCTTTGGACAGCAGAACCCAATTCAATGCTCAAATCCTAATGCGTTATTGAGGGGGGCAGGTTGCTTGGGACTGTCCAGGTTTCAACACTGATTGTCCCACATCCTGGCAATCCCACAGTCCTAGATAAACCCGGACAATCTGTCACCGTAATTGAGAGGTACAATTGAGAATGAGGGGAAAGGGGCAGCAAGGCGAGGAAGCAGGAAAAGCAAATGCAAGGTGATGTATTAATAAGCCAGCCAGACCTTCAAGAGAAAAATATAGTTGATTGCTTGGTCATGTGACTTATCTCCAGACAGGCAGCACCAAGCTGCTGTTCCAGGGAACACTCTGTTGGAAGGAGGGTAGAAAAGGGATGGGTCTGCCAATTTCTTTCTGTCTCATGTCTCTCTCTGGTCAGAGTTCATTATATGGAGTGTTAAACCCTCCGCACCTCTGGGCTCTGTCACCTAACCTTTCAGAAGGGCTGTGAGGGAAGCCACATTGCATACTTCCTGCTGCAGTATAACAAGTTCTCACTTAATATCATTGATAGATTCTTGGAATTGCAACGAAACAACATATAATGAAACCAGTTTCACCATAGACTAATTGATATAAACAAGAGTTAAGTTGCTACGGCATCTCATCGATATTATGACAAAACAATGTTGAATGAAATCACGTTATTCAAGGGCCCACTGTACTTCTGAGTTTGCAGTTCTGGTTAGATCAGGCCTCTGGGCACTGGAGCTCCATAGCTCCCACTGCAATGGGTGTAGGGGGCCAAAACCTGGCCCTCGCCCTAGGGTTGATAAAAGAGCTGGCAATGGTGGAGGTGAGGCAGGTGAGGACCTGGAAGGCAGGTGTTGTAGAGCAAATCTGGGGAGATCTATAAATGGGGTGCAATACAATAGATACATGTTCATTGTAGATTTGTAAATGTTTGTTAATATTTTGAACTGGTGTAAAGGTAGCATAACACAGTGGTTAATGCTTGCAATCTGCAGTCAGACTTGGATTTGAATCCCAGCTCTGCTGCTTATCAGCGGTATCACTGGGCAAATTACTTAACCTCATACGTAAAATGGAGGATCACAGTATTGCCTTCTTCATATGTTTGTTATGAGGAGCAAAGCAGATGAGGCCTATAAGGTGATTATGAGTGCTTGACACGCAGAAAGTGTTTAGCAAGGGTTGGCAATTATTACTATTAATTGGCAGCAGTACTTCTAAAGGCAAATTACCCAGCCACTTACCTTGGCAAAATTTCATTTCGATTTTCTTTTATTTCATTTATTAAGATTAATAATAATAACCACAACCACTTTCTGAATATTATATATGTATCAGGAACTATGCATTCAAAATTTAACTCCATATAACACTCTGAGGAAGGTGTTCTCATTTTCTAAAGAGTAACCCAACATTTAGAGAGTGATACAACTTCCCCATATCTCCCAGGCTATAAGTAGCTGAAAGAATTTTTGAAAATTTACTTACATTTTATATCAGTCAAGGTCCTATAGAAAATGTATGGCACGTTGTAACTGGATAATTGAGGAATGCTTAAAAAACTGTAGGTAGAACAATCAATATTGTGTTCGCCTATGTTTTTTGGTTAGATCAAGGTTTATGGAAACCAATAAAGATGGTGCAGAACCCTAGGATTAGCAATAGCTGAAAGCTGTAATCACCCTTAGTCCTTAAAAGGTGGCTGGAGAAAGAGACTCACAAATATACATAGGACAGGCTACTTTGTGTACCTAATTACTGGGCCCACCTCTGAAGTGAATGACCTCTGATAGGTAGTTATGGGGATATAAATATCTTCAAACTTTCTTTCCATTCTGAGAAATCCATCTATATACCTCTCCCCTGTCTTCCTTGTCATCAATTTTTCTATCTTATTCTAAGTTTCTCAACAGCCAGATAACTTATTAGTTAATCACCTTGAATTAGTATAGATCCTTATCTTAGGCCATCTCTCCTGCTAAAGAAAGTGGACAGCCAGATTAATAACCTGAAGTTGGATCCTCTAGGTGAATTCTTCTTCACCAATGTCTTTCAAGGCCACCTATGTATAGGTGGCTATTGACTTCTAGCTGATGCTAGCATGCCGTGCAGATCTATCTGTGAATCAGGCCTGAGTTATACCTGTTTCATTAACTAGTCAGAGGAAACTCTTTATGAGATGGTAAGTGTAGATGAAAGGTGATATGGTAAAGTAGTAGGAGCAGTTACCATATCAGAATGAGGAACCAACTTAACTATTTTATTTGTGCCTTTTCTAGACTTGCTTGGGTTCAGTCTTGTTTATACCATTTCTGTTTTACAATGGAATGTTGCTGGGCAATTTAGTTTTATGATAAAGTGGGTAAGATGACACCCAGTTCATGGTCAGGTACTCAGTAGTAGAAAGCCAGGTATTGCTTTTCAAATGGAGAATTGTTGGTAGAAGTTTCTCCCGTTAAGACCTGCTTGAAGTTTCATGCGGTTCTGCTGACTGCTATCTGCCCCTACCGGATACTTCTGATACTGTTGAGAGACAAAGCCCAAGAGAAAGGACAACTAGCACTACAGCCTGGACCTCCCACAGCATCTTATCTTGCTCTTGGCCCTACTTAATGGATTCAAGAACAATGACCAAATGTAGTCTGTGTTGATTCTGAAATCACTGTGCTTCTTTCATTGTGGTAGGTTGTATAAGGAGAAGCAGCTTATCTCTTTTAGAGATGATTTCTCAACATACTCAAGACCACTGGACCCCTAGAAATCTAAATGATACAGTAGGTCACTGAATCTTCTTGTTGATCTCTCACACTCTGGGATGCATATATCTTACTACTTACATAGTTACTATGTCTACTACCTGTTTTACTGGGTCCAGTTACTATGTCATGATTATACTGTGTCAGCACTCTACTCTATGGGAAATCAAGATGATCAAGGACTGCTCAGACTTTATTATGGCAGAGAACAAGAGAGCCAACATAACCTCTAGTATACTCAGTTATATCGCCGTCCGTGCCTGTGAAGGCAAACAGCTTCTGATTATCTCTGCTGATAGGGATAGGTTAAACAATTTTGGTAAGTCACTAGCTACAAACCAGGTGCCAAAGTTTCTATTTACTTGGCCATAAATAGATACTATATCCAGAACCACAGCTGTGATTAGAATCATTATCGGATTGAAGAGGGTCTGGAGGGTCTGCCTCCTCCAGTGAGGGGGGTTCGGGGAAATTTGGTGTTCAAAATTCTCAGTCTTATCATCTCTGTCTACCCAAATGTCCCTATTTTATTTCTCAGGATCCCATTAATATCTGCAAGCTTAGTCCTCAACCATACATGCCCTGTGATATCAGGAGGTGAACAACTACTTTAGCTGCCTTCAAGGCTTTCTTATTTGCACCTGTGTCCTGAGTTGAAAGCCAAACTTTCAATTTATTCTCCTTTCCACATTCTTTTTCTTGGATAATTGAAAACAATAGCTGGTCTACACCCACGCCACCCTGAACAAGCCCGATCCCTTCTGATCTTGGAAGCTAAGCAGTGTCAGGCCTGATTAGTACTTGGATGGAAGACCACCTAGGAAGACCAGGTGCTGTAGGCATAAAAAATAAAAAATAAGGGATTGTAAGCTGACAAGGTCCTTGCAATCTGTGAGGTCAACCAAGTGCTGCCTCGCCTAAAAATAAATAAATAAGTAATAAAAATATCAGCTGACCTGTAATCTTTATAATCGCTATTATTGCATGGTGACCAAACTCCAGTTATTTGCTCTCACAAAACCTTTCCCTCCACCTGTATTGTGTGATCATTTGATTCATTGTTATGTCACTGAATTTATGAGGATTTCCAGTGTCTCAAGGAAGTTAGCTACATACTCAACTTTGTGATCCATTGTATTCCAGAATTCCATTTTAGTCTTCTATGTCTTGGGACCAATTCCGGTATCAATTACTATATCATTCAAGGTCCCAGAGTGAACTAAATAACACATTCAAACTGAGTAATTGAGGTGAGTTAATGAAGGGGCCATTAGGGTTTAGAGAAGGGATTAGAATACTACAGGGCCAGCAACAGCATGAAGGAGCAAATGGAGGGCAGTGTTACCAGAATCAGGTAGAGTAGTTGTGTGGAAAGGACTCCTAGACAGAACCTGTGACCTTTGATAGGATATGGGCAACCAGCAGTACAGTAGGGAGGAATAAATACCCTGACCTCACACTCCTCCTACCTTCCAATCACCTGCAAATGCTCCTATTGACTGAACTCAATCTTTTTTTTTTTTTTTAATGCTTACAGCACCTGGTCTTTCTAGGTGGTCTCCCATTCAAGTACTAACCAGGCCCAATCCAAGATCAGACAGGATTGGGCTTGTTCAGGGTGGCATGGCCATAGACTGAACCCAATTTTAAACCAGAAGATGAGTTAGTTCAGCCTTGGGAGCACAGAACAAAATGTTGATAGGTGGAGAGGGGGTTGGAGGATCAAATAAAAATAACTCTAAATCCCGTGTTTCTCATCACTGTATATGAAGATACTAGCCTGAATCTGTTGTTTGTAGTATCTATAGAAATAGGAAATCTAGAATCTCATTATTATCTTATTTATCACTCTAGGATTTCATTATTCCTATTGAGATTAGGAAACCATCCAGATGACAGTGACCACAAAGAGTTTCAAGGATGGCAATACTTATGTTTATTCATTTTTAGGTCATATGTATTCACATACTATTGATGTATTAAAAATATTTAAATAAGAAAATTATAATATTAAGAACACAAGTGCCAACACAGCCTTTTGTTCATTTTATGACTGTTCGGTCATTTCTTCAATAAGTTCCAATTGAACTGACTATTGCCAATAAACCAATAATCAAAACAAACAAAATTCATGAATTTCACATTCTGGCGAGAGAGTCAGATATGTCAGAGAAGAAGGCAGAAGCTAGATTATACAGTAAGGAGTTTGTATTTTACTTGTTGTACAATATAAAGTCATTGGAGCATTTAAGCAAGGGAGTAATATGATCTAATATATGTTGAATGTTTTTATATGATCATTTTGGCTGCTGTCTGGAAAAAAGACTGTGGTAGAGAAAGGGTGGAAATGGGATCCATGTAGGAGCTTACTGTAATAACTTAGAAAAGAACTGATGGTGTTTTGAACTAATAGTTAAGAGAGGAAGCAGAAAGAAGAGGATTCACATGTGCTATATTTTGGACACAGAACTAATGCAATTTGCTGATGGATTGCATCTAAAGAGAGAGGGAAAGAAAACAATTAAGGACAACTTCTAGCCTCTTGTCTGGTAAACTGGATGATTAGAGACACTAGTAATAAATACTAGAAAAGCTGTGGGAAGGGAATGCTGGCAGTACAGGACATGTTAGGTTTAATATCCATATGGCGATGTTTAGTAGGGAGGTGGCTATAAGAACCTGGTATTAGGAAGAGAAAGCAGGGTTGAAGATGTAATATGGGAGTCACGAGTGTATAGATGGCATTTAAAGTTATGCAACAGGATGAGTTATGCAGGGAAATTATGTAAAATAGAGAAGAAGACCCAGAAACTCAACCTTTAGAAACTAAGAAGAGGTAGAGCCATTAAGGAGACAGGGGTGAGAGTGGTAGGTCAGGGGAGTTTGATATTCTAGAATCAGGTTCAGGAAAGTGAAGAGAACAGAAATCCAATTGGAGATTAAGGATATTTAGGAGAAAGAAAGTGGAGACAATGAGTATACATACTCTTTCAATAAATTTTACAATGAATGGAACTATAAATCAATTAATCTTCTCTTTTTTCTCTCTCTATAAGTGCTATGTTTAAAGATGATGCCTTTTATAACAATTTAGCTTTTACTACAACACAAACCACCCCAAACGTAGTGGATTAAAATACATATTTTTTAAAAAGGTAAATATTAATAATTTCTCATTATTTGGCTGGGTGTTCTTCTGGTCTGGGTAAGCTTGGCTGAGGTTGACTCATCCCAGATGGCCTCTTTCACGTGTCTGATTGTTGGCTCTATGTCAGGTAAGGCAGGAGACAACTTGGCTATGTGTCCCTTGTCATCCAGCAGGCTAGCCTGGTCTCATTTTCATGGTCATGGTTATAGAGCTCTGAAGAGCAATGGACAAGTAATTTTCAGATGTTCGCTTATGTTACATTTACTATTTTCCCATTAACCAAAGCAAGTCAGATGGGCAAGCCGAGAATCAGTGTGGGAGGGCGTTGTTCAAGGGCAGAGAGAGGGAGGAAATTATTACAGTCCTTTTTGCAAATAATCTTTCATTTCTAATTACATGAATTCATCCTCCAAGTTGCTCATATTAGAAAACTCAGTTATTTTCTACCTCTCTTTTTCTCTCCTAGTGCAAAATGGGAAATTATTTAATTAGCTAAGTAAAAAAGGATTTTGTGGGAAATAATTTTCTCTCAGTACTTTAATAATTGAAATAGTAATAGAAACTTTGCTCACAGACCCATTACTGTTTTAATTAGTTATATTCAGAAACTGGAGAGAAATAACATAATTGGCAGACCAAATTGTGAAATTTATTTAAATCTCCTACGAGATGATGTGGCTTAATATCACAGTAATACATTTCATTTGTTTTCTTACAAATATGCAAAGAGGTAATCACCAATAAGTGGTAATATTTAACCACTTGGAAAAAATATTAACCTAGACTCCTGTCTTGGGTGATTGTGTATATGCTTCTTATCTGAAGTTGGCAGCAAGTGAAATTAAATGGTTTTCTTAATGACTGTGTTGTCAATCCACCTTTTTTCAGCTAATTGATCGATCTTTGTCATTGCTGCCTCCCAAGTAGGTCACTTGCACTGATGTATTGACAATCCCATACGGCACTAACACTTCCTACAACTATTGGTTGGTGGAACCCTATAAGGGGCTTTATAGAAAATACTAAACAGAGATCTTTTTGTTACCAGAACTCTGATCTCCGCCACGGTAATGTCATTTTGATTGATACTTTTCTGCCAGGAGAGGTGAAATGATACATAAGCAGGGCAGTGCAGAGAGGCATAGTGTTGGTCCCTAGTCAAATTAGCTTCAAAATATTTCTGGGCTTCATTTAATTCATCTGGAAAACAGGAGATTGTCTTTAACATTTTCTCTCAACCTGTGGCTCTCTGAGTCCACATGAGATCTGCCAGTGCAATAGAATTGGCACTCTATTAGCCATAGAAATGGAGTAGAGGGCCCTGTATACCCCCAATTCTGAGTAAAATAGGAAGCAGGAGAAATCACCAGCAGTACCATTCTGCAAACACAAATCCAGAGTTTAAGTGACACAAGTATAATAGCGGGTAGGACTCCAAAATATTATGTACACCAAAAGGTTACAGTCATCTGTGGCCGGTGTTGGTTCTATAATTGAGCCTTGATTATTTTTCCAAATGTTAGGAAGTGTCTATCTATGCAGCATCACTTTGTGGCCAAAAGGACTGCTCACCCACTTCCTGAAATCTGTCAGGTCCACCATATCAGGAGTCTCCACCACTTTTTGGGTCTCACATCCCTTGAGAATCTGTAACAATTCCAGGTGCAGTCAGTCCTCAACGTAATGTGTGTATGCACGTAGATACAGCTTGTATATGCAGACGATTCAGAGGGCTTCCTGGGTTTCAAGCCCAAGGGAAGCCAGCTCGTTTGGCTAACCACACCCTCCCCTTCCTGTTTCTGACCTGCGTCATGACATCGCTCATTATCTCAACCCCAATTGGCACCTACGCCAGTGAAGCCACTCAACTTGAAAGTAAATTCCACATCCTCTTGTATTTATCTACCTCCCTCAGATTTCTTTTTCTTCATACTTTTCAGGGCCTCTGTGTTAAAGAAACACTTTGTTAATCGAATGCTGCATTAAAAGATTTCCAATAGGCCTGGGAATTCCAACTCTTAGTCTTTAAAGCTGAGTCTGAAACTTTGATCTAAAATACCCCTACCCCTTCCTTCCTCCCTCTCTGCCCCCTGATCTTAGAAGCGCATAGAGCAAAGAGCCCTCTAGTTTTCCGAATTTCATGTGAAACAGATTTTGTTTTTCCTGACTGCACAGGACCTCTTTGTATGGTTGCTCAGGACTCTTTACATGAGCAGGTAAACAATAACTGTGGCTCTCGTGGGGAAAAGGGTGTCCATCATGAGTACTTTAAGCTGCAAGTAGCATAAAACTTGTCTTACAGCGGTTTACATAAAAAGGGACTCATTTTTCTCTCATAATAGAATGTTTGGTTGTAGGTGGCTGTTGGCATTGGTCCAGCAACTCAGGGACTTTGGAGTCAGTGTCTCTATAACCATTTCAGCTTTTCCTCATGTTTGACTCTGTGTGCGTGCGTGTGTGCATGTGTCTGTTTCGAGCTCTTCTGAGATATAATTGATATATAGCATTATGTAACTCTAAGGTGTACAACCCGATGATTTGATAAATTTACATGTTACAGTATGATTACTACGATAGGGTTAGTTTGCCTCATATAATCACCATTTCTTTTTTTGTGGTGAGAACATTTAAGATCTACTCTCTAAGCAACTTTCAGGTAGGCAATCCAGTATTGTCAACTATAATCGCCTTGCTATACGTTGGATCCCCAGAACCTATTCATTTTATAACTGGAAGTTTATACCTTTTGACTGACATCTCCCCATTTCCCCCACCTCCCAGCCCCTGGCAAATCACTATTCTACTTTCCGCTTTTATGAGTCCAAGTTTTTTAGATTACACATGTAAGTGATATTATACAGTATGTGTCTTTCTCTATCTGATTTACTTCACTTAGCATAATGCCCTCAAAATCCATCTATGCTGTTGCAAATAGCAGAATTTCCTACTTTCTCATGGCTGAATGATATTCCATTGCATATATATGTACCATCTCTTCTTTATCCATTTACCCATTGATTGACACTTAGATTGCTTCCATATCTTGGCTATTGTAAATAATGCTGCCATGAATATGGGAGCACACATATCTCTTCGAGACCTCGGTTTCATTTCCTTTGGATATATACTCAGAAATGGGGTTGCTAGCTCATCTTATACTTCTACTTCTGTTTTTTTGAGGAAACTCCATACTGTTTTCCATAGAGGCTGCACCAATTTACATTCTTACCAGCAGTGCACAAGGGTTCTCTTTTCTTTACTAGTTATTTCTCATATTTCCGATAATCGCCATTCTGACAGGTGCGATGTAATATATCATCGTGATTTGTTCCCTGATAATTAGTGATGCTGTGCATCTTTTCATGTACCTATTGTCCATTTGTATGTCTTCTTTGGAAAAATGTCTATATCGGTCCCCTGCCCATTTTTTAAATTGGAATTTGGTTTTGTTTTGTTTTGTTTTTTTGCTATTGAGTTGTATGAGTTTCTTATATATTTTGGATATTAACTCCTTCTCAGATACATGGTTTGCAATATTTCCTCTCATTCTGTAGGTTGTCTTTTCATTTTATTAATTGTAGTCCTATTTATTTACTTTTGCCTTTGTTGCTTACGCTTTTGGTGTCATCCAAAAATTGTTGCCAAGATCAATGTCAAGGAGATTTTTCCCTATTTTTTTCTTCTAGGAGTTTTAAAGTTGCAGGTCTTATGTTTAAGCCTTAAACCCATTTCAAATTAACTTTTTTTGTGTGTGGTATAAAATAGAGGTCCAATTTCATTCTTGTGTGGGTTTCCAGTTTTCCCAACCCATTTATTGAAGAGACTATCTTTTCCCTATTGAGTGTTCTTGACTCTCTTGTCAAATATTAATTGATGTCTGCTTGGGTTGATTTCTGGTCTCTGGATTATGTTCCATTGGCCTGTGTTTCTATTTTTATGCCAATACCATACTGTTTTGATTATTATAGATTCATAATATAGTTTCAAATCAGGAAGCATGATGCCTCCAACATTGTTTTTATTTCTTGGGATTGCTTTGACTATTTGAGGTCTTTTAGTGTTCCATATACATTTTAAGATTTTTTTTCTTTTTCTGTGAAAAAGGCCATTGGAATTTTGAAAGAGATTGCATTAAATCTATATGTGATTTAGGGTAATATGGACATTTTGACAATATTAATTCTTTCAAACCATACACAAAGAATATCTTTCCTTTTACTTGTGTCTTCTTCAATTTCTTTCATCAGCGTCTTATAGTTTTCAGTGTACAAATCTTTCACCTCTTTGGTTAAATTTATTCCTAAATATTTAAATTTTTATGCCAGTGTGAATGGGATTATGTTCTTTATTTCATTTTCATGTACTTCATTGTTCACATATTGAAACACAACTAATTTATGTCTCTTGATTATGTAACCGTCATTAGTTTTAAGAGATTTTTGATGTGTTTTTTGTGATTTTCTACATATAAAATTATTTTATCTGCAAACAGAGATGATTTTATTTCTTCTTTTCTCATTTGGATGTTTTTTATTGCTTCTTCTTGCCTAATTTCTTTGGCTAGGAATTTCAGCACTGTGTGGAATAGAGGAGGTGAGAGTAGGCACTTTTTTTGTTGTTGTTGTTGTTCCTGATTTTAGAGGAAAAACTTCCAACCTTTCACTGTTGAGTATGATGTTAACCATGGGTTTGTTGTATATGGCCTTTATAATGTTGAGTTACATTCCTTCTATACCCAATTTGTTGAGTGTTTTTATCATAAAAGGATGCTGTATTTCGTCAAATGCTTTTTCTTTATCTATTGAGATGATCACGATTTTTATCTTTCGTGCTATTAATGTGGCATATCATGTAATAGATTTGTATATATTGAAGCATCCTTGCAACCCAGGAATAAATGTCACTTGGTCATGGTATATAATCCTTTTTATGTGTTATTGAATTTAGTTTGCTAATACTTTGTTGGGAATTTTTGCATCATTATTTATCAGGGATATTGGTCTGTAGTTTTCTTCTGGTATCCTTATCTGGCTTTTATGTCAGGTATTGCTGACTTAGTAAAATGAGTTTGGGAGTGTTCACTCTTCTTTAGTTTTTTAGAAGAGTTTGAGAAGAATTGGTATTATTTTTGTCTTTAAATATTTTGTCAGTCAATGTGTCTGGTGTTGAGGTTTTCTGTATTGTGAGGTTTTCTATATTAGTCTCCTGCCTCATTAAAAGTCTGTTCAGATTTTCTATTTCTTTGTTATTCATTCTTGGTAGGTTATATGTTTCTAGGAATGTATTAATTTCTTCTAGATTATCTGATTTATTGGCATTTAACTGTTCCTAGTAGTCCTTCGTGGTTCTTTGTATCTCTGTGGTATCAATTGTAATGTCTCTTCTTTCATTTTTGGTTTTATTTGAATCGTTACTCCTCTTTTCTTAGTCTAGCTAATGGTTTGTCAATTTTATTTTTCAAAAAAATGTTTTTAGTTTCATCAATTTCTTTAAAAAAATTTCTTGTCTGTATTTCATTTATTTCCACTCTGATTTTTATTTCCTTCCTTCTGCTAACTTTGGGCTTAGTGTGCTCTTCTAGTTCTTCGAGGTGTAAAGTTGTTTATTTGAGATCTTCCTTTTTCTTAAAGTAGGCATTTATTAATATAAACTTCTCTCTTAGAACTGCTTTTGCTGCATCCCATAAGTTTTGGTATGTTCTTTTTCAACTTTTAGTTGTCTCAAGATATTTTTTTGATTTCCCTTCTGATTTCTTCCTTGACCCTTTGGTTGTTCAGGAATGTATTGTTTAATTTCCACATATTTATGAATTTTCCAGTTTTCATCATCTTATTGATTTCTAGTTTTATACCATTGTGGTCAGAAAAGATACTTGGTATGATTTCAATCTATTTATATTTGCTAAGACTTTTTCGTGGCCTAACATATGATCTATGCTAGAGAATGTTATATGTGCTCTTGAGGAAAATGTGTATTCTGCTGCTGTTGGATGAAATATTCTGTGTATGTCGGTTGGGTGTATTTGATGTAAAGTACAGTTCAAGTCCAATGTTTCCTTATTGATTTTCTGTCTGAATGATATATCTATTGTTGAAAGTGGGGTATTGAAGTCCTCTACTATTGTTGTATCTCGGTCTATTTCTCCCTTCAGAACTGCTAGTATTTGCTGAATATATTTAGGTGCTCTGATACTGAGTTCATATATATTTATGATTGTTATGTCTTCTTGATGAATTGACCCCTTTATCATTATATTATGACTTTTTTTGGTCTCTTTTTACCATTTTTTTTGGCTTAAAGTTTATGTTGTCTGATGTAAGTATAGCTGCCTCTACTTTCTTTTGGTTTTCATTTGCATGTAATATCTTTTTTAATTCTTTCACTTTGAGCCTATGTATGTCCTTAAAAGTGAAGTGAGTCTCTTGTAGGCAGCATATAGTTGTGTGTGTGTGTGCGTGTGTGTGTGTGTGTGTGTGTTTATCCATCCTGCCACTTTGTGCTTTTTGATTGGATAATTTAATCCACTTAGCTTTAGAGTAATTATTGATAACTAAGGACTTACTAATACCATCTTATTAATTGTTTTGATTTTTTTATCAGGTAAATCACAGATCTCCATGTATTTGGTGTCGGTTACTGGAAGATTATTATAATCCTTTGGTGGTGTCATGTTTCCCTGATTTTTCATATTTTTTGAAGCTTTGCACTGCTGTCTTTCCATTTAAAATAGCAGTCACCTCCTCCAGTCTTTACTAAATGCCTTTGGGAGAGAAATACTTTCCATCAGCCCTGCTAGGGATGCTAAGGCTTTCCTAGACCGTCTGTGGATATACCTGCTCCATGCTTCTTGCTCCCTCTTGTGGCAAAATTCTTAAGCCTGTATGCCTTCTCTTGATCCTGCAATGCACCAGGCCGAGTGCTGACAGCTTCCCTTTTGCTTTCCTGAGGGCAGAGCTAAAGCCCAAGTTTATGGTCTGTCCCTGGCCCGCAGATTTAGGAAGGCTTTTCTGTGCATGTTCACCAGCTCTCTGCCAAAGCTTGCTCTTGCCGATTGGGAGCATGTAGAGGAAGCCGGCCACAGGGCGCAGTGTGTGTGAGTGAGACACAAAGTGCCAGGTGTACCCATGGGTCTGTTTGGGGTATTTCCAGGTGAGGTTTTCCCATCTGCTCATGGGAGGGCTTCTTGATGGAATCCTTGACTTAGTTAATAGGATTGGCATCCCTTTAATGCCGAGTGTCCCATCCGATTTAACTTAGCCTCTTCCTACCCCTCAGTCATATAGCTTGTGATGCAGTAGCACTCTGGACGGGGCGAGAGAGAGAAATAGGCCTCTTTGGCAGCATCTTGAACAGTTGGGAAAGCTGAATATTCACTCACACACTTCCCGTAGGAGAAATCATGGGCCAAGAAGGTTTCTCTTGGCCTTGAACTGTGTGCCACCTTAGGAAGTGGTGATGCAGGTATAGTCAAATTATTCCTCTTACCTTCTCTAATGTGTCCAAACTTTTATATATATTTATATTTACACACACACACACACACACACACACACACACAAAATCATTCTCCAACAGTGTTCTGGAAACCTGTATTTCCACAAAAGCTCTCTTGTCTAAGGGTAATTGTCTAAGACTGTGTTCTCCAGGGGCTTCCGGACCACAGCTGATAGGGGCTGGAGCTAGATCATGGGCCCTACAGTATCCACAGCTGAGATCAAGGTCTGCATGTTTATTGACTGATGCACAGATGGGTGAGACGCCTCCCAAGTCCCTTGGCGTATGGTGCTGGATTACACAGCTCCCACAGCTCACACAGAGGCACTTTGTTCATGGATAGATGCCAAATTGTTGTTGTCAAGAAAAGATACAAATGAGGGGCATCTTATTTGACCATGTTTCTGACATCATTTCTGACTTTTTATGGTTTTAAGATGGCTGCCTCAGCCTTGTATTTTCAGTAGGCCCAATATAGTATCTGGAGTAGATCCAAAAGGTAACAGTTCCTAAAGCGGTGTTTCCCAAAGCTGAGTGACTTTAATAAGTCTCTTAACTCTCTGAGATTCATTCTTTCAGTTAACAAATATTTGTTGCTATGTGCTGAGCACTTTGCTAAGGAAAGTTTAGCAAAAACGGTGATCATTGCTGTTCTCAAGAATTATACATTTGACATCAATCAAATACCTATGCAAAGAAATGTACAATTATAAATTTTGGTGAATTATATGAAGAGGAAAGATAAATTATATAAGAACCTCAGTGTCATCTGTAAAATGGGATAATATATACTACGTGTCTCAAGGATTAAATGAGATGATGCATAAAAATCACTTTGCATAACATTTGGTATTCAGTATGTGTTCAACAAACGAGATATTTTGATATTATTACTATATTTTTGCCATGTAATTCCAAACTCTAAGTGTCTTATATATCGAACTATTGCTGATTTATAATGAAGAATTCGTCTTAGCAATTTATGACCCATTATTGTTTACTACAGTTAACTCACCAACTTGTTATTCTACCCTTCCATAAAAAAGAATTAAGTATATGTGGGTTCTATGTCCCAATACAAACATATATGGCTTATTCCTATACACACTAATTACAGGGTTCTACTAACTCTATTGCTCTCACAATTGACAAATTATGTGATATTATTTGCATTAATTTCTGCCAAAATACTAACAACTTATATGATTTATATCATGCAAAATCAGATTGACATCTCGATCCTCCTTGCTAGTTTTTACTATCAATTATTTACTTAGGTCTGTTTTAGTTTTCCAACCATCCTGAAAAGTCTTACTATTTTGATTTTCTTCAGCTTGATGCAAGTCTTTTCTCCACTTGGAAAGCATTCTTGGCACATGGCACTGGGAGGGAGGCTGCAGTTACTGGCAGCTTTGGTGCCATTCCAAGAGTATCCCTGTGTGACTGGGAAGGATCAGAGTGCCTCATTCTGAAGAGAAAAGGATGGAGCTCCCCTCTAGTGTGGCACGGGCTTGACCATGGGCTTGTGCTGAGATGTGTCTCTGGTCTCTTTTGATGTTTACCTTTGTTCATGGATTTGCAGGCAGTAAAGCAGGTCATAGAGTCATGTGATACAGAATTTTAGGCCGGCAAGGGCTTTGAATCAGTTTTGTCATTCCCCCAAAATCCACTTTGATCCCTTATAGAGTATCTTCATACCAAGTGGCCATTCAAATCCATGTTTTCCCTTAGAAGAACTATCATTTCATTTATCTGAGGAGCGCTTTGTGAGTAATTCTGGGTGCTGTCTTAATTAAATGGGATTACCATGTACTTGAAAGACCTTTATAGACTGTGAAGTAGAATTCCAATTTCAGGAAAGATTCTCTTGGTCTGTCATAAAACTGAAGATGGGACTATATTTCTTAGAGAATCATAACAATAAAATAATAATAGCAGTTAAATTTATTCAATCTTTAATATGTCAGTCATACACAGTAAAAGGTAAAATAAACACTTCACCTATTGACTCACGTAATTTCGGGAAAATTGGGTAATTCAGCAATTCCCAGATGAGCAAACTGAAGCTTCGAGAAGTTGCAAATGCTTGTCCAAGAAACTATTATGGAGCCCACATAATCACTGATTTTTTTCTAAGAATATATATGTATTTATTTGGTTTACAAACTTCTTTGACGTACGTTATTTCCATTTGATTTTCCCTCTCATAGGCTCCTGAGAGTCTGCTCCAAACATATCGTGCCTGCCATGTATTTTTGCACCTTTCTCCAGAAAAACTGGAAAGCGTTACCTTTAGAAAATTATTCACATCTTAGAAATAAGAGATTCAAGTTTGGGCCTAAATGCTGTCTCCATCATTTATTCTGGGCCAGTGAAAACTTTTTTCCAGGTAAATGGTGGTTTTGGTAAAAAAGCAGATAGTCAGTCCAATATTCCCCAGAAACCTTTCACATGGTTAATAATGAAGACACTTAGCATGAACTACTGTCCCCAGCCTCCCCCTCTTCCCTTACTGAGGTTACAACAAAGCTAGGCAGAGCCATGAGTCGGGAGGTCCCTAGCTAGTAGAGGCCAGCAAGCTGCAGCCAAGAACCTCTGAGCTCGAGCGTGCTACTTCTTACATCACAAATCCAGTTCATTCAAAATGAGGAAAATGATGCTAGAATGTTTTTAGGAGAAAAGACATATCGTTTCAATGTGTACCACAGAGACACCTCTGGTTTTGAAGGCTTCTCAAGACTTCCCTGAATCTCAGTTTTAAGCAAATTAATCAAGTAGAGAATGTGTGTCTTCAGGGTATCTGTCCAAATCTTCCAAAAGCTTCATACATTCTTTTTTTAGCATCATGCTTTCCATCCTCCCTATCCCTGTTGGAAATAAAAATCAACTTTAAGTGTTCTCCCCCATCTCCGATTGTTTGATTTCCCAGAAGCAATCATAAATATCTCTCTCCTTTCTCACTTCTCTTGAGGTTAAATGTCCTCTCTCTCCTTGTATCTTTCTATTGCTTGCTCCTCTCTTCCTTCTGGGCTGCACTTCTAGAAAGGAAATGGAGGGAGGCTCTTGTGGCCTTGGAGGAGACGGGAGAGCATATGGGACAGGGCTTTTTCCAGCTGAGCTCTGTGGTGTACTGCTCTAGGGTTCCTATCCTGGATAGAGGGGCCCCTCTTCAATGTTCTCTGAATTTTAAAGGATATTCTCTTTGAGAAATAAATTTAGAAAATATATACTGAAGAATTTAGGGTACAGATCTGCAATGTATGCTATTTACTCTCAAATGGTTTAGTGTGCATATATGTATAGTACATATATATATTATATATACACATATATGTATTTATATATTTATATGTAATGAATCATTTGAGAGTAATGGAGAGAGCATATAAATACAGTAAATACTCAATGTCATTGATAGAGTGTATGATTTTAAGAGAAACAACGTACAACAAAACTAATTTTACCACAGGTTAATTGATATAAACAAGAGTTAAATTCCTACGGCATCTCATCAAGGTTACAATAAAATGACATTGAATGAAATGATGTTATTTGAGGACCTGTGTGTGGAGGGGAGCTGGGGGGGGGGCGGAGAGAGAGAGAGAGAGAATGAGAATACAAACAATAGAGCAAATGAAGCAAGATGTTAATAATAAGTGACCAATAAGTGACTCTGGGTAAAGGGTTAACTATTCCATGTACTAGTCATTCATATTCTTGCAACTCTTCTGTATGCTTGAAAGTACCTCCAAATAAAATATTAAATATAAAATGGTAAAACTACTCTTTTTAAATAAGGTTTTTGTGTGCAATCGTCTACTTTTTAAACCACACTGCACATTTTTCAGGGAAATGTGACTTTGGAGTGACCCTGACACCCCCGAGCTGATGGATCGAGGGAAGGAAGGAATGGAGGCAGCCTGGCCCTTCCATGTCTCCATCCTGCCCACTAAGCAGTCCACTCCTCAGGAAATGGGCCACTTGCCCTCCCCTATTCTATCTCCAGACAAGTAGACCTAGATGGAGCTTTCGTGCTCCCAGCATGTGCTTTATCTTTTCTTTCCAGGTGTTTGCTTTTATTGCCTACAAGGCAACACGCAGAAAACCCAGCAAGGGGCCATTGTGAAAGGGCTCCACGAGAGTTAGTCAGTACTGCCTTCTTCTTTCGGGCACCTGTTTTTTTTTGCTGTTCCCTCATGGGAGAGACAATTCAGACAGGAAAACGTGGTGGAAGCTAGGGCCTGTGGTATATCGCAGAAACAGCCACGGATTCTCCCACCTCTGTACACATGCCCTAGTTCAATGTGGCCTTGCAGATCCTCTCATTCAGAGGTGGCCTTTGTTTCTCCATCTCCTGCATCTGGGCTTCCCTTGTGATCCAGGAGCCTGACCCCAGCACAGGCTTGAGAACACACATACTAGGACTCGCTGTCTCGCTGCACTTGGAACCCTGAGACCACCACATGAATGAGCCTGAGCTAGCCTGCTGAATGATGAGAGATATGCCCGTGGCAAAGTCATCCCCATTGTCCGGAGTCAGTTTTGAGACATGTGAATGAGACCATCCTAGTCCATCCATGCCCCGCTGAGCCACCAGCTGGCCAAGGAGGTCAGAAAAGTGGCCTAGGCAAGAAGAACTTGCCCACAGAAGAATGAGAAGGAATATTTGTTTGTTGTTTTAAGCCACTCATTTCTAGAAAGGCTTGGTTTGCAATGAATGCTAACTGTAATAGGACTCGACCGCAGCCATCAGGCATGCTGTATTTGAACTCTAAGGCCCTTACCTCAGCATTATATTGCACGGAGAGCTACTTTTCTTACCTGAACTTATGGCTTCCTCTGGCTTTCCTCTTGGTCGGCTGGGCTCCAGCTAGTTATCACTAGCTTAAATAAAGAACAGGAGAGTGCCGTGGTGTCGAACATTATAACTAATTTATTGCTGAAATTTCTACTTGGTCTGACATAGTATGCTTCCTCTCTAAAACTGGAAAATCATTGCCCTGAAAGAAGCAGTCAATTTTTCTTTATAAACTACTATTCTCATTAAGAAACCAAACAGTTAAATACATATGTGGCCTGCTTGTTTTGATGACAGGTTCTATCTAGAGGGTGATATCTTTATCAAGAAGTAGTCAAGATGTAGATGAGTACCAGAGGGATTACTGGAAAAGCACCCTTATGCTGTATATTTCATAATAGCAATGTCCTCATCTATCTCCAGAGAGAACGAGGCAGCAGCCAGAGAGGGTTTTGTAGTTCTGTGAATAAAGGTTTATTACTTTCCTCTACCTTCCATCAATCAGCTCAATGTTAGGAGAGCTAAAAAGGAAAAAGCAAACCTAATCTTTGTGTCTGCTCATAAAATAAAATGGGCTGAATATTCCCTCATTCCTGACCTTGAAAGTAACTTTTTCAAAGTTGGGTAAAACCAGGGAATATTATTTGATTAGAATCAGAAATTGGAAGAGAGGATCCATAGTTTTCAACCTCAGCTACGACATTTATCCAGCTGTCACAGTTCAAGTGAGCAAACGTTTAGAGGCACCTACTTAGTGCAATGAGCAAGGTCAATGATGCAGAGAGCACAGAGATGGAAAAAACTCAGTGTTTGCCCTCTGTAGACTCACAAAATAGCAGGCAGTGAGCAACACACAACTATAATATGCAACAGAAGGTGTTAGAGTCAAAGAACAGATGAATGAAGAGAAGGGACAGGTTAATTCTGACTTTGGGGCCAGGACAACTTAATAGAGTAGGTGGGCTTTGTGGAGAAACTTGGCTTTTGAAGGCAGAAATGGTGAGGAAGATGGATGCTTAAAAGATGGGAGAGCTGGAGCAGAGCTGCCTGGATCAAAAGATGAAAGCTGTATCTTTAGGAGGCACGGAAGTTTCTACCCTTGGGCTGTTAGATGAGAGAGAAATAAATTTACATCTTGTTTCAGCCATTGTTTAAAAAAATGTGATAAAAAAAGTGGTGGGAAGGGAATTCTAGACAAGGAAGAGGAAATGAGTTCCTTTGTCAAAAATCACTTGCCCATATATGTGTGGGTTTATTTCTGGGCTCTCAATTCTTTTTTTTTTTTTTTTAATATTTTTATTTTTTAAAATTTTTATCTATTTATTTTTTAGGTGAGGCGACCCTTGGTTGACCTCACAGATTGCAAGGACCTTGTCAGCTTACAATCCCTTATTTATTTACTTTTTAAATTTTTTTACACTACAACACCTGGTCCTCCTAAGTAGTCTCCCATCTAAGTACTAATCAGGCCCGGCCCTGCTTAGCTTCCAAGATCAGACAGGATTGGGCTTGTTCAGGGTAGCATGGTGGTAGATTGGGCTCTCAATTCTGTTCCATTGATCTGTGTGTCTGTTTTTCTGCCGATTCCATGCCGTTTTGATTACTGTTGCTTTGTAGTATAATTTGAAGTCAGGCAGTGTGATACTTCCAGTGGTTACCAGAGGGAAAGGGGGGTGGGGGACGAGTAGAAAAAGATAAAGAGGGTCAAATATATAATGATGGAAAGAGATTTGACTTTGGGTGGTGAACGCACAATGGAATATACAGATGATGGATTATAGAATTGTATACTTGAAACCTATATAGTTTTATTAACCAACGTCACCCCAATAAATTTAATAAAAATTTAAAAAGAAGATATAAACAAAGCCAGAAAACTGAAAAGCATGCCAGCAGAACAGAAACTGCAAGAGTTCAATGGTAATTGGATGGGTAGTAGGGATTGGGTATGGAAAGTGGAAGGTTAGGAAGAGATTGTTGGAAAGGTGAGGGTGGGGTAAGGTAATGGAGGACCTGCTTGTGTGCTTCAGATTGTATTTGAGGACATAATTCCAGCCCCAAGAAATTTCTTTGATACTGCCAGGGGTTTGGGGGCACTAGCACTTCAGGGTCATTCAATCCAGTTTCAGGATGGGAAGTTTTCTAATCCTCTTGGATGAATTGAGGCTGGGCTGCAAGTTCATGGTAGGTTTGCTTCTAGTTTTTTCTGACTCCTAGAATGGCTTACTATGGTCCACACCCTTGACAGGCCTTAGATTCTAAAACTTTTGTTTTCCTATTCTTGAGAATCAGTCAAAATATAACTAGCTCTCTCAGCTGCCAGAGTCAGGATTAATTCCCCTGACCTGGGGGCCAAAGCAGCCTAAATGCTGTGCTGTCACCTTCCTGAATTTCTTCTCAGATTAGTCTCTCATCACCATTTTGTTACCTACTTGATACTTTTAAGAAGATTATAAAAATATTCTGTCCAGCATTTTGGCAGAGAATTCTTCTGAATTCCCTAGGTCTCCGTACTGGGTCTGGAGGTTCTGTTGAGTTGCTGCTATAAGTTCATGATAAAAACAAATCTGAAGTGGACTCTAGCACTGCTGAGCAATCCTAATGCAGTTGATAGTTAATTCACTTCTTCCTCTGAGATAACTAATTTAGACCCTCTTCTTTCTCTTCAAAGTTCAGCACTCCTTCCAGTCTCCTCACTCTCAGCTGGTGCACTCAATTTTTATTCTACTGAAGAATTAGAAACAAAATGAAGAGAATGGTTTTATCTTTCCACCGTTTGTCATCATAACTGCAGCTCTACCCATGTATTTTTTCTATGCGGTGGACGAAATGTCTGCTCTTACTAGGGCTTCCTTGTCATTGAACCCTATCCCCTGTGCGTACTCAGTGACTATTCTCCTGTCACTAATCCCTTTTTCATGTATCATCTCTCTTTCTTTTCTGCATCATAAAAACATTCCCATCACATATTCAAGATGTCTCATATTAAAAACAGCAACAGCAACAACCCTTTATTAACTGCACCTTCCCCCTCGGCTAAGCAAAACTCCATAAAGGGGTTGTCTCTTGCTTGATTCGGCTTTCTCAACTTCCCATTCTCTAGTCACCAGATCCCAACAATGTTTTCCTCCCCAGCACGCTGCTGACACCTGTCATGATTGCTCTTCACCTCCATCTTGTTAAATCCAAAGGTCTCTTAACTTTTATTTTAAAATAATTTTAAATTTACAGAAAAGTGGAAAGAGTAGAACAAAACCCCCCTATATATTCTTCATTCAGTTCACCAATTGCTAAGTTTGCCATGATGGCTTCATCATTCTCATTCTCTCTCTCCTCTCCCCTTTCCTCTCCCCACCCGCGATCCTTCCCCTTCTCTCTCTACCCCCTTCTCCTTCTCTTGTGATACATATCTCAGTCAATAGAGAGTAGGTAGCAGACATCATGCCCCATTATCCCTAAATACTTCAGCAGTATGTATTTCCTAAGGACATTCACTCATGTAGCCATGTTATAATGATCAAAAAAACATATAAATATACTTCTATTATCTAATCAACACACTTTATTCAAATATTGCTAATTGCACCAATAATGACATTTTTTTTTCCAGTTTAAGATCCAACCCAGGATTATGCTTTGCATTTCATTTTTATGTCTCTTTAGTTTCCTTTATTCTGGAATGGTTCCTTAGCTTTTCTTTGACTATCATCACCTCAACATTTTTAAAAAGCAGAGGCCAGATATTTTGTAGAATGTCCCTCAGTTTATCTGATGCTTCCTTATGATTAGATTCAACCTAGGCATTTTTGACAGGAATACTGCCTAAGTGATATTGATTCATCTTGGTGCCTCATACCGAGAGGCACATAATGTCCATTTGTCTCATTCTTGGTGCAAAATGATGGCTTTCTAAGTTATCATCCTATCTAGATTTCTTACTTAGCATGTTAGAAAGAACTCTGTTTTCATCTATCAATTAATATGGATCCATAGGTTTTTATTTTATTCAGTGTGTTATAATTCATTGCTATATGATGTATTTCGACGTTAAATTTATCCAGGTTTGGCCAGTGGAATCCTCTTCAGATTGGCTCCTTTTGATGTATACCATAAATTTCTAAATACTTTTTTATTTTCTGGCACACACACACACACAATAATGTTTCAGGCTCATCTTACACTTTCTATATCCTAACCCTGGAATCAGCCATTTGTCCTAGGATCCTTGATTCCTTTTAGTGGAAAATGGTATTTAGAAATAAAGATTTGGTACTAGATGTTCTCATTGTTATTGTGTTGTAAACTTTTGCACTTGTAGAAGTTGGTAAATGGTTTCTGTAAAGCTATAATCTTTACATTGGATTCTTAAGCTTGAGGTCAACAGGAAGGCAATTGGGAAAGGAAGATGGCTATAAAATTGGTAGATCAAGGATGGATAGGAACTGTCAGAAAGGACTAGAGCTTGTATTAGTCTAACATGGCTTATGCCTACAACTTTGACGATGTGGATATCGTACAGGAGAAGCTGACATTCTCTGTTATGGAGGTAATCATGCACCTGGTCCAGGAGTCAGAGAAGCAGAAGGCAGATAACATGAAAGGTGGAGCAGCTGCAGGCCCAGCCGCTTCTCTACACGAAGTGGGTGAGCCCACATGTAAGTGACAATGTGCGTGAACTGCGACATCACCTGATGTCCCTGCACTGACCTACTGAGCATTAAAAAATAATATCACCTTCTGAATTTCACCAAAAATATCTCCTATGATCGACCCTAACCAGAAACATTCAGAGAAAGAAATTCTAGGAAATAAAGAATACCTTAGGAAAGTTGACACATCACAAAGCTAACACACTATTCAAAATAGATTCATTATTTTCCTATGTCCTCTTCCTCAGTAAAGAGCTCTTCCTAAAACCCTCCTTATTTCAGGATATACCATTACCATTCCCTAGTTGTCTAACCTTAAAATGTCTGTGTCACTTTCACCTTTTTTCTCATAGCAGCTTTGCCCCCTTCCGCTCATGCCACAACCAGTTAGTCATCAAGTCTTGCCAATCTTAACTCATCAGCTTTTTTCACATTTATCCTCTTTATCCTACCCTGTCTTGTCTGGTTCATGGACTAGAATCATTGGTTCCTCCCCACCCCATTCACCTCGACATAGCCATGAGGGTGCATTTCCAAAATTTAGATAATCATATTATTTCTTCAACATAATATCTTTTACAGATCTTTTTTATCTACAGAATGAATTAAAACTCCCAAACTTATAGATTGGATTGATATTCTTAATTCTTCACTGTCCTTATAATAAAATTATATATCCATGGCCTTTGCCATGTGACTTTGCAATTCTTGCTGTAATGTGAACACAGCATACTTCCCCATTGCTTGTGACTTGCATAGGTCAATGGAATCTTAGCTATTGTGATGTGAGCAGACTTTAAATGGGCTTATGTGGTTTGGGTACCTCTGGCTTTAACTATTGTCAAGAGAAATGCATGCTCAGAAATGTATGCTTTGTACAGATAGCTACGATTTCCAGAATAAGATATGTGGAGCAGAACTGGTCTGCAGCCTGGAGCCAAGGTGAGCTGGACCCAAGCAGGCTCAGCAAAAATCAACCAAAACAAGCTAAACCTCAGCTGACTCACCCGAGTTAGAAAATAAATGCTCGTTGTTGTAAGCTACTGACATTTGGTGGGGGTGGTTTGTTGCACAGCATTATTGTAGCAATGACTGATTGATACACGTAATACACAAGTTCTTCACAATGTAAACTCATCCAGACTTTTAGTGCCAATCTCGAGCCATTTTCTCCAATGTGCCCATAGTAATACTTGTTCTCATGTACTGAGTACCTATTCTTTGTGCCGGTTTAACTTGTTCAGGCACTCAGCTAATGAGTGAGTAGTAGAACTAAGATTCATCTATGTCATAGTCCAGAGCAGTGTGTATTATTCTCACATTTCTATTCTTTTAATCTGTTCTGCACTCATAGAGTTGCTTGGGATTCCTCACACATGTCTATAACATGAAGCCTGCACTTCTCCATTTACTTTTGTAGGTCAAGTCTCAGACTTCCTTTTATATATAATATGATAGTATTAATAATGAGTAATGTTTGTTGAGTGCTATGTTCCAGACACTGTTCTAAGTTACTCATTTACTCTTAACAATAACATTATGAGATAGGTACTACCATTATAACTATTACTGAGGAAAAAACTGAAACACAAAGAGGCCAAGTAGCTTGCAAGGTCACAGATCTGGCATGGAAATATGGTCTTAATCACTTTACAGAACCCCCATCCGTTGTTTTTGGGCCTCTACTACTCTGTACATACCTGTATTACAACTCTGTACATTTCACGATGATTGTTTATACTACCATTTCTTCACTTCACTGTGAACTCTTAGAAGTCAAGGACTCAATTTTAGGTATCCCGGTGTCTGGTATCTATCTAGTGAGGTGGCTGGCCCATACCTACTTCTCACTAAATGCTTTTGAATGCTATTTACTGTTGAATTGCCCTGTCATCAGTCAAATTTCCATCACAAATTGCTGGAGAACTGGTCCAAATTGCCTTTCTCTGAAACACGAAAATGACACAACATATTTTGAGAGCGATTTATAGAAAATCATGTATTTCATACAGTTGGAAAGGATACAATGATAAGAAAAATTTCAAGTTTCCCTCAGGCACTTGCCTTTTAAACATCAATCAAACGATCAACATACCACGATTTTGTACTTCTTATGCATCAAAAACAGGCCAACCACTTGTACTAGAGGTGGCTAACTAATTACTTAGAGCTCTCTGGCTGTATTTTTTTTCTGATCCAGATTTGTTTTTCTGTCTTTGAGCCAGTGATGGGATTAATGAATATGGAAAGAAGTTAAGATAAAATATAAATTTTACCCGTCAGCTTTTTCTGGAAGCTTCAGGGACTCTGGAAGAGTTTATCGATTCCTAAAAAATTACCATTCTCTTTTAAGGAAGAGTGAAATAAAGGAGGATTTAGTGAATAAAAGGAATCAGGGCAATTAGCATAGTCTTTTAAAATCCAGGATTATCTCTATTGATTAGAAAGCTTTAGAATTGTGGAAAGTAATGGAAATTACATATATGAGCTAGGTAGGAATTAGGTCTTCCAATCAAGACCCACATTTTTGAAGAAAAAAGCCCAGGATTGAGCTTCAGTCATGAAAGTGAAGTTAAAATTTCTGATGGTTTCAATGTGTAGTAGGCAAAATAGTTTTTCTTTATAAATGTTAGGTACTCATAAACATGTACTGAAATTTGGGGACCAAGTACAAGGTACCTGGTTGACACAATAATCAAAACAAAAAGGGAAACTAGAGGTGATCTTTATTCAACCTATTAGACCTATGAAAGTGAACAGAGTGGGTGGCAATTGTAAGTAAAGTCTCATTCTTCTTAAAGTTCAAAGTAAACATATGAATATTTTTCTTTGGTGGTGGGACATGTTAGGCAGCTTCGTTGTCTTAACAAAACTGAAAAAATGCATACAATTAGGATCCAAATATTTCAGCTCAGTTCATCGAGGAAAAAAAAAAGGTGAGAAACATTTTCTTCCTTAGTGTTGACTTCTTACTAGTTCCATGTGAATATACTCAATGAACAAAGTGAATTTTTGAATGGCCTAGTGATTTGTATGGTCAAATCTTGCCTGGGTTTCAGAGAATTAAAACATATGCACATTTCCTTGATCATATGCATTTGCTGTATCAACAGAATGGTTCGTATCCCAGATGTGGGGAATGCAATTTAAGAAAAGTAAATCTCAAGGTTGAAGAAGGAATATAATGATGAAAAACATAATTGAGGCAAGATAGCACAGATCTCAGTATTTTGTTAGTTTGGGTAATTTTAAAAAATCATTTATATATAAAGAGGAAGACGGAGATGGTGCTTTGGTGTTTCTTTGAGTGGTGCGATAGCATAGGATGAATGGTACACAATTAGGGCATATGCAAAATTACATTGTAATGAATAGGAGAAAGAGTTGGCTTTGAACATAGGCCTACATTGCTAATCTAAGTCAGGTATCATTTCATCAAAACACATGCTCTCATTTATTCCATTGCACAACCACTTGTCTGCTCTTTGTGCATTCATTTATTCATCAATATGTATTGAGTACAATATGCTTGGTTGAGGACACAATAACTCTTCTCTGTCCCCAAATCTATCACTCCCACCATCTTTCCTTTTGGGGTAGAGGTCACCATCTATCTTGCTTTTAGACCCAGGCACAAGGAACAGGGTTCCTGCCCTGGAACCTGCCCTATGGAGGGCCACACTTGGGTCCTTTTTTGGTCACTGCCCTCCCTGGAAGGTGAGAAGTCCATGGGAGCAAGGATATATGCCCACTGAAAAGCTTAGTACACTGGGAATTTGTGTCCACTGAGAGCCTATTCCCTACCATTCTAGAATCAGGGCCAGTTTCATGAGCATGCCACCTGTGCTCAGGAAGGACTATCCTCGATTTAATACTCTGCTGTTACTATCTTGAAATTCTTAATGATTTTATCTTTGAACTTGTATTTTGTGAATGAAGTCTGATGTGACAATGGGCAAACATATGAGCAGAGTAGATACACTATATCTACTACATGCTACACCTTTGCTGCTCATTGCTACCCTTTAGCATATGGCATTTGCAATGTCTCATTGATATGGAAAAGCTCCAAAATCATACCAGCAAAAAAACCAAGCAGTAACTCGGAGAGAAGGAGAATTCAGATTTATTACGCACAGTCCCAGAGGAGCTAGTGTTCTGAAGAGCTGGGCCCTGAGCTTAGGGGCAATTTTTCTTTTATATTCGTGTCATTACAGTTAGCTGATTGGTTGATATGTTCTCAGCCAGTTACAGACCGCTGGAGTTGCTATGGGTTACAGGTAGTTCAAACAGTTACTTAGGCAATACATCTGTTATCTAGACAGAACAATCCAAGGGGAGGGTGAGTCTTCAGTTGATTTTGAGACCACTCTGCCCTTTGGCCTATGCAGTAAGCATGTTTACAGAAGCAGAACAGAGAGCTAACTGATTACAAGTTTAGTCATTTGAGTGGATAATTCCTGAAACTTCATCATGAGCACAGAATGCTGGTGGACCCATATGCATGGGAGATTAGTGAGACCCAAAGCAAGTACAAAGTAAATGTGTTACATCTATGACTGAGGAAGTGAGGATACAAACTGCTTCTTATTTGAACTAGAACTTGCTTTGAGTGCAGAAAGAAGGTAATTCTGAGAAAGCATGGATGACCAAGGAGTCGTATCATATCCTGTCTTACTCATTTACCTTTCTGTGTTAACTAACCACTTTTGTTGAAAATAAAGTCATAGAAGGTTAGGGGAAAATAGGTTAACATGTAATTACTGTTTCAGTCTTCCCTTATTCATCAGTACACCTAAGGTAGAGATTATTGGTAGAATGTGCACATATCAAGAAGTGAAATAAAAATAGTTGAGTTAATTTTGTGTGAGCTTCCCACTGTTCTGGTAAGAATGAAATACAAATGCACATACAAATTATAAAATAGGAATTATATAATTTTGGTGATTCTTCATATGAGTTAAAGCTCTATGTTTGCATTTAAAACTGGCATTACACGATATCAAGATGAATGGTAAAATTCATACTAATAATTTAAAATTTTAATTTTTCTTAACTTAGGATGGTGTTAAGTAACAAATAAACAATACTACATCAAGTTGAGAGAGATCATGGAAGAAAGGAACAAACATTTCAGCAACCTTAACAGCACTTTTTTCTCCTGCTTTCATAATAAGGGGCTTTGCATTTTCATCTTGCAGTGGACCATGCAAATTATGCAGACAGTCTTGCTCAAGCAAGATATCTGGGACCCAAAAATTCATTGCCTAAAGGGTCCCTACCCCTCTTCCAGACTTTTTCCCAGATACATCCTTCTGAAGGCAGACATCATTTCTCTGCACACTCATAGGTGAGGGAGTGCACAAGAGGGAGCTGTTGGTACAGCAGCAGAAGGAGCTTGAACTTGCAGCAGGAGTACTCACTACATGCCACTAAGTTTGGGTTGTTATGTGACAGTGGAAAACAAAACCACATATATTGTCTTTTTATTTTGTTTCCCCACACTAAACTCTGAATACCTGTGGCACTTTGTTTACTGTGTATTCCCAACTACAGCAGGTCTTCAAATAACATTATTTTGTTCATCTTCTTTTCATTATAATGTTGATGAGATGCTGTAGGAACTTAATCCTCTTTTATGTCAATTAGCCTATGGTAAAATTGGTTTTGTTATTCGTCATTTCACTTAAAGACACAGAACCTATCAACATTAAGTGAGGGCTTACTGTACAAACTCAGAGCCTGACTCATAGTAGGCACTTAATAATGAACGAGTGAATGAATAAACCTGAGTAGCAAAATCCCTGCCTTCAGTGGTTTAAAATCTACAGTGGCAACAGATAATAATAACACAGTGAAGTTAAACTTGATAACAGCTAATAAAAAATTAAAATGAATGATTAAATAAAGATAAGATATCGTGGGCCCACAAGAAAGGCACCTAACTCAGCTTTGAAACCTTCTAGGCCAGTGGTCCTCAACTTTGGGTGAACATTAGAATAATTTAGGATTTTTTAAAGCTAAGTAATTATGATTTAATTGGACACATCTTAGAGAAATTAAAACCAGAATACCTGGGAATGGCACCCAGATAACAATCCTTTCTCAAAAGCTCCATAGGTGATTCTGAGATGAAGTCCAAGCTGAGGACCACAGCTCTAGGCTGGGTTATGAAAGATTAGCAGAATCCAGGAAAATGGTGGCAAGAGCAGCCAGGGTGGAACGATGACATAGTAAGAGGAAAAAAGGTGGGTTGGAGAGTAAGTAACTTCCTTAAATTCTTGGAGCCTCATGGGGTCATCTGTAAAATATGACTAAGAATATTTAGCTCCTGGTGTTGTTGTAAGGGTTAAAGAGATGATTCCTATAAAGTGCTTGGTTCATAAGGGGTGCCCTATAATATATAATTTAGAGTTTTCATGTGCTAGGTTGTTGATGATTTGTTTTTCATGTGGATTGTTTGGAGTGAAAGGAATCTGTTACCAAATCTGTGAATGTTTCTCCAAGGAGGCAAGGGTACCCTGAAGGGTTCCTTCAAAGTGCTATGTGGAAGCTGAAGCTAAACCTTTCTCCCAAGGCCCAACAGGTTTCTGGCTTTTTCTTGTCTCCTGGTGGCAAGCTTCCTTGTCATTAATAATTATGTTCTGCTCCATTTTTATTGCTTCTCCGTGTCAACTTGATTTTTCAATCCATCTCCTCTGCTTCGGCCCAATGCATTCCAGCTGTTTTCTTAATAGGAAACAAGAAAGGATATTTCCATCCCCTTTTCTCAATAGCCTTAAGGACTCTGTCATGTCTTCTTTTTTTCTGGGATCCCAGGATAGGGCTTAGGCGTTTCAGAGATTTCAGGAAGTTGAGTCTATATGAATGGGCCTGAGTGCATGGATGTCAGGAAACAATTTATGCTAAATCTTTCCATCCAAACATTCTAGGATTCAGTGAGTGAGCTGGACTATCCCATACCTAAAGGACTGAGCTGGATGCAGACTACCATGTAGGCCAACATGGCCTCTAAGTTGAGGCAATTAGAGCAATGCTTCTCAAGCTATCTGTAGTCAAAGATTAGATATTTAAAAATATTTCAAGCCCATAGCAAACCAATACTTTTGTAAAAATACAATAAAACTAAAGTGCCAGAAAAATAAAAAGAAAAAGAAACAATGACAGAATTCAACTCTGTCTTATTAGATTCAACAGACATCAAATTATATTTTGCTTCAATAAATATAATCAAAGCAAATATAACATGAAAAAGAAAAGAATTACAGAAACCATACATGTTTATGAAAGTATACATATAGGTGATTAATACAATCACTATTACATCTAATTTTTCTTATTCCACAATCACAACTAAACAAAAGTTGAGTGAAGTGGCAATTCCCAGTATTAAATGTTTACACACATTTTGAACAAACAATGTATTTATCAATATTTGAAGTTTCGATGTAACAAATGAGCTTGCTTATCGCTTGTTAACTAATCTTGACATCACTACTCACAGAGCATAACGCATATCTAAAATATTTCTATGTTTTGTTTCAATAATACTCATAGTAGAGAGATCAATCTTACATAAGTGCTGTAAGGGAAATAGAAGAAAATATTTTAAGGCAATTTCAGCAAGCTCAGGATATTTGTTTTTAGCTTTTATTCAAAATGAACTAAGCAATACTATATTTTCAAAATTCATCTTCACTCTTTCATCAGCAGCTAGTTCTAACAATCTTGTAAAGTATAACTGAATTTAAATTACCTTTTTTATGAAAGAAATGGATTAAAGTTTCATGACTTTCCTACGTGTGAATTTTTTTGAAGGACAAGAAAATTCTAAGTGTTCTATCAGATTTGTAAGGTATTCAGAGAAAACATTTTGCAGACATGCAAGATTAAGATAGTAGTAAGATTATGGACTATGTCATATCAACTGTAAAACCTTTGTTTTTCCTAGGTTCTAATTTTTGTCTTGGTTTTTTAGATCTTATCTGCCATTGAAAACATGTTGCACTATGTCTTTGCATGGGATAGGTACAAAGCATAGATTAAAAAATATACTGAAAATATTATCAAGCTGACTGTCTAATTCACCACTTGAAAAAATTGGGTTAAGCTGGTTTCTTATCTTGCCTAAACACTGAGAGTTTATTCTGCAGTTCAAACATTCTAGACAGAACTTTCCTCTTGATTATCATCACACCCAGCATGCAATAATCATTGGTTATGTTTAGCTTCTATGTTATCACAAAATCTAGAGAATAATCTGAAATGTAATGCATTAGCTGTTATTTAATTCTCAGATTTTAGCACATCAGTCAACACACTGTTTAGTTCAGTTGACATTATTTTTGTAGCAAGAGCATCTTGATGAAGGAAAGTGCAGTGATTTACATTCTGGAGACACCTTAATCTGAGTACCTACTCAAAATGTTTTCTTGTAATTACGGCTGAGCCATCAGAATATTACTTCTACGTGAAACCTAAATTTTAAGCCACATGTCTTTATCTATTTATTTATTTATTTTACTATTTTTTTGCATTTTAGATTTTTATTAAATTTTTTTTTGGTGACATTGGTTAACAAAATTATATAGGTTTCAAGTGTACAAGTCTATAATACACATTGCATTGTGTGTTCACCACCCAAAGTAAAATCTATTTCTCTCACCATATATTTGATCCTCTTTACCCTTTTCTACCTCCCTCCTCCCCTGTTCATTTGTTTCTTTCAGTTTTATATTCCATATATAAGTGAAATCATACGGTTCTCAACTCTTTCTGTCTGACTTGTTTTGCTTAGCATGATTATCTCACCATCTAACCATGTTGTCACAAATAGCAGTATTTCATTTCTTCTTACAAGTGAGTGCTATTCCATTGTATGTATGTACCACGTCTTTATCCAATCATCTATCAAAGGGTACTTCGGTTGCTTTCTCTTAGCCACTGCGAATAACACTGCTATGAACATTGAGGCGCATATATTTCTTTGATGGTGTCTTCAAATTTGGGGGGTAAATACCAAGAAGAAGGATTGCTGGGTCATATGGTGATTCTATTTTTAATTTTTTGGAGAAAGCTCCATACTGTTTTCCACAGTGTCTGTACCAATTTACATTTCCACCAGTAGTGTATGAGGGTTCCTTTTTCCCACACAATCTCTCCAACACTTGTTATTACTTGTCCTGTTGATGATAACCATTCTAACAGGTGTGGGGTAGTATCTCATTATGGTTTTGATTTGCATTTCCCTAATAGCTACTGAAGTCAAACATCTTTTCGTATGTCTGTTGGCCATTTGTATGTCCTCTAGGGAGAAGTGTCTGTTCAGGTCCTCTGCCCATTTTTTTGACTGGATTGTTGTTGTTGTTATTGAGTCATATGAGTTCTTTGTATATTTTGGATATACAGCACAGTGCTAGTCATATTTTCAGCAATGAGGTTGAAAAATCAATTATTCCTTAGTATTTCCATCATATTAAAATTGTACAAATGCTAAAAAGTGCTATATTAATATTCATTAATGATATCAAGTTTCAATAGATAAGAAAACACTTTGCAAGCTTTATGTTTTCTATGAGTCGGTCTTTCATAAAGTAGCCTGTTACTGTTGCAAAGTGATATGGGAACTACCTGCTTTGCCACCAATTCACCAAACATTTCTGAGCAAATATCTGTGTTGTATCTTTCTAGAATGCCTTGGCAATTGTATATGGCTGTTTAGTCTTAGCAAATTGAAGGACTACTTTATAAGAAGCCTGCACAGCACTGTTTATATGAGAAAAATTGAATTGAATATCTACTTCTGTTGACTTTTTATTTCAATAAATAAAGTCTTCCTTTCCAAGATTTTTTTTCCTGGTTTTTAACTTATTTCTCTATGTTTGGAATGTAAATGCTGCTTACATTTCTATATTTTTATTGCTTCTATTAGCTAGAAAATTTCTACTAGTCATATATTCTGTTTTAAGCACTTTATCATTGGTTATGGCTACAAACTTGACCTCACCATTTGAAGGAAAATACTTCTGAAAAAAGCTAGTACAAACTCTTTTGGTCTTTGTTTTTCAGGACTTAACTTTGATCAGCATCATTTAGTTTACTATGACTGCTGGCAATCAGCAATGGTTTGTCTTCTTGACAAAAAATGTCCAGTGAAGCTTATTTTGCCAAATTTAATTCAACATTAAAATTTGCTTCCTTAATTTACTTAATAACATTAATCTCTAAAAATTAAAACATCGTAAAAATAAAAAAAATTTAGAGCAAATAAATTCCTAAATTGCCTCTGAATTTTATACAGCCTAGAGTTATAGTCAACAAAAAAATCCTAAATTATGATATATTGTAATGCAGTCTTACTATGTATGTCTTGTGTGTAGCTTTTAGCATATGTACCTCACCAAGCGAGTGTGACATCATCCAAGCTGGTCCATGCCCTGTTCAATAAGCCAAGTCCATTGATGTACTCTTTATTGGATGTTGCAGCAATGTCAAATTGTTATAGAAGTTTCCAAATGCTTGCTCTCAATTTCACTTATCTCAACCATGACAAACAATTCATGGAACAGCACTGCTCTGGGGATTACTCTTTAATGTACAGGATTTTGAGTCTAGAGAGATCTGATTTCAAAACCAATTACTTTTTGTACTCACCAGTTACGTGACTACGGGCAAATTCTGCAACCTCCTTTGCAACCTCCCCTTCTCTAAAATGGAGATAATGTCAATCTCAAAGCATTGTTACAAAGATGAAATAATGAATTTATGTATTTGTTCATTCAAAAATTGTTTATCGAATCCCCACTATGTGCCAGAAACTGTTCTAGGATCTTGGGTTACATTAATGAACAAAACAGACAATAGCGGGAGAGACAACAATAACAACAACAACAACAACACAGCAAATAAGTTAATGATAAAGTACGTTAAAAGGTGATGAGTGTTATGGAAAAAATACACAGTAAAGCGTGGTAAGGGGAATCAAGAGTGCTGAGTAGGGGGTTGGGGTTAAGTTGCAGTTTCAACAGTGTGATCAGAAAAAAAATTCAATTCGATAATGCAAGCAGAATCTCTAGTATAGGGCCTAGTTAGTATTTAGTAAATGGTAGCTTTTATCCTAATTAGTCCATGATGACTTAGTGTTGTCCTTTGGGAAGCTAAAATGCCTTTATTCGGGGGAGCTTATTACAAATGAGTGTGTGCGTGTGCACAGAGGTATGCATGCACACACACCCACACACAGTCTCACATTTGCATGCGCACATATTCACATGCCATAGACATTTTATTTAGAGGCAGCCAGCTCCTCCTAGAGCATATCTTCTATTTGCATTCATGATCATTTGGGGGCTCAGATAAGTGGAAGTTAGATTGGTTTGGGGGTAGAATAGAATAAAATGTGAAGATAAATTTTTGCAGATTAACCCAGAGGAACCGTCAAAAGGCTAAGACCAGCATTTGATTCCACCCCAATTCTCGGTATGTCTAATTTGACTGTTTTCCTTCTACTTTGTTAAAGTGTCACTGTCTCTTTTGATCCTGCAAGATGGATTACATTTGGCAGAAGCCATGGAGAAAGTATATCAGAGAAGTGAAAACTGTTGTCGTCAACTAACCTTCACAGTCGATGTTTCTTGGAGATTCAATTGACCTTCACTGCCTTTTCAAAAATAACTTACACCTATGAAATTGTACACACAGCGTGATAAAACTTGCATGAAATAAAAAACAGTATAGATATCTACAGAAAAAATGGTTATTTTAGAATGGTGGTATTATGGGAATTTTTCTGTTTTCTACAATCAGTATGTATTTTTTTTATTAATCAGAAAGAGCCAATATGCATTATTTAAAAAAAATATAGAAATAACCTACTCTTACTAATACAAGGAGGCTTTTTCTTTTGTGCTTTCATTTTCATCATGGGGGAGGTGGAGGAGTAGAATTTATTGGTTTGGGGATTGTTTTGAGAATTTCTCTTTTGGATTTTATCTCCACATTCTCGGAAAAACTATGTGAATTTACTACTCAAACTGCTTTGCTGTTTTATTATTAGACCATCCTCCTCTAAACTTGGCCGGAAATCAAAGGCCCATCCAGATAAGAATCTCCACAATGTGCATTTTCAGAGCCAGTCAGAAGCTGCTTTGTTTTAACACTCAAAGAAAGCTTTTGTATTTTCAATTTCAAGTGCTCTGCTGTAAACCAACAGTCTATATAGATTATACAAAAGGGTCAGATGTTGGTTTGAGCCGATTTCTGAGGGGAAAAAAAACACCATTGAGAAACTGCAAGTGTTTAAACAATGAACTGACAGCTGCCGGTCCATTAGATCCCTCCATGGGCCAGCTCATACTCTTTTCAATTTTACTCTGATCTGTAGCTACAACTCTTCATGGCTGAGCTGGTGGTGATGGGCTGTGTTTCAACAATACCTGCACTTATCAGAGCAATACCTTTTATCAGAGGACTCTCACATAAAGTCCTTTATAAGGAAGAGAAACAGTGCCAGCTTGGAAAGAGAGAAGAAAATACATACCTATTTCAAGTTCTATAGTGGCCATTTAAGTACTTGTAGAATTAGAACTAAAAGCTTTAAGTTTTGATTTATAATATGTTCTCCTGGCCATTCTCAGGAGTGTCAGGATCCAGTTTTAGCTGAAGTTTAATCCAAATAGTTAAACCTTGTAGTTTGTTAAATTAAGTATAATTAATTTAATGATGGTGTCTGCCTTTTAAAAAATACCTTTCTGATGATAGGCTTAAAGAAGCAACGTAAAAGAATATTTTCTTCAGCTTCTGCTTCGGAAACTACATCCTCTTAATTTTCTGTATCTTTACTAGAGTCAGCTGTTCATGATCTTCAGCCCTTTGGAACAGCACAGGGGTTTGGTCCTGGGTTTTCTAGGAGGAGAGTAAAAAGTCCTAGGTGAGGACAAACCTTTGATTCTTTGTGTTAAGGTTTTTCCTCACCTTTGATTTTATTCTTTGCTAAATCGCTCCTTTCCTTAGGTCCCTTAAAATGTCTTCCTTTGGGATCTCTGGTTTAGATTTTTGGTTTGGGCCCACTGCCTGTCCTAACCACATCTCAGATTTTCCAAATCTTGATTGCTTATTCAGTTCTTAACTCCATTATCTTCTCTCAGCTTGGATTCTTAATAACTGTGCCTCTGCTTTCCTAGACAGAACAAACCTGCAGTGATCTGTGCCCAGGCTGAACCTAACTAGGTTTTAGCTCTACTTGTTTGAACGGAGCAGTCAGTTCAGCCAAACAATCAATTTAATTTACATTCTCCAAATCACTTGCACTAGTTCTTCAATTCAATGGGTTTACTTTTTTTTTGTAACTAATGAGCAAATTTTGACTGCACTAAATGATCAAGTCAAAAGCAAATATTGGTCATGTCACAAACAGCCTCTTTTTTTTTTTAGCTATTTTTTTCCCCAGCAAGAATAGTGAGTCAATTTGGTAGATATAGGGAATAAGCATTTTTAATTTTATGGTTTCAAGCTTCATAGTTTGACCCCGAAGCAGAAAGAGGCTGCTCCATTTTATCAGATTTAGTGGGAAATAGTTGGCAATACTTAATATGAACAACAAAGGAGACTTAAAATTGATGCTTTGAGGCTTGCAGTAATTTGTCCATTATCTACAACCCTCTATCTAAACCCCAGTGCACATAGTCTATTCGATTTAATAGATATTGCTTTTTGGGTTCTTTTCCCTCAGGACAAGTATAAATGCCTTGAGATTGGACATGTCCCACTCATATTTATACCTTTCACGATACCTGGCACCAAATTCTGTGCCCAGTAAGTCTCTGACCATCACTGAATTGAATTGAATTCATGACTAACCTGTAAATGGAAAAAACTTACACTGAAAAATATAAATTCACACAACCTTTTTTAGGTGGTAAATATTTATATAATACAGGAATGAAGGAGGATGTAAATAATATCTTAGCGGAAGTGCCTTAAAAGAACCTCAAGGGGGCCTTTAACCACTCAGAAAAGTTTGATGTCATATCACCTTGACTATGGGGAAAGAAAATCAAAATAGGTTTAGTAACCAAACGGCCACTTTAAAAGTTAAAGCTGCTACTAAATAAATCCAGCATAATATTTTTACCAAAAAAGTCATAAGGCATTGGATGGCAAAATAACATTAAAAGATTCATTAGACTTGCTTAAGCCATATGGAATGAGATGGACTGGGGAGCAATTTTATCTGGACATTGGAGGCATCCAGCCTTCTCTGTATCAGACAGAAACATTCAATCCAATGAGATAAATGCAAACACTGCAAAACATTCTCTATGTATCATCAGAATACAGAGCAACATAAGTTATAAAAAAATGCTGAACAAAGTCTGAAGTACTACCGCTGTCAAAATGCTGACATTGATTTTATTCACTTCTTGAGATCTAAATTGGGAAATCAAAAAGGATCGGATTGAACACAGGTCTTTATGATATACTATAATCAAAGACAATATAGGACTAGGACTACAATGCATAATGGAAGATCTCGAAGGAGAGAATTTGCTGATTCTGGGATGGAGGAATGAGTTGCCATTATCAGAATGAGTTTTGTTCTACAACTTAGTGATTTATTACTCATGTTGCCAATTCACAGATCATTGTCACGTCACTCAGACAAAGAAATCTGAAGCTTTGTAAAGAATAAATAAAGAAAAGACCCAAACCCACAACATTATGTGCAAATAAAGAGAAAACTAATTTGCTATCAAATGGCTTTTATTTTCACTTAAATACAGAGGCACAAAGAAGCAGTTCTTCCCTGTGGTTATATATAAAAGCAGAGTTGCTTAAAAAATTTAAGAAATTAGCTTTCTTAGAGAAACGTATTTATAGAGAAGTCAAAATGGAGTTGATGAGCTCAAGTTTGGAAGGTACGCTTCCTTTGTCAGATGATTCCCCTGTTAATTAACGCACTAGGTCCGGGGTCAATAAACTGGCTCAGGGAGAGATCTGACTGACCTGCAGCCTGGTTCTGTACTTCCCCAGGGCTGAGTGGTTTTGACATTTGTAATTGGCTGAAAACAGTTTTTTAAAGAATAGTATTTCTTGATGTGTGAAATTACATGAAACTCAGAATTCAAGAGTCATGAATAAAGTTTTGTAGGAACACAGCCACACCCATGTGCTTACGGATTGTCCATGGTGGCTTTCATGCTAACAGCGGAGGTGAGTAGTTGTGAGAGACCATATGGCCTGAAAAGCTTAAAACGTTTATTATCTGGCCCTTTATGAAAAAAGTTCAGCAACCCCTATATTATATTATGAATGACATATGTATTTAAACCCAGAAAGAGTACTCGTTTAGGTAGAGGCTGGGACTTCATGTGACTTTACATCTGAAAAAAATTATCCTGTGCAGATACACAGATACACTTATCTCCGTTCACATACATATGGGACAGCTACAGATGACCTGTAAGGACAGCTAATACAGCTCATGGATGCTTTTGATGGAAGAGTGAATTCGCATATTACTTGGAGAGCTACTTATGAGAGGAGATTATAATTTGGAACACAGCCTTTTTTTTTTTTACTTTGTTCTCTTTATGACTGGAATAGATGGGCTGCATTTGACTGAGCTATTTCATAAAATTCTAGACCTGTACAGCAAGAAGGAATACCAAGTTTTGGTCTTTCCAAATTTAAATATATTGAATGTAACCAGTACCAATGAGAACCTAATTATTCTTAGAAACTTGCAACATTAACAAAAATGTGCAGCCTCCTTGGCACCGTCTCACTCTCATATCCCAGAATACATGCTAGGTTGTATGTTTTCTGATACTTGAGGAATAGCCAGAGAGAAAATGGAGCATGCACAGGAAAATATATCATTGAATTTTCTGGTTATGGCTTTTTTTTTTATTTTAGACAACTCAAGCGTAAATGTAATCCTGACCTTTAAATACTCACACTATGATGTGTGAAAAATATACAATGCAAGCAATAAACAACCAGCCAAGCATTATATTTCTAATTCAGTCTGCTACTGTCTTAGAGCATGTTGATTTGCTAAATATAATTTGTAGCATTGCTATTGGGCAGAAGGCCACTGCCCAGAAACAGGCTCTCTAATTAAAACTGTCCCATAAAATCTCTTTCATAAAGAAACAAATACATTTAAAAAATTTTTACTTGTATGCATGAATGATTCTGAGAATAAAAACTAGTGCAATGTAATATATAAATCAGTGAATAATATGGAATGTCAAGCTATTTTTATTGGAATTTTATCAGGTTGGGATATTGCAATGTCTTCTTGGTACCTAATAACTTAAGAGGCAAGTGACCTTGGGAAACAAGGAAGAGAAGCACTCTATTGTTCATAAGGTTTGGAAGGAGGTTTATGCCCGCAGGGTTTTGCACAAAGTGCTCCTAGAGAGCATTTCTTCTGTCACAGACCGTGTGGTTGACTACCAAAAAGGCTACAAATTCTTCCCATCTCTGTAGGTACGCCCTCTGTTAAAGAGAAAACCAAAAGCCCAAAATGGCATCACTTGTGCTATAGCTTATGATACCAAATCTAGATTTAATACCTGACCTAATTGCTGTTTCGACCTCTCCCAGAAACAGTTTTAATCAACCAGTCTGGAATTTTCTGGTCAAACACTTGTAAGGTAATCTGTCAGATGGGCCTTCTCCGCTCTCCGGGAAAGAAGAGGCAGTATGCATGATACAAACCCTTGTTCCCTCTCCCTACAAGAAGTTGTCCTGTTCTAAAAATAATCCTTTATTTCCTTTTCATTAATAGCTCCCTTGCTCCACTCTTCTTCCTATAAAAACCTTGCATTTTGTACAAGCCCTAGGAGCGCCCTTCTATTACTAGATGTGATGCTGCCCTATTCATGAATCACTTAATAAAGCCAATTAGATCTTCAAATTTACTCAGTTGAATTTTGTTCTTTAATAGCCCTTTATGAGTTAACTTTGCTGCTCCTCTCATCAAGAGGTGGAATCTATTTTCCCACCTCTTGCATCTGGACTTGGCTATGGGTCAGTAGCAAATATGAAACAAACAGAATCTTGATTAGCCCCTACCCTTTGGAGTTTGCCATCTCTAGGTGCTCTTTGCAACCCTGAGTCCACCATGTGAAGAACCCCAGGCTAGCCTATTGGACTCCATAAAGCAAAGACGAACCTTCCCAGCTGAGGCTCCTTAGCCCAACCAAGTGAGCTACCAGACAAGTGAGTGAGATCATACTAGGCAGCCCAGACCAGAAGAACCTCTCAGCTGGCCCACAGAATTAGGAGAATTAATAAGTGCTTATTATTTTAAGCTACTAAATGTTGGAGTGGCTTGTTGTGCAGCAAAAGCTAGAGTAGGTGCCGGGGTAGTGGACTCTGAGTGGTTCCTGCGTTTAGGGTCCAATCACAGTACCCTTGCCCAGAATATGCCTGACTGCGAGGCCCATTATTTTCAAGTCCAGTGAAAGCTGCTGGGCTACATGCTGATTGCTAGGACTTATTTATGGGGTCCAGGGTTACCCTAGGTAAAATGGGGTAACGAAAAATCTTAGGGGACCTTTTTGGGCTGGCATCCACCTCTCTGAAGGGTCTTATAAATTCTGATTCCTTTGCTTTTCCTGCTGGTCTGCTGAAATGGCTCAAGTCCATGAAGTTGGGGAAGCCCCTAGAAATCCCCCACCAGTTGAGAGTTTTTTTTTTTACTCCATAGCCTCTAAGGGTCCTCTGACATTTACATATGTCCTGACTCTAGTGAGAATCTTTGAAATAGTCACAGAAGCTCCAAAGACAAGGACAAGGACAGACATCCACACTATAGCCTCAAGAGGTGGGATGGTGCCAGACTCTCTGAAGGCAAACTGTATTCATGAAGCAGGGGTTTGGCACTCCTCAGAGGAGAGGCGATCTCATTGATGGCCCAGGTTCTACTTCATTCCCGACAAAATAAATAACTTCACTTTTCTGGATCTCAGTTTCCCAATCTATGAAGTGGGAAGAACTGAGTTGAATGGTGTTTACTGTCTTTGCTGAATTTAGCAGTCTTTCGGAATTTTCTCCCAGACTTTGGACCATGTCCTTTTCCATCCCTCACTTCTTTTGACTCTGTACTGTCATCCCCTCACCCGGAGTTGTGATTTTGAGAGAGAAGTTAGCCTGACCCACTTCAGGATAAAGATAAGGGCCATGCACACAGATTCTACTCAGAGGTTATCTAACTGATGTTAAATGACTTCTCTCAGGGGGATTTTAGTGCAGGTCTGGCTGAAAAGAACTTAGTAGAGTAATTGTTGAAAGTGGGAGAGGGACCAGCCCAAGAAGAAGCCTGGGAAGAAGGTTTGATCTGTTATGCTCCTTGTAAATAATTTCCCATTCATAGATGATCTCTGTCTCTCTCTGTCTCTCTGTGTCTCTGTCTCCCCAACTGATCAACCGGTTATTGCAACAGCAGGCAAAGCCTCCAACCTGTCAGTTTACTTAATTCATTTTCCTCTGTGAGTTCTGTTTTCTTAACAAAGTCATGGTTTCCATGTGGCATCAATAGACTACTCTCAGTTAACATACAAGGGTTTTGTTTTGTTTTGTTTAATGGCGTAAGGGAGTAAGGGAGTCAAAAAACCAACAATTAAAAACATCGCAATTTAGCTCAGGGCTTAAGTATGTTATACTGACTGCTTACAAACCAGTTCCTGTACAGAACCTACCAATGGCTTCCCAATAGCCCGAAAGTCGCTTTTGGATGTCCTTTCTGCTGACTTCAACTCCCACCACTCTCTCCATCACTCAGCCCTACTTGCTGTTCCTAGGATATACCAAGATTGTTCCCACCTCACGGACTTTGCCCTGGCTATTATTCCCTATGCCTGAAATCCTCTGAACCCAGGTCTCCTTGTGATTTACTGCTCTACTGGGAACCAGGACTTTTCGAGTTCTCCAGGATATTCTAATGTGCAGCCAGGGCTGAGAATAACTGAGCTAGAGTGTCATTTAAAATCAAAGCTCCTCGGACTTAAATATGGGTGTAAACCACCTGGGAATGTTATTCCAATATAGATTTTGATTCAGGAGTGGGGAAAGGTTCGAGACTCTGCATTTCTAGCTCCCAGGTGATGCTCATCTCTCATCTCTATGGTGAGTTCCTTAAGACCAGAGAATATACCCCAATTTATGCCAACTGTGAAATAGGCACCCTGTGAACATCTGCTGACTGAAAGCTTCGCAGTTGCTGCAGCTTTCATTTATGGCCCCATGACACCACCAGTAGGCTCTGGTGACCTAAAATAAGATGAGATATGTTACTTAATCAAGATATCAGGCTCTGTAATGTATATATGGATGTTATAAAAGGACTTTATATTGGATAAGTATTTTGTATTAAACTCTTACATTCTAGAGCCATAACGATTTTATTCTGGACCAAGAATGAAGCTTTAATCTCTCCTGCTATGATAAAATGGGATCTTGTTCTTTAAATCCTTCCTATGGCTATTATTATCCCATCAGTTTTGCTTGGTTTGACATGCAGTGAGGTAGACTTCAGCCAGAGAGATTTTCTGAGGGAAAAAATGGGAAAGTAAAGATACTGCTTTCCTTTTGGTCTCCAATATCCTCTGTATGATCATAAATAGCACTGATTCCTGACATCCATACCACATAACTAGATTTCCAAGTCTTGGTTCTGTCAACAACTTCATCAATTGCTGTTATAGCATTTTCCTCTGAAGTCTTCTTTGTGCCACTTTATATATCTTCCCTGCCTAGAGTGTCCTCAACCAAAAGACATCCCTTAGGCACTCCATTTAGTCACCCGTTAAATCCGAAGTGAGGTTGCTGCTGGTCTTGCCCCATCTTGCACCAGCAGAGAAGAGAATCTAATTTCAGGGGCTGCATCTTCTCTCTTCCCTAGAGGATAAGAGAATGGAATTTCTTCTTAATGAGGTTAACAGGAATATTGTGGTTTCAGGGTTTGCTGACAGGCTAAAGATTTATCTTCTCCATTCTTTTTCTTGACTCTGAAGAGAATTGCAGGCATGGAATCTGTAGTGCCTCTGGGTCACTTGGTAATTTAAAATTGATGACTTGGAAAGAGAATGGAGATAAAGACGCTGTCCTAGGATGTGTCCTTTTATAGAGTGGCATTGTAATTTGGGGAACAATGTTCTCTCATGCAACTTGTTTGAAAAAAAATCATAGTGGTTTAGGAATGCACTTTGATCAATGAGTTAATCAGCCATACAGTCATGGCCACCCTTCCTGAGTAGAGAGACAAAGATGTACAATTTACTGATCACAAAAGGGGAGCGTGAGGTTGCTAATTAAAATCTTTAAAGTACAATAGTGTATGCTTCCATCCTGCAATGCTCAGAACCAGACAAAAGTACTATGCTGTCAGAAGTCAAAACAGCTGTCACCTTGGGGTGGGGGTTAGTGACTGGCAGGAAGCATAATGGTTGCTATTTGGGGTTGTGGTAATGTTCAATTTCTTGATTCTTTTACTTGGGTGTGTTTCATTGAGTATACTCTTATGATTTGTGCACTTTTTTGGTATACCATACTTCATTAACAAGTTTACGAAAAAGTATCTGCCAAATATAAGTACTTTTTTAAATCAAGTTTTCTGTTTATGAATACCTCGTAAGTTCAAGAAGTAGGTATCTGAAAATGTATTTGAAAATCAGTTGTTTGATTAAAGGACAGATCCCCCCTCCTCCAAAGTCCACATTTTCCCTCTCGGACTTTAGTGCTCTGTGTGAGTGTTATTCCTGTTCATGATTCTAACAGCTTTGCTTTGATCGTGCTTAATGCTGGAAAAGCCATGACTTGCAAGGAGCTATAACCTTAACAGTCTTTTTTATTTCACTGACGAATTATATGTTAGATACATGCTTGTATTGAAATGTGCAGCTTTCCATCAGTTGTTAGTCGCTGAAAGGCTCCAGATCTCCGTGACAGGCTCACTATCAACACCTGCAGGACAAAACAAGGGACCCTTGCCATCAAGCCTAGTGCTTCCTGGATACTAATGAAGTCTCCACACAGTGGAGCAGGCTTTGCTTACCAAGTTAAGGAATGAACCAAAACGTGCAGACAAATTAATACTGGTACCTGCTTTATTCCCTAAGAATAAAGCAGATAGACTAAATGAATACTTGTTGTTGTTGTTTTTCTCCTGTTGTAAATTTATTTATTTAATTTCTGGGATGTGTACACCTTCATATGACTCATGAATCACAAAGTACAAAATAATATACAGGCAATGGTATTTCTCCCACCTCTGCCCTCCGTCAGTCAGTGTTCACTCCCCGCATCACTGTTGATGGTGTCTTTGTATCTTGCAGAGACTATTAGTATATATGCAAATAAAATTTGAAAATATCAACAAGAGGATTCTATGAGGCTTCTCGGATCACTAATAAATCCCTGTTTTAGGACCTTGCCACTCAAAATGTGGTCCGCAGATCAGCAGCATGAGCATCACTTTGGAGCTGGTTAGAAATGCAGACTCTCAGGTCCCAGCCCAGACCCACAAACCAGAATCTGTGTTTTAACAAGATCTCCTGGGGACTCATAACACCTTAAAGTGTGAGAAACAATGCTTTAGGGGAAAGAGACCTTAAGGAGTGTCAAGGTGGTGGGTTACAAAGGTACCCAACTTATCCCCAAGGAGTTCTTTGTTCTCTGGAGGGAAAGTTAATTCATTGTATTCTCATTATCCTTGTCACAATGTTCTCAGAGGTTTTACTCTTGTGAATGTATGAAATGATGTGCAATTGTCTGGGACAGATATTTATGGCTTTCTGAATGCTTGCCTCTGTCTCCTCTATCTATAGTATTTTAGGACTTTTGCCTGAGCATGTCTGGACCAGAATGTTGGTGACATGGCCCCAACAACGAGTTGGTTGACCCCAAGCCTGCCTATCAGGAGAATTTGGTGAGTTGCTGTCTTCCTAGTCATCTTTCCACAAACTCCTTATCTTGCTGTTCCCCCTTCCACACTCCACACCACACATATTGCTGACCTCTACTTGCCTTCCTTTATGCCTTGGTCCAGGGTTCTCAGTTGGAGGTAGCACCAGAGTTCTTCCCAGCCACCATCTTTATCAACCTTTATCATTGATCTGGGTAGTTCCTCTTGGGTTCAGGAATCCTATGCACAGACCTCAGACATATTGTCCTGTTCCAACCCGAGGATCTGGAACCACAGAGTTATCAATATGAGAAACAAAGGAAAAAAATTGCTTTAAAATTCTCATTGCTTTTTAGAATAAAAACATAATGATACTGTTTTTGACTTTTAGTGAAGAAATTGCAAGTGTTGGTTACCTCTTACATTGACACATGACCTTCTTTTTGCTAGTTGAGTCTGTTGGTGAGAGACATTTTTTGCACTGGTGTATCCTGGTATCTCCAAGAAGGGACATAGTGAAACCTGACACTTTCTCACTTCCTTTCCTCTACTTTTCCAAGTTCTTTCCTCAAGAGATGTAGATATTACACAGAAAACACTGTTATGCGACTTATCCGTTCACTTCTATTCTAGATTTCCTGTAAGTCACAGTCCAATGCTGAGGACTTTTTCTAATGATTTAAAACATTTAAAGAAGTTTATTGTGGTAAGAACACTTGACATGAAATTTAGTCTTTTAACAAATTTTTAAGTATACAATATGTTATTATTGACTATAGGTATAATGTTGTATATCAGACCTCTAGAGCTAATTCATCTTGCCTAACTGAAACTTTATGCCTGTCAAATGGGTTTTTGTTAAATTATAATATAATGGCAAAAAAATGCACATATAATAAGTATAAAGCTCAGTGAGGTTTCAAAAACTGATTACAGCCATGAAACCAGAACCCAGATGAAAAAACAGAACGTGTCCAGCACCTCAGAAGCGCCTCACGTCTCCTGCGTAGCTACCACATGCCTCCATGGGTAACCACTACCTTGACTCTAAACAGCATATTAAACTAACATTTGTATGCTTTATGTAAGTGGCAGCCTACGGTATGTATTCTTGCATCTGGGTTCTTTCCCTTGATATTATGCTCGTGAGATCCAACTGTATTGTGTGTAAAGTTGGAGATCATTCTCATTGCTGTATTATTTATCCATTTTCCTCTTGATGATTGTTTGGTGGTTTCCAGTTGGGGCTATTATGACTAGCACTGCTATGAAAATTCTTGCACATGTCTCTTCACGAAAATACATAAGCTATTCTGTTGGGTACATACCGAAGGTGAAAACTGCTAGATGCCACTGCTTTTTAATGTATCAAGGCTAATGAGAAGCAAGGTATGTGATTAGGCAAGTATGTGTGCATTCAGACACCCAGGTATAAGAATAGGAGCCAAAATCTTTTCTCCCCCATGTGAAAAAAGAACTTTCTGCCTACCAGCAATTTCTGAGCTCCTGCCTTTTCCCAGCTTTCCAAGGATGCAGTGTTGATTGCTTTAGTTTATTTTATGATTTTAATGAGATCAGCCTACTGCTGCAATCGCTTTTCCAAGCATGACACATCCTGGCTCCATAGTGAGAATTGAGTCAATTTTCAGCTGTGTGCCAGCAGCAGCTAAAAAATTGCTATTCATGATTTTCTGCTTTAGAATCTCTATTCTTGAGGGTAAATAGTGGAGGCAGGACAAACCGTAAGCAGAGGAGGTGGTCGTCTGCATGCTGTTGTTGGAAGCTCTGCCTGGCCCTTAAATAGCTCTGCCATAAATACCCTCTTCGTAGAAGACCTAGAACCCCTACCATGGTTAAAAGCTAGTGAGTGTTTTAGCTTAGACCACCGAGGCAAAGGAGATGCCTCTGGAAGGCTACTGCTGAAATGTATTGTTTTCCTACAGGGAGAGGGAGGATATTTAACTGTTTCCCATAGGGTTAATAAGTCATAAACTTGGCAGTCAAGAGAAGTCAGTGCTTGGGGTGCAGGAAGAGAGGGTTTTACGGAGGCAGCAAGGCTAGGAGACTGCAGCAGTGGAGACTTTAGGGAAGGAAAGGAATCTTGGACCAGTGGTAAGAAGAGCCTAGGCCTGGAGGGAATGCATGGGGAGGCCCACTGGACCCTGGAACAGGGCCACATAGCCGGAGGTGAGCAGTGAGTGAGCGAAAGTTCAACTGTATTTGAAGCTGCTCCCAGTGCTAGCATCACCGCCTCAGCTCCACCTCAGATCTTCAGGCTTTAGATTCTCATAGGAGCAGCGGTCCCTGGTGCCTAAATGGTTGGGGACTGCTGCCCTAGAAGGCAGAGCTGGGCTTAAGAGAACACTCAGAAGCAATGTGTCTGCTGAGAAGCCACTTGGATCCTTGATGACTTGCACCTCAGATTCTCTGACTTCAGCTGAGGAATTAAAAAAAAAATGTTGATCCTTACGTTTCAAAATCTTTGCTGTTTGTACTTTCCTTATTATGCTAATCTTATTTGAATATATTTTAGTGATTTCTTGTGGGAGAGGGTAATGAGGTCATAATTTGATGCTCTATTCTCAGCTAGTCTGTTCGAGTTATTTTCTGTTAAATTTATAATATTTTTCTCTATATTCATACATATATATTATATATACATACAAGAATGTTGTGTGTGTATATACATATATAGTGTTTGAGATCATTAAGTTCTATCATAATGGTGATTTTCAGGGAGAAGAGACACATTCTTAGAGACTCACCCATATTGAACAGACTTAAAACATCTTTGTTGGTTTTCTGATTATAAAATAATGCGTACTCATGACAAATTCAAAATTTACAGAAATAAAGTAGAAAGTGAAAGCCCTCTATACCTGGAGTGTATGTTAAAGATGCAGCAGGAGTTAGGGATGTTTATTGCTCACATTTTTTGACAATAAAGGGAATATTTTTAAAAGAAGTATTCTGACTACTTCTTAAACAACAACATCAAATACATGTATTAAGTACATTCTCTAGTGCAAATGTCCTGCTTGTCCATGGAATGTGGTGGGTCTTCTGAGGAACAGAGCTTTTTTCTGGCTCCTTCTCTACCTTCCACTAAGATTTATGAGGCAAAGAGAAAGACTACATAATGAGACAAGTCCACACATGCAAAGAAACTTTAAAAAATTAAAAACTTATAATATTGTCCACGAAAGATTGCACAAGAATATTCATGATTTTTACTCTTATCTAGGAAAATAGATAAACAAATTGTGCTGTATTCATACAATGGAAAACTTCTCAGCAATGAAAAGGAACAAGTTACTAGTCATACAAAATTATGAGTAAATCTCAAGAATGTTTTGTTGAGCAAAAGAAGCCATAATTAAAAATATATACTATATGATTCAATCCATGTGCAGTTCTAAAACAGTCTAGCCTAATCTATGGTGATAAAGATCAGAACAGTGGTTGACTGGGTGGGGGTTGGGAGTGGGGGTGGAGGAGAGTGGGTAGGGATTAGCTACAAGCAACACAAGGGACTTCCTGGGATAATGGAAATGTTCCATATCTCAAATGAAGTGGTGTTTTCATGGGCGTATACATTTGAAAAAATTCATCATTGCATCTTCTTATGACATGTGCCTTTTATTGCATATAAATTATACTTCAGCAAAAATAATTTTAAAAGAATCTCATAGTATGTGAGAGGAGGCATGTAGCATATAACTCTGCTGTCTGAGTTATGCTCCCTATTTCAGCCACTGCTGTTGGAGACAGTACAGATTTGCCTCTCACTGCTGCTTCCATCTTCTTCCCCATGCCTTCTCCAATACCAGAAACATGCCGAAACCAAACTAAAGCACTGTCCGTGAGTAACCATCCCTGGGGCCACACTCAAGCAATGAGAATCAAGAACCCATGGATAAATAACTCCCACTTGTCAGTGGACAGTTCTAAAAGGTCTTCTATAGGCTGTTCAGTGGTCTTGGTGGAACCCAGTTCCTGTAAGCTGAACAAAGCTAGTTCTCCTTCCCCATCTTACGCTCCCTTAACCTTCACTCCTGCATTTTGGGATCCCCTCCCAAATTAATGACTTGCACCCCTTTCTCAAACGCTGCTTTCTGAGAATCCCAGACTATGAAAGGCACCACACTGGGCAGGAGAAGTTGTTATGGTCCCTGTGCCAACATTTTCCTGCTTCCTTATTCCTCTCTCTCCTTTCCTTTCCTTTAAACACTTTTTGTGACTATACTTTAGGAGAAATAGAGGGGAAGGAAGATGACTTAGAGGAAGGTTAGTAAGAGAAATCTAAGACAGGAGAAAGAGGAAAGGAGAAATAATTTCATATATGTATATATTCCCCATTAAAGTGTTATCGTGGGGGCAATCTGAACTCTTGGTGTTGCCCCAGTAGTACTGGAGATTCTCAGTTCTTTTCACTGATGAAGAAATGAATTCCAATTCAGCGACAGTTATAAGAGGTAAGATTTGTTAAAAGTATATTTTAGAAGGAGATGGGCCATGCTAAGAAAGGCTGTAGCCCTGTGGAATTTGGGAGGTGAAAAGATAAAAGACACAGTAACCTCAAGGGAGGAGCGAGTTTTCAGTGAAGAGGGCTGTAATAGTGCAGAAGTGGGTAGGTCTGTTTATATTAGGGCCCCGAGGCATGGTTGCAAAGGTGTTCCTAGGTGATTGGTATGTGAGATCATTTTGATTGATAACTTGGTTGCTATATAACTCCCTGCCTACTGCGCATGTTCTTACCAAGAATGCAGTCTGTTATAATTAGATTCATGAACTTCCAGGCATAGGAATTATGTTATAATGATGGTATAATGAGGCTGAAGTTGTGGGCAGGTCAAGGTAGTACCTTCTGTGTAAGCATCTGTGGCCAGATTAAACCAAATATAGGCTTATGGCCCTCCAGTCCTTTGTATCTCGGGATGCAGGAGTGATCCTTTAACTGCAAATGGGGTGTTCTTTGTGGGGGGTCTCTGGGTTGGCTCTGGGCTGGGCCTTTGCTCCTTCGTTTCCCTGTTGCTCATGTCTGACTAACTACTTAACAAAAGCACTTTAATCTAATTTTAGAACATTTTCATCACCCCAAAAGAAAACTTTATACCATTAGTAGTAACTCTCCTATTCATTCACTTGCCCCTGCTCTTTACCGCCCAGCCTCTGGCAATCACTAATCTGCTTTTTGTCTATATGGATTTGTCGATTCTGGACATTTCATATAAATTTTGTTTAGCCAAAAGAAACAACCCAGCACCCGTCAAAAGATGAATGGATAAACAAATTGTAGTCTATAGGTACAATGGAATATTATCTGACCATGAAAAGCAATGAAGCTCTCGTACATGCTACAACATGAATAGACCTTGAAAATATTATAATAAATGAAAGAAGCCAGTCATGAAAAGACCACATGATGTGCTGTCTCATTTATATGAAATGCCTATTTATTTGGGTTGTTTCCACCTTCTGGCTAGTGTGAATAGTGTGGTATGAACTTTTGTATACAAACTTTTGTTTAAACACCTGCTTTTAGCTCTTTGGCGGTATACTCCTAGATATGGAATTGTTGAGTCATTTGGTAGTTGAGTCAATTGGGAGCTCTGTGTTTAGCTTTTTGAGGAAACCACCAGACTGTTTTACAAAGTGGCTGTACCATTTTACAGTCCCACCAGCAATATATGAACACTTTGATTTATACATTGCCTTTTTCAAACCTGCTCTTTCCTCAAGCTTTTTCTCAACATTTATGAGAAATACACACACACACACATATATACATTCATATATGTGTGTATATATATATTCATACACACAAACATATGTATGTATATTCATATTCGTCTCTCTTTTACCTCTTCTGTTCTACATTTCTTTTACCAATCTTCCTCTAAACTACCTTCCTTTCTCCTCTTTTTTTCCTAAAATGCAGTCCTCCCACTGACAAAACTCCATTGGGACCATTTCAAATTATGAATGAAGTGAGACAGAGGCTCCCAGGAGATTCTTTTGTCCCTAAAAACGTTACCCATCTCCTTCCCAGAACTAGCTCTGTGTTGTACCAAGTGTTGGGAAAGAGAAATTTTCCCAGGACCTAGTGATAACTACTTATAATTTAATAGGGAAATTTCACCTGTTTTTTTTTTTATTCTGTCTTTCTTCTTACCCCTCTGAATATTTTGTGTAGCTTTTTATTTTTATTTTATTGCCATGAGAAAGTATTATTTATAACTAGAAAACATAAATCAAAGGAAAAAAAGGTAAGAGCTTTAGAAAAAAAATCCCCCAGTGGTGTTTATGTAATTATGAAAACTTAAAGTTGCTTATCAAATTCCCTGTGATTCATGACATGTTAAGCTGATGTTGGACTCCCACCTACTGCATTGGAAGAAAGTCTGATTTTTTTTAACCAAATACTCTGAAGATCTCTAGGGATGCTTATGGTGATCTGTGAATATAATAAAAACCATTGAATTTATGCATTTTAAATGGGTGTACTTTATAGCAACATGTAAATTATGTATCAATAAAGCTGTTTTAAAAATTAGTCCTGGCTCAGGGAAGGGAGTCAGCACTAATTTTAGGAAACAGTTTTCTACTATTTTAAATTTGGTTGGTAAAATTCTAAGGATCATAAACAATGGAGAAAGAATTATAGACCTTTACTCATATAATATTTTCCCCAGATGTCCTATTAATTCCCAAATTAATTCATTAGCTAAATTATTTAACAATTATTTAAGTAGTAATTAGTATTGTGTGCATATAGAGATGCAAGGGTGAATAGGAAGTCACGTTTGAGCCTCATGGAAATCAGAGTCTACTGAAGGAAACAGAAAAAGGGAAAAGAAATTACAAAAAGATGCTGAGAAATGCCATAATAGTACAAATTTAGTTCTTAATTCAGAAAAAGAAGCAAAATTCTTTCTTAAAAAATGGGGTACTCTGACTTGAGGGCCTTAAGGGACTGGGCTTTTGGTGGGCAGAACTGGCCAGTTCCCCCACCCCTACCTTACCCCACTGAGGTTCAGGGATGCAGAAATATTTCTAATGCATCAGGATGGTCCCTAACTATATTTTCTTATTTTCTCTATTCTTGATACTGTGGCCTGTGGGACCTGGATGAGAGCTCACCAGCAAGGGACTGTCCTTCCCAGGGTTAGTGAATTTCTATAGATAGCAAACAACTCACCCCAGCTTGTGCTTTTCATATGCAAACTAACAAATCCAGAGCCCACATTTCCCTCATCTCCTCTCTGGCTCTTAAAACTCCAGGCCAAAATTCCCATGTTAATCATCCCAGGGCCAGGTAGCAGACACCTCAGGCCAACCTCTTCACCCCAGAGACTGCAGAGTTTATTCAAACTAGCCAATCCTAAGCCTGTTTACCCTGCCTCACCTGTTCCTTCCCAAGGAAACCACAAGAAAAGTTCTGCCCACGTTTTCCCCTGGCTCCTTCTTCTGCCTCCTGATCATCCCTGCTTTTTTCTCTGTGCGGCCATGCACAGCATGGTGCAACCCCTCCTCTTGGGATCTGTGAGGAACAAAACATCTTTTCAATAGTAATCGTCTCCTGATCTGTTGGCCTCACTATATATTACCTGAATAATAACCAAATCTATATTCGAAAAACAACTCGCTCTCGTTAGAACAAGTTTCCACAGAGGAGGGGAACCAGGAGTCTGTACAGGTGGCTCTATTCTGCCCAGGGTCTAAACATTAGAAGGGAAGATTTGTTCCCTATGTAAAATGTAGGGACTATTAAGGTGGATTCAAAGATGCTGATAAGCGTTTCTGGAGAGTCTCGGAAATATTTGGTTAAAAAAAAAAGGTGGGGGGCTTTCTTCTAATTCAGTAGGTGGGACCTCCAATATCAACTGAACATGGCATGAATTGTAGGTAATTTGGTAAGCAACCTTAAGTTTGTAAAATCATCACCAGAGGATGTTTTTTAAAAGCCCTCACTTTTTTTTCTCCTTCAATTGATGGTTTTCTAGTTATAAATAATACGTTCTTATAGTAAAATATTTAAAAGCTGCACAAAATATTTCGAGAGGGAGGTGGGAAGAGAGAGACAGAGAGAATGGGGAGGAAGGAAATAAGGAAGGAAGGAAGGAAGGAAGGAAGGAAGGAAGGAAGGAAGGAAGGAAGGAAGGAAGGAAGAAAACAGATGAAATTTCTCTATCAAATAATAACTACAGTTATCATTTTAGGTCCTGGCAAAAGCTCTCACTCCCAATACTCCATACAACACAGAGCTGCTTCTGGGGTAAATGAGTAAATGTCCTCAGAGACCAAAGAATTTCTTAGGAGAAAAGAGACTGTGACCTCTGTTATATTTCTTTCATGGTTTGAAATGGTTCCAGTAAACGTTTGTCACTGGAAAGGACATGAAAAATCCCAAAAGGACTCACCACAAGAGAAGAAGCCTTGATGGGCGATAGGGTCCAATACCAGTTCCCACTTTCAGGTGGATGAGAGGTTGCTTCTGAAACAGCATGTGGTCCAGAATAGAGATCTGTACTGACAAAAGGTACTTTGAGGACAATAACTGAGTGTGTAAATGTAAACTTGGTTGCAGTTAAATAATTGATAGGAGTAGTGTTGTCTTTCTTCAAGGAATAGCTGTGGCTTGCAGAGATCTGGACTGGGGTAAGGGTCACAGCTTACAAATGACACCTTATGTGTGTCAAAAGGCAATATCACCAAGAAACAGAGGCCTATTAGGGACGCAACAAGCCATTTCTAACATTCTGTTCCAAATCTGAGTGCATCGCATACATTTATTTATTTAACCCTATTTACTTATTTAACCCTCACAACGGTCTAATGAAATGGCTATAGTTTTAAATCACTGGCATTCACAGATGAGCAGAAGAGACACAGAGAGCTGAAGTAGTTCACAGTGTTACCAACAGACTGCTAAATTGTACTATTGCTCAAAAATATTTCTTTTCCTCTCCACACACACCCATGGGAGAAGGGTACTTCTCTGCTCCAATGCACTTCACATATCAATTGTTGCAAAACTAACGCCCTCAAAGTTTGTTGCTTAAGACACCACTTTATTATTTCTCAGAATTCTGTGGTTTTGCTGGGGCTCAGCCAGAGGTTCTCCTGCTGGTCTCACTTGGGGTCTCTTCTTCAATTTACATCAACTGAAATCTACCTGAGGCTGGACTGTCTGAGATGGCCTTTCATCCTACAGGACTCCCTTTACATGGATTCTGTTCATTCTGTAGTCCAGTCTGGAATTTCTTCCAGCATGCCAGCTGGGTTCTAAGACAAAGGAAATGGAAGCTTCCAGTCTTTTTAAGACCTGGGCTTGAAAGTCCTAAAGAGACACTTCTTGCTATATTCTGCTGATAAAGGCAAGTTCACAAGGCCAGTCCAGATTCAAGAGGACTGGAAATAGGCCCCACTTTTTGATGGGTGGAGTAGTATATACATACTGGAAAAGGGGGAATTGATGGTAGGAACCATACCATCTGACTTATGTTAGCCAAAGGGATATGAATTAATGTGACATCCAAGCAGATATTTAAGGGTGTTGGCATAGTATGGCTTAGTCTCTTTTGTCTTCCACTAGAACAGGCATTTCTCAGATCACGATTGCTTGTTCAGTCAAGAAGATACAAGGAGCAGGCCCTACCATGACCCAGAGTCAGGAGCATAGTCAGAGCAATTTACCTATAGCCACTCCCATGTTAAATGAAGGATGGAGATATATATATATATATATATATATATATATATATATATATATATATATATATAATTTGTTGTAATTCACATTTGTTTGTTAGGCAACATAACCTACTGATAGCTGACTAATACAGAGGTAGAGCTAGGATTTGACCTCAGGCAGAACAGTTCGAGAGTCTCTTAGCCACTACACTATACACTTCATCCAGAAGCAGTATTTCAACTTTGGATTAAGAAAACCTTGAGGGTTTTGACCCAAACTGGGAGTGTCATAGAGGTGCTATGAGAAACCTTTTGCAACTGTGAAGAGGTAGAGGCTATAGCAAGCAGTTTAACTATTATAAGTAGGTATGATCAAATTTATATCAGAAACTGGACAAGTGGGCCGTTTTGCTTATTCAATTAATATATGCAACACATCTCTCACCTCTATTATACCTTAACCCTCACCCTAATTACAAGAGTCTTTTACTTTCTGCTTTCATTATCTATCATTTTTAAAAATCTTAAAAGAAAGAATACTAAAACTAGATTACTCTGTAAGGGAAAAAAATACCTTTTCCTAAATCAATATATTAAAGGTTGAGACAGAACTGCTAAAAATGTAATTTTAAATATTAAGAGTTTCCTGTACATCGATCCAATGGTCAGTTCTCAGTTCTCATGTTACTCGACCTGTCAGCATTATGAGACAGAGTTGAGTACCCTTCATACATTAATCACACTTCTTTCATGTGGCTTCTAAGACTTTGCACTCTTGAGTTTCCTCCTAGCCCCTGGTTGTTTCCTCTCAGTCTCTTTTGCCAGTACCTCCCTTTCTCCCTACTCTATCAGTGGCGAAGTGCCCCAGAGCTCTGTTTTCCATCATTTTCTCTCTTCTATCTACACTCATTCCCTTGGGGAACTCATTTGGTTTTTAAATACTATAATGCTGTCTATATATCAATGACTCCAATATTTATCCACAGTCCAGATCTTTCTTCTCAACTCCAGACACATACCTCCCACTGTTTATTGGATATCTAAATGGAGACGTCAAATAGATATCTTAAAATTACCATTCCAAACTGAACTTCTGATTTCTTCCCACTCTACTACTCACGGCTCTTTTCATCTCAGTTTTTGGCAACACCATCCTTCGGGGAGTTACTTAGGCCCCAAATCTTGGAGCTACCTCTATTCCTTGCTTTCATACTCTACATTCAGTCTTTCAGGAAATTCTGTTGATTCTATGTTGCGTATATATACATACTCCTCTCACTTCTTATTACCTCCTGTGGTCACTTTGGTCTGAGCCCATGTCATCTCTCATCTGATTTATTACAGTAGCCTCCGTATAGGTGTTCTTACTTCTATCTTTGCTCTTGTCAACATAGGAAATAGACTGATACTTTGAAATATAAGATCATGGCATTTCTCTGCTTCAGTAGTTTTTATTTCATGTTAAAAGCCAAAGTCTTTGCTTTGACTAATAAGACTATATATGATATGGCTCCCATCAGGCAGAGAGCATCCCATACTATATCCTGAGGGCAGACACAGATCCAGACATATAGTAGGTTTATAAATATTTACTGTCTGATAAATGAATGAAACTCGCTATAGAGAAAAATTTGAAACCCAAGTCCTATACAAGTTAAGAAATATATTTTCAGAATAGAGGATTTTTTTTTAGTTGGAAGTCCAGCAAGGTGCATTCATATTTTTTTCACAGAAGCTGGTAGGAGAGTGAAGATGGAGAGGAGTTTGGCCTACCTCACCAAATTCTTTATGTTCTTCTGTTCCTAGGACTGGGTTGAATGAATTCAGCAGCCCTCAGCTACACTTTAATGACACATGGCCACATCTGGCTTCTCTGAGCTCACACAGCTGTTCCGTCAACTCCCTGTGGGTTTATGTCCCCTCCTCTTCTAGGAAATTGTGCTGCCTATTGGCAATTAGCCCTAATGAAGCAGCAGGAATTTCCTGAGGGGAATGCATTGCTGACAAGTATAATTACTATTAGCAGCTGTGAGGCCCCTGGCTCCATCAAAGTAAGCCATCCACCTGTCAGAGTGTGTAGCAGGACTGCTAAAGCTGTACCTAGCAGCCAGGCCAGCATTTAAGCCAGGCCACTGTGTGATGAAAACAAGAGATTGGCATTTGGAAGCCTATTCAGAGCATTTACTTCAAATGTTCAAATTTCTGCAACCCAGCTGCATGGGTTGTGGAGCTATAGCAAATCGCCAATTTGCATCTTTCAGTTCAACATGATCATTGTCTCTTTCAAGCATCTATAATGCCTGCCTATACTTAGAAAGAAGCGGGTGCTTCCACAGGGATGTAGGAATTTCTAATTGTGTTTATTTTTATTTAAAAAAAAGAAAGAAAGGAAATAAGCTTTGCTAATACATAATAACTAACCAACGCTGTTTTCTTTACTGGATCAATATGAGACCTCCATACCCCACTTTTGAGGGAAGATTTGGAGTTCTACAGTGAAGAGGGTTTACAATGGCTCCCTTTTGGTGGCATATTTCTATGGAAGACTAAATATGACAGCAAATTTTTTTCTGCTCCTGAGTGGTGGAATCTAATTGCTATGCTGCTTGAATCTAGGTGGGCCTTAGTGACTTACTTGATTAATAGTACATGGTAGAAGTGACACAATGCCAGTTATGGATCTAGCTTTATAAGAAGACTAACAGTGTCTTCATTGCCCTTTTAGAAACTTCAGGCAGCCATGCTATGAGGAAGCCCAAACCAGCCAAATAAAGAGAATGTACAGAGGGAGAGATACATGGCTGGCACTACTCTTTTAATTCTAAGATAATCAAGTTATACCAGCTCAGATCCTGAACCTCAGGAAGCAGAGACAAGCTGTTTCCACTGTGTCTTGTCTGAATTCCTGACTCACAAACTTTTAATATTTCATAATAATAATAAATTATTATTTTAAGCTCCAACACTTTGGGGTAGTCATGTAGCTGTAGATAGTAGAAACAATTATAGTTTTTGTAAACTGAATTGAGAAGATTTACAGATTATATTAAAAAGTTTAAATAAACTCTTGAGACACCGATAAGGGCTTCAAGAGGTTTTTACAAAGAATCATCAAATGGCTGAAAATACTAATTATACAATGCAAGACTAACACAAGTAAATACAAGAACTATTAGCTCCTCCTACACTTAGAACTAGGTTTTCAACAGCCATATTATGAGGAAAAAATAATGACAATCTCATGAAATATAATAAGAATTTATCCAAAAAATAGAAATTGCTAAAGACTATTTGAAATATTAACTAACACACACCCACTATCATTATTAATATACATCACTCTGAGTGTATGTTTGTCTTGGGAAAGTAGCTAATATGAAGCTTTCATAATTAGCAAGACATTAAAAGCTAAGAGTTTCTAAGGAAAACAGTTTGGAGGTTCCTCAAAAAGTTAAAAATAGAACTACCTTAGGGCACAGCAATTTCACTTCTGGGTATTTATCTGAAGAAAACCCAAACACAAATTTGAAAAGATACAGGCACCTCTATGTTCACTGCAGCACTATTTGCAATAGCCAAGATTTGGAAACAGCCTAAGTGCCCATCAGTAGATGATCGGATAAAGAAGAGGTGGTACATATATATAATGAAATATTACTCAGCCATTAAAATGAAATCTTATTATTTGTGACAACATGGATGGACCTAGAGGTTATTATGCTGAATAAAATAAGTAAGACAGAGAAAGACAAATAATATATGATTTCACTTATATGTGGAATCTAAAGAACACAATAAACACACAAAACAAATACAGACACATAGATAGGGAGAACAAACTGGTGATTGCCAGAAGGGTAGGGGGGTTGGGGGGCTGGGTGAAAAAGGGGAAGGGATTAAAAAGTACAAAGTGGTAGTTACAAAATAGTCATGGGGATGTGAAGTACAGCACAGGGGATACAGTCAGTAATATTGTAATAATTATTTATAGTGCCAGATGAGTCCTAGATTAATCGGGGGATCGATTTGTAAGTTATATAAATGTCTAACCACTATGCTGTACACCTGAAACTAATATAAAATAATAATGAATGTCAATTCTAATTGCAAAATTAAAATTAAGCAAATAAAAATAAAAGCTAAGTGTTCAAAACATGAAGCCAAGCTTCTACAATTTAATAACAGAAGTGTGCTGTTCTGGAACTATGAACAAAATTAGAAGGATATTTATTTTATTTTGCCCCATCCTGTAAAAATGCTTGTTGTTATGTGTTTTATAATTCCTATATATTAGTACAGTAGTTACATATAAAATTTGTATATGGTTATGCCCATTAATTTGAAAAAAATTATCAAGAACATCATACCTATAAATTATACACATAAGAGTGTAAATTGTGCACATACAAATTAAAGAATAATAAGAAAATGGACACTCATGGACCTACCACTCAGCTTTAGAAACAGAACATTACCACTACCATTAAGAGCTCCCTGGGGATCCTGTCCCAGAACTCCCAGTATTCTGAATTTTGTATTGAAAATTAGCTCATTTGCTTCATAGGTTTCTTAACCACACATGAATGTATCTCTGAATAATATGTTGCTTGGTTTTCTCTAACTGGATTCAGGAATGGAAGCTTTCTTCTTTTTTACTACAAAGGACGCTATTGGGATAATTGGTTTGTTTGGAACATATACTGCTGATTAAATAAAAGTATTGCATTAATGTTAAATTTCCTAAATTTTATAAGTGGGTTATGACCATGTAAAAGAATACCCTTGTTCTTAGGATATACACATTTAAATATTAAAGGCTTAAGAAGATGTAGTGCATTCTCAAATGATCTAGAAGAAATGAGACAAAGAGAGAATAATAAAGCAAATATGGCAAAATGTCAAAAATTATTGAATCTGGGTAAAAAAAATATGGAAGTTTTTGTACTCTTCTTGCTGTTATCTCTGATTGAAATTTTTTCCAAACTAAAAAGTAAAATAACACTAACAATAATAATAAAGCTCCACAAGATTAAAACTTGTCCATGGACATTCTCCATTCAGTTTCACGGCCAGTCAGGCTCCTGACTCACCTCTCTTGCCATTCTGATGTTGTTTTCCTACTGAAGTTCTTCCTTGTGCTCCAAGCCCTGGAGCTGGAAGTGTTCCATCACACCCCACAGGAGGTGACCAACTGCCCCACTTTGACTAGGGCTACCCCAGTTTCAGCACTAAAAGTCTCCTTCCTGTGCCAAGAAAGCCTCAGTCCTGGGCAAGAACAGTTAGTTACTGCGGTGTAAACCCTGAGAATTTTTTTTTTCCGGGTTTTTGTTTGTTTGTTTGTTTTTTGTAATGCAAGCTCCTGACTTAAGCTTTGATTGTGGAGCCATCCATTTCAAAGAGGCATCCACTTCAAGAGGACTATCTCGAATGAACACATCATGAACACATCGCCAGCCTCACAACTAGATAAAGAGCCAGGAAGCATGAGCAGTCGCCACTCCTCCCCCTTATCCACCCTGAGGCTCCTTTGTTTTGGAACCCTGGTTGATTTGAATAACTGACAATTTGGGCCACTTGTTTTTCTCTTCCTGCACTCTAAATTTCTGCTCTTATGTTTTGAATTCAATAAAGAATGAGCTCATGAAACCCTAGGGGTTTCTCTCTCTCTCTCCACTCCCTCTCTTTCTCCCCCTTTCCTCTTTCCCTCCCTCTCTTTTCCTATCCTCCCTCTCCCTCCATCTCTCCTCCTCCATCCCTATAACCTCACTGTGGTGGCCCCAGGTGTGCTATTTGATTTCTAGGTCTTATGAGTAATAAACCTTTATTTTTTTTCAAAGTTTCCTGATGGTTATGCTGACAGGCATCTTGCAATCATAATAACCACAAGGGCCAGTCCAACCACAACATTGGTTATTGATAGACTGAGACTTGCATCAAACAACCACCTTACCCCATGGTTAAGCTCTTACCAAAAGACTGCAGAGTGAGACCAGGACCCAGGGGAAGAAGGAAGTTTCAAATCCTCACTGCATTCTAAGAGGCTAAAACCTCAGTTGCCTCTTTTATGTTAGCACCAGTCTAGCAAGCCCCATCCAAAACACCATTGGAAAGGGTCAATTAACTTGCCCGAGGTCTCACAGGTAACAAGTGGTATAGCTGAGCTGAAACTCAAGATTTGTTTGGTTCAGTGCTCTCTTTATTTATTTATTCATTAATTCATTAATTTAATCATCTAAAAACTGCATTTCAGAAGAAAAAAGCTATAACTATGTGGTGATGGATGTTAACTATAGTTATTGGTGATCATTTCACAGTATATACAAATTTTGAATCATGTGCATCTGTAACTAATGTTATATGTCAGTTATAACTTGATAGAAAAAAATTTAAAAACCTGTGTTTAGTGATCACTTACTATATATCAGGCAGTTTTAGGTCCTTGAGATATAGCTGTGAACAAAACAAACAAGATCCCTGTTGTCATGAAAATCAGAGTGGTGGAGAAGACAGATAATATACAAATAAATAAACAAGAAAGAGTGAGAAAGGATTTCCAGAAAATTAAAATAGGGTAATGTCTAAAACAGAATATGCCTGTCTATGGCCATACCACCCTGAACAAGCCCGATCCTGTCTGATCTTGGAAACTAAGCAGGGTCGGGCCTGGTTAGTGCTTGGTTGGGAGACCACCTAGGAAGACCAGGTGCTGTAGATGTAAAAAATAAAAAATTAAGGCGTTGTAAGCTGACAAGGTCCTTGCAATCTGTGAGGTCAACCAAGGGTTGCCTCACCTAAAAAAATAAAATAAAACAGAATAGCCTGAGTAACTATTTTATTTATCATTATTATTTTTCACAATGAACGATAGATAGCATTTTATTTTTGTGTGTGTTTTTAAATGTTTACATTTTTTCAATTACACTTGACATTCAATATTATTTTGTATTCGTTTCAGGTGTACAGTATAGTGTTACAGGAACAAAAAGGAACCATTTGCTTGTGTGTGAGTCAAAGAAGAAATATGGGCAGGCTTGCAGCAACGAAAGTAAGGATTTATTTCGGGGAGTTGCAAGTCACACAGACTCAAGTGAGCCAAAACCTGGCTCACTTCTCAAAAACCTGGCCCTGCTGTTTTGGGTGTATAGATTGTATAGGGGAAATCAGTCATCGTGGAAACTAAGAGAGTCGGGGTAATTGGTCATTGTGTTGGGTTCTGGAGTCAGCCAGGCACCATCCCATCTGGTCCCATGGCCATGGGCTGGTCCGGTGGCCTAGTCTTGTGGCCGGTAGGGTTCTTGTTCTGTCTTGATGGGCCTAGGGCTGAAACACATCTAAGGCTAGGAAGTTATCCTTAGTGTAACTGAAACTTATTGTCCCTGTGATTACAGACCTGGGTTTTGATAAATCTTATGTTTTAAGGCTTAATGATCAAAGGAGGAGACATACAGGGAGGAAGGGTAGAAAAAGCAAGCAAGTCACAATGCTATTATCTGGGCAAAACCAGCTTGAATTAAAAAAAAACTATATTAAAGAAATGAAATGAAATTCATGTGTAGTTACAATAGTGGTTAGACATTTACATAATTTACAAAGCGATCCTCCAATTCGTCTAGTACCCACCCGACACTATACATTGTTATTACAACATTATTGACTATATTCCCTATGCTGTACTCCACATCCCTATGACTATTTTGTCCAATTTGTACTTATTAATCTCATTGCCTTTTTCACCCAGACTCTCCTACCCCCATCTGGCAATCACCGATTTGTTCTCTCTATCTATGAGTCTGTTTCTGTTCTGTTTGTTTATTTATTTTGTTCTTTAGATTCCACATATAAGTGAGATCATATGGTATTTATTTTTCTCTGTCTTACTTATTTCACTTGGCATAATACTCTCTAGGTCCATCCATATTGTCGCAGATGGCAAGATTTCATTCTTTTTTATGGCTGAGTAATATTCCTTTGTATATGTATCACCTTTCTTGATCCAATTATCAATTAATGGGCACTTAGGTTGTTTCCATATCTTGAATAATGCTGCAGTGAATATAAGGGTGCATATATCTTTTCCAACCTGGGTGACTATTTTCAATTGGGAAGACTAAAACAAACTTTGAATGACAAAAAGGAGACAGCCATGGAAGTTTAGGGAAGGATATTTATTTCTGGCTGAAGATACTGCAGATGCAAAAGCTCCAGGGGAAGAACTATTTTGGCATTTTCAAAGAACAAAAAGAAAGCAATGTGGCTGAGCTAATCGTACTTATGTGTGAGTAACCAGAAGAAGAGAGAGAGGAAGGAAGAGGAGAGAGGGGGAGAGAGAGAGAAAGAGAGAAGAAGGAGGAGGAGGAAAGGAGAGAGGAAAGAGAGAGGGAAGGGAAAAGAAAAAGGAGAAAGTGAGAGATAAGAGGAGAAGGAAGAGGGAGTGGGAGAGAGTGACAAAGACAGAGACAGACACAGAGAAGTTCTTCCAGGAACAGTGGGAAGCTATTTGAAGATTTCGAGCAGGTCACTGACATGGTCTTGATGTTTTAAGGGAGAGTGGGTTGTCAGTGGTTCAAGTAGCAGGTGATGGTGATGTGGATTATGTCAGTGGTAGTGGAAATGAAGAGAAGTGGAAATTGAAGGAAGAGTTGGAAGAACTTGCTCATTGACTGGATGTAAAGGGTGAACGAACAAAAGGAATCAAGGATAATTCCTAGAGTTTTGACTTGAGCGATTCTCTGAAAGACAATGCTGTTTACTGAATTGAAAAAGGTGGATGGGAAGCCAACTGGGAGGGAGGCAGGGAATCAAGAATACTGCTTTGGCCCTGTTAAGTCAGGTGTCTGTCAAATAGACACATGGAGTTTACTGGTGAGTTTGGAGATCTAAGAGGGGTCAGAGCTGGAAATTTAGAGCTGGAAGTGCTCAGTGTATGGAAAACCTCAGCATACACTTGGACTGAAAGAGGCGGCCTGTTTGCATGTGCTGCCTGCATTAAGAGGCTGGACAGAGAAGTAGGAGCCAGTGACAGAGAACTCCTGGTGTAAGAGGAAAGCCAGAAACCAAGTGAAGAAGCTCTTTGATTAAGGCGGTACACTTCCTCAGAAGCTAAGCAGGGTTGGGCCTGATTAGTACTTGGATGAGAGACCTCTAGTAAGACCAGGTGCTGTAGGTGTAAAAAAATTAAAGTAAAAAATAAGAGATTGTAAGCTGATAAGATCCTTGCAATCTGTGAGGTCAACCAAGGGTGGCCTTGCCTTAAAAAAAAAAAAAGGTACACTTCCTGCTACTCCCCGCTACTCCATCTATGGGAAAAGTAATACATGCGCTGTCTCACATATATATTAGGTCATAATGATCTTTTGAATTCAAATAGCACTTTAGTTGATCAAGGGTTTTTGTACAACTTTTCTCATTTAACCTGTACAACAGTCCTGTGAGATGTGCAGCATTATCTTTGTTTTGTATGTGAGGGGACTGCTAATAGACATGTTAAATGAGTGTCCAGGGCCTCAGCGTGTGTTAGATTGGGCTCCTGAGAAGCAGAGCTGGAAGCAGAGATTCTTGTTCAAGGGCTTATTGAGCAAGTCCCCTTAGGAGAAGGGACAGAAGAGCCTTCAACAAGAATGTGGTCTAGACTAGTAGCTGATTTCAGCCTGATTCCAGGGAAACCCTGGGGCACAAACAGCACCACAGAATCAGTCCCCCCTTGAGATGATTGTTTTTTTTTATACCCTTATTTGTCTAACGACTGCCCCTGGGAGGGGAGGGGGTCTTAATCTCCTGGAAGAAGGGGTTCCCATTTGTCTGAAAGCAATTTTCTGGAGAAGAGGACAGCTGTGAGCTGTTAGCTGCCTCCGCTTCCAGTAGCTAGGAAACGAGCACATTAACCAGGGGAAGGGTATCTGGGCATCGCACCAATGGCATCTATTACACAATGCTCGTGAGCATTAGGATATGAACCCAAGCCTTCTGGGGTTCTATCCTACAGAATTTCTTGCTAGCTTCACACTGCACTCTGAGATCAATATTGGGTCCTTAACGGAGTGCAGCTTTTTACCATGGAAGGTAGAAGAATAAGAGTAGGAAGAAGGCAGTGTAACAACTAAGAGGTTCTAGTGAAGTAGGGGGGAAGGAAAAATATGAGAAATAGAAGATAAACTTGATTCTTTTATTAACATTACTTATGTTGATTAAAACAGCAAGTCCTATGTTCCAAGTCTGTGACAAGATATTTTTGTTCTTATAGTCAGCCTCATTACCCATCTTCCATATTAGAAATTTAATTTGCAAAACTGGTAATGTGAAAAGAAAAAGTTCAAGTTTAGGACAATTGTCTTATTAGAGATGGGAGGCAGGGTTGGTTGATAAAATTATTCCCGTAAACGTTTGAAACATTTTTTCTCTGTATATAACACCTAACTAGATTTCAGATGTTTTCATTGTCTTCTTTTTATGAGCTCACTTTTAAGACAATGCTGAAATTAGTTATACTTTGCTATAAAACCCAAACATCTTTTCATGTCCATTTTTACCTTCTTCTGTGACCTCAGGATAATTAAGTGTCTTTTTCTCCCAAGAAGAAATGTGAAGCATGTGGTGAGCCCACTGATCTATTTGCTGATTTATGGGTCAAGTCTCCAGTTATTACAGACCAAATTTGAAAGTCTCTGATTAAGAAGCCCTGCTGATTTAAGGATCTTGCTAGAAATATGTGCATAATGAATTATCTACAGCTAATAATTCAAATTGTCCCCGGGTGATTCATATCACCCTCTTTTATTAAATTATCATTTTTTTTCTGGGGGATATTCAGGTCTGCACAAAGTATGATGTAGGGATACACATAATATTGTAAGAGGTCGAGCAGGAAACAGTTTTACTGCAGGAGTGCATTTACACCAAATTTAAAGCTAATTTTCACAGGGAAGTGAGTTTGTGTGTATTTTTAAAGAAAATTTTCTGTCTTGTACATGCTCGAGCATTCAAGTTATTTAAAAATGGTTTCTGTGAAAATATAACCATTTTCTTGTGAGTGGTGGTAGAGAAAAACAGGATAAAAATAATGAAATTATTTCTTAGAAAAAAAAATGAAAACAGCAGTCATCAAGGTCCATTTTTAGCCAGACACATGGGCCTGACAAGGCATTAGTTAAGAGAATGTGTCAGCCTTAAATATGTAGGTTTATTTAACAATGGAACAAGTAGATATATAAAGAACAGAGCTCTAGTACCGAGAATTCAGAAAGACCTATTTTTCTTTTCTTTTTTTTTTTTTTCCAGGAACGAAGATTATTTTTTCAATCTCTCCCTTTTTATAGAACAAAAGAAAGAAAAGAAAACCTTCACAAACAGATGCATCAGTATTCAAGAAGGCAGATGCCAGATTCAGCAACAAGATTCCCCAGCGTCTGTGCCCTCCTCTGAGGGACCTGGTGGGGGGGACCGCAGTGAGTAGTGGCAGGTTTAAACAGGGGCTAGACCTATTTTCATCTGAGAACTTGATTGAGGTCTGCCCTTAAAGAACCTGGCTGGAAATGTTGAGGGGGAGGAATTTAAAGCAAGCATGCAAACCTGGAAGCTCATCGATGCCTTCTGCTTCTTTGCGTTTTGATTTTTCAGGTTATTTTAAGGCGTTCATACCTCAGGCCAGGTGATTTATTATTATTGAGACTTTATATAACTCTTTATTTTTGCAAAGTGCTTTACAGTCATTTTTCTCTCCTCATTGTGTGCCATGCCTTCCCTCTCTTGCCACTATAATTGGTTTTGGGGGGAGGCGGCACTTCCTTTCTTAGGGAAAAGAAGATGCTGTTTCTGATATGAGGCACTTGCTGAGGTTTTACCTTTATTTCTCCTTTGCTTTCTGTCTTCTCATCTCATTCCCCGTGGCCTCCTATCACCTTCCGTTTCTTTGCTCCCACTCAGACCTGCACCCACACATTCATTTCCCGCCTCTGTCCTCAAATCCCACACAGCTCATTTTGGTCCCACATCTCTAACTGGATCATTCTCTCACCTCTGGGCTCCAGCTTGATGTTTCTCCTTGGGAAGTGGCCATTCCTCTCAAGCACTTCTGCTGCTAAGTATCCGGGATACCAGGACCCGGTATGATGCTGAAGATGAGTGCTCCCTGCTATGGTCACTTAAGAGACTGGAGTTACCACCTCCACTTGTAGCTCCATCTATTGTGATCTTAAATTAACAGAAAGTCATAGCCCATTAATCCCAGGCCACTGCTAAAAAATCATTCCCTTAGTATGCAGAGACTTTGAGGTCAAAGCATCTGACATTGTCACTTTTTGTGGGACAAAAAGAGTAAATAGTAGCCATTTCATGAGCTTCAAACTAAATACTATTCACGTGTAACCTTGGAGCTTGTCTGTGGGATGGCTAGATGTCAGGGGAGCTGGCCCCAATACTTCTTCCCAGCCATCAAAAGAAAGCTGGGGTAATTCCTTTACAAACTTTGTAGCCAGCCAAAGCCTCCATGACTCTGTTTCTCACTCGTAGGGGTCGCCAGGAGGTGTAGCAGGTCCTCACTTGGCTCTTCATGTTTCTTCTACCCCATTCTCCACCCTCTGGGCATTTGAGACTCACAGGATTTCACTATGCCACCCTCTAAATCTCTTCATCTCTGTCAGCTTCCAGATTGCTGGTCACTCTCCTTCATTCAGTGACTGCCCATTGTTTCTTCTCCATTGCAGGGCTGCCATTATCTTACGAACTTCACCACCCAGGTAGTGAAGCACTCCTATCCTTTCAAGTTATGTGCCTTCTCTTCTGTGACCTTCACCTACACTCACCTCCATTTACTCACTCCGTGGCCTTGTTCTGGACCTTGTCATTCTTAGAAATGCACCACCTCTGACATCTTATGTTCACACAGTCCACTGATGACAGTCTCCTAAATGTCTCCCCTTCACTCAGTAGCTCCCACCGTACCTGTTTGTTTACCTCAAAGAGCTCTCCTCACCTGACCCACTTATTTCTCCCTACATAATATCAGCTCCCTTCTACCTTCCTTTTTCTGTCCAGCTTATACTTTGTGGTTCAGCACTCTAATCTCTCTAGCCAGTATTTTTAACATCTTTGTTCCATCCCTTCCATAAAATCTATGTGCCAAAACCCCATTCTTGGATGGACCCAACTTCTACTTTTTGCTTACATCTAGACAGCTGATCACTGCTGGAAAAAATCATACCACTGGTGCAACCATAAATCCATGACAGTAACTCCACCTGAGGTCACTCTTCATGGTACCTAGAAATCTCTCGGTTTCCACAGTCGACTCCATACTTCTCAGTTGCCACAGCGACTATTTCAAATCTTCTCCATGCTCATCTTACCTCTGGTTTCTCCCTCGCCTTTTCAGTCTCTGCAAAGGCACCTTGGTTCCTACTTCCCTGAGAAAAAAAAGAAAAAAGTCATCAAGTGGGAGCACACAAAATTTCTGCTCACCAGATCTATAAATATCTTTGCAACTGTACCCTTCTCTCTCATTCCTTCCTCTAAGAATGGAAGAGGTGTCCCTCCTTCCTAACAACATTTAAAAACACTTAACCCTTCTACTCCTAAGCCTTCCTTATCCCATGTTCTCTCCCACCTCTCCCATCTGCCCCAGGCACTTCTCTTTTTCCCTTCCCTTCCATGCTTCAAGGCTAAACTTCTTAAGAGGATTGTTCACACTTCCTGTCTTCATTTCCTACCTACCATGGACTCTTTGACTCACTAAAATCTTGCTTCTGTCCTCACCACACCATGAAAACTGCTCTGGCCAAAGTCATCAATAAATTTTCTTATTGTTAAATCCAGTAGTCTCTTCCCCTCATTTCTTCCTTGCTCTCTTGTCATCCTCTTTGTATCGAAAGACCCTTTTCCTTCAGTTTGGTGATATAAACTACTCCTGCTTTTCCTCCTATCTTTCTGGTCACTCCTTCCCAGTCCTGCTCAGCCTCTACTTTTAATAATGTTCTACCCTTGGCAATTTTTTATTGTTATTCTATAAATGTCTTGGGGAGAGATCATCCATGCTCATGGCTTCAATCATCATCTTCATGGCTCCATCTCTCTCTCTGGTTTTGTTCACGTGATGGTTCATTTTTTCTTTATTCTCTATTGGTTATCCAGTTCCTCCATCATTTGGTGCCTGGACCACTGTCATCCGAGGGAAGTATCCAGCACCTAAATATTTCTAACAAAACCTCATCTAATTTTTTATCATCTATTGGACAAATAAAAGCTTATCATTAACTTACTATAGTTCGATGGTAGTTGATCTAGTATTAGAAAATTTTCAGTAATATCCTGGTTCCAGAATTAATATTAATTGACTTAATGGTGATCATTTATATGGACTAATTTTGATTTCTTGAATGAAGCTTAAAATTCCAAATTATATCCAGAAAATCTGTTAGGCTTTAAAAATAAAACATTTGAAATTCTTCAATACAAATGAACATATTTGACCCTGTGTATAATAAGCAGAAGGAGCCTGAGACTTATTTTGGGTTAACCAATAGCATTCTGAGATGCCCCCTTGATTCATTATAGCTTGGAGATAGATTTAAGGAAATGGGTTATAGGTTCATCCTCAACCCACAATAGCACTAGAACCATTTAATAAAATGTGTGTGCAGATGGGGTGCAGAATGAGTATGTGATCTGAATACAGTATATCAGCCTTGCAAATAGTAACTTACTCCCAGAGCAAGTTGCAATTTGCTGTATGTCAAATGAATAGTAAAATGGTTGTATTCATTCACTGCACGATTTCTAAATCTTTTGTGGGAAGAAAAGGAAGGTTTAAAAAATTATTGGTTTTATACTTACTTTTCAGGTTGCAGAAAATGGATTTGATAGAAACCCTTGCACCTTGTTTCACTGAATGAGGATCCTCAGATAATGTTTCAAGATGACAAGTCTTCTTTTGCCAAATATGTTTAGCAAGAGGGACAACACACTCTGAAAATGCCTATCAAAGGAATTTAATCATAGTATAAAGACTCCTGGAGTGAGCCCGGGTAACAATCCTGCCCTGTTCACTGTTACAGGTTTTTAAATGCATTCTGCACAGTAATGCTTCATATGGCAGTTAGGATGCTTGATTTGGACATTAGGATGTTTCTGATCCCCCAGGAAGTTTTTCTGCTTCAACAGGTCACAAGCCTCCATGGCTTCCTTTGATGAAGCCATTTATCTTGGTGCCAGCAGCAGGATGTTGAAAGAGTGTACATGGGAAGGTATGCAGCAGATTAGGCATGCATTTGTGGAGTCAGGAGATTATTATTGACAATCATCTTGGAGAAGGTTAGGTTATATATCCTTCTGCACAAGGCTGCTGAACTGCCTTTCTGGAAACAATGAGAGGTAGAGAAATCGGGAGGGGTTCTTTCATCTCAGTCCCTTGCCGCTTCAGAGTGTGCTTTGGTCAGGAAAGACTGTAAAACAATTTCTGGTGGGCAGTGTATCCATGGTACAAAAGAGCTTGACTAAAAATTTGTATAATAATGCCTGCTCGACTATGGGTCTGCCTTTCTGGGCAGCATCTTAGAAAACCACAGCAGCCATGCTCAAAACACTAAACAATCTAACTAATTGCATAAGCATAGAACCTGTATTAGTTAGCTTTTGCTGCATAATAAACTTTTCTAAAACTTGGTGGCTTTAGTAGTCATTTATTTAGCTCACAACTTGGTGGGCTGCCTGAGCAGTTCTGGTCTAGGCTGGCTCTACTGATTTCTTCTGGTTTCCTTCATGAGTCTATAGTTATCTGGAGGCTGGCTGACTGGTTCTTCTTCATGTGGTGTCTGATCTTCCAGAAGGTTAGTTGAGATTCAAGCACATAGTGACCTCAAGATCCTACGTATGCCAGCAGGGTAAACTTTAATATGCTCTCTGCCTGGGTCACGTTGGCTATTGTCCCATTGACCAAAGCAAATCACATGGCCCAGATTCAAAGAATGAAGGAAAGTACCTCACGTCTTGATGGGAAGACTAGCAACATCAATATTACAAGGGTATGAATGTAGTGGCTGGAGGAGAACTTTTGTCCATTTTTACAACCTACCACAGAGTCATTTAGAAGTTACAGAATTCATTGAAAAATACATTACTCCTCACTACAACCATGTGAGACAAAAACTATGATTCTCATTTTACAGATGAGAAAATTGGCTCAGATGATCTAAGTAGCTTAACCAGTTAACAAACAATAGCATTCTTGGGCCACAACATAGCATCCTGAGCTATAAAAAGTAGAGAAACCATTAGCTTTAAAAGCATGCCCTTGGTATCTGTTTGCTTCTCGTATCAGGTGGTTCCCAAATTTAATAGGAATTGGAGTCATCTCCTGGCACTTGTTAAAATTCAGATTCTAGGGCTTCACTCTAGAGCTCCAGAGGTTCTGATTCATTCAAGTCTGCTGAGGATCCAGGGTCTGCATTTCTAACAGGCAAGCCCAGGAGCCCTGATGCAGCTTCTCATGGTCAGAAATATTGGCTTATATCATGATACTGTGTCTTCCCAGCATTGTACATTTTCATGCTGTAACAGAAAACTCACATACTATGATTCCTTTGGTCAGTTCCAAGATCCATAAATTAATAGCATTGACACAATTATTTAACTTCTCTGAGCCTTTGTCTTGACATCTGTAAAATAGTGGTAATAAGAAAGATACCCACAGGGCTGGTATGAAGATGAAATGAATAACCCATGAAGCACTGAGCCTCATACTTAGTAAATGCTCAGTAAGTGTTATTTTTGTTCTCTCTTCATCTTGAGAAGCAGAGGATCCATTGATAAGGCAAATCTATGAAAAGAGGAAAAATTGTTTCTAGAATGCTTTGCAGACTAGTGCTGTCAATGCCTATAAATGAGAAGTGATGGTCAAATATTCCTCAGCACCTCAGAAAGCACATGGCTCTGTTGGAGGAAAAAAAGGTATCAGATTCTTCAGAAGTCTAAGAATCATGACTGGATATGGTGACAGGCCTAGTAGGCAGCAGCTGTTGTCATTAGAGACCAACTATATGCACAAGAAGCACAGAAGGGCTGGTCATGCCTCAACCCCTCCAGTCTTTTCCAAATTGCTGTGAACTTCCGGCGTCAGCACTATTGTCTGTATGTCCTCAGACAATGACAACATGTATTATGATTCTATATTAAGCCTTAGCCTTATCAAAGCTGATTGTGTCAATGTGGATAGGGATATTTTATAGGGATAAAATATGTCCTTATAAAGATTATTTAAATGAAGGATCTGAAACATGGCACATAGTATATGTTATTTCCAGATTGTATGGGGGCTTTACTGAATCCTCTGTGTTGAAATGATGACTAAATAGCGTGTTTCTTACTGTTTCGCCATTTTAGCACTTTCTTCCCTATTTTTTATGCTGTTTCTCCTGTTGTGTCTCTGTCCAATCTGTTTCTCTTTTTTTCCTCCCAGCTTCTATCTTTGTAAATTTCATGGTTTCCTTTCTTGGTTCCTTCTTTCTCACTTAAAAAGTGGTTGTTTTTAATCTAAACAACCAGGATACAATTTAAAATATGTGCCTTAATTCTGTGTTATGGTATTTGCCTCTCTATCTGTGGTTGTCGTCTGTACCAGTAGATGGAGCACATCTCCTATATTAAACAGCACTCTGTGTTGTAGGGTGGGGTGTTTTCTCATCCTCTGTCATTTTTGCTGCAGTGAAATCATAGTTGGAAGCCAACGTAATACAAAGCAGAACTCCTAATCTTGCCTAGATTAGAGAGTTTACTTTTCTGACTCATGTCGGCAATGCAGGGCTTGAGAGCAGCTGATCTAGATAGGTGGTAGCTGAAAAATAATGAGGGTTTGTGCATGTGTCTGCACTTGTGCAGTGTGTGTGTGGTTTTCTGTTTTTTGTTTGTTTGTTTGTTTGTTTTAAAGAGTTAACAGCTTTGTGCCAAGGGTACCCTTTTTCGCCCTTCTATCCCTTCCGCTCCTCCCCATTCTTCCTTTCAGATACCGAGACTTCACCTCTCTGCTGTTTCTCCTTAGTGTCAAGGTTCCCAGTACACAGCAACACGCACTTGTCTAAAGACCTGAAAGTAAAATTATAGTTTTTGAGACCTGGAAGGAAACTTAAACTTTACCTAATACTGAAAGCAATAGTGCCCAGGTTAAAAAAGGAATCACAGTGGGATTTGGGGCAGACCTTGTCTTTGAGCAGTCTATTGTCATTGTCCTTGTTATCGTTGTTGAGCTGGCATTCATTGATGGTGGACTCACGGCATGGAGAATTTCCCTACTTCCCTCATTTAAGTAAAGTTACCAAGCAATGCTGTCAACCAGCTGATTTGATCTTTTTCATCAAATCAACCAGATGTTTTAACTTTGTTATACATTGGGGAAGATGCAAGTATCAGCTTTTGAATGAATTTGTTCCGCACGTTGCCTGCTACAGTATCATGCACATTTGGGTACTTGTTAGGTCTTTAGAGTTTCTCAAAGGCCCATGAGAATCAACTGGGGTACTTGAAAAAAAAAACAAATTGCCAGGTCCTGTTGCTGTTCTGTAGCATCAGCAACTTTTAGCTTATGACTTGGGAATTTGCATTTTTAACCAGTTTCCCCAGGTGAGTTTCATCATACACCTAAAGTTTGAGAACTTAAGATTTAAGACAGGGGTCCCCAACTCCTGGGCCACGGACTGGTACCGGTCTGTGGCCAGTTAAGAACCAGGCAACACTGCAAGAGGTGAGCAGCAGGCAAGCAAACGAAGCTTCATCTGTGTTTGCACCCACTCCCCAGCGCTAGCATCACCACCTCAGCCCCACCTCAGATCATCAGGCATTCGATTCTCACAGGAGCAGCGGTTTCTTGTGCCAAAATGGTTGGGGACCACTGATTTAAGAGACATCAACGATCATGGATTCTTCGATGCACCTCACCTGTTTTGGCTGGGCTTCTTTCAATTCCACCCCAATTCTGGGGAAAGCAAAACTTAGGGGCTGTGTTCCATGAAGAACTGGGGGCTGGGAACCAATAAAACCAGGTTGTATATTTTTTTCAGTGAGGGCTGGGATTTCCTTTCATAAGAATAGGTCAGAATTGCTCTTTAACCAAATTCTCTTTGGAGGAAGCCAACCACTTGCTTCTATGATGACCAAGTAAAGGACATTTGCTCTGAAACTTTGTCAGAACCAGGGGCTGGCATCTTAGGGGAGATAAGTGGTATGATAAGACACTACAACTTCTCTCTCATTCCACATATGTCTGAAGATCCTAATGTTTATCATCAGAGTCTTTGTACCAAAAATCTAAAATACTCCATTAAATAGAAGATTAGCATAGAAATATAAAGATTTAGTTGATTCCAAGATGTTTTCCAAGTTTCTAGATTTCTCTCAGCTGCATCTTAAGGGTTTGTGGCAGAGACTTCTAAGTGTCTCCTGATTACAATTCTCCCTTCCTCCTTATTAACAGAAACCTCTTTGTATTCAAGGTGTTCAATGACTGCCTCAGATCCAAAGAAAGGCCACATTTCCAAGCCTCCTTTGCAAATAGTTATGGCCATGTAACTAAGTTTGAGACAATGCATTGTAAACAGAAATAGTGTGTGCGATCTCTGCTTAAAGGTCACTGACTCATTTGGGAGGGATTACCTTTTGACTTTTTTCCTCTTTCTCCCTTCTTGCTGCTTTGAATGTGAGATGTGAGAGTGAGAGCTTGAGTAGTCATCTTGGACTGTGAGGCAACCTTGAAGATGACAACCAGTGCCAAGGTTGGCAAAACCGAAAGAGAGAGCTCAGGTTTCTGATGGCTTTGAGGTACCACCGCACCAGCTCTGGACAGATCACCTTCAGACTTCTACATAAATGGTAAATGTGGTATGTTTTGCCACTAATACTATTTTGAGTTTTACCCTTTACATGCAGTAGAAACTAGTCCTAACTGATACACATTTTTAATATCCTTCTACTACAGGGATTCACAAACTTGAGCCTGTATCAGAATCACCCGGAAGACTTTTTAAAACACAGACTGCTAGACCACATCCCCAGAGGTTCTGAGCCAGTAAGTCTGGGGCAGTGTCTGAGAATTTGCATTTCTAACAACCTGCCATGTGATTCTAATGCTGCTAGTCCCTGGACCAGTGGTACCCAACCTTTTTGGCAGGAGGAACTAGTGCTTCTATGCCTGATGATCTGAGGTGGAGCTGAGGCAGTGATGCTAGTGCTGGGGAGTGGCTGCAAATACAGAGGAAGCTTTGCTCTCTCACCTGCCACTCACCTCCTGCTGTGCAGCCTGGTTCCTAACAGGCCACGGACCAGTATTGGTCCACCACCCGGCGGGGTGGTTGCCCTGGACTACACTTTGAGAACCACTGTTCTATCAAGATCATCTAAATTTTAAGGCTGGTTCCTACTCTAACGATTGAAGATCAGCATAGGTCAGCTGATTTCATATCCCTCAGTTGATACTGTAAGAGATTTCTCCCCACATCAACAAAATTAGTACAAGTTCTTGAGTCTATTGGCTCAGAGCCAAGTCACTTTTAGATTACTTACGGCAGGAAGAGTGCCATATCTGGGTTATCCATGGCTGCTTCATTGCCACTCCCCGACCCCATTACTAATTCCTCTCTCAACCTCTTACTCAAAATATGCAAACAACTTCCAGAAAAGCTACTTACATTCCACAGGGAATTCCTTCACCCTAGTCAGTTCAGACTAAGTTCAAGATGGAGGAGAAACCATTCCATTTTTCTCATTCGTGTTGGACAAAAGATTCCTTTATTATATCTCCTGGGAAGCAAAACCTACATAGGTAGAAAAAACAAATATGTTTATTTTCATATGCTAAAATGCTGGCTGGAAATTGGAACTTCATTTATAGTTTCTACCCCAGGTGAGCGCTGACTTGCCCTTTGGTACTGGTGATTGCTAGGAACTGTTGCTCCTTCTTTGCAACATTTTTTGCTGGATGGATGAAGTCCAACCATTATGTTATTGCCCACCTTCTCTATCCCTCCCCAAGTCCTGAGGAAATCCTACATCTATAACATTCTCCACCATCTATGGTGCCCGAGGGGTACTGGATTTATGGGAGTGATCACTTTGTAAGTTATATAAATGTCTAATCACTGTCTTGTACACTTGAAACTAATATAATATTGTATGTCGACTGTAATGAAAAAAGAAAAAAATTTAAAAAACAACTACACCATTTTCTAAAGAAATAGAACAAAAAGTCACCAGATTTGTGTGGAAGCACAAAAGACCCCAAATTGCCAAAGCCATCCTGAGAAAAAAAGAATGAGCCTGGAGGCATCACTCTGCCTCACTTCAAATTATACTACAAAGCGACAGTAATCAAAACGGCATGGTATTGGCAGCAAAACAGAGACACGGACCAGTGGAACAGAATCGAGAGTCCAGAAGTAAACCCATATTTACATGGGCAAATAATTTTTGACAAAAAAGCCAAAAATGTACAGTGGAGAAAGGAAAGCCTCTTCAATAAATGGTGCTGAGAAAACTGGAAAACCACCTGCAAAAGAATGAAACTAGACTGTTGTCTATCACCACACGCCAAAATCAACTCAAAATGGATTAAAGACCTGAATATAAGACCTGAAACAATAAAATCCATAGAAGAAAACATAGGAACAAAACTCAAGGACCTTGGACTTAATGAGGATTTTATGAATTTGATCTCAAAGACAAGGCAAATTAAAGCTGAAATAAACTAATGGGACCACATCAAACCAAAAAGCTTCTGCTCAGCAAAAGAAACCATTGGCAAGGTAAAGAGACAGTCATCTCAATGGGAAAATATATTTGTAAACACCACTTCCGATAAGGGACTAATATCCAAAATATACAAAGAACTCATATGACTCAATAACAACAAAAAAACAAATGATCCAATCAAAAAATGGGCAGAAGACCTGAACAGATACTTCTCCCTAGAGGACATACAAATGGCCAACAACTATATGAAAAGGTGCTCAACATTGCTAGCTATTAGAGAAATGCAAGTCAAAACCTCAATGAGATACTATCTCACACCTGTTAGAATAGTGTAATCAACAGGACAAGTAATAACAAATGTTGGAGAGGATGTGGAGAAAAAGGAACCCTCATACAATGCCAGTGGGACTGCAAATTAGTACAACCAATATGGAAAACAGTATGGATGTTCCTCAAAAAACTAAGAATTGATCTAACATATGATCCAGCAATCCCTCTACTGGGTACTTACCCCAAAGACTTGAAAACTCTTATTCGAAAAGATATTTGCACACCAATGTTCATAGCAGCATTATTCACAGTGGCCAGGACATGGAAGCAACCAAAGTGTCCTACAATAGATGATTCGATAAAGAAGCTGCGGTACATATATACAATGGAATATTACTCAGCCATAAGAAGAGATGAAATATTGCCATTTGCGACAACATAGATAGACTTCGAGATAATCACGCTAAGCAAAATAAGCCAGACTAAAAAAGTTGAAAATCACATTACATCACTTATACATGTGATATAAACCTAAAAGCAACAATGGAACAGGACAAACAGAGACTCACGGACATGGGCTATAGACTAGTGGTTACCAGAGGGTAAGGGATAGGGGAGAAGGGGGTAGGTAGATGGGGGAAAGGGGTTCAAATATAAGGTTTAGGGGGAGGGTGAAGTGGGTAAAGGGGATCAAATATCTGGTAGCTGAAGGAAACTGGACTTTGGGTGGTAAACGCACAATAGAATATACAGATGTGAAATTATAATGTACACCTGAAAATTATGTAATTGTATTAACCAATGTCACTTCAATAAACTTAATAATAATAAAAAAAACAGACAAAGTTCCCTAATCTTTTCCCCTAATTCCATTATACAGTGTACTTTGGAGTCATGCATACCTGAGATTGAAGCTAAACTTGACATAGGTTGTATATTTTCTTTCTTGGCCTGGCTATATGTCATGTTATCATCAGAGCTTTAACACCTATAGAATATTGAGTGGGAATAAATTTTTTAAAAGGAATTTCACATTGAAATCATCCTCTGACCACAACATACCCTCCTTCCCATTACACAGATGTCACATTTTTGGGCCATGTTACAGAAATGTCTAAGTTTCTGCCCACTTTTAAGTTATAGGCAGCAATGATAAGGTGACTTTTGTAGCACCTTTCTCTATGCATGAAGTGTTAAAAGTGGGTGGCAGTGTCAGCGTTGAAAAGTCACTCAGAGTTGTAGTCACAGAAAGGACAGCTTAAAAGAGCAACAGAGCAATTCAGCCCTTAAGCAGAGGCCTTATTTATATGCCACATTTCAGCTGGGAAGAGATTTTATGACCAAATCTTAGAACCTTAAAGATGAAGTCTATAACATAAACATCCTAGCAGCATTAACTGTAACAGCACAAGGTAGACTTGGCACATACCCCCATTTATTATTTTGGTTCTCTTCTATATAAAAGACATTTCAATAGTATAACACTTCCATTTATAGGATCCTCATCTCTGAACTTTAAGATGTGATACAGAACAATGTGTAAAATTGAATTATAAACCTCAATGTATATTATTCAGACTTTGAGTTCTAGGACAGCCTTCCATCACTTCTTTCCCTCTGACAAAATAGAGTTCTGGATTTAGGATGGCCAAACAAAGTTGATTGTTTTGCTCTTGCTATTCCTTCCAGCAAGAAGTAAATGACTGAGAGCTGTCATTTTCCTTCTGGAGTTACCAGTTCAGTTAGTTTGGTTAAATCAAAGTAAGGCCACAAGTAGAGAAAGTAAAAGCTCTATCAATTATTTGCTTTCTATAATCCTGCCTCTGAGCCTTCAAAGATGCTTTTCCTTCTATAGGGAGTGCTCTTTCGTCTTTCTCACAACCTCAACCTTTGCCCTTACCCCTTCTAGTTAATTTTTATTCATCCTTCAGAATTTAGCTCAAAATTTACTTCCTAAAGGAAGCCCTAGATTAGATCAGGTCCCCGGTTATACTCTCTCTTGGCATCCAGGACTCTTTTTCACAGATGTAATTAAATAATTAATTTAATATTTAACTTTCATATTATATCTTGTCTACTACACTGTAAAGTCTAAGGGCATAGAGCAATGTCTGACTTATACAGATCCATATCCCCAGTACTCAGCACAGTGCCTGGCATATAATAGGGTGCCTGGCATATAATAGGTATTCAACAAACATTTGTTGAGTAAAGAATGAACAAAAACAAAAGTAGAAGCAGAGAAATGGTAATAATCATGATATCTACATTTATTGAACACTGACTATGCATAGTGCTAAGCATTATGTTAAATGCCTTGCATATTTTATGCCATTCAATTCTTACCACAACCCTAAGGTAAGTACTATCATTATACCCATTTAACAGATAAGAAAACTGAGGCTTTAGAGAGTTTAAAAAAGTTTACATAGCTGGTAACATTTTTTGAGTCATGTAATAGCTTTTCTCATATTTTCTTTTACTCTCTTCTCCCTCTATGCATTTTATATCTTCACTCATCTTTCCTCTGTGGAGAAAATTCCTGATATCAATGATGGAGAGAAGTCACTTCGTTATGGACATTCTTCGAGGACATTGCTCCCTAGGGAGAAGCTGCTTCTAGAGCACATATTTGTTAGGTGGCCAGAGGTAGATCAGGTTGTCTGATTCAGGGCTTCGGTAGAGCATTGTGGCAACTTGCATGTTTGAATGATACTCTGAATTGGATTCAAAAGTGCTGTTCTAATATCGTGCTTTAGTTATAGGGTAATTTTTTTAATCCAAGAGTCTAAAAGTTCTTTGTCAATTTATCAATTTCATAAAACATGGCATAGTTTTAAATACAGACTCATAATGCTATCGAAGATCAAATATGTGAGCAGCCAACTGCCAATATTTAATTTTTTTAATTTAAAATTTTTTGAATCTGACTCATGGTCCTCCCTCCACCGATGCCAGCTAGTGCTATCATCATGACTATCACAGTTTAGCAGTTTTAAAATACATGTTACACACCAAGTAGGCTGCAGTAGCTTTCTCAGTGGCATTTGGAAAGCATATTAAAAATATGCAGCTTGACTTTTCATCCTCTTCACACCCTCAGCATTTCCCTTTTGGAGAACTCAGAGGGAGGCATAGTGGGAAGAAAATCAACCCCGAAGAGAGGAAAATAGAATTTTACTCCTGTAGAAAACAATGCAAAAAACAAATCTATTGTTCTTAATTCAGGTTCTGGTTCTCCTGCCTGCATTTTTGTGTCTATCATCTTATTTTTGTTTAATAATGATTTTCCACTCAGAAGTGTTCTTTTATTTACCTCTCTTTAAGCTCGTCTTGATCCTCCTACGGTTCCATTTGGTGCTCCCGCTCTAACTTATGTTAGTGTTGTTCTTACTTTTCCTTCGCTGTGTTCATTCATTTTATCTGCATCCTTTTCTAATCTTGTCTCCCTCTGAGTTTCCCAGATCCTGGACATATCTTTTTTTTTTTTTTCAATTCCAATATATTGTATCTAAAGCTTGACCCTTTTGGTTAACTAATTTTATTTCCTTTATTAATCCTTATGAGTTTTATTTTAAAAATCTCTCAACAGCTTTCTCTAATTGAATTTCCAGCTCCACGTTTCCTTTTGAGGTTTACTTTTGGCAGAACATTTACCTGGTTTCTTTTTTCCTTTCATTACCGAGTTTAATTGGCAAGGCTTTTCATCCTGTGTTTGGTCTTCAGATATATATGGACTAAACAGTTGGAAGCAGTGAGTGAGAACAAATGGAAGGAACACTGGATTGAGAGTTAGAAGGTCTGTGCTCTGCCACTTAATGATCAGAACCTCATCTGTAAAATTGAAATAATGATAATACCTGCTAAGGGATCAAATGAGATAAAATAATGTAAAGACACTGCAAATGTCTCCTACTCAAGGGACTTTTGGTCTTTATGGAGCAGATATTTCCGTAAAATAGCACCTCTTTTCCAGTTAACACGAGGCCAAAATAAAATGATGGAAAATGTTAACTTAGGCATTAGAAGTTTAAAATCTTACCAAATTCTCCATGATGTTCTGGCTAATCTCTTGATAAAAATATCTTTTCTTTTCTTTCTTTTTTTTAATTTGTAAAAATATCTCGGTAATGTTGGCACAGAGAATGCCAACCATATCTACATCTCTTGGCTATAGAATGCACCCTAAGAAAGCTATGGAGGAAGGGGCAGCATCTGAAAAGTAATTTACAATATTAAAATTACATTACAGTTAACATAAAATGAAAAGAGATCTTAGGCTCTAAGATTCAGAAATTATCAATCAAGTTTCCTATACAAAGATGGAATCCTTTCTTAATCATTCACTTAAGTACATTGTGCCAACTTTGCATAAATACTTTTAGTAATGGGTACTTGCTATTTTGAAAAGCATCCCATTTCATTGCCAGGTGTCTTCTTTCGTGCAAAATTACACATAACTTTTATTCACTACTTCCAGTGACTTCTTGAACAAGTCAGTTCTTCTTACCTGTGACAGATCTTTGATGTTTGTGAACAGCTTCTGGGTTATCTTTTCTACAGGATAAAACTACTATCCCTTTAAGGGTTTCTCATATAACGTGTTTTTTCATGTCGTCAACATTCCAAACTGTTCCATTTGTCAGTGGTCTCTACAAAACTGAGCATCCAGAGCTGGATGCAGTCCTCTGTACCTGTTTCCGCCATAGAGATCAGGACAATGTGATGTCACCAAGGAGGCTCACTTGCCTTGGGAATATGGCTTGCTGTCACTGGTTTCAGAGAGCTGCAATGCAGTCCATAAATTCTCCAGCAAGAGCCAATAAGCTAATTTTCCTGTGTATGTTAAGAACTTCCATAAACTAACTTGTTTTCAATAAAACTATAGAGGATTTTAAGTTACCTTATCGATAATACATTTCTCATTGTCATATAAAAACCAGAGGTGTCCGTTCAATGTAATTGGAACTATGGAAGTGGTTAAGTTTATGCTGCTCCATATCATGTTTATGCAAAAGATAGAATACATGTCAAACTCTTTATCATTTTTTTTTACTTTTATTGAGTTTGTTCTCTGCTCTCTTCATGTAAAGTGTTTTACATATACAATAGTCCTATGAAGTAAGATGATTATTCTCATTTTACAGATAAGGACACTGAGGTGCACAGAAGTTTATAAATTTGTCCAAGGTCATCCAGCTAGCAAGTGAGTTTGAACCCAGGAAATCTGTTTCCAAACTCTGTACTGCCTCACTTCCCTGGACAATGAACAATTGGAAAAAAATTTCTTACGTTAGTTGGTTGTTTTTCTGTAAAAGAAAATATCTGAGCAAGACCTTACCCTAAAGTCCCTCTTTCTCATGTTTTTCAAGTCCATGGAACATTGGTACCTTAAGGTGGTCTAGGGGCTGCGGGGAAGGAAGGATTCCCATGTTTAAGGCCATGTGGTTGCCACTTTTTCTTAAACTTAGCCACTTTGGCCATACTCTACTATGGCATGATTCAAATGTAAGTGAAAAGTTTCCAAGAGATATACATGAGAATACTTTGTAGATGCTGCATACATTGTACATGCTTATAGCTCCTCAGACTATCCATGAATTTTATATGCCTAAAACTGCCATTTAAGATAGTTGCTTCTCTGATCATTTAAATTCTTTACAAAATATTTTCTTATTAGTTTCAAATATACAGTACATTGGTTAGATATCTATATCATTTATAAAATGATCCCCTGATTGCTCTTTCTCTCCTCTGGCTCTCCACCTAGCCATTACATTAATGCTAACTGCATTCCCTATGCCATGCTCCCCATCCTCCTGACCATATATCAGCTACTAATTTATACTTCTTTAACCATTCACTCCTTTCCACCAGTCCCCCAATTCCCCTCCCTTATGGCTGTTACCACATTGTCCACTGTATTTGATTAGTTCGTTCTTTTTGTTCCTTAGATTCTGCATATAAGTGAAATCATATGGTATCTATCTTTCTCTGTATGATTTATTTTACTCAGCATAATAACCTCTAGGTTCATCTATGTCATTGCAAATGGTAGGACTTCATTTTTTTAAATGGCTGAGTAATATTCCATATGAACTGTATATATGAACTGTAACTTCTTTATCCAGTCATCTGTTGATGGGCATTTAAGTTGCTTCCATATCTTGGCTATTGTAAATTGTGCTGCCATGAACATAGGGATGCATAGATCTTTATGAATTATTGTTTTGATTTTCTTTGGATAAATACCCAGATCCTTTACAAAATATTTTAAAATTTGCTTAATTTATGGTTATCGACAGTTGCAACACACACAATAAAATGAATTAGGAAGTTTAGGATCATTTTAACATGTGGACCACATGCGGAGGCTATGTTAGAATAGATACACTGGTAAAGGATGGGACATAAGAAACATTTAAAATCTTATAATGGTATTTTGTAATTCTCGGAAGCAGAAATTCAGTTAAGCTCAACTTTCTATGATGCTTCAAAGAAGCATGGAAGAGAAATTTACATTATTTTTGTTAGGCCACTCCTGTATATACTTAAATAACAACCACTACAACAACAGTAAAGTCCTAATGACACAGAAATTCTCTAAATTAACATTGTTATTGAATAGGGCAACTAATATGAATACCTTATGTCCATCTTTCTTGTGACATCTCAGTTCTATTTGTTAGCCAACTTCCTTTTATCCATTTTTGTTCCCCATACACTATGAATAATTCTTTCAGTTGTTCGTACCGTCTCTCTTCAAATGGTATATTTACTAAATTATCTGGCCCACTCAGAAATATCACTTTGGGAGACTAAACAAATTAAGTCCATTTATTCTCTTTTTGTAAATGACGTTTTCAAAGACAAGTTGAAAAAAAATCAACCCAGTCGGTATAAGACCCCCCAAAATGTCATGAAAACAGGGGGCAAAGTAAAACCAAGCGGATTTGTACATTATTATTATTATTATTATTATTATTATTATTATCATCATCATCATCTTCCCCAAAGGGAAAGGAAAATAGAAAATACAAGAATCTTTATTTTTGAGAGCAGTCTGGGAAACTGTAATTACATTAGCAACATCCAACAGTGTTATCAACACTGAGCAATTCCTCTCATCTCAACACAGCAGCCGACTCAGAAAATCACACCTTTCGGCTCATGGAATTTGTGATACTTAGTAATGCCTGTGTAACTGGGTAAAAATAGTCATTACTGCTAGCTTTATTTTTATTTGCTTCTGTATGTCTCTAAAGGAAGAAGTATTCATGAAGCTCTTCCAGCTTTAAGAGGGCTATAGTTGAATCCCTTTTGAAGGAGTGTGTAGTCACCCAAGCGCTGCCATATTCCTGACAGGAAAGAGGCTTTTTCTGAAAGAAAGGAGCCATGATATACAGAGAAGCCCTGGAAGTTCTTCTTCCCCTTACGAAGCAGCTGGAGGTGCTGGAAGATGCCACTCACCTCTTGATCAGATCTCTTTGCCTCCATTTGCGTCTGCTTTTTCTTCTGGATGCTTTTTCCAGATCATACTCCTAAAATCAAAATCATATAATGTTCCTTCTCTGCTCAAACACCTACCATGGCTTTTTACTGCTGATTCTTTAAAGTCTAAACTCCCTAGCATCCATTCAGAGAATATATTCATTAGGAAATCCAGTGTCATCTTCTTGGTCATGCTTATTTACCTGTTCTCCAAATCTTGAACTTTCTATTTTTGTCTTGCTTGATACTACCTTTGTTGGTGCTGTGTTCCCTCCCCAAACTGCCTTTTCTTCTCCCCTCTGCCTGTTCAGATCCTTGCTTTTCCTCTAGTTCCCATCCACCTTTCACATCCATGAGGCCTTCTCTCTTTATCTTCCTATCATTCAGATGGAGACCTTTTCTGAAAGAAAGGAGCCATGAGGTACAGAGGGAGAAGGGGGTTAGGGGTGGGAAAGTTTACCCCTCACCTTGAATTTCATGTAGTTTAAATATATAATAACCCCATTTCATTCCATTTTCAGATTCACTTAGATGTCCCATGGCATCTTGAACTTGAAAAGAGTCCCTACTTTCTCCCAAAGTCCCCATTTCTCCTGTTGTGTTTCCTCTCTCACACAGTGATGTCACCTTATATCCAGATGCCTAAAGCTAAAAATCCAAACATTACCATTCAAAACCATTTTCTTTCCTTTACTGCCCATCTGGTCATCAAGAACTTTGTTTCTGGTTTTCTGTCTCTCTCAACCTCATCCCTTTCTCTCTTTGTCATTGCTTCTGTCTTAGTTGAGCCTTCACCATTACTCTTCAATAGTCCCCTAATAGATCTCTGGCCTCTAGCCTCATCCATGCTCAGATGCTTAATTCATCTTCCACATTTGTCTTTGTTCTGAAGGGAAAATCTGATCTCTCAATGAAAAACTTCAGCAGTGACATCTCATTGCTTTTTATATATGATTAAAATTTGGTAGTTGAACTACCAGGTTTTCTCTGCTCTTTCTGCTTCTTTTCCAGCATTTTTTATCTCCCGTTTCTCTGCCTTGTCCTCTCCTATCTTGACCCTGAACATGGGAAAGTCCATCGTGGCCCACACCAGTCTCTCTACCTACAATGTATTCCCCTGTTTCTTATTCTCAGCATCTCCTATCCAGCCTTAAAAATTCCTTTCAGGTATCATCACACCTGAGGAAATTTCCAGAACACCCGCCATTTCCAAGTCAAGATAACATTCCATTTCTTTATGTGTACTTAATTCTATCATAACACTTACATATTAATTTGAATGTTGATCTTTCCAACTAAAGTATGAACATCTTGAGGGTAGAACACCTAGCATCTAACACAGTACTTGACCAAAGTGAAGTCCTCATACATAATTATTGAATTAATAAATAAATAGTATGTACTCCTAAATTTCTCCATGTGGCTTTTAAAAGAATTATTCATTGGTTTAATTACCTGAGTATATTTTTCTAATATTATATGGAGCTCAACAATTAAGGACTTTGTGTGTCTAAAACTGCACTAGAATAACTACACACACACACACACACACACACATACACACACATAGTAGTATGATAGATAAACTAGAGATTATGACTGAGAGGAAGAGATCAAATATGTGGACTGATCAAGAGGCTACATTTATACTTTACTACTACTTTCTGCTCAGCCTTTAATGGATACTTCTTTGGCTTATGTTGCAGAAGAGTAATCATTTCTCAGGACATCACTTTCAAGTTAGCCAAGGGCACCCATCAACAGAGTCCATCATCAGCTGTGGTAGACCAGTGCTCTAAATTGGCTGTTATCACTGAACTCTTTAGTAAGAAACATTGACTAAGCAGTGACCTTGTCTGTTTCACAAGATATACAAGCTCTCCCTGTAAACTTCTCCCATAAGTTTCAAGACTTTTTGTTTAATTTCTGGGAGCTGTAGACGAGGTATAAACAACCACTGAGGAAGTAATGTGATAGAAACATAACAGCAGATCAACAATTTACCAAGTTGAAATTCTGCTCTTGATGAAACTATTAAGATCAGAAAAAATTATTGGTACACTAGTTTCAGTTTCTCAAACCTATACAGAATTTAGAATTAAAAAGAAAATAATATGTAATTCAGTAAGAAGAATAAATGCAAGAATGTATAAGAAAATCTTATCACATTATCAAACTAGTCTGGTTTCATGTATTCTTTTAGACATCTGGTGGGCCTGGGGCTTGCTCATATTTTATGATAATTCAACACATGACACTTCTCATGCATTTGCCATATTCCTACTGTATTATATTGCATTGCATGGCTCCTCTATCCCAGCTAAATTGCTCCACCTCTTATTCCTGAAAATACCTTCCATTCTGGCTTGTGCCTAAAATTCCCCTACCCTTCATGTCGCCCTTTTTGAAGTCATGCCCTTTCTTTAACTGTCACTTTAGACCAACCAACCCCAGTTGAGTCACCGGATGACCACAGCCACATAAGTAACACCAAATTAATCCAGCAGAAGAACTACACAACTGATCCTGACCCAAACTGCTGATCCACAAAATCATGAGCAAATAAAATAATTAGTGATTTAAGCCACTATGTATTGAGATGGCTTGCTATTTAGCAAAGGCTCACAGATACAGAGAAAAATATTAAATGACAGAGAGAGTAGGAGAGAAAGTAGAAGAGGGAAAGATCGTATGATTGTTGGGAGTACTAAGGGCCCACTTAAAAGTCATACTCATTATGTATAAGTCAGTATGATTGGGATTTTCTCTAGTCAATTTATTTGCATGAGTACAGGTGTGGTATAGGGGAGAAATGGATTTAATCAGGTTAAGATTTTTTCCTAAGCAAGTATAACAAAGCAAGAGGGTCAGGTTAAGTGGAAATGTATACAAGAAAATGATTATCATCATTTAGCATGGGGTCGAACCTGAGAAAATAGAGGAGATCAAAATGTTGAGATGCAGTGAAAATGTTATTGGACCAATTGGCTGGATATCCCAGAGGAGTTCAAAGATTTTTGGCATCAAGATAATAGAGAGAGTGGATTAGAAAAAGAAGAGTGGTGAGAGTCTGATACATGAATTAGAGATTATGGAAAGATAATCATTATCACAGATGACCAAGTCTGTGATATGAGTATAGCAAATGACTGGCTGAATAGATTGGAGGACAAAATCATGGGAGGAGAAGAAACAAAAAAGTAAGAGGCCGGGTTGTGGAAGGATCATCTATGTGGATATTGATATCACCAGAAATTAGGACGGGGTTAACATTGGAGAAGATTGTCATCAGCCAGGAGATAAGATAATTAAGAAATGTGAGATGGGGGCCCCTCAAAACTATAACAAGAAGGGATAGTGGAGGGGCATAATATGATGACATTAGATTATAAACTGGAGGATTTAAGGGATGAGGGACAGGAGGAAGAATGGCCGGGAAGTGTCAACAAGGAAGAAGGACACCTGCCTTACCTTCTGGCCCAGTGGTACTGTGCGAGGAGAAAAATGACCATGACTTGAGAGGACTGCAGGGGAAGTAGTATCCTTACGGGAGTTCCAGATTGCAGTTAGAGCAAGAAGGTAAGAGAATGTTGAGGAAACACTAAGAATGTAGGAGATGGTGCTGATAATGGTCTATGAGCTCCAAACAGCTCCACACAGGGGAAGGAATTAAAAAGTTAGAGAAGGGTTAGAGAAGGGGACAGAAAAAGGAAAGTGCACAGCCTTATGCAGATTGCAGTGTGAAGAATGAGGTGCATCCCAGGAAAGTGGGACAGGGAAGTGGATCTCATGGAGACAAACATAAGCAGAGATAAAAGGCAATTTGAGATTAGACCATGTGGGTACAAGACAGACAGCAATGATGAGGCTGTCCATTTTGGAGGTTGGGGAATTTCCAGGGTACCCTTTTTCACATCTGTCTATGGAGACACGGAGGCCTGGGGAGGGTGGCAATGTTTTGTTAGTTGACTAGTCAAATGGGTAAATGCCACACCACATAACCTCACCATCGGTCCTTGGTTCTGTGTTAACACACATGCATTCCCTGGGAATGACTAGCTGATTAAGGCATGCTAGTATCTTAAACTTCAGGTGTTGCTGATGAACTTCCTTCTTCCAAATGTCTGACAAAAATGGTGAAAGTTTTTTAAGAGAGGCGAAAAGTATCAGAGCTGAGCCTGACATTCTTTCTCTGAGGGGAAGGTTGCAACTCTGCATCTCTTTAACGTTGCTCTAAAACAGTTGGGCCAGCACCACTAGGGCCTTCGATGTTCCTTTAGCCCTTCTGACATGCCAACATCCAGACTCCTACTCTTCTGAAGCAGCAAGTTGCAACAGCAGTCAAACTCTAGTATTAGAGGAAAAAGGGCAGTAGACCTTATACAGAATTTTTGATGTCACTTGCCTGATTAGAGAGAATGCTCTCTCTGCCTCTTCAAATACAAGATCATTAGTTTTCATTTTAATAGTCATCCCAAGTGTCTGTCACTGGGCACCCTCGCCATTCCAGTATTTCTCCAAGAAGGGATTTACAATCCACTCCTGAAACCCAGACCTGAAGCTACCGTTTCCTCCAAATGGCCTTTTACCTAAACATAAAGACTCCATTCTTGGCCTTAAGCTGTCCTCTATCCTTCACCTTTTATCATTTCACCTTGAGTCACACTCCTTCTTCTCTTCATATCAGGTGAACTCTCTCTCTTGCCTTTGTCCTCAGTTCCCACAGGCCCTGATCTGGAAGTCTGTCTCATGTTTTCCCCTCCATATCTGTCAGGACCGCTCTTCCCCCTCTCTTAAGTTTCTGCTGAAATCTGACCAGCTTCCAGAGAATAATCTAGATCATGGCTTTTTGATCAATAGGATGCCCTTTTTTTCACTTCTTTACCCTCTATTTTCCATACACATCCACATACTTGCAGAATGAGTGGAGAAAAAAAGCAGACCATTTTTTTTGGTATTAAAGTTGCTTTGTTCAATGTAGACCTATAATATTATATATGCAAAATCCTCCTGGACAGAGCATACATTTCAGCCAACATTCATGACTTTATGAGTTGGCCCATAATGATGATGTTTATGATTGGGTTCTTCATCTTTCTGCCACCTTCAGGCCTCCATTTCTCTCCCTGACGTCTTAGAAAAGTTGGACATTTTCCTTTTCTCCCAAACTTCTTTCTCTGAAGGTCACTCTTCCTTTGCTGTCATGAACAAATCAGATAGGTAAAGTGGGTTTTCCCGACTTGCTCAGGGGAAAGCAATCCCCTTTTCTCCTTCCACAAACCCCTTCTTATAACATCTTATTTTCAATAAGACGTAGATTAACAGGTAACAGTAAAACTCTAGTGTGGGTGTCTCTGCAAATATCAGAGGCTCCAGGGAATCTAGATAGTTCCAAGCCCTCACCCAAGGCTGTTGGGTCTGCTGTGAACTGTATCAGTAGGATTTCTGCCATTTTGTCATCATTGAGTTCCCATAAGCAAGCAACTCTTCTGCACTGAAGGGCTGCTGCATCTTGGATCATCCTTAATTGAAGAAGCTTCTCAAAGGCTCCTCCAGAGTGGGGACAGATCCCAAACACTTCAGGCCTCTAATCTTTTTTACCTTTTCAGTACACTCTTTTTTCCCCCCCTTCGGTCTTCTTTTTCATCTTTTCCAATTAGGTCCCTCTTGGGAACTTACAAATGGAGAAGTGGAGGTCTTCTCTGATCAGAAGAAATTCTGTTTGTGAAGAAAAGATTCTTCCAGAACAAATTGTGAGAGAAGATAATCCAGCTGCTTGGTTGTGAAGCACACAGCATGTCTTCACCAGAGGGACACCTGGTTATTCCCCTTCTAAGAACTGGGATAGGTTTTTTGCTCTTCATTGGTTCCTGGACTGATCGGCCCTGAGCCACTTTTTGACCTACTCTCCTAATGGGCAAGACTGAACCTGCCTGAGAAAACTTAATTTTTAAATAAAGTATAGTTGACATACAATATTATATTAATTTCAGGTATACAACATAGTGATTCAATATTTATATTCTTTACAGTATTATCACCACAATAAGTCTAATATTGCATTTTCAAGACTACACTTAAGCAGCTCCATGCTGCCTCCTCTTTTTGTTCTCATAAATAGCTATTCGATAAACTTCCAAAGGCTTCTTGGAACTCTCCGCATCCATGTCTATACTCCATGTATTCATATCTTCACTTTCCATTTACTCTTAGCTTATGAAATCAACCTCCTATCCACCTCCACCTTTCTTACTTCAACAGCCTCTTGGATCCAGTCCGTTATAGGTATCGGACCCAACTGAAAAGTGGAGCAACTAGTCAGGGATGCCCCTTTTTATGAAGACTACATATCTCTCCTTTCCAGATCACTGGAAAGAATGATTTCCTCAAGGCACTAAGGGCTAAGGCATCAAGATCCTTGAAGAAAATGGGGTGATGACTCCATTCATTGTGAGCTAGATATGTTCTTGAGAGAGTTTCCAGATGATCATCAAGATGAGCCACAAAGATCTCAGTCAACAGAGCCATGACAGAAACCAACCAGACAATAGCTGGCAAAAGAGTCATGAAACCTCTCTGGGCCAATTCATCTCCGAAGAACATATTAGAAGATACTTGTATGGGGAAATGTTTGTTTGCTGCTTATTTAATATTGTGCAATAGAGAAGAAAAATAAGAAGGATAGATGAAACGAAGTATAAATAATTCTTGTAAGACATATTAGACATGGATAAAGTGGGCAGAATATACGTGTTCCTACGAATGAAAGGATGAAGTAGACACCAGGTATTCATGACACTTGTAACATCCTTAGATCAACCACTGGTGACACCAGTTTTAGTCCCACACGTCCTCTGCCCTGTACATTAGGAGTTCTTTCTCTTGGATCTCTCTTACAGAGCGGGTGTATATTGGCTCTAGATATCTCCATACAAAGTGGAAAAGGTGAAAGCATCAGAGAGAGAGAGAATGGATATGTGAACATTGCATGACAGGAGTCAGGCTGCATGATCCTTCTATCCTGCTGACATTCTCTCTCTCTCTCTCTCTCTCTCTCTCTCTCTCTCTCTTTCCTTCAGTCTCATTGTTATAAATCATTCAATAAAAAATGTGATTTGAGCATATCAGTTTGGTTTGAGTCTTTTGGTCTGTGACTTCTTATATATCCTGCCTAGTGATGCATTTGAAATCTACAAAATCATCAAGGTAATTTCCCATCAAGACATGGAGTGATAACAAAAGGTAAAAGAAGCTAAGTGCTTTGACCAAAAAGGGGAAAAGAAACTGATGGAGACACCTGTAGACTGAGCTATAAGTTGAGCTCTTTTAACTTATAAGCAGCAATAAAACAGACGTAGCCCAAGGACCCAAGTTTCACCTCCCAAACACCATCAGAGGCCCAGAGATGCAAAGGACACACTAACCCAAGGGACAGGAACCATTCTTTGTGGGAGGCAGAGGATCCATCCCAAGTTACCGACTCCTTCATTTTCTTCAGTGCTCAAGACATAAAGTCTAGGTATGACAACACAAAAGTGAGTGCCTGCAGGGCTCAGAAGGTAATTTAAATCAATTAAGAAGCACATTTGGGCCCCTGAGCTAAGTTGCTTGAATGGCCTGTACTGTGGAGAGTTGGAGAATGTGACTGCTTTAAAGCGGCAGCTGAAAATCATCTCTACGTGAAGGTTCCCATGGGAATAGGGCCCAGTGTGGCCAGAGAGTCAATATTTTTAAAAGATACCAGAAATATTGAACTTTATGGGAATTCTTTCAGTTAAAAACTCACTAGTTGGCCAAGATCTTAGTTTCTAAATACCATTATTTATCCAATAGAAGATAGAAGTGTTATTGCGGTGATCAGAGTTCCGGTAACACGGAAGCCTTTAGATCCTTATCACTGATGAGGAAATAAATTTCAACTCAGTTATTATAGAAACATTTGTTTATTAAAAGCACATTATGAGGTAGAAGACAGGTCCAAGTTTCAAACTAGCTAACCACGTGGAAATGAGATTACGTACCCCTGGGCGGAAGGGGGTAGGCACAGGTTACAGCCAGAGAAGATAGAGAGCTGTAACCCTGGGGGAGAAAGTGGTCTCTGTTATATTAGGGTGATTACAAATGCGCTCTTAGGAGATTGGCAAATGAGGTCATTTTGATTGACACTTGACTGCTATACAACTTTGCCTACTGCACATGTGTTTACGCAGAATTTAGTCTGTTATAATTAGAATCATAAACTTCTAGGCATAAACATAGTATTCTAATGAAGCTTAAATTGTGAGGAAATTAAGGTAGTACCTTCTGCACAGACGTCTGTAGCCAGATTAGGCCAGCTAAAATTATGACCCTCCTGTCCTTCGTCTCTGGAGATGCAGGAGGGATTCTTCAACTACCAATGGGGTGTTCTTTGGGTGGTCTCTAGGCTGAGCCTCTATTCCTTTTTTCCCCTTATTGCTTATGCCTGACTAGCTCCCTAATATTAGGCATTAGGGCTTCTTGGAGAAGTGGCTGATTCTAGGGCCAGGGCAGAGAAAATATATTACAAACTTAGAGAATCTTGTAGTGCTAGAAAGTCAGTACGCAGACATAGACACAGACACACACACACACACACACACACACACACACACAAGTGATGGGAGTATGTCGAAGGGACACAAGAGCCAAGTGAAAGAGTTTCCAATAGCCAAACCTGGAATAATTTGAGAAAAATAAATAAATAACATGGTATTGGATTACAATCCAAAGTAGTAAGTAAATGTCCATGAGTCCATACTGATATGAATGAATGACTGAATGAACAAATAAATGAGAGAGATGGTACAAGTTTTCCTTTAAGAAGAATTCCAAATACTACAAGTAGGCAGGAGGTGAAACTTAATTCTTCCTCCCCACTCCTCAAAGGTGAATTGGACTTAGTGACTTGCTTCTAACGAGAATGACAAGGGAAAAATAGTAACTTTGCAGTGAAGAAACATAGCAGACCCCACCTCAGCCAAGTGATCAAGGTCAACATCACCAGTGGTAAGTTATGTGGAGAGCATGTACACTTTGATATGATATGATGAGAAGAACACTTCACCTGTATGGTATTCTTCACCAAGACCCACGAATACAGCTGAGAAAGACAACTGACAAATTCAAATTGAGAAACATTCTACAAAATACATGACCAATAATATTCTTTAAAATTCTCAAGGTCATGAAAAGCAAGGAAAGACTGAGAGAGAAAAGACCAAAGAGACATGACATTAAATGCAATGTAGTATCCTGGACTGGAACCTGGAACAGAAAAAGGCTATCAATGGAAAAACTGGTGTGATCCGAATACAGTGAGGAGTTTAGTTAGTTAATACTAATGTGTCACTTTTATTTTTAATTTTTTATTTTTGACATGTGGTTATGTGAGATATTAATGTTAGAGGAAACTGGGTGAAAGATAAATAGAAACTCTCTGTATTATCTTTGCAACATTTCTATAGATCTATTTTATTTCAAAATAAAAAGTACTTTAAAAATCATTATTCCAAACAAAACACATTTGCAGAAGAACTTGGCCTGGGGCCATCTATCGAATCCTCTGCTTTTGAAGGAAAATAAATGTTCTGAATCAGAGATCGCAATAAGCCACGTCTCCTTAACTCAAAGACCAATCTTCCATACGTTTATATTTTTAAGAGAAGCTAGAAATATTTATAATCCTTCCCCTCCTTTTAACAAAGGTCCTCATCTCAAAGATGTTAAAATGTGAAAAAAATTGCCTATTAAAGTCAGTGACGTGAGATGGAAGGGGCATTCATGGCAGCCTGAACTGTTTTCCTCCATACTTGTTTTACACTTGGGAGAGAAAACTTATCTTGTAAAAGTCACTGTTTTTCTCGTCTTTGTTACTCTTAACCAAACCCACTCCAAACTGAGACATAGTTCTTAAAAATATGTAAATTCAGTATTTTTTTGCTTCGTCACTGTAACTTATTCCATTCTTACATCCTCCTTGACCGATTGATCAAGGCATACATTTTCTTCACTTTTTAGATGTCCTAAAACTTTGCTAATTTCCCTAGTTTTACCCTTAACTTCAGCTTTCTTAAAGCAAATTCTCTATCAATATTACTCTGAAGCTGAACTCAGGACTACCAAAACGATTCGTAAGAAAAATTTTTACTATTTTAAAATCAGAAGCCTAGTATCACTTCTGAGATTAGCAATAATTCCTTCCTCTACTGAATACTTGATTAGATATGTCTCGAAAGCTTGTGAAAAGAAACTGGAATTGCTAGCGGATGAAAAAAAAAATTAAAGGAGAATTTAAAAATTATAAATGTAGAACAAATTTCAAGGGTAGAGAATATTCAGGAGAAATTAATAGGTGCTTTGTACTGCTTGTCACATTTCTGAGAGAAAAAATACTTTTCCTTTTTCTGGAAAATGAAGTACAAGTTGTCAGTGACAACCATCTATTAAGAAATTTCCTTTTGTGATATAGTGAGGATTTTTTTTCCCTAGAGGTAAATTATTCAACACAGTTAATTTGAATCCGTGTTTGAGCCTGAAATGAAGTTATCAATTTTATTTTCCCTCAGTCTGTCCTGATATTATCATTGCCTGAGATTCCAGTACCCATAGCAACAGCCACTATTTCAGACATCACTCCTGCAAGCAACAGAGCACAGCCAATGACTGACAATAATCCAGCTGCTGTCTCAGGGGAGTATTTTCCAGGGCTGGAAGACCAGGTTACAACTGACTCTTATTATGTATTGAAAGGTTAACAAGGAGGTGGGGAGGGCGAGTATGAGGGCAATGGTGCACCCACAAGTTTGGCTCAGCCCTTTTTGAGAAGTTTATGGCAGGGGAGGGTGGGAAAATGAGGAGACTTACAAGGATACACAAAGTCAAGACATTGGGAAGTGCAACAGGGCCAACTTCAGTAGTATGAATGTTGCTCACTTTTTTCCACCGCTGCCCCCACGTGTTTAAAAGGCTGTCTGTAGACCTCCAAACTGAACTGAAAGGAGGGGATTTAGAACATTTACTTTTGTCTTGCAGAAGAACAAGGAGGAGAGAAACAATTGAGCTGCCACTGTATCTTGACTTCCCTGGCAGGGATTCTTAAAGAAAAGCTGCAAAATGTAATACTACAAGTAGTGGCTTGTAATAGACACTGGAGTGTAATCGCAATTCTCTTTGAGTCTTGCAGGTGAGGAAATCCTTTTTCCAGGTAAAAAAAAAAAAAGAAAAGAAGATGTAGGTCTAAGACTTCTCTGAATTATTCCAGGGAGTCCTTCCAGGGATTCCTTCCAGGGAGTCCTTCTGAATCACAGGAAAGGGAAAGATGGGCTAAAGAGGGAGCCCAGAGGCCAAGACAGAACCAAACTGGAGTCATCTTTAGATCCTAGTGAAGAGACCACAACAGGCAATGATTCAGTATACAGATTACAATACCCTGTGCATGGCAAAAATACAGGGTTTCTCTGTCTAAGTGAGCTGAATTTGCAGGCAGAACATGTGTGTTTTCTAGCCATGCCCTTTACCTACTATGCCTAAAGAGAAGTCACTGACCACAAAACTATCTGCTTGGATGGTAGACTTTCTGGGGATTTCCAGTCCCGAGGTCTTACAGGTATTCAGTGCCAACTCAGGTAATTGCTGCCTGTGTGGGAGAGCCTGAACAGAGGGATTCAGGTATGCAGGTGTGGACTGCCTTCCTGTGAGGTGCTCTGCTACCTCTTATATATTCCGTTGCTAATTCTGAAGACTTCTTTCATATGAGAAGCATTTTGGCAGAGGTTCAGAGGCCATCCTCACCCTAGGCTGGAAGGCACGCCTATAATTAGGAGAGAGACTACAGTGATCAGTGTAGTCTTACAGAGTGTTGGGGATTTCCCTTCCTTTTGGAGCTAGCTATCTGGCTGGATTCCAGGTCTACCCACCCAATCTTGCTTAGCCCATTGATATACCCGCAAGCAAATGGGAAATGAAAGAAAAAGAAGAAAGAAAGAAGAAAGAAGAAAGAAAGAAAGAAAGAAAGAAAGAAGAAAGAAAAGAAAGAAAGAAAGAAAGAAGAAGGAAGGAAGGAAGGAAGGAAGGAAGGAAGGAAGGAAGGAAGGAAGGAAGGAAGGAAGGAAGGAAGGAAGGAAGATGGCACCAGAAGATCTACATTCATGTCCATATTCCATAACCTCTTATCTGTGTGGCCTCCCTTTTTCTCACTGGTAAAGACATGGTTATAACACTTGCGCTTCTTACTTCCTGAGAGTCTTATAAAAATAAAATACAATAGCATAAATAAAAGGACTTGCACTCACAGAGTACCATTATTATTATTTTCATTTATCAGCACCTTGGCTAAGGGGAAGCCAGGCTAAGGCTCATTTCCCATTATCACTCTTGCCCAGGGTGAGCTTGACAAAGGGGTACTTTGCCAGGCTGGCTTCCAGGGCTCCCAGCTTGCTACTGAGAACTAACATACATTAACATTAGCCTAACTTAATGAACTAAAATGTTTCTGATAAAACTGAAGACTTCCTTTATTTTAATCCTTGCTAGATCCAATTCCCTTCATTTCTTACCCAGGGATAACTGTTAGGATGAATTCTAGACTATGTGTTTTTTTAATATACTTTGATCATGCACATGCACCCACAGACACCAGAGCCCCAGACCACCCACCTCATCCCACCCCCATATACCACATTGTCTTAAAAGGATGATCAATATCGTGTGTTCCAGAGTCCCAGGGAACACATTCTCCATCCGTCCATGGAGATCGTAAGCTGCCTGGGGATGGATGGGGCACGGGATGGCGGCACAGACGCCTGCTTGGACGCCTGCTGAAAGCTTAAAAGGTGAGGGTCCTGCACACGCCAGTCCACAAGAGACCATCATTTACTTAGGAACCAATAACTTTATTGGAAAAAACGGCAACACTGGAAGAAAAAAACAAATGAAAAAAAAACTTAAGGGAATGTCTGGCAAGAGCAATACTGAAATATGCATGCTGGGCCTGGTGACCTGGAGAAGTCACCCCACAGCCACCGGGAAGGCAGTCCGGGCTCAGTCCTTGTCGCTGTCATCCAAGGTGAGCTTGTCAAAGAGGTACTCTGCATATGCAGATTGGTGAGCTGGTCTACCAACTCGTTGATAGACTTCACCTGCTCATGCAGGTAGTGATGCTCCAGGAAATTGCATAGGTGGGAGTCTTTCTTTTCAGTGCCCACCCAGTATAGATCGAGCAGGCTCTGGTTCAAACTCATCTCCAGGTGCAAGGCACATTCCATGGCTCCCAGGCAACTGTCCCAGTGGTTGAGGTCAGGCCTGCTGATGTCATGCAGACGGAAGTGGCCTCTGCGCTGGTTCTGCAGCCACATCAGCTTCTGGACGAATTCCCTCTTCTCACTTGACTTACGCAGATGGGGGGCTTATTTCTGGACTCCTAATTCTATTCTATAAATCTATATATCTAAGCTTATGCTAGTATGACACTTTCTTGATTACTGTAGCTTTGTAGTAACTTCTGAAATAAGGAAGTATGAGTTATCTAACATTATTCTCTTTTTTCAAGGTTGTTTTAACTATTCTGGGCCCCTTGTATTTCCATATGAATTTTAGGATAAGTTTTCAAATTTCTTCCAAAAAAGCCAGCTGGCTATTCAAGGGATTGCATTGAATCTGTAGATAATTTGGGGGAGTACTGGTATCTTAACAATATTAAGTCTTTTGATCCATAAACATTGGATGTCTTTCAATTTATTTAGTCCTAGGACCTCGTAAAATATAGATTCTGATTTAGACTGGGGCCAAAAATCTGAATTTCTAAACAAGCCCTCAGGTGTTGCCAGACCATACTCTGAGTAACAATGCTTTAAAAGGGAGAAGTCTTCCATCCTCTGTTGTCTTAGTCCATCTAAGGTGCTATACCAAAGTACTATAGACCAGGTGGCTTATAAATAACAGAAATTTATTTCTCACAGTGTGGAGTCTGGAAGCCGAAGATCAGGGTGCCAGCCAGCATGGTTGGGTTTGGGAGAGAACTCTTTTCTGTTTTTGCAGATGGACGTCTTCTCACTGAGTCCTTACATGGCTAAAGGGGTGAGGGAGCTCTCCAGAGTCTCTTTTAAAGGGACATTAATCGCATTCATGAAGGCTCTACTCTCATGACTTAATCACTCCCCGAAGGCCTCACTTCCAGATACCAGCACATGGAGGATTAAGATTTCAACATATGAATTTTTTTTTGATGTGAGGGGGACACATACATTTCATCTATAGCATTTATCGAGGTTCATAGTTAAGGACACATATTTATTGGCCTCTACAAGCAGAAATGCCTGTTCCCACCTCACAGACAGTGCTTCCAATAATTACAATAGATGTGGGTTCCTATGAGAAAAGGGAGAGGCCTTACTCCTATCAGGAAAAGTTATAAAAGACTTCAAATCTAGCAAAGAAAAGGTTTACTGGGTATCCTTTTTAGAGTACCCTTCATGGTTATCTTTACCTTTCACTGATTTGGGGCTATTTTATAACTCTGTAAATTGTCGAAAACTAATAATGCAAATGATTCTTGTCTACAGAAATGCAAATAAATTGTGTCTGGTGAAATACAACTTATTTTGGACTCATTTTTGCATCTAGTTGTATACTCATCTCCATATTCCTTATTGCCTGCCTATATATATATGGTCCTTTGAATTCACCTTTGAATCATGTGAAATATCTTACTGATTTCCTTATTAATTAATGAGTGAAATAAAATCTTTGAAATGTATTTATTTTATATTTACACGAGAGTCATGATTTTACTTTATTTTTCTTTAATTATCCTCCGATACTCCTCGTTCTCATCCCAGCCCCACTAGGAACACACTCAAACCCCACAGGGGTTGACTTAGTGCATCACGCACTTGCATGGGCTGTTCACTAGAGATATAATTCAAGAGAAGTATTTAGGATGTAAAGGCATAGAATTCCTGGACTAGAAGGATAGCATCTCTGAGAAGGCGTCAAGGGTACTCTGGGGAAGCAGGGAACCAATGCAAACCAGACGAGGAAAGGGGAATTTAGAGAGCAGGTCACAGGAAGGACCTTATCAGCAGAACACTGTGGGGCTGAGGCTGGCCCAGTGCACACTAGGGAGGGCAGAGAACTAGGCACAACTAGTGAAGTCCCGTAGAAAATTAGAAGCAGCTGAGACCCAACAGAGTGGTGAGAGCTTCCAGGCAGGGAAAGTAGCAGAGATTTGAGGAGTAGAGGGCTGACTGACTCACAGGGTAATCTGACGGGCTGAGATGCACGATCTGGGTACAATTAACCCTGGAAGGAGGTAGGAATATGAGCTTTTGGAGCCAGGAGAAAGGACTCCTTCTCAGCATTTTTGTGCTCTCTGACTCGTATTTCCGAAAAGGCTGTTGGGACCCACAGACACTGAGGGTGGGGATTATTCAGAAACGGATCATGGGCTCTACCTTCCATAGACACTTCCTTCCAGCTGGTGATCAGAGGTATAAAAGCTCTAATATATTTTGATTGGCTTCACCAAAGGGCATCTTTTTAGCACAAAGGCCATAGGAGAGTTTTGCTGTGGCTCCTGCTTGGTTAGGTATTTATGAGACATGTCTATCACCCACATGGGTTATATTCTGAAGAGGAGAATGCTCCTTCTAGGCTCTCCTTCCTCACTATTCTGATTGGGAGGAGAAAAAGAGAATCACTACCTTAAGGGCCAAAGAAAGGCTTCTAAACAAACATGTCCATTGTGTGTACTGGTGGGTATAAGTCGATGACTGATTTTAGTTCAGTTAATTATAAATTTTCTCTAAAGTTGCAACTTTTCAGTTTTATTCAATGTGTTGGATATCTTTCATTTGCCTTTTTGGTACTGTTCTCTGCCCTTCTTCATCTTACTCTGAGCCCTGGGAGGCTGACCTATATGGACTGCATCCACGGCCCCCTGTGCCCTCTGGCTTCTGGTTGGTTTCAGCCAATGGGAGGCACTGTGAGGAGATGGGAGGGCAGGAGAGGAGTGAGGTCGGCATATTTATTGTCTTGGCTCCTCAGCTTTTGCAGAGCATTCTGTACGGTACTGCCTAATAGTCCTATCAATGTAGATAAGGGATTATAGATGCTGACTAATTAGACACCTCTGAATTATTTGTGCCTAGGCAGGAAAGCATAACTCTTATTTGCAGAGAGCCAAAAGTGGATTTTAAAAGTTTTCTTTGCTAGTTATCTTTTCTAAATAGAGGATGGATTCTTTTGTTATGTGACATTCAATTCCATCATAGAGAACACAAGGTAGAATAGAATAGGGTAAGCTATGCTACAGTAACAAACAAAATTTAAAAATTTCAATGGCTGAATACAAGATGTATTTCTTGCTCACATAACAGTCTGAAGCAGGTGAAGTGAATCTTTCATGGCTCTTCAACAATGGTTAACTTGTAGATGCAGGCTCAATTCCATCCTGCAGTTCTAGCATCTCAGAATGGTTCACTTCTAACTGCATAGAAGAGAAAGTGGAAGCATGGGAACCTCCCACTTACTCTTTATTGCCTTGGACCAGAAGTCATATGTACTTTAGCCCACAGCAACTTCAGTGGAGGCTAGGAAATGTAGAAGAGAACATGTGATATTGAGTGAGCAATATAATTTCTGCCATGCTTGTTTTATCCATTTCTCCTAGTTATTTTTAAAAAATATTTAGAACTCACATTTTTGACCACTGTTATTTGCTTTCTTACTTATTAGAGTGTACTTATAGCGAGGATTCTTTTGGAAAAAAATGCGTGTGTGCTCATACTAAATAATGCAACTTGCGGGGTCCCATCTCCACATAAGTGCTTCTGGTATTCCACCACGGTCATATTTCTCTCCCATCCCAGGCTCAGATCCAACCCTGTTTCATGCTTGAATCTCTTCTATCTGAAGTGAACACAGTCATCTCTGAATCTACAGGTATTAGTGCCCACATAATTAGCATGGCAGTCAGTCATGGACCACCAATGATAGCTTGTCTGTAATTGCCTTGAACTATTTATCATCTTCTTTTCTGTTGTGTCTCTTTGGTTCTATGTTGTCCTTGAATTGCAAGCTACTGGAGGGCAAACATCCTTTCTTTTCCCCCACAGCACCCAGTAAGATAGGAAGCACAGAATAGGTGTTCAAAAACTTTAGTCAGATTTAATATGATTTAATTGGATGGATAGAGTCAGCAAACATGTATTAAGCATCTAAGTACCATGTTCTAGGGTCTGTGCTAAGAACTGTGGGTGAAGAGATAATTAAAACACAGTGGCTAGCCTCAGAATTTTAGGGATAAACTGAACACAAACCAACAGGGTATAGTGGTTAGTCTCCAGAGATGGCCCCAATAATTCCTTGCCTCCCTATTTGGGCATGCTGCTCCTCGTTTAAAGAGTTGACACTTATTTTTCCCACCCAGTGACTGCCTTGATCAATAGAATGTGTTAGAAGTGACATTATGCTTAAGAGGATGGGCTAGATTTTCTTCCTTCCAATCGGAAGTTTCACTCTTAGAACACTCCCCCTCTGAATTCAGCCACCAGTGACACAGTGAGAAGAGCAAACCATGTGAAGGAGGGAACAAAGGCCATATTCTCAGACAACAGCCACCACCAACTGCCAGCCATATGAGTGAGCCACTTGAGAATGCAACCCCAGTTGATGTCACAAAGAGAAGAATAACTACTGAGATGAACCAACTCACACACAGAATTATGACCAGTAGTAAAAATGGTGGTTGTTTTAAACCACATGTTTTTGGGAGAAGGGAATTGATTTGCAGAAAAAGCTTGCTAAAATATGGTGTCATGGTACAGAGAGTCCACAAAGAAAGGAAGAAAATGGAGGAAGCTCAGGGATGCCCTCAGAGAAGTGACATTGGAGCTGGTGAGTAGAAATTCCCCTGGCAGAACCTGAAGGGAAGGGCTTTCCAGTTAGTGATCCCAAATGAGCAAAAGCATGGAGGTATGAAACTATGTAGCATGTACAGAGAAGTACAAGCAATTTGTAATGGATGAGGTGTGAATGTAAGGGGGAGCTATAGATGTTTTGAGAGAAATCTGAAAATTCAGGGGCCCAGCTTTGAGATTTATTCTCTACCCAATGGGGAACTTGGGACTTTTCAAAACAGAGACATGTCAAAATCAGACCTTTGTCTATAGCAGATTAGTTTGGCCTGAGTGAGGGGCAGACTAGCTGAGCATAAGACTACAGGAAATGAGAATAGCCAGGAGACTTCTGTAATGACCCAGAGGGAGATGATGAGGCATGGAGTGGGGACAGTGGCAAGGGATATGGAGAAGGAGGTGGGGGTGCATATGTCATTGAGGTGGAAAATCAATGGGATTAGAAGATGGATGTGGGTAATGAGGGAAAGAAGAATCTAAGACTCCAAAATTCAGGCTTTGATTCACCGTTCTTGAGAATGGCAATGCAGGAGGCCAAACAGATGGGGGAGAAGGTGATGACCTGGGTTTTAATTGAGCCCTATGGGTTCTGGGACATTCAAGAAAAGAAACTCTGTAGGAGAGTGACAGGGTTCAGAACTCAGGAGAAAGGGCTTAATTAACATAATAGTTTTTTAAAAAAAAAGGTGTCCAGGACCTGTGCTGAAATGAAGCTCCTTTGTGGGTATTTATTCTGTTATAAAATAGTAACACTTTCAGGAAGAATATATCTGAAAGATAGCGTGTTAGTTGGCAGGACCCTGGAGAGATGATGCAACCAGTAAGAGTGTTAGGACTTATTTTTCCATTAGTGATAATGGGTTGTGGAGAGCTATAGACATGCTTATCCAGGCTCCTTTGTGGCTAATTTGACAGAATTTGTCTTGAGACCACAAATGTGGGTGTTGTTTGTGGTCGTGAAGCATTTTCTCCATGTGAAGCTCACCAGCCCATCTGGGCTTGAGCTCAGTCTTGGCTTTATTAGGCCTACTCTCCAAGCACCTGAACAATCGCCCTGCATAAGGCTACAGGATATGGCAATCATCCTAATTATAGTTGGTGTCTAAAGGTTTGCAGCTAGGGGAAGTTGGTTTGATTTTATGGAAAAGTTCTGAAAGCACATCACAGTTTTGTGATTGCAAAGAACCCAACTTTGTACCACATGGTACTTAACTAGGTGACTGTCTTGAAGACAAATGAAACAGTTTTAGATAGGTATCTACAGCACCATAATCAAGAGTATTACAGCTTTCTGTGTTTATGTCGACAGTGCTTACACCCATCGCTATGTACATGGAGAGCTTGATTGGACCCCAGCAGGTAATTTGTGGCAGATATGTACACAGTTTATAAACAGAATTTTATTGCTTTTAATAGTCCCTGAGAAGAGTAAAATGGGCAGTTGATCCAAATCCTGACCAGCCTGTTTTCCCCCTTACTTTCCGTTTACGTACAATCATCCTACCCTGAGCAATCCTCAATTATGTTGTTACCTTGCTCATTTTTTTTTATTCTTGGCCATGCCTATCACATACAGGAATATCTGTACATTCACTTAATTTGACTACTTAATATGATTTTATTTTCCCAAATGTCAGGGCTTACTTACGAATAAAAACCAAAATGATTTTAGAGTTGGAGCCTCTAGGTCATGAAAAGCTCAGACTCAGTAGTGGAATCTGCCTATGTGCCTCTTTCCAGTCTAGGACAAGTGTGTCATCAGTCAGAATGGACTGCAGACTACCACAGTATCAAACAACCCCCTCAAATTTCAGTGTCTTAACACAAGAAGTGCTTAATTCTTGCTCAGGGCCAGAGAGGCAAGCAAAGGGCCTATGGCACAAAATTTAAGGATGCGTGTACTCTGAGGGTCACAAAAGCATACGGTCTTGCTCTACATAGATAGCCCTTGTGTATCCATAAGATGTCACACAGGGATCTACCCTGATAGAGACCTCATCTCAACATATACTTCCATGATCACCGGAGCACTCGGACAGAAACACAGCAAATTGCATACTAGCTCTTCAAGCTTCTTGTTTACATTTCATTAGCCAAAGAAAATCACATGCTCTGACTTCAAAGGGGACAGAGAAATGTCACCTCACCATGTGCCTGGAAAGTGAAGAGCTGAAAGTATTTGGTGAAGACCCTGAGTGGTTTCCATAGTTCTAGTTCCTAAGTTCTCTGCCACAGAGGTCACTGGCACACTGAGCCCATAGCGCTGTGCCCATAGCTCTCACACCTTGCAACCTGGAGGTTTAATGAATTCTGGAGACAGGTAGCTGGTGAATTGTGACTGCTTCTGCGTTTACAGGAAGGCCAGTTAGGTGGGTAGGCTATGTTTTTTTAGCATCATCTGCTCAGTCGAGGAAGGCTTTTGCAATGTGCCAGGACAGCAACATCCTCGAAGCATAGCCTTCATCTTCCCCGTGTGCTATATGCAGCAGCTCTAGTTTTCTAGACCTGTCAAATCTCAGTTGAAGAAAGAGCACTGTTCCTCTTTATTCACCTCTTAATTTCTCTCTTGCTATCTCTTTACCATTACTTATTATTTAACTCCAGGAAGCTTTGGGATATATTCTGCAAAGGAGATGTTATACTAAATACAGTTGCTCTGTATCACCACTTGGGGGAAGTGAAGAAGCCTAGTCAATGCACATTATTTATTATTAGCTGTGTGCTCCAGAAATGGTTGAACAAAAACGACAAAATAGAAAATAAAGAGAAAAGATCAAAGCTGTAGGCTTTTGCCTCCAATTATTATTATCGTTTTTTACTCTTCTTTAAAAGTAAATGAAAGCACAGTTTTGAAGTAAAAAAAGTCTTGTATGTTGTAGAAAACCTTTTTCAAGGAAGTTTAGATTTTTTTCACACTTAAGCAGTTCTCATCAAATATCCTCTGACACCCGTTTTAGAGATGAGACCCTAAGAGCACTGGCTGCTTAAGAGACTTAGTTAAAGTCATGAGGTAAATCATTTTAGTTTGAGGATTACAGTCTTTTGGGGTTTCCAGCTTAGCCTTTAATGTTTCCTGTGGCAATAAACTCATGGGTTTAATTTTTACAGTGAATTTGAACTTAATTTTTGGCATTATAAGTAATACTCTGAAACTGAGATTTCAGTCAGATTTTACCTAGGTATTTATCAGGTACTTGTCGCATATTTGGTTGAATATTTGTATGGAGATTTGGGGGAGAAGAGAGAGTTAAAGATGGCAGGTATCCCATGTCTACTGAATATGGTATGATATCAACTTTCCACAAAGCCTTTTGTTTGTGAAATGTCAAGTCTATGCTGACCCAGAGTGAGTGGCAGTTGAGTGTGGCTGAAAATCTGGATCCACATCTGGATTGAATGGGAAATGTTTGCGCACACATTTACTTCACTTTCAACTTCCTGGCTCCCTGGATTTTGAAGGCCATGGTTCAGTATATTATCAGTGAGGTACCCTATTAGTTTTAGAATGGTTAAAACACAATGCCAAGTATTGGTGAAGATATAAAATGGTACAACCACTTTGGAAAACAGTATGGCAGTTTCCTATAAAGTAAAATGTGGATACAACCTATGACGGAGAAATTCTACTCCTAAAAATGTAGAATAAGAAATTGAACACATGTACACTAAAAGAACTGTAAAAGAATGTTCATGACAGCTTCATTCATAATAGCCCCATACTGGAAATAACCCAAATGCCCATCAACAGATGAATGGAAATATAAATTGTGTTATACTCATATAATTAAATAATACTCAACAATAAAAAGGAATGAATCACTGATACACTTAACAATGTGTATGAATCGCCAAGACATTATGTTGAGTGAAAGAAGCCTAAGGCACACACACAAAATATTATATATTTCCACTTATATGAAGTTCCAAAACTGGCCAAACAAAGCTGTGACAATAAAAGTCAGAAAGTGGTTGCCTCTGGCAGCGGATCGAACTGCAAAGGGAAGCAAGGGAACTTTCTAGGGTGATGGAAATAGTCATAACTTGATTGGGATGGTAGTTACAATGCTGTTAAAGCTCATCGAGCTGTATATTTCGATTCTGTGTTTTTATGGCATGTAAATTATACTTTGATTTTAAAAAAATACCTAATAAATTTAAGGTATCAGGCTTATAGGACTCCTGATCTAACTTATATTTTTCCCAAATGTTCTCACTTGTTTTCCTCAGGGAATATCGAGTAAATATGTCCTCTCCCATGGTCCGCTGATTCAGAGGAAATCAATTCAGAGTGTACCAACTTTACTTTCTTCAAAAAAGAATATAAGAGCTACACTAGGGTCTGAATCACCACATGAAGCTGATCAGCCTTTGCTTAGCTTATCTCCTGTTAACAGCTCATGGTGACAATAGTGGCAGGGCACAATTATGGGAAATCTCCATTTTTGTCCACTTAAAATCCATAGAAATACTTTGATGCCCTGAAAGATTAAAGCCAAACCTTAGGTCATTCAGGTGCTGAAAATGGAATGCACCACCTGCTATTCAGTTTCAATGTGTCAGCACGGTTCTGGCAGGTGAAAGAAGCTGCATCAGATATGGGCAGAACTGTGGTGACGTCAGAGGTCGGTGTGCAGAAAGAGAACAGAGGGGAAGGAAGGGTGACAAATAAATATGTTTCCTTGTAATGTCACGAAGTATCACATAACAAGCTTGAAATGGCACTGGGTTTGTATTTGGTCTGCGCTTACTGAAATGTGAAACTTGCATGAGAAAAGAAGAAAAAAAATCTTGACATTGTCTGATATTCTGCCTTGGAATACTGTTAACCATTATGGGATTATCTCTTTTCCTTCTTTCCTTTTTTTTTTTGTTCCTTCATGTTTTCAAATTTTTTGAAAATCAACAACCACTGTTTGATGTGTTATCCATTTATATCATCTTAAGTATTTGCATTTTATATCTTTATAACTATAAATGAAATACATTTTTGAAAGATGGATATCATAGATGCTAAAAAGTCTATGTAGTTATTTAAAACTAAGTGATTTTGAAAAATCAACCTGTTGTGAGTACTCAGACCTTATAGGAGCCAGGGTTTTTAAAACCAGTGGGTTTCTCTTAAAAGTTCATTTAAAGTTTGATTTGGTATGGCTTTTGTTTTGTTACATCATTGACCCGGAACAGATTACACCTCCCAATATTCATGCCCTTGTGTAGTCCCCTCCCACTTTGACTCTGGGCTTGACCATGTGACTAACTTTGGCCAGTGGAAAATTAGCAAGTGTGATGCAAGCAGAGGCTTGCACACTGGGGTTTGTCCTCTTGGAATGTTCACTCTTAGCACCCAGCAACCATACTGTGAAGGAGTCCAGGTGACCATGTGGAGAGACCTACATGGAAGACAACAAAAGCCCCTGGCCAACGGCTAGCCCCACCTTGCCAGCTATATGAATAAGGCCCTGTTGGAAATGGATCCTCCAGCCTCCAGCATAATCTCTCCAGCTGATTCCACATAAAACAGAGATCAGCTGCCCCCATCAAGCTCTGCCCAAATTGCAGATTTGCAAACAAATGAATGTTATTTTTTTAAATCAAGGAGTTTGGGATGGTTTGTCATATATGAATAAAATAATACTTGAACTATTTTTGGTGTATTTTATCTGGATGCCTATCACCACCTAAATTTGGGTTGACATATAGATTTTAACTCCGTTTAGTAGTTCAGGAACTCTTTGTTGAGGAAGATTCTGAGACTTCATTTTAGTTTAGCAGAAAAGTATGCATGTCTCTCATTTAATCTATTTTTTACAGCAGCCACCACAGGGATCTTTTAAAAATCAGGGTGGTTGTGCCACTACATTGCTTAAATCTTCCAGGGCCTTTTTGCTGTACTTAGAATGAAAACCAAACTCGTTATGCTAATGTGGAAAACCCTCTAATCAATGGCCTTTGCTTTATTCCCTTTCGGTCTCATCTCATGTCACTCTCCCTTGAAGCCACTCTCATAGGCCATTCTCACAGGTTGGTTTTCGGTTCCCCAAACCTGCCACGCCAATTCTCACCTTTGTGCCTTATTTTTTAAAACCAAAGTTACATGTTCTCTCTGCCTAGAATGATCATCACAGGACTAGCTTCTTATTACTCAGATCTCAGCTGAAATATCACCTCTTCAGAGAGACTTCCCTTACTCTAGGGATCACCCAGCTGTTGCTATAATATTTCATAACAAACTGCCTCAAAATTTAGTGGCTTAAAACAACAAGCATTAATCTTGTATTCACAGGTATATGGGATGATTAGGGGGTGCAGTCCTGCTCTGAACCTCAGTCTAGGGTCCAGATTGACCCCCAGATGAGCAAAACAAAACACTCAAACCTCTAATGCCCAAACTCAGAACTCACACACTGCTACTCTCCCCATTGTCTCAGTCAATCCACAGGGCCAATGTCAATGGGGAGGGAAAGTACACTTCCCAGGGAGGAGGATATTTGCAGAACAATGAGCTAATCTACCACACCGTCAAAGCTAAAGAAGCCACATCATCAGTCCTTACCTTAATCTCACCCAATTTTAATTCTCTGCAAATAATTTCTCACTCTCTGATATTTTTGTGTTTATTTATTATGCTTATTGTCTGTCTCCTCTTATTAGGGTATGTATTCTATGAGAACAAAGATGTTATTTGTCTTCTTCAATGCCATGCTCCCAGCACATGGAACAGATTCTGGCTGAGATGAGGTACTTAGAAGAACAAATGTTAGCTGCAGATATTGGTACAGGGAGAGGAACTGAAAAGCCAAGTTTTTTCCAAACCCAATTGACACAAATATCTTGATATTTTAAACCAATCATTCCTCTTGTAATTATTCCATGTCTTCAGGTATTGTCTTCTAATAATGTAAGACAGACCGTGATGATCTAACTTTAATACTTTGTTTTTTATTACCCATTCATTTTTGCGAAATTTTTTTGTGCTAGATGTGAGCTTTAGAAACTGCACTTAAACTCAGAGGAGTCTGAAGGGCAATGCCTTAGAACACGAATCTTTGAATCATTCTCTTCTTTCAAAGTATAGGGGAAAATCTTCACCAAAACTTTGACATCTAAATTGGGGTCGCAAGAATCTGGTCTTTGGACAAAGATTGGAGTACATGTAGTGTATTTGTGTGCATAGACACAGGAAGTGGAAAAGTGATAAACAGAAAAAAGTACAACCCATCAATGGGTTCATTATTAGACCAGCTACAACCAGGAGCAACAGAAAATTAATATCACTAGTATTAACAATTTACCTCAAAATAATCCTAGCTAAGAGTGAAGGGAGATGGTCATTTATGACCTTGCACTCATCAATCATTAAAGGGTGCCTAGCAGGGTTGGGGCAAAAGACAAAGAGAGGTGAGAAATGTTAACTCATAGGCACTTCCGCCCAGTCTCTAAGGCAATGTGGGTTTTGACATCCCAAAGTCAAGATTCTGACAAAGATGTGAGTGTTAGCCGTTAAAGTCAGGTTGGGTGAAGATAAAATTGAAGGACATCAGAGGGAATAGAAGCACAGAAGAGACTGATTAATCTTTAAAAAAACCTCACGTATTTAGTGCTGTATAATTGACATACAATACACTGCATACATGTAAAGTAAACTACTTGATGCATTTTAATGTAAAAAAATGTTAAAAAATAATTAATGCATTTCAGTGTCTCAAAAGGATCATGGTTCGCGCATTATACGCAACCAATAAAGGATTATTGTCATCATCTAGAGAACAAAGGGGTAGGAGAGGAAGAAAAAATATTCACATCAAAAGAAACTGCAGAGGCGTGAGAGTGGAATGTTTAGAAACAGGTCGATTAGAAGCACGTGCTTTCCGAGTACAGGCGAAACACTGCCCAAGACAGACGTCATTCCGTGCCGTGCCACGCGTGTCAACGAAGGGAACAGGATCCAGGTTGGGTGCCAAAGCTTCTCCGACTGCAGTGGAGCTCAGCCGGACATCATTAAGGGAATGACCTGTGAAAATCCCGAAATATTTGGAAAGGAGTGATACGGTGCGGGGCTCCTACAAACAATGAGAAGGTGAAAGGAGAGACCGGGGTTGCAGGCCGGGGGGTGGGGAGCGGGGGTAAGGGTGGGAGGGTAGGGTGCGGCAGCGGGGCGAGGGAATCGTTGCTGACTTGGGACTGAATGTAAGCAAAACACAACACACCTAGATCTGTGGGATGCAGCTAAAGCAGTGCTGAGATGCAAATTGTGTAGCACTGAAGTGCTGCTACAAACAATTAGGAAAAGTCACGAGGCCATGATCTTCTCACTTCGTAGCTTAGGAGAGGAAAAGAATTGGGAACAAAATCAACGCGAGTCCAGCCGCAGGAAGGGAGACGTGGTCCCCAGTCAGCAAGTGTTTTATGACCTAGGACGAAGCTCACTTGCCGTGGACCCTCAATAGAACGAGGTGAAGCATGTGTGCTCTTCCAGGGCCGTGGTCCCAGGGAGAAGCCAGTGGGTCAGCTTTCAGGTCTGAGTTTGGGCTGGCCATTTGGAAAAGTGGCGTGGGTGGGAACGCACTTTCCACGGCGTGGTTCCCAAGGATAGACGTCCAAAGCCCCTGGGGCCGAGAGAGGGTTCCCGGTGGTTGGACTCTGGGCCAAGGTACAGCGGAGCACCCACCCGAGGCCAGGTCCTGTGAGCGGCGGGCACCCTCTCTCGGTCCCAGTGGCTTTGGACGTCTATCCTTGGGAACCACGCCGTGGAAAGTGCGTTCCCACTCACGCCACTTTTCCAAATGGCCAGCCCAACCTCAGACCTGAAAGCTGACCCACTGGCTTCTCCCTGGGACCACGGCCCTGGAAGAGCAGACATGCTTCACCTCGTTCAGGGTCCACGGCAAGTGAGCTTCGTCCTAGGTCATAAAACACTTGCTGACTGGGGACCACGTCTCCCTTCCTGCAGCTGGACTCACGTTGATTTTGTTCCCCATTCTTTTCCTTTCCTGAGCTACGAGGTGAGAAGATCATGGCCTCGTGACTTTTCCTAATTGTTTGTAGCAGCACTTCAGTGCTACACAGTTTGCATCTCAGCACTGCTTTAGCTGCATCCCACAGATCTAGGTATGTTGTGTTTTGCTTACATTCAGTCCCAAGTCAGCAACGATTCCCGCGCCCCGCTGCCGCACCCCACCCTCCCACCCCCCCCAAGCCCGCACACCCCACCCCCCCACCCCTCCTGCAACCCCGGTCTCTCCTTTCACCCACGCAGTGTTCGCACGAGCACCGTATCACTCCTTTCCAAATATTTGGGGATTTTCACAGGTCATTCCCTTAATGATCTCTGGCTGAGCTCCACTGCGGTCAGAGAACCTACGGCACCTAACCTGAATCCTGTTCCCTTCGTTGACACGCGTGGCACGGCACGGAATGACGTCTGTCTTGGGCAGTGTTTCCCCTGCACTCGGAAAGCACGTGCTTCTAAACGACCAGTTTCTAAACATTCCACTCTCACGCCTCTGCACTTTCTCTTGACGCGGAGATTCCGTCTATCTCTCCTCGCCTTTTTTCTCCGGATGGTGAGAGTAACACTTCCACGGGTGCCTCCAGGGAGTAGAACCCTGGGCCTTTCCAGCCGTGGAAATGCCTTCGTTATTGTTTAACGTATTTTTACCTTTAAAAAGTTAGAAAATAAATTTTAAAAAGGACAGTTCACTCGTGGTGGCGGGCCAGGCCCGAGACCAGTGATCTACGCATACGCACCCGAAAGAGGATATAGGGAGCGAACCGGACACGGTGAGGCACCCTCGGCAGGTCACAAACAGGAGACACCTTCAGACGGACAAACACCGGAGACCGGAAAATACCTGCAACGGAAGGGCAAGCACAATCGGAGAACGTGCAAGAGCAGAGTCAATGACGTCGAAGGACAGGAGAGGGTCCTGGCTGGACTGTGACATCAGGCAGCTACAGTCTGAACACAGGCCTGTTTGCCGCCGCCCTGCTCTCATCCTGCCATAAAACCACATGCGTTACGCAAAGCCAAAGCGGAATCGGACCCGCTTCAATCTCCCAGATCTACACTCCCCAGAAAGGCAGTTAAATGACTAGGAAGGAAACTCAAATCGGAGCAAGTCCGAGACCACTGCACACCTGTCCACCAAAGGGAAACCAAACAGAAGAACACGTCCACCTGCAGGAGCGATCCACAGGAGCCTGCCACGTTCGACACATGCCAGGCTTTTGGCATCGGAGAGGGTCTCTGCCCTCCCTGCTGCTGCATGCCCCGTACCCTACGGGAGACCACTGAATCCTTGCCACACCCCATCTTCCCATTCAGGGGAGAAGCCCGTCCGTGAAACGGACATCATGCCGTAGATCAGATCCACGCTCATTATCTAGGCTAATCAACTGCGCCCTTTGTTCCCGTTCCCAAATATGAATGCACGTGGTTTTAAGCGCCACGGGACAGCGCAAGAGGAGCTCGTGATGAACTGAAACAACGACATCTCGAAAAGACAAACCGGCCCATTAAAAACTGAGCAGAGGACCTGGATAGGCATTTCTCCAAACGGGACATGCGGATGGACGGCAGACGTACGGAAAGACGCTCGATGTCGCTGCTCGTCAGAGAAACGCAAACTAAAACCACGACGAGCTGTCACCTCACACCTGTCGCCGTGGCTCTCCTCAGTAAATGACAGAAACGAGCGCTGCCGAGGAGGTGAAGGACATGGGTCCCTTGGGCACTGCTGCAGGGATTGTAGATTGGTACAACCACTGTGGAAAAACGGTTGGGAGACTCCTCCAAAAATTAAAAACGCAACTAAGTACCCTAGGACCCGGCAATGGCCCTTCCGGGTACTCACGCAAAGAAAAGCAAAACACTGACTCGACAAGTCCTGTGCACCCCGCAGCGCTGCTGCAACAGGCCACGGACCGAAAGACCCAAAGCGCCCACCAACGGATGACTGCATGAAGGAGTTGTGCTACAGACGAACGGTGGGATACGAACCGGCCATGAAAACAGAAGGAAACGGGGCCATTTGCAGCAACATAGATGGACCTAGGGGGTGTGATGCCCAGTGAAACACGTCAGGCAAAGACCTGCACCGTAGGCTCTCGCTTCTACTTGGAACCTAAGGAACAAACCAAACCAAACAAACCAACCAACACAGACTCATAGATCCAGAGAGCAAAGTGGTGATTGCCAGGTGGGAGGGGGTTTGAGGGTTGGGTGGACTGGGTGAAGGGATTAAGAAGTAGAAATGGGCAGTTACAGAATAGTGGCGGGCGGGGATGTGAAGTGCCACAAGCAGAATACAGTCAACAATGTTGCGATGAATATATATAGCGTGAGCGGGGGAACTGGGCTGAGGGCGGTGCGGGAAGGGGTGGGGGGAGGGGGGAGGGCCGGGTGGAGGGAATCGCTTCGTAAATCACATAACTCTCTGGCCACAGGAAAAAAAATCACTGAATTGGAAAGTTGACAGGGTGTAATTTAATGACAGGGACACGGTATCTCAATAAAGCTGTGAAAAATCGTCAGGGATACAGTAAAAGAAAACACCTCTTTCTGAAGAGAAATGTACACATACTTTTCTCTACGTGGAAACACACAGGCGCACGCACGCGCACACGCACACGCATGTATATGTAACAGCAAACAGTGGAGATCTTTACCAAATCTCCCTATTAATCGTCTCAGAGTTTTGAGGACTACGTGTTTCTGTTGCTGTTTTCGTTGTCTTAAGTGAGAACTGGGTCCTCTCAGAGGAATCGAGTAGAGAACGAGAGAAAATCGTCGGAAAAGAGCCACGCTGCCCACATATAAAGTTCCTAGACGCCCCGCGCACAGAGCACAGCCGCCCGCCTCTGCGCGCTGGGACGGGACCTGGAACACGGCGCTCCCTCCCCTCTCCGCGCCTCCCCTACCACGTCGGCCGCCGCCGCGCTCGCCCGCGGGGCTCGCCACCTGGCCACCGCGACCTTCAGGTAAAGGACTCCGCCCCCACGTCCCCGGCCCTCAACGGACCCCCCATTTCCGGTCCCCCGCAGGAGCTGACGCCCCGCCCCAGAGCGCCCTCCTCCGGGTCCACCTCGAGAGCGCGCCCCCAGGTTTGCGCCGCCCCTGACTCGGCCGGCAGCCTGCCTGGTCGCCCGGCCCTGGCCCTGGGAGCTGCCCGAGGTCCCGCCGCCGCCGCCCTGCCGCTGCCCGCCCCGCAGCCCCGGCTTCCTCGCCGCCTCGGCCTCGGTGCCCGCCGCGCCCGCAGCGCCAGTCATGTCGACCGGGCTGCCGCCGTCGTGTGCGCGCCAGAGCTACCAGCCCGACTGTGAGGCCGCCGTCGACAACCAGATCAACCTGGAGCTCTACGCCTCCTACGTGTACGAGGCCATGGCCCTGTACTTCGAACGCGAGGACGCGGCCCTGAAGCACGTCGTCCAGTTCTTCCGGCAGCAGGCCCGCAAGGAGACGGAGTACGCCCAGAGGCTCATGTGGCTGCACGATCAGCGCGGGGCGCGCCTGCGTCTGCCCGACATCGCCAGGCCTGAGCCGCACGGCTGGCACGACCGGGTGAGGGTCATGGAGTGCGCCTTGCACCTGGCGATGGATGTGAACCAGAGCTTGTTCAGTCTGCACCGGCTGGCCACCGACAAGAAGGACGCCCGCCTGTGCGACTTCCACATGAGTCGCCACCTGCACGACCAGGTGAAGTTCATCACAGAGCTGGGCGACCATCTCACCAACCTGTGCAAGATGGGAGCCCCGCAATCGGGCCAGGCCGAGCGCCTCTTTGACAAGCTCACCCCGGGCGACAGCGACAAGGACTGAGCCTGGACTGCCTTCCCCGTGGCCGTGGGTGACTTCTCCAGGTCACCGGGCCCAGCATGCATATGGCAGTATTGCCCTTGCCAGACATTGCCTTAAGTTTTTGTTTGTTTGTCTGTTTTTTGTTTTTTTCTTCCATTGTTGCCATTTCTTCCAATAAAGTTATTGGTTCCTAAGTAAACGATGGTCTCTTGTGGACTGGCGAGTGCAGGACCCTCACCTTTTAGGCTGTCAGCAGGCGTCCAAGCAGGCGTCTGTGCCGCCCGCCCGTGCCCCCGTCCATCCCCAGGCAGCTCACCATCTCCATGGACGGACGGAGAAGGTATTCCCTGGGACCCTGGAACACAAGACCTGGATCATCCCTTTAAGACCATGCGCTGAATAGGGCTGGGGCGAGGTGGCTGGCCTGGGGCCCCTGGGAATGTGGGTGCCGCTGCATAGCAAAAGTATGAACGGGCGGCCTGAACATCACAGTGGCAGGAAGGAGAAGCGGTATTCTCCAAGGGCGGTCTCGGCCGTGAGGTTGGATTTTCGTCCTTGTTCCTAGGGGCCGGAAGTTAGCAAGATAGCTGACGAGAAGAGCACGTGATTTCGAGCGGCCTCTTCTCGGCCAGACACTTGGTTCTAGGCGTATAGGTACCTGCCGCTCACAGGACCGGGCCTCGGGTGGGTGCTCCACTGTACCTTGGCCCAGAGTCCAACCACCGGGAACCCTCTCTCGGCCCCAGGGGCTTTGGACGTCTATCCTTGGGAACCACGCCGTGGAAAGTGCGTTCCCACCCACGCCACTTTTCCAAATGGCCAGCCCAAACTCAGACCTGAAAGCTGACCCACTGGCTTCTCCCTGGGACCACGGCCCTGGAAGAGCAGACATGCTTCACCTCGTTCAGGGTCCACGGCAAGTGAGCTTCGTCCTAGGTCATAAAACACTTGCTGACTGGGGACCACGTCTCCCTTCCTGCGGCTGGACTCGCGTTGATTTTGTTCCCAATTCTTTTCCTCTCCTAAGCTACGAAGTGAGAAGATCATGGCCTTCTGACTTTTCCTAATTGTTTATAGCAGCACTTCAGTGCTACACAATTTGCATCTCAGCACTGCTTTAGCTGCATCCCACAGATCTAGGTGTGTTGTGTTTTGCTTACATTCAGTCCCAAGTCAGCAACGATGCCCGCGCCGCTCCCCCCCACCCCCCACAACCCGGGTCTCTCCTGTCACACACGCAGTGTTCGCACGAGCACCGTATGGCTCCTTTCCAAACATCTGGGGATTTTCACAGGTCATTCCCTTAATGGTGTCCGGCTGAGCTCCACTGCGGTCAGAGAACCTACGGCACCCAACCTGGATCCTGTTCCCTTCGTTGACACGCGTGGCACGGCACGGAATGACGTCTGTCTTGGGCAGTGTTTCCCCTGCACTCGGAAAGCACGTGCTTCTAAACGACCAGTTTCTAAACATTCCACTCTCACGCCTCTGCACTTTCTCTTGACGCGGAGATTCCGTCTATCTCTCCTCGCCTTTTTTCTCCGGATGGTGAGAGTAACACTTCCACGGGTGCCTCCAGGGAGTAGAACCCTGGGCCTTTCCAGCCGTGGAAATGCCTTCGTTATTGTTTAACGTATTTTTACCTTTAAAAAGTTAGAAAATAAATTTTAAAAAGGACAGTTCACTCGTGGTGGCGGGCCAGGCCCGAGACCAGTGATCTACGCATACGCACCCGAAAGAGGATATAGGGAGCGAACCGGACACGGTGAGGCACCCTCGGCAGGTCACAAACAGGAGACACCTTCAGACGGACAAACACCGGAGACCGGAAAATACCTGCAACCGAAGGGCAAGCACAATCGGAGAACGTGCAAGAGCAGAGTCAATGACGTCGAAGGACAGGAGAGGGTCCTGGCTGGACTGTGACATCAGGCAGCTACAGTCTGAACACAGGCCTGTTTGCCGCCGCCCTGCTCTCATCCTGCCATAAAACCACATGCGATACGCAAAGCCAAAGCGGAATCGGACCCGCTTCAATCTTCCAGATCTACACTCCCCAGAAAGGCAGTTAAATGACTAGGGAGGAAACTCAAATCGGAGCAAGTCCGAGACCACTGCACACCTGTCCACCAAAGGGAAACCAAACAGAAGAACACGTCCACCTGCAGGAGCGATCCACAGGAGCCTGCCACGTTCGAGACATGCCAGGCTTTTGGCATCGGGGAGGGTCTCTGCCCTCCCTGCTGCTGCATGCCCCGTACCCCACGGGAGACCACTGAATCCTTGCCACACCCCATCTTCCCATTCAGGGGAGAAGCCCGTCCGTGAAACGGACATCATGCCGTAGATCAGATCCAAGCTCATTACCTAGGCTAATCAACTGCGCCCTTTGTTCCCGTTCCCAAATATGAATGCACGTGGTTTTAAGCGCCACGGGACAGCGCAAGAGGAGCTCGTGATGAACTGAAACAACGACATCTCGAAAAGACAAACCGGCCCATTAAAAACTGAGCAGAGGACTTGGATAGGCATTTCTCCAAACGGGACATGCGGATGGACGGCAGACGTACGGAAAGACGCTCGATGTCGCTGCTCGTCAGAGAAACGCAAACTAAAACCACGACGAGCTGTCACCTCACACCTGTCGCCGTGGCTCTCCTCAGTAAATGACAGAAACGAGCGCTGCCGAGGAGGTGAAGGACATGGGTCCCTTGGGCACTGCTGCAGGGATTGTAGATTGGTACAACCACTGTGGAAAAACGGTTGGGAGACTCCTCCAAAAATTAAAAACGCAACTAAGTACCCTAGGACCCGGCAATGGCCCTTCCGGGTACTCACGCAAAGAAAAGCAAAACACTGACTCGACAAGTCCTGTGCACCCCGCAGCGCTGCTGCAACAGGCCACGGACCGAAAGACCCAAAGCGCCCATCGACGGATGACTGCATGAAGGAGTTGTGCTACAGACGAACGGTGGGATACGACCGGGCCATGAAAACAGAAGGAAACGGGGCCATTTGCAGCAACATAGATGGACCTAGGGGGTGTGATGCCCAGTGAAACACGTCAGGCAAAGACCTGCACCTAGGCTCTCGCTTCTACTTGGAACCTAAGGAACAAACCAAACCAAACAAACCAACCAAAACAGACTCATAGATACAGAGAGCAAAGTGGTGATTGCCAGGTGGGAGGGGGTTTGGGGGTTGGGTGGACTGGGTGAAGGGATTAAGAAGTAGAAATGGGCAGTTACAGAATAGTGGCGGGCGGGGATGTGAAGTGCCACAAGCAGAATACGGTCACTAATGTTGCGATGAATATATATATAGCGTGAGCGGGGAACTGGGCTGAGGGCGGTGCGGGAAGGGGTGGGGGGAGGGGGGAGGGCTGGGTGGAGGGAATCGCTTCGTAAATCACATAACTCTCTGGCCACAGGAAAAAAAAATCACTGAATTGGAAAGTTGACAGGGTGTAATTTAATGACAGGGACACGGTATCTCAATAAAGCTGTGAAAAATCGTCAGGGATACCATAAAAGAAAACACCTTTCTGAAGAGAAATGTACACATACTTTTCTCTACGTGGAAACACACAGGCACGCACACGCGCGTGAGCACACGCGCAAACACACACACACACACAAACTCTCAGGCACACACACACACACACACATACACACACGCGCGAGCCCGCGCGCGCGCGCGCCAGTATGTAACAGCAAACAGTGGAGATCTTTACCAAATCTCCCTATTAATCGTCTCAGAGTTTTGAGGACTACGTGTTTCTGTTTTCGTTGTCTCAAGTGAGAACTGGGCCCTCTCAGAGGAATCGAGTAGAGAACGAGAGAAAATCGTCGGAAAAGAGCCATGCTGCCCACATATAAAGTTCCTAGACGCCCCGCGCACAGAGCACAGCCGCCCGCCTCTGCGCGCTGGGACGGGACCTGGAACACGGCGCTCCCTCCCCTCTCCGCGCCTCCCCTACCACCTCGGCCGCCGCCGCCACGGTCCCACGGTCGCCCGCGCCCGCCCGCGGGGCTCCCCACCTGCCCACCGCGACCCTCAGGTAAAGGACTCCGCCCCCACGTCCCCGGCCCTCAACGGACCCCCCATTTCCGGTCCCTCACGGGAGCGGACGCCCCGCCCCAGAGCGCCCTCCTCCGGGTCCACCTCGAGAGCGCGCCCCCAGGTTTGCGCCGCCCCTGACTCGGCCGGCAGCCTGCCTGGTCGCCCGGCCCTGGCCCTGGGAGCTGCCCGAGGTCCCGCCGCCGCCGCCGCCGCCGCCGCCGCCGCCGCCGCCGCCGCCGCCGCCGCCCTCGGTGCCCGCCGCGCCCGCAGCGCCAGTCATGTCGACCGGGCTGCCGCCGTCGTGTGCGCGCCAGAGCTACCAGCCCGACTGTGAGGCCGCCGTGGACAACCAGATCAACCTGGAGCTCTACGCCTCCTACGTGTACGAGGCCATGGCCCTGTACTTTGAACGCGAGGACGCGGCCCTGAAGCACGTCGTCCAGTTCTTCCGGCAGCAGTCCAGCAAGGAGATGGAGTACGCCCAGAGGCTCGTGTGGCTGCACGAGCAGCGCGGGACCCACCTGCGTCTGCCCGACATCGCCAGGCCTGAGCCGCACGGCTGGCACGACCGGGTGAGGGTCATGGAGTGCGCCTTGCACCTGGCGATGGATGTGAACCAGAGCTTGTTCAGTCTGCACCGGCTGGCCACCGACAAGAAGGACGCCCGCCTGTGCGACTTCCACATGAGTCGCCACCTGCACGACCAGGTGAAGTTCATCACAGAGCTGGGCGACCATCTCACCAACCTGTGCAAGATGGGAGCCCCGCAATCGGGCCAGGCCGAGCGCCTCTTTGACAAGCTCACCCCGGGCGACAGCGACAAGGACTGAGCCTGGACTGCCTTCCCCGTGGCCGTGGGTGACTTCTCCAGGTCACCGGGCCCAGCATGCATATGGCAGTATTGCCCTTGCCAGACATTGCCTTAAGTTTTTGTTTGTTTGTCTGTTTTTTGTTTTTTTTCTTCCATTGTTGCCATTTCTTCCAATAAAGTTATTGGTTCCTAAGTAAACGATGGTCTCTTGTGGACTGGCGAGTGCAGGACCCTCACCTTTTAGGCTGTCAGCAGGCGTCCAAGCAGGCGTCTGTGCCGCCCACCCGTGCCCCCGTCCATCCCCAGGCAGCTCACCATCTCCATGGACGGACGGAGAAGGTATTCCCTGGGACCCTGGAACACGAGACCTGGATCATCCTTTTAAGACCATGCGCTGAATAGGGCTGGGGCGAGGTGGCTGGCCTGGGGCCCCTGGGAATGTGGGTGCCGCTGCATAGGAAAAGTATGAACGGGCGGCCTGAAAATCACAGTTGCAGGAAGGAGAAGCGGTATTCTCCAAGGGCGGTCTCAGCGGTGAGGTTGGATTTTCCTCCTTGTTCCTAGGGGCCGGAAGTTAGCACGATAGCTGACGAGAAGAGCGCGTGATTTTGAGCAGCCTCTTCTCGGCCAGACACTTGGTTCTAGACGTATAGGTACCTGCCGCTCACAGGACCGGGCCTCGGGTGGGTGCTCCGCTGTACCTTGGCCCAGAGTCCAACCACCGGGCACCCTCTCTCGGCCCCAGTGGCTTTGGACGTCTATCCTTTGGAACCACGCCGTGGAAAGTGCGTTCCCACCCACGCCACTTTTCCAAATGGCCAGCCCAACCTCAGACCTGAAAGCTGACCCACTGGCTTCTCCCTGGGACCACGGCCCTGGAAGAGCAGACATGCTTCACCTCGTTCAGGGTCCACGGCAAGTGAGCTTCGTCCTAGGTCATAAAACACTTGCTGACTGGGGACCACGTCTCCCTTCCTGCAGCTGGACTCACGTTGATTTTGTTCCCCATTCTTTTCCTCTCCTAAGCTACGAAGTGAGAAGATCATGGCCTTCTGACTTTTCCTAATTGTTTATAGCAGCACTTCAGTGCTACACAATTTGCATCTCAGCACTGCTTTAGCTGCATCCCACAGATCTAGGTGTGTTGTGTTTTGCTTACATTCAGTCCCAAGTCAGCAACGATGCCCGCGCCGCTCCCCCCCACCCCCCACAACCCGGGTCTCTCCTGTCACACACGCAGTGTTCGCACGAGCACCGTATGGCTCCTTTCCAAACATCTGGGGATTTTCACAGGTCATTCCCTTAATGATCTCTGGCTGAGCTCCACTGCGGTCAGAGAACCTACGGCACCCAACCTGAATCCTGTTCCCTTCGTTGACACGCGTGGCACGGCACGGAATGACGTCTGTCTTGGGCAGTGTTTCCCCTGCACTCGGAAAGCACGTGCTTCTAAACGACCAGTTTCTAAACATTCCACTCTCACGCCTCTGCACTTTCTCTTGACGCGGAGATTCCGTCTATCTCTCCTCGCCTTTTTTCTCCGGATGGTGAGAGTAACACTTCCACGGGTGCCTCCAGGGAGTAGAACCCTGGGCCTTTCCAGCCGTGGAAATGCCTTCGTTATTGTTTAACGTATTTTTACCTTTAAAAAGTTAGAAAATAAATTTTAAAAAGGACAGTTCACTCGTGGTGGCGGGCCAGGCCCGAGACCAGTGATCTACGCATACGCACCCGAAAGAGGATATAGGGAGCGAACCGGACACGGTGAGGCACCCTCGGCAGGTCACAAACAGGAGACACTTTCGGACGGACAAACACCAGAGACCGGAAAATACCTGCAACGGAAGGGCAAGCACAATCAGAGAACGTGCAAGAACGGAGTCAATGACGTCCAAGGACTGGAGAGGGTCCTGGCCGGACTGTGACATCAGGCAGCTACTGTCCGAACACGGGCCTGTTTGCCGCCGCCCTGCTCTCATCCTGCCATAAAACCACATGCGTTACGCAAAGACAAAGCGGCATCGGACCCGCTTCAATCTCCCAGATCTACACTCCCCAGAAAGGCAGTTAAATGACTAGGGAGGAAACTCAAATCGGAGCAAGTCCGAGACCACTGCACACCTGTCCAGCAAAGGGAAACCAAACAGAAGAACTCGTCCACCTGCAGGAGCGATCCACAGGAGCCTGCCACGTTCGAGACATGCCAGGCTTTTGGCATCGGGGAGGGTCTCTGCCCTCCCTGCTGCTGCATGCCCCGTACCCCACGGGAGACCACTGAATCCTTGCCACACCCCATCTTCCCATTCAGGGGAGAAGCCCGTCCGTGAAACGGACATCATGCCGTAGATCAGATCCACGCTCATTACCTAGGCTAATCCAATGCGCCCTTTGTTCCCGTTCCCATATAGGAATGCACGTGGTTTTAAGCGCCACGGGACAGCGCAAGAGGAGCTCGTGATGAACTGAAACAACGACATCTCGAAAAGACAAACCGGCCCATTAAAAACTGAGCAGAGGACCTGGATAGGCATTTCTCCAAACGGGACATGCGGATGGCCGGCAGACGTACGGAACGACGCTCGATGTCGCTGGTCGTCGGAGAAACGCAAACTAAAACCACGACGAGCTATCACCTCACACCTGTCACCGTGGCTCTCCTCAGTAAATGACAGAAAGGAGCGTTGCCGAGGAGGTGAAGGAGATGGGCCCCTTGGGCACTGCTGCAGGGATTGCAGATTGGTACAACCACTGTGGAAAACGGTTGGGAGACTCCTCCAAAAATTAAAAACGCAATGGCCCTTCCGGGTATTCACGCAAAGAAAAGCAAAACACTGACTCGACAAGTCCTGTGCACCCCGCAGCGCTGCTGCAACAGGCCACGGACCGAAAGACCCAAAGCGCCCACCAACGGATGACTGCATGAAGGAGTTGTGCTACGGACGTACGGTGGGATACGAACCGGCCATGAAAACAGAAGGAAACGGGGCCATTTGCAACAACATAGATGGACCTAGGGGGTGTGATGCCAAGCGAAACACGTCAGGCAAAGACCAGCAAGCACCGTAGGCTCTCGCTTCTACTTGGAACCTAAGGAACAAACCAAACCAAACAAACCAACCAACACAGACTCATAGATCCAGAGAGCAAAGTGGTGATTGCCAGGTGGGAGGGGGTTTGGAGGTTGGGTGGACTGGGTGAACGGTTTAAGAAGTACAAATGGGCAGTTACAGAATCGCGCCGGGCGGGGATGTGAAGTGCCGCAAGGAGAATACAGTCAACAATGTTGCCATAAATATACATAGTGTCAGCGGGGGAACTGGGCTGAGGGCGGTGGGGGGAGGGGTGGGGGGAGGGGGGAGGGCTGGGCGGAGGGAATCGCTTCGTAAATCACATAACTCTCTGGCCACAGGAAAAAAAATCACTGAATTGGAAAGTCGACAGGGTGTAATTTAATGACAGGGAAGCGGTATCTCAATAAAGCTGTGAAAAATTGTGAGGGATACAGTAAAAGAAAACGCCTCTTTCTCAAGAGAAATATACACATACTTTTCTCTACGTGGAAACACACAGGCACGCACGCGCACACGCACACGCATGTATATGTAACAGCAAACAGTGGAGATCTTTACCAAATCTCCCTATTAATCGTCTCAGAGTTTTGAGGACTACGTGTTTCTGTTGCTGTTTTCGTTGTCTTAAGTGAGAACTGGGTCCTCTCAGAGGAATCGAGTAGAGAACGAGAGAAAATCGTCGGAAAAGAGCCACGCTGCCCACATATAAAGTTCCTAGACGCCCCGCGCACAGAGCACAGCCGCCCGCCTCTGCGCGCTGGGACGGGACCTGGAACACGGCGCTCCCTCCCCTCTCCGCGCCTCCCCTACCACGTCGGCCGCCGCCGCGCTCGCCCGCGGGGCTCGCCACCTGGCCACCGCGACCTTCAGGTAAAGGACTCCGCCCCCACGTCCCCGGCCCTCAACGGACCCCCCATTTCCGGTCCCCCGCAGGAGCTGACGCCCCGCCCCAGAGCGCCCTCCTCCGGGTCCACCTCGAGAGCGCGCCCCCAGGTTTGCGCCGCCCCTGACTCGGCCGGCAGCCTGCCTGGTCGCCCGGCCCTGGCCCTGGGAGCTGCCCGAGGTCCCGCCGCCGCCGCCCTGCCGCTGCCCGCCCCGCAGCCCCGGCTTCCTCGCCGCCTCGGCCTCGGTGCCCGCCGCGCCCGCAGCGCCAGTCATGTCGACCGGGCTGCCGCCGTCGTGTGCGCGCCAGAGCTACCAGCCCGACTGTGAGGCCGCCGTCAACAACCAGATCAACCTGGAGCTCTACGCCTCCTACGTGTACGAGGCCATGGCCCTGTACTTCGAACGCGAGGACGCGGCCCTGAAGCACGTCGTCCAGTTCTTCCGGCAGCAGGCCCGCAAGGAGACGGAGTACGCCCAGAGGCTCATGTGGCTGCACGATCAGCGCGGGGCGCGCCTGCGCCTGCGCGACATCGCCATGCCTGACCTGCACGGCTGGCACGACCCGGTGAGGGTCATGGAGTGCGCCTTGCACCTGGCGATGGACGTGAACCAGAGCTTGTTCAGTCTGCACCGGCTGGCCACCGACAAGAAGGACGCCCACCTGTGCGACTTCCTGATGAGCCGCTACCTGCACGAGCAGGTGAAGTTCATCACAGAGCTGGACGACCATCTCACCAACCTGTGCAGGATGGGAGCCCCGCAATCGGGCCTGGCCGAGCACCTCTTTGACAAACTCACCCTGGGCGACAGCGACAAGGACTGAGCCTGGACTGCCTTCCCCGTGGCCGTGGGGTGACTTCTCCAGGTCACCGGGCCCAGCATGCATATGGCAGTATTGCCCTTGCCAGACATTGCCTTAAGTTTTTGTTTGTTTGTTTGTTTTTTGTTTTTTTCTTCCAGTGTTGCCATTTCTTCCAATAAAGTTATTGGTTCCTAAGTAAACGATGGTCTCTTGTGGACTGGCGTGTGCAGGACCCTCACCTTTTAGGCTGTCAGCAGGCATCCAAGCAGGCGTCTGTGCCGCCCGCCCGTGCCCCCGTCCATCCCCAGGCAGCTCACCATCTCCATGGACGGACGGAGAAGGTATTCCCTGGGACCCTGGAACACAAGACCTGGATCATCCCTTTAAGACCATGCGCTGAATAGGGCTGGGCGAGG